>NC_139689.1:47732165-48336834 GCF_964106915.1 Podarcis gaigeae
TAAGAACAGTTTCAGGTTAAGAATGGACCTCCAGAATAAATTAAGTTCTTAACCCAAGGTACCACTGTACACCATTCCAACATTGTTCTACTCAGAAGGAAAATGACTAGCAGGGGAGGAGCTTGGGACATGGGTAAAAGGTAAAGGGACCCCTGACCATTAGGTTCAGTCGTGGCCGACTCTGGGGTTGCGGTGCTCATTTCGCTTTACTGGCCAAGGGAGCCGGCGTACAGCTTCCGGGTCACGTAGCCAGCATGACAAAGCCGCTTCTGGCAAACCAGAGCAGCGCACGGAGACACCATTTACCTTCCCGCCGGAGCGGTACCTATTTATCTGCTTGCACTTTGACGTTCTTTTGAACTGCTAGGTTGGCAGGAGCAGGGACCGAGCAACGGGAGCTCACCCCGTTGTGGGGATTCGAACCACCGACCTTCTGATCAGCAAGTCCTAGGCTCTGTGGTTTAACCCACATCACCACCCGCGTCCCGGGACATGGGTAGGGGCATCCATAATCCCTGAAGTGTTGTTGTTGTTTAGTGCAATCCCTGAAGTGAGTGGGTGATAATCGCTGGCATCCTGGCACCTGAGTGCCAGACACGTCATCATTCCAAGAACAATCCAAACCCAACCTCAATGGATTGGGGTCTCAGTCAAGACAAAGGGTGTGTTTAACTTGGCTGGGGAAACAGGAAAATGTAAATACGTTCCTTTCCTAAAGATTGGAATCTGGAGGTCATGTGAGGGAAAAGGCAAGCCTGGCTGGTGCTCAGGTATCTGTCAGAGGACCCCCTCCCAGTTTATATCATAGTTATGACAATTTCCATCCTCTCTTCACCACAGGTGGGCGGGGTTTGCGGCACTGAGTGGGGGCTCACCTGGGCAGGTACCTCCCACCTGTTTGGGCTGGCCTTTGACCCGCCCTCGGCCAGGGAGGACAATGGCCGGCTGGCCGGGGGTGGGGCAAAGGCTAAAGAAAAGAGGCTGACCCCTTTGTCCAAGCCTCTTTTGGTTTTCCTGGCCAAGGGCGGGTCAAAGGCCGGCCCAAACAGGTGGGAGGCACCCGGCCAGGTGAGCTCCTGCTCGGTGCCGCAAACCCCGCCCATCTGTGGGGAAGGGAGGGCGGAAATTGGGAAAATTATAAGAAAGAGGGGCATCCTTTGTTCGGGGCTTCTCTCGTGCTTCTTCCAAGTGGTAGTTGGAAGTCTTGTTGCAACAATAAAGATCAGGCCTACTGGCCACTGTCTTGCTTCAGTCTCCTGGCTGAAGTCTCTTGCATGTGATCCCTGACTTGTATTGTAAATAAAAATTGTCCTTTTCCCTTATGGGGTATCCAAGAGCCCATATAGAGTCCTTACATAGGTTCCCTATTGGTAGGAGAGAATAACAGAGGCCAACCAGAGAATATTGAGAAGCAAAGCAGCTAGTCAGCTTGATCTTTATTGATCTGTTGCAACAGAGTGCTCCCTTCACACGCAGGAGAGGAGGCGGAACCCAGAAAAATGGCGCGCAAGGCCTTATAAAAGACTTTTGAAATTGCCAACCTGTAGATCAAGACCACCCCCAGAAACGTCATACATACATCACAGAAGGGGTGTAACCTAAGACCATCCCTCAGATACATCATACCTACATCACAGAAAAGGCGGTCTAAAACAGAAATTTGAAGGTTGTTTATCTCCTGTCTAGCAGGTTACTTGATTGGATTTCCTGGGGAGCCTGGCCAATATTTTGTAATGATAAATACTTAGTTCCTGGGCCAGGTCACAGGCTCACACCTTATTCATATCTTAAATGTGCCCTTAAGACAGGATTTGTGAGGAAAGAGACAATGGGGAGGTTTCCCACTTTGACCTTGCAGAGAAAACATTTGCTCAGTTTAGGAATCAAAATGGTTCCAGGTTGGCCTTCCTGTGCTGATCTATGTACGTGCTTGGTTGGTAATTTATGAACATTACCCTATATCTATGACCATAAAATTCCTATCACACCTGAACCTATGGAAGCCAAGGTTAGGCAATTGTGGGGTGCCCCAAAGACTCCCAGTATGAATGCAACTTTGAATGAAGTTGGATTCACTGTTATATTTCTTGCTTGAGAGCAAGTAATTTACTCCCTGCCGAGTTTTCTCTTAAATGTTTTGAGAGCTGAACGAGTCTGTCTCTGTGTTAATATGTAATAGGAAGGAATGTTTGTTAAGTAGGTTGGTCACCAGGCAGGAGGATGGGAGCTCTCCTTACTGCGTTGACAGAGGTGCTTAAATCAGAATTTGAAGGTCAAATGTGGTAACTAGTCACTGGCCCTTCTTCTGCACCTTGGGTTAAAAAAAGCGGTTGGCTTCATTAAACACACTTTTAGATCTTCACTTGCACAATTAGCTGTGGGAAATGGGACTCGCTCACCACATTAGTACTTTGGTCTACAACTTAGCAGTGACTATGGAGCTGCTATGTTTTTCGCAACATTAAATATTCCTGGATGCAGGAGAGCATTTTTCTATGACTAAGTTCTGCGCTTTGCCATCTTTGTGGAAGGGTGATTTTGTGGGATAACCAGTCTCGTATCACCAACGTGCTTAAGTCCAATGAATGCATGAAGGGGTTAATGCCATAGAGTAAGCTGTCCTGCCAGGTTAGCTATGTCACTTCCCCTTACCTTGGAAGGAAATGGGTAATCAAGCCTTTGATCACCCCTAGTCTACAGAAATGTGAGATGCCCCATCAGTCTTGGCATTCTGCCTGCTCTTGTTTAGGCAAGAATTCCCCTGAATTTGAACTTCCTTGTCCCAGTTGAACTGTTTTAATGGTTATACCTTTTAACTGGGGTGGGTTCTTTTGGTATACAGTATTTTCATTATGTGTGGTTTTTAAGATTGATTTTATACTTGTAAACTGCTTAAAAGCCATTTTGGTACATTAATTCATAATACAGTGGTACCTCGGGTTACAGACGCCTCAGGTAATGCATTTTCAGGTTGCGCACCACGCTGAACCCGGAAGTACCGGAACAGGTTACTTTCGGGTTTGGGCGCTCGCGCATGCGCAGACACACTAAATCATGCTTTGCGCATACGCAGAAGCACCAAATCGCAACCTGCATGTACGCAGACGTGGCGCTGCGGGCTGCGAATGTTGCGGGTTGCGAACGTGCCTCCCGCATGGATCACGTTCGCAACCCGAGGTTCCACTGTAACTTGGGTGAGGTATGCTAGACTGAGCAATAGCGCCTGGCTGAAAATCTCCCTGGGAGCTTCACAAGCGAGTGAGGATTTGAACCCAGGTCTCCCTCATTTTACACTCTCTCCATTCTGTTACACCGCTGTAAAGCAAAATATGTATCTCCTCTGTGGGCCTGAAAATTCAAGAATTCTGATCATGACTGTGGGTGATTCTTCAACCTGTATGTTTTGGAACACAATTAGATTCGAGGTTTGGAGTCAGGGTGTGAAAAGCTTACAATCCTGTTTTTCTGTTTGGTTGGGTTTTAGGCTCCCACCAGTAAGCCAAGAGGTATAGAACAGATGCTGGCAGACTCTATCAATCATTCAAGGAAGTACGGCTTGCGGCAGGTAAGGAAACAGTGTGGGTTTATGGAAGCAACTGCATTTTGTCTGTATTCAGTATTGTCTCCTGGTCTCAGAATCATGGAATTGTAGACTTGTGGGAATCGCCTAGAGATATAAGCCATGCTTCTGAATTGAAATCAACTCGTGAGACCAGTGTGATCTTAAACACCCCCCACCCCAAGGCCCTTAAATTGGGATGCTGTACATTTGGCAAACCAGACAACTAGCCTGCTACACGATGCAGGTAATTTGTGAAAATGCTCAGTGCTCAGCCATTGCAGGACTTTGGGGCGAGGCCACTTCTCAGAGATTTCCGCTTTCATTTAAAGAAGAAGCAGAAGCGCTGGAAGAGACTAGCTTCTCACACTTAGTAGACCATGGGTAGGCAAACGAAGGCCCGGGGGCAGGATCTGTCCCATTCACCTTCTAAATCTGGCCCACGGACGGTCCAGGAATCAGCGTGTTTTTACATGAGTAGAATGTGTGCTTTTATTTAAAATGCATCTCTGGGTTATTTGTGGGCCATAGTAATAATAATAATAATAGTAATAATAATAATAATAATAATAATAATAATAATAATAATAATAATAATAATAATAATATTTTTTTATTTGTACCCCGCCCATCTGGCTGGGTTTCCCCAGCCACTCTGGGCGGCCTCCAACAAAGATTAAAAATACATTAAAATGTCACGCATTAAAAACTTCCCTGAACAGGGCTGCCTTCAGATGTCTTCTAAATGTCAGGTAGTTGTTTATCTCTTTGACATCTGATGGGAGAGCATTCCACAGGGCGGGTGCCACTACCGATAAGGCCCTTTGCCTGGTTCCCTGTAACTTCACCTCTCACAGTGAGGGAACTGCCAGAAGGCCCTCGGCGCTGGACCTCAGCGTCCGGGCAGAATGATGGAGGTGGAGATGCTCCACATATACTGGGCCGAGGCCGTTTAGGGCTTTAAAGGTCAACACCAACACTTTGAATTGTACTGGGAAACCTACTGGGAGCCAATGTAGGTCTTTCAAGACCGGTGTTATGTGGTCTCAGTGACATAGGAATTCGTTCATTTCCTCCCCCCCCAAAAAAAATATAGTCTGGCCCCCCACAAGGTCTGAGGGACAGTGGACCGGCCCCCTGCTGAAAAAGTTTGCTGACCTCTGTAGTAGACCATAGCAACTAATAGACATGGAATGGGGACAGACACCTCCCAACATCCTCAGCAGTTGGTGCCAAGCTATAGCTTTTGCAAAATTGCCGTTAAAAGTGGCGTATGAAAGGCATAATGCCCCCTGGTGTGTTCATTCCATTATCCAGTTTAATAAACTAGTTTTTTAGTATACCCAATAACCCACAAAATCTGTTTGACCAGACAGTATATTTGTGTGTGTGCTCATGTTTATATGTGCACCCTGAGAGCAAAGCTGCCACTTAATCTATAGTTTTTAAGAAATCTTATAATGTTATCGGGACGCAGGTGGCGCTGTGGGTAAAAGCCTCAGCGCCTAGGGCTTGCCGATCGAAAGGCCGGCGGTTCAAATCCCCACAGTGGGGTGCGCTCCCGTCGTTCGGTCCCAGCGCCTGCCAACCTAGCAGTTCGAAAGCACCCCTGGGTGCAAGTAGATAAATAGGGACCGCTTACTGGCGGGAAGGTAAACGGCGTTCCATGTGCTGCGCTGGCTCGCCAGATGCAGCTTTGTCACGCTGGCCACGTGACCCGGAAGTGTCCCCGGACAGCGCTGGACCCCAGCTTCTTAAGTGAGATGGGCGCACAACCCTAGAGTCGGACACGACTGGCCCGTACGGGCAGGGGTACCTTTACCTTTACCTTTTTATGAAAGGCATAATGCCCCATGCTGTGTTCATTCCATTATCCAGTTTAAGAAAGTAGTTTTGTAGTGCGCCCAATAACCCACAAAATCTGTTTGACCAGACAGAGTGTGTGTGTGTGTGTGTGTGTGTGTGTGTGCATGTTTATATGTGCACCCTGAGAGCAAAGCTGCCACTTAATCTATAGTTTTTAAGAAATCTTATAATGTAATCTGTCACCAAATCCTTTGTATCTGGAGTGGTTTCATTTGTTTTCAACCCACCTCGCACCAAGGGCCATCAGCAGGCGAAAATCCTTTTAAAGCCATTACAATAACAAGGCTTACAGAATAGAATCCTAGAATCCTACAACTGCAGAGTTGGAAGGGTTTTCCAACCCCCTACAATGCAGCTGCTGAATAGATATTATATATTTATCTTCCCCGACAGGGACTCGAGGCAGGTGACAGACAAAAATAAGAACAGCTAAAAAGATTAAGAGAAAAAACACAATCCTAAAAAAAGAATTAAACACGGATAGAATTAAAACTCCTGTGTGTGTTTGTAACAGACAGACAAACACAACCAAAACAGCCCAGCACCAGCCCCCTCATTAAAAGCATTCAGTTCCCAAGAGTCTATTGGAACAGGAAAGTCTTCAGCTTCCAGAGGAAGGAAGGACAGCAAGGAGGGAGCCAGTCCAGCTTCTCTCGGGAGAGAATTCCAAAGTTTGGGAGCAACCACCAAGAAGGCCCTATCCCATGTCCCTGCCAAGTATGCCTGGATAAACCTGTCCATCTAAAACTGAAAATTATCCCTTATTTCAGGGATAGCCAACATGTTGTTGGCCAGAGGTTATTAGAGTAACTCCCATCAGCCCCTGCTTGCATGGTCAGTGGGGCAGGGATGCTGGTCGTTCGCAACCACAGCATGTTGGAGGAACCAGTTGGCAGGCCCTGTTTTATTTGCCAGACGCCTGCCATTAAAAGTGCAGCTCAAGGGGAAAGATATTCCATCATCCTGATGCATTTCTGAATCATTGAGTTGGGCAAAGGCTCGTGTACATAGTTGCTCAACTGTGTCCCTTGGCCCTAAAGATTAGTCAGGCGACAAATTTTGATTGGTGACTAAAGCTTTTGTCGACTCATCTGCCAATCACCTTATTAGAAGAAGTTTATGACCCTTATCAGAGGGATTGCTGAACTGCCCATTACCTGTAAATATGATTGCCATGCAGGAAGTAGATAGGTTCACACTAAACAAAATACTTTGTGTGTGTGTGTGACAGAGGAAAGAAGAGGAAATGAATACAATCGTGAATGACAGCAGAGCACAAGAAGTGACCCTAAATCGCACCTACGAGTCATTGGAGAAGTTGGAGAAGGAAGATCCGGTCTGGTTGGAAACTCGTAAGCCCCTGTTAGATCTCTTATGTGATGATGCCTATCAGATTAAACTTAGGACCCACTTGCACAATCCATTCAAAGCAGTATCATTCCACTTTGCACACACCTGGCTTTCCCTAAAGAATCCTAGGAACTGTCATTTGCTAAGAGCTACAATTCTCAGAATGGCTGAACAACCAGCCTCTCTTTCCAGGAGTTTTAAGAAGGCAATATGTACACAGCCTAAGGCTCCTGTTTGTTCCTTTTGCTTATTTGCAAACTAGCAGCGCAGAGATCAGAAACGGAGACATAAAAATATGAGCAAGCCTTTGCTGAATAACTTGTACAGTGGTACCTTGGGTTAAGTACTTAATTCATTCCGGAGGTCCGTTCTTAACCTGAAACTGTTCTTAACCTGAAGCACCACTTTAGCTAATGGGGCCTCCTGCTGCTGCTGCACCGCCGGAGCACGATTTCTGTTCTCATCCTGAAGCAAAGTTCTTAACCTGAAGCGCTATTTCTGGGTTAGCGGAGTCTGTAACCTGAAGCGTATGTAACCTGAAGCGTATGTAACCCGAGGTACCACTGTACAGTGGACATTCGGGTTGCGAACGTGATCTATGCAGGAGGCATGTTCGCAACCTGCAAAGTTCACAACCAGCAGTGCCGCGTCTGTGCACGTGCAGGCCACAATTCGGTGCTTCTGCGCATGCACAAAGCGCGATTTAGCACTTCTGCGCATGCGTGAGCGTTGAAACCCGGAACTAACCCGTTCCGGTACTTCCAGGTTTCGACGTGTCCTTAACCCGAAAACGTGCAGCCTTTAGCGTCTGTAACCCGAGGCATGACTGTACTAAAATACTCCACTCCTGTCACCAACCTTTATATTACAAAAGGAACAAAAGCCTATCCTGAATTTAATCTGGCGAGAAGCTGCTGGTGTTTCTCAGCCTCAGGCTTGCCCTGCTTTGGTTCAGCAACTTGCTTTCCGTTACAGCTGTTCTCTCTGGCTCCACCTCTTCCATCACACACACTGCTGCCACACGCTGTTGTTTTTTCCTGTATGCATTTCCTGAATCCTGGGGAAATTCCATTGCGAGGTTACCTTGGTCTGACTGGAGACAGGGAGAGGGACTTGGAAGTCTCAGAGGAGATTGCTTGTTTGCAACCTGCATCTGTTGCACCTTCGTGTTCAGCAAGTCACCTAAGACATACGGTTGGAAATAAAAGCACAATATTTGAAATATTTTTAAAAATGCGGAGTGACAGACCTGCAGCGACAACAGCCATTGCAAATTCTTTTGTCCCAATGTTAAACAGAGGTTTTGAAACAACTACAAAAACCTGCCAAACCAGAGTCAAAAGTGAGTGCTTGTGCCATCCGTTTTTTTTCAAAACACCTTTCAGGCAGGCAAAGGTCTTTCTCTGGCTTTTCCTTCCTCCTTGAATAATTTTGCCAGCTTCTTCCGCATTGCCCGGGAGGTGGCGCTGAGAGGTGAGCCCCATCATTGCAGGCAGCAATGCAGACAGACGAGGAATGAAGAGACTAGACCAGGGGTCGGCAACCTGCGGCTCCGGAGCCGCATGCGGTTCTTTAACGCCTTTGCCGCGGCTCTGGGGTGGAGGCGAGGGGAGGAGGCGCATTTTCCTTTGTTCCCGTGCAGTCGCTGTCATCTGTGAGGCGGCGGCGGAGAGCAGAAGGCAGCGCCACTCTCCTCGCGAGTTGGGCGCAGGGCAGCGGCAGCAGGAAGGCTCCCCAAGGGCCGAGCGGCACGCGCCCGCCTTCCCCGTGAGCCATTGTTTTTAGTGCGCCTCCTTTCACTCATTATTGCCCCGCGGTGAAGCGACCCCGGGTTGGGAGCCGCCAGGATCTCTGGAGCGAGTCCTCTTTCGGGGGTTGTGGGGGCTCCCAGCAGCAGCAGCTCCCGGCGGGAGCTCCTGCAGGGTGCGCAAGGCTTGCAGACACTCGCCCGAAGCACGGGGAGCCCTCCGGAGGGCTCCCTGTGCTTCGGGCAACAGGCTGCCGCCCCAAGCCTCGCGCGCCCGACGGGAGCTCCTGCCGGGCGCGCAAGGCTTGCAGACACTCGCCCGAAGCACGGGGAGCCCTCCAGAGGGCTCCCTGTGCTTCGGGCAACAGGCTGCCGCCCCAAGCCTCGCGCGCCCGACGGGAGCTCCTGCCGGGCGCGCAAGGCTTGCAGACACTCGCCCGAAGCACGGGGAGCCCTCCGGAGGGCTCCCTGTGCTTCGGGCGGCAGGCTGCCGCCCCAAGCCTCGCGCGCCCGACGGGAGCTCCTGCCGGGCGCGCAAGGCTTGCAGACACTCGCCCGAAGCACGGGGAGCCCTCCGGAGGGCTCCCTGTGCTTCGGGCGGCAGGCTGCCGCCCCAAGCCTCGCGCGCCCGACGGGAGCTCCCGCCAGGCGCGCAAGGCTTGCGGACACTCGCTGGGGCTGCAGGCTGCTGCCCGCAAGCCTTGTGAGCCTGTGGGAACTCCCGCCGGGCTTGCAAGGCTTGCGGATAGCTTCCTGAAGCCTGGAGAGCGAGAGGGGTCGGTGCGCACCGATGCCTCTCGCTCTCCAGGCTTCAGCGAAAGCCTGCATTCGCACCATAGGATGCACACAGATTTCCCCTTCATTTTTGGAGGGGAAAAGTGCGTCCTATGGAGCGAAAAATACGGTATATAGCATGTCTTTGTTGCTGGCTGATTTGCTGCTATTGCTTTGCAATTTGCAGCTACTGTTTTGAAGGGGAGTGAAGAACACACACTCAAAAAAAGGTAACTTGTTAATATAACGTTTATTTCTATGAGGAGGAGTAATTCTGAGGGGTCAAACAAAAAATAATTAAAAAGTGTCAAAAAAGTTATTTTTATAATGACGAGGATAACATTGGGCTAAGAAACAATGTATGCAGTGTTATATTTGTTTTAAATGTCGCAATGGTTTTGCGGCTCCCAGTTGTTGTTTTTTCTTCGGAAACGGGTCCAAGTGGCTCTTTTTGTCTTAAAGGTTGCAGACCCCTGGACTAGACTTAGGATATCGGAATGTGAAAAAGGCCACAGCTTTATTGACTGGCACGAGGCTCTAGCAATTTAATCACATTAAATTCCTGTTTAAATAGCGTTTCAGCTTATTGCTGCCAGACTGGAAGTGGCTTGATACTGGAGAGATTCGAGTCGATTAACAGGGGAGAGCTGGTTACAGCAGGCTCTGGAGAATCGCTATAGCTGGAAAAATTAATGCATAACTAAAAGGTGGCCCGGGGGAGGGTTGTGTGCTAGATTCCTACTCTGAATAGTTGAGCCTTATTCAATAAACTAGGAAATATGGATTGGTCTTGACACCTACTGCCCGCATTTCATAGGCTCTGAGGGAGAGAGCGATGGATGTGCAGGGCTCTGCATTGGCAGGACCAGTTAGAGATATGAGTTGGTAATCTAGAGGGGAAATCTGTTTTGTGCTAGACTGGGCATTCAAATTCTGTGATGTTTTCTCTCTGGGCTTGTAATAATTTCACTGAATTGTGGGAGGAAGTGAGTGTAGACTGGAAATCAACCCTGGACATAGTTTATTTCCCTCCCTTCTGTTTTCTTCATTGTTATACAGTGGTACCTCGGGTTACGAACTTACTGTATTTTTCGCTCTATAAGACACACTTTTCCCCTCCTAAAAAGTAAGGGGGAAAGTGTGTGCGTCTTATGGAGCGAATGCAGGCAGGAGGCTCTGCTCAGCGCTCCCTTTAAAGAGCCGCGTGGAGCATGTGTGTGGCTCTTGGGGGCTTTTCCCCAAGGAGGGAGAAGGGCTTATGTGATAGCCGCACGCAGCCTCTCCCGGACAGGGGATGAAGGCTCCCCTTGCCTGCGAGAGGCTGCGTGCGGCTATCCCATAAGCCAGGACAGCAAGAGGGATAGCTGCTTTCACTGCGCAGCGATCCCTCTTGCCGTCCTGGCTTCTGGGATTCAGAATATTTTTTCTCTTGTTTTCCTCTTCCAAAAACTGAGTGCGTCTTATGGTCTGATGCATCTTATAGAGCAAAACATACGGTAATTAGTTCTGGAGGTCCGTTCTGAACCTGAAACTGTTCTTAACCTGAGGTACCACTTTAGCTAATGGAGCCTCCCGCTGCCGCCACACAATTTCTGTTCTCATCCTGAAGCAAAGTTCTTAACCTGAGGAACAATTTCTGGGTTAGCAGAGTCTGTAACCTGAAGTGTCTGTAACATGAAGCATCTGTAACCCAAGGTACCACTGTATATGCTGAATATGTATATATGGGGTTTTAGTACCTCTGCTGGGGGACACATTGTGCTCCTTCTGGGGTCGTTTGTCTACCTTGGTCCCCACACTGCACTCAGCTCTCACCTGAGTCTCAAACCCTTGGTGCGTGGGGTGAAGGGAGTAGCTGTCCAATGTTGGCCTCTCTGTTGACTAAGTCCCATCCCATGAGCTACCCTCACCTAGTTTAGCCAAAACAAAAAAATTCCTTCCAGTAGCACCTTAAAGACCAACTAAGTCAGTTCTTGGTATGAGCTTTCGTGTGCATGCACACTTCTTCAGATACGAGTAACTAGTAACTAGTTTAGCCAGACAGTCGAAGCCTGCATGCTTCTTGGAGGCTGAATCTGTAACCTCCTTAGCAGCCCCCCATCCCATGCCATCTCTATATCTCTTGGCAAACAATAATTCATTATTTATAGCCCACCTATCTGGCTGGGTTTCCCGAGCCACTCTGGCCGACTTCCAACCGAATATTAAAAACAATACAGCATCAGACATTAAAAACTTCCCTAAACAGGGCTGCCTTCAGATGTCTTCTAAAAGTCAGATAGTTGTTTATTTCCTTGGCATCTGGTGGGAGGGTGTTCCACAGGGCGGGTGCCACTACCAAAAAGGCCCTCTGCCTGGTTCCCTGTAACTTGGCTTCTCGCAGTGAGGGAACCACTAGAAGGCCCTCAGCGCTGGACCTCAGTGTCCGAGCACCTCAATGTCCGGGGGTGGAGACGCTCCTTCAGGTATACTAGACCGAGGCCATTTAAGGCTTTAAAGGTCAGCACCAACACTTTGAATTGTGCTAAGAAACGTACTGGGAGCCAATGTAGCTCTTTCAAGGCCGGTGTTAATATGGTCTCGGCGGCCGCTCCCATTCACCAGTCTAGCTGCCGCATTCTGGATTAGTTGTAGTTTCCGGGTCACCTTCAAAGGTAGCCCCATGTAGAGCGCATTGCAGTAGTCCAAGTGAGACATAACCAGAGCATGCACCACTCTGGCGAGACAGTCTGCGGGCAGGTAGGGTCTCAGCCTGCGTACGAGATTGAGCTGATAAACAGCTGCCCTGGACACAGATTTGACCTGTGCCTCCATGGACAGCTGTGAGTCCAGAATGACTCCCAGGCTGCGCACCTGGTCCTTCAGGGGCACAGTTACCCCATTCAGGACCAGGGAGTCCTCCACACCTGCCCGCCTCCTGTCCCCCAAAAACAGTACTTCTATCTTGTCAGGATTCAACCTCAATCTGGTAGCGGGAAGGCACCATTCTGTGGTATAATAATAATAATAATAATAATTCATTATTTATAGCCCGCCCATATGGCTGGGTTTCCCCAGCCACTCTGAGCGGCTTCCAACCGAATATTAAAAACAATACAGCATCAGACATTAAAAACTTCCCTAAACAGGGCTGCCTTCAGATGTCTTCTAAAAGTCAGATAGTTGTTTATTTCCTTGGCATCTGGTGGGAGGGCATTCCACAGGGCAGGTGCCACAGAAGGCCCTCTGCCTGGTTCCCTGTAGCTTTGCTTCTCACAGCGAGGGAACCACCAGAATGCCCTTGGTGCTGGACCTCAGTGTCCGGGCTGAACGATGGGGGAGGAGACGCTCCTTCAGATATACTAGACCGAGGCCGCTTAGGGCTTTAAAGGTCAGGACCAACACTTTTGAATTGTGCTTGGAAACGTACTGGGAGCCAATGTAGCTCTTTCAGGACCGGTATTATATGGTCTCGGTGGTCGCTCCCAGTCACCAGAATAGCTGCCGCATGCTGGGTTAATTGCAGTTTCCGAGTCACCTTCAAAGGTAGCTGCACGCAGAGCGCATTGCAGTAGTTCCCCACAGGTGCCAAAATGTCTTCAACCAGATCTAGGTAATAATAATAATAATAATAATAATAATAATAATAATAATAATAATAATAATAATTTATTATTTATACCCCGCCCATCTGGCTGGGTTTCCCCAGCCACTCTGGGTGGCTTCCAACAGAACACTAAAATACAATAACCTATTAAACATTAATAAAACAGGGCTGCCTTCAGATGTCTTCTAAAAGTTTGGTAGTTATTTTTCTCTTTTCTTTTAGGCTAGACTGTTGCCAACATGTGGCTTTCAGCCTTTGCCTGTAGACTTCCGGAGAGCAGAGCCCACCGCTCCTCTAGGCAATTATAACCTCTGCTTAAAAATCTCCAGGGAAGCAGAGCCCGCCACCCCTCGCGGGAGTCTGATCCACCGTCAAAAAGCTCGCACTGTCAGAAAGCTCCTCCTAATGTTTAGTCCGAATCTCCTTTCTCATCACTTGAAGCCATGGGTTCGAGTCCTACCCACCGGAGCAGGAGAAAACAAGCTTGCTCCACCTTCCATGCGACGGCCCTTTAGATATTTGAAGATGGTTATAATAAATCCAGGGGACGCGGGTGGCGCTGTGGGTTAAACCACAGAGCCTGGGACTTGCCGATCAGAAGGTCGGCGGTTCGAATCCCCGCAACGGGGTGAGCTCCCGTTGCTCGGTCCCTGCTCCTGCCAACCTAGCAGTTCGAAAGCACGTCAAAGTGCAAGTAGATAAATAGGTACCGCTCCGGCGGGAAGGTAAATGGCGTTTCCATGTGCTGCTCTGGTTTGCCAGAAGTGGCTTAGTCCTGCTGGCCATATGATCCGGAAGTTGTACGCCGGCTCCCTCGGCCAATAAAGGGAGATGAGCGCCGCAACCCCAGAGTCGGTCACGACTGGACCTAATTGTCAGGGGTCCCTTTACCTTTACCTTATAATATCTCCAGTGATTCGATCCAGTGGCAGATTGACACGTTTTTTTGTCTGTGCTGCTGCCCCCTCCCTTTCCTGCAGGTTTGCGCACAGGCTTCCTTCTCTTGGTACAGACAGCCCTGGTGTGAGGAGGGGACATGAAGGGGAGAAAGTCTTTCCTAAATGTGCTGTAAATGTTTGATGTTCACACAGCCTGATTATGCCCCAATATGTATGTGTGTATATGTAAGCCTCCCACTTCCCCAAGTTAAGGGGGACCCCAAAGGCTGTACAACTTCGTGTTGTTTAGTGTACCATCTCCCTGGTGTGTGAATCTGAGGCTCAGAGTCTTGGCACCAAGAAACGCCCATATTAAAAAGCCATGAGCAAACAGCTGTGCAAACAGAGGCGAAGCCAACTTTCCTTTCTGAAGCTGAAGGAGACTCAGAAACACACCTCAGTGGGTTCAAACACAGCAACAAACTCTCTGGCTGTTGAGGTGTGCTCCAACCTGCTCCTCAGAATGATGCCAAATCTCTCTTTCTCTCTCTCTCATATTAAATTTTCTGTTTTACAATTTAAAGTACTCATTTTACATCCTTAAGATGTAACGACTCCCCTTCTTCTTTTTCATTTTACATTTTACATTTTACATATCATAAGTCCCTGCATATTTTACAAAAACTATACCAATCAGTTTTCCATTATTGCATCCATCAACACTTATTTACACTGTTGAATTTATCTTAACGCTGCCAGCATTTTCACCTGTACAGAATTATTTCCCATATATTCAATACACACTTCCCAGTCTTCTTTAAACGTATGTTCTTCTTGTTCTCTTATTCTATATGTTAAATCTGCAAGCTGTGCATATTCTGTCAGCTTAAATTGCCATTCTTCTTTGGTTGGGACCTTGCTCGTTTTCCATTTTGGGGCTAATGAAACACGGGCCGCAGTGGAAGCATACATAAATAACCTTTTCTGACACCTGGGAATTTCAGTCTGAATTATCCCCAACAGAAAGGATTCTGGGTTTTTTAGGAAAGTACTTTTAAACACCCCCCGCCAATTCATTATAGATCTTTCCTTATTACTCTTTTACATGTCCACCACATTTGAAAGAACATTGCCTCCACCTCTTTTTATCTCCAGCACTTATCTCATTCTGTCCTGTACAGCTTAGCAAGCCTGTTGTTGTTTAGTCGTGTCCGACTCTTCGTGACCCCATGGACCAGAGCATGCCAGGCACTTCTGTCTTCCACTGCCTCCCGCAGTTTGGTCAAACTCATGCAGAAATGGCAGCCCCCTCTATGCCAGGGTAGGAGGGGTGAAGGAAGATCTACATCAGGAACAAGGGCTAATAAATATTGGCATCGGGATCTGCTGCACCAGTGGATCCTGCCACCTGAGACGGTTGCCTCATCTTGCCTCACGGATGGGCCGGCTCTGCCTGGGCTCACAAGTACTGGCTTTCTTGGATTACTGAGGATCCCATGTTGTTGTTGTTTAGTCGCTTAGTCTTGTCTGACTCTTCGTGACCCCATCGACCAGAGCACGCCAGGCACTTCTGTCTTCCACTGCCTCCCGCTGTTTGGTCAAACTCATGCTGGTAGCTTCAAGAACACTATCCAACCATCTCGTCCTCTGTTGTCCCCTTCTCCTTGTGCCCTCCATCTTTCCCAACATCAGGGTCTTTTCCAGGGAGTCTTCTCTTCTCATGAGGTGGCCAAAGTCTTGGAGCCTCAGCTTCAGGATCTGCCTTCCAGTGAGCACTCAGGGCTGATTTCCTTAAGAGTGGATAGGTTTGATCTTCTTGCAGTCCATGGGACTCTCAAGAATCTCCTCCAGCACTACAATTCAAAAGCCATACATCACTACTGGGAAAACCATAGCTTTTACTATATGGACCTTTGTTGGCAAGGTGATGTCTCTGCTTTTTAAGATGTTGTCTAGGTTTGCCATCACCTTTCTCCCAAGGAGCAGGCGTCTTTTAATTTCGTGACTGCTGTCACCATCTGCAGTGATCATGGAGCCCAAGAAAGTAAAATCTCTCACTGCCTCCATTTCTTCCCCTTCTATTTGCCAGATAACCTTTTCTGACACATGGGAATTTCAGTCTGAATTATCCCCAACAGAAAGGATTCTGGGTTTTTTAGGAAAGTACTTTTAAACACCCCCCCAATTCATTATAGATCTTTCCCTATTACTCTTTTACATGTCTACCACATTTGAAAGAACATTGCCTACACCTCTTTTAATCTCCAGCACTTATCTGATTCTGTTCTGTACATCTTAGCAAACCTACCTAGAGTTAAATACCATCTGTGAATCATTTTCAGATAGTTCTCCTTCAAAGAATAACATGCTGCAAATTTCAAGTCGCTTCTCTGGAGTCTTCCCCAGAGGTCAAAATCTATATTGTATCCTATATCTACTGCCCAGTGTGTCATTGAGGCTTTAACAAGCTCTCTTAGATTGCCCTTTACACAGCAGACCTCACCAACTGAGAAGAAGCCAAAGAAGGTTTCTCCTGGCAGATTGGGACAAAGATATTACTGCTTTAGTAGCTTCCTTTTTAGCCACAATGTTACCCAAAAGGATTCCCAACAAACTATCTTTTTGGGAAATAGACAGGGTGTAGCACAGGCACAGGCAAACTCGGCCCTCCAGATGTTTTGAGACTACAATTCCCATCATCCCTGACCACTGGTCCTGTTAGCTAGGGATGATGGGAGTTGTAGTCCCAAAACATGTGGAGGGCTGAGTTTGTCTATGCCTGGCTATCCAAATGCACACAAGCATAGTGTGACCTTGATAGCTTCACCCTTGTCTTTTTAATTATCCCAGTTACTTGAAATGTTTTATACTGTGATGCCAATAAAGACATTTGATTAGTTGGTTGGTTGGTTGATTGGTTGGTTGGTTAGTTGGTTGGTTGAATATATTTCACATCCGGCAACCAATATGCCCCTTTGGTTTCAGATAAGTACATGGGTAGATGAGTCTAGAAAACCTCAGGCACAATTTTTCACAGCCTTCTAACAGCCTTCTATGGTGGTTCATTTACCAGAAGTACAGTGGTACCTCGGGCTACATACGCTTCAGGTTACAGACTCCGCTAACTCAGAAATAGTACCTCGGGTTAAGAACTTTGCTTCAGGATGAGAACAGAAATCGTGCTCCGGAGGTGCGGAAGCAGTGGGAGGCCACATTAATTAAAGTGGTGCTTCAGGTTAAGAACAGTTTCAGGTTAAGAACGGACCTCCGGAACAGATTAAGTGCTTAACCCGAGGTACCACCGTAATGTATTCAGCATTAACTTGGGGTGTGTCTACTTGATTCTGACTAAACTAAGCCTCCATGGGCTTCGTTCATTCCTTGGTGTTTCCAACCAAAAGGATAGCAGATAGCAGAGCTGGGAAAGACCTCTGGAGAACTACCACAAAACCACAGCAGTCAGCACCAAGCTGGGTTCAGTGCGAATCCCCATTCTCGTTGCCAAATCATGCTTCAACTGTTATTTTGCTCTGTCTGCCTTTCTTCCCCCTTTTGTGCGTGTTGAGATTTCAGAAGTACCAGAAATATATATATTTTTTAAATTACGGTAGTTTTTTTTGAATAAATAGTAACCAAAATTATGACTTCCTGGAAAGTTAAAAGTTTAATTTGTATTTGTATTTGCCACCAAATGTTTATATGTCCAGATGATTTACTGGAGAACATAATGGTAGAATTTCATATTTACGACTATACATTCCAGGCTGATGTACTCTAGTGGCATTAATGTATTAGATCCCCTTTTCTCTTGTTTTGTTTTGTTTTTTGCTGTATTTCATACCTTTGTTAAACCTGCCAGGCATCGTATTACTAAATTGTAACTATCAAATAGATAATATATTTAATATGGCCAATAAAGATACAATTTTTTCCCATTAAAAAAAAGAAAAAAGAAGTACCAGAAATGCCTCTGGACCTAGTGGCGGAAGAAGCTGCTCGGGCGCCTGGGTGAGGCGAGCTGCCCATAGGGGCGGGGCGCACCATGGGGCCTCCTGAGTCTGCCTGCCTGCTCCCACTCAGCCGCCCTACAGCTGGGGGGAGGCAGCAGGCGGTCCATTTGGATAGCGCAGAGCATGCGCGCACCCAAGACACCACATCTCTCCCAGGAGAGACGCACGGCTTGGATGTGCTGCAGGCCCCGCAGTGTGTGCCGCCCGGCATTTTGTCACCCCCCTCAATGGTGACACCCGGGACGGTCTGCACCCAGCTTCCTCCGCCCCTGTCTGGACCTCCACCCAAGAGCAAATAACCTTCTTTCTCCTGTTTCAGTGGAGCGGGCAAAAGCAGCCGATGAAAGGCGGCGCTCCCTCGCCAGACAGGCCCGGGACGACTACAAGAGGCTGTCGTTGCAAGGAACCCGCAAAGGAAAAGTGGCGGGGGTCTCCACGGTTTTTAAGACAGGGGAACAGAAACGGCCGCTTCCTCCTCCTCCTCTGCCACCAAAACCTAAGCATCTCAGTGCCGGAATGACCAACGGCAAAACAGACAGGTTAGTAACCCTGAAGGCTTTGACTATAGGGTGAGGAGGTGAGAAGGGGAAGGCCAAGGGAGAACTCAGAAAGGACACCTGAATCGTTCTTCCTGCTGTTGAGTCCTTTCCTCCTGACCACAATGCACTCTGCATATATCTATATGGATACTGAAGCTGTTGAAATTGTGCAATTGGCCTTTAAAATGCAATTCTGGGACATAAAAGGTATAAGGGACCACTGACCATTAGGTCCAGTTGTGACTGACTCTGTGGTTGCGGCACTCATCTCGCTTTACTGGCCGAGGGAGCCGGCGTACAGCTTCTGGGTCATGTGGCCAGCATGACTAAGCCTCTTCTGGCAAACCAGAGCAGCGCACGGAAATGCTGTTTACCTCCCGCCGGAGTGGTACCTATTTATCTACTTGCACTTTGACGTGCTTTCGAACTGTTAGGTTGGCAGGAGCAGGGACCGAGCAACGGAGCTCACCCCATCGCGGGGATTTGAACCGCCGACCTTCTGATCGGCAAGTCCTAGGCCCTGTGGTTTAGACCATTGCGCCACCCGTGTCCTGGGACATAGTTCAGCTATATCGGATTTGAACACACCTGAATGTGACTAGCTGAGGTGACTGACGCCTCTAGCCATCCAGCAGGAGTGTTCCTGTGCGAAAAAGGCCAGTGGGAGTTATTTTGACGCGGCCTGGCACACTTCCTAGAGTTATACAAAAAGCCACAGTAGGGCATATGAAGGAAGAAACAGCTATGTTGGCAGAGGGCTGATGATGAGTGGGCAGGCTGGGTTGTTCCTGGAGCACGTCTAAAGCACACAATGTTTACGTGTCAATGACACACGATTAAATACCCACGAGACCTAACTGAATCCAATATATATATAAGGAAAATCAAAGCCAATAAAAAACCTTTAAAGGGAATGAGAATGTTTCTTACCTGAAGTAAATTGGGGGATGTGTTGAACAGTCTTTACTAACCTGCTGCCCTCCAAATGTTTTGGGGTACAGCTCCTTTGAATCCCAGCCAAAATGAGCACTCTTTGAATCTTTGGGCTTACTAGTGGTGGCCCCATGCCTGCTGCCCACTCCTGCAGCTCCTTGGAAATGCTGCCCTGACCCTCCTGGGCCTTATGGAAGGGAGCAAGGAGAAGGGTCAGCTCCCTTTGCTTGCCTCATCTTCTTATTGCTTGGCTGGACAAATAGATGGGTCCCAAATTAAAGAAAGGAAGCAAGGGGTCATTGGTGGTGGTGTGAAGCCAGGAGAGAGTTTGGTTCAGCCCTTGTGACAAGACTCCTAGAAGGGCATCTGGCCCAAGTATCCTCCGAAACATCTATAACGGGCACAGTTTATTCTAAATCGTGATTTGCATTTTTGTAAAGGAGCTTATCTTTGCAATGGCACTGAACTTAAATCCAGTGCTAAGATCGTAATCTGCTCCCCACTTCTTTCTCTCTTCTTATTGCGACAACAGGAAGCAGGCAGTACAAAGGACTGTTTCCACTTCTACTCAGGAGGCCATCATTCGGTGGTTCAAGGAAGAGCAGCAGCAGCTCCGAGCCGGTTTTGAGAAATCCACGGGCCAGGTAGCACCTTGGTTCCATGGTGAGTACCTGGTCTTCCTGCCTTTCATAAGGCAAGGGAGTCCAAGCTAAGGACCACTGTGTCAGGAATGAGCCAGCTCCAAGCAAAGATTTACAGCCAACTGCAGTAAGCAGCCAGGAACAGAGAGGCTCAGATGTTAGTCAGGCAGGGGAGAGCCAACAGCTGCAGACTTCGGCTCTGCCTGACCTTGACGAGCAGACTGATAAGACAGTAGGGGAGAGCAGGCTACAACAGAGTCAAAGCTCACAGGAATAGATCCAGAGACAGCGTCTTAGATCAAGAAGAGGGTGGGGCTGAGTCCAAGGAGTTGGCAAATGGGAGAGCGGCTAGATTGGAAACAAAACAAGAGACGTAAGAGTCATAAATTCAATATCTTCTTTCGCAGCCGGAAGGAGTCTTCAGAAGGGTCATCTTGAGTAATGATGCCAAAGGCTTTGTCAGAGCCATCTGGCGCTATCTGTTTGTTATTGCAATAAATCCTCCTTTTTAATTACCTACGCTTACTGTGTTATCAAGCTGGGAACCTGGACTCCTGACACACTGCAAGACGGGGCATTTGTGGGTTTCTTGATACTATCATATGCTCAGCCTTCCTTAACCCTGTGGTTCCAGAGATGACAAACCAGACTCAGCAGGGATCTTGGAAGTGGTCGAAATTATGAGCCAAGGGTTCGTCCAGATTTATCATAGTGGGAGATGGGAACAAGGTGTTCTCTCTCTTGTTTGGGAAACAGCAAGGGAAGCAGCAAACCGCAAGCCCTATGGCACCCCATTTTGTTTTTCTGTCCAGCAGGTGTATTGACACACATAGCTTTGACTAAATCCAGCAGTGTTTAGGGAGGCCACGAAAGAGGTTTTTCAACAGTAAGTAGGTGCAGGGTTAGGGATGCGGGTGGCGCTGTGGGTTAAACCACAGAGCCTAGGACTTGCCGATCAGAAGGTTGGCGGTTCGAATCCCCGCAACGGGGTGAGCGCCCATTGCTCAGTCCCTGCTCCTGCCAACCTAGAAGTTCGAAAGCACGTCAAAGTGCAAGTAGATAAATAGGTACCGCTCCAGCGGGAAGGTAAACGACGTTTCCGTGCGCTGCTCTGGTTTGCCAGAAGTGGCTTAATCACATGACCCGGAAGCTGTACACTGGCTCCCTCGGCCAATAAATTGAGATGAGCGCCACAACCCCAGAGTCAGTCACGACTGGACCTAATGGTCAGGGGTCCCTTTACCTAGGTGCAGAGTTAAGCTGGGAAAAGGGGTCTGATGACTAATGGGATCCTGAGCCCACCAGGTCACTGAATAGGCTGGAAGCTGGTCCACTATATTAGAGAAGATTTGACAGCATCTTTCCAATGTGCAGCAAGCCGGCAAATAGTTTTCTCTTGTTTAGCTCTCACCTTTCATTTTTGGGACAGGCATTTTAACCACCAAGAAAGCAGAAGAACTTCTAAGCGGTTTGGCACCTGGGAGCTTCCTGATCCGGGTCAGTGAAAAGATCAAAGGCTACGTCCTCTCGTATTTGTCACCCAAAGGCTGCAAGCACTTCCTGATAGACGCTTCCGGGGATTCGTACAGCTTCCTGGGTGTGGATCAGCAGCAGCATTCAACGTTGGCTGACCTGGTCGACTACCACAAGGTGCTCCTCTGTAATGCTCAAATTCCCCACTACCACCTCATTCTATGACTATGTTGAAGCTTCTTGGTGCAGAAAATGTTATCCTGCAGGACTTAATGCAATGTTAGGTGCCCTGTAAGTGCTATTGGTTGGGATGTGGGTGGCGCTGTGGTGTAAACCACTGAGCCTTGGGCTTGCCGATCAGAAGGTTGGCGGTTCAAATCCCACGACGGGGTGAGCTCCCGTTCCTTGGTCCCAGCTCCTGCCAACCTAGCAGTTCAAAAGCACGCCAGTGCAAGTAGATAAATAGGTACCACTCTGGCAGGAAGGCAATGGGCATTTCCGTGCGCTTCTCTGGTTTGCCAGATGTGGCTTAGTCATGCTGGCCACATGACCCAGAAAAACTGTCTGCGGACAAATGTCTGCTCCCTCGGCCAATAATGCGAGATGAGTGCCGCAACCCCAGAGTCGTTCGTGACTGGACTTAACTGTCTGCAACTGCTTTTTAAAATGTTTCTGAATTTATTATCTTTGGGGCAAAGTGAATAATGAAAACTGAAAGAGAAGAAGGTCTGTGCACCACTTTTTATATAAAACAATACCCACCCACCCCACAAAAGGGAGACACAAAGCAAAAAAGCATGCCTGGTCATTTATTCCAGGATTTCACTTGCGGGAATGTAGATATCTTGTGTATATGTTGTCTTAAAGCTGAGCTCAAATCCACTGTGCGAAAAGCCTGCCATGATTGCTGTTTGAAATCAGATTTCTCTTTACCCCAAGCTATACTGATATCAACTGATGGTATGCTCAGCTACCTTAAATGCTGCTCATCTGCCTGATGATAATGCCAAGGTTGCAGGTTTGATCCCCGTAAGGGACAGCTGCATATTCCTGCATTGGTTGGACTAGATCAGGGGTCAGCAAACTTTTTCAGCAGGTCCACTGTCCCTCAGACCTTGTGGGGGGCTGGACTATATTTGGGGGGGGGGGGGTTGAACGAATTTCTATGCCTCACAAATAACCCAGAGATGCATTTTAAATAAAAGGACACATTCTATTCATGTAAAAACATGTTGATTCCCAGACCATCTGCGGGCCGGATTAAGAAGGCGATTGGGCCGGATCCAGCCCCCGGGCCTTAGTTTGCCTACCCATGGACTAGATCAGTGGTGTCCAAACTTTTTTCAAAGAGGGCCGGATTTGATAAAGTGAAGGGTCGTGAGGGTCGACCAAAGTTGTTGACCTTTCTTTAGGATTGAAGTTGTTGAGGTTTTTTTTAGGACTTTACCCCAGGAAATAAACTGCCACAGGGGGCCAGATTAGGCCCCCGAAACGGACTCTGGACATGCCTGGACCAGATGATGTTCAGGGTCCCTTCTTCCAGCTCTAGAATTCTATGGTTCTAAACTGATTGACCAGTTTCTAGTAGGAAATGAATGATGGATTTTGGACCTCTGGAACCTAAATTTGTACTGGCTTTCATCCTGTTAGGAGGAGCCCATCACATCTTTTGGAAAGGAGATTCTGCGTTATCCCTGTGGCCAGCAAGGGGACGATCCAGACTACCTTGATCTTTTTGAGTGAAGCCCGACATTTCCGTTCTCTACCATGTGAAGAACGTCTCTTGAATGGATAGATGTGGAGCGGGCAGACGTTGTCCCAGCTCCCTTCAGCTTGTACAATACCCTCGGAAACGGCAAAGTGATGGTGCGAGTACGTTTGGCTAATCGAGAAGTGAAAGCTGGATAGCTGCCAGCAAGCGACAATAAGATACAAAGGAACAGGAAGCAGAATCATAAAAGAAAATAGCAAAAGAATAAATCTATTTTGAAAGATAATTACAGCAATTAAAACTTTCCATAGACACCTTTGTTCAGGCTGAATCCTGCCCTTGTGTGTTCCTGTTCAATCAGGAGACATAGAACATTTCCAAAGTGTAATTCACATTTCCTGTAAATACTTGAAAGGGTTGTATTATTATTAGCCAAAGCCACAAATGCAGAAATAGGGTTGTCTTCAGAATGGTGGGCCATCTCTGCTCCCATTAGCCAGTGGCAATTGAGTGTGGTCAAGAGCTGTAAGGCCACTGTTCGTATCTTCAAACTGCCTCCATTTCCTGCGATCAGACCCCGGTGAAATCATGTACCTGGCTTATCACCGTTTTGTCTTTGGAGTTGGGGGGGGGTGCCATTAAAACCTGCCAGTGTGTCACATCCATGCAGCCCCTCTCCAGGATTCGCTAGAAGCTCAATCTCTGCAGGTGGCAGATGCTAAGTGAAGCCAAGTGACTCCAGCGTGCGTGACAGAAAATTTGTCCCCACGCTACACTGCTACTGTTTTCCTTTTGTTGCTCCACAGCCACCCAGGCAGACATACTACCTACTTCTGCACCCAGTGCATTACAGACGGTTGCAGAGTAAATGGCCAGCAGATAAAGAACCGTCCTTCGCAATGGATGCTCTTGTGTTGCGGATGCAACGATGGGGACTTTGAATGCCACTCTTGATATGAAAATAGGGCTGCTAAAAAGGGGCGTTGCTGTTTTTTGCTAGGGAATGTTAGGAGAAATGTTGTGGGGTTTTTTTTTAACCAAGCCCTCTCTCTGTAAACGAATGGACTCATCCGTTGCCCAAATCCCATTTTAATTGTGTTATTCAGTTCACTGTGGAGGGCCACCCTTTTTAGACTCACACGTCCCCTGGGCCTTATAAAGCTGGGTCTGAGTGGTTTTGCATTTGCCCCACTGCTTTCCCCCAGAAAATCCATGGTTTAGCACTGAATGGGGAGGGGGAAATGGAAAAGTGTGGTTGGGCCCCCATTGTGCCTTCATGATTTGTGCTCATGGTGGGATTGGAAAGGTTGTACTTGATTCCACTTCCAATACTGTTTGTGCCTCCAGATGTTTCAGGGTGAACACACTGCTTCCTTTCCAATCAGTGCACGCCCTGTAACTTTCTCCTGATGTCCTGTCACTTTTTGTACCAGAAATGTTCCAGTTTATTCTTTGTCCTGCTTCGGTAGAGCTATAGTACAAAGAGTGCCCCTCTAGACAGCAGCACTGCAGTACCACTGAGGAAGCATCACAGAACAAATAATAAAGTGGAATCATGTGTGCATGGTCCAGTATAAATCCATCACTAAATGCACTATTATTGAGTCAACAACATGTTGCAGAACAAAAATACCGCTTGTCTGCAGGGGCCTGGAGTGAGAAACTCTGGATCAAGATGAAGGGCAAAGTGGCTGAAATTTTAAAAGAGACTATTTGCCTTCTCTGTGCAGAATCTGGACAAGGCTCCACTAAGTAGCCTTGCTTTTCAATTATCAGTATTATCTAATTGTTTGTACAGCTAGGTATGTCAGGAAATATATACCTTATATTTTCATCTGTGTCTGTATTTAAATGATGCTCTGTTTTAAAGGCTGGGACCTCAAACACGTAAGAGTAAGAAGAAAGCAGAATATTAATGTCAAGTCCTAGACAAAATCATTGTCTGTTAAATCCATCTCTCCTTAATGTCTCCAAACTGTGTGAGGTTCAGTGCAAGTCAGAACTGGTGCTTCTAGGTAAAAGCCCCTCTTGGCTTTACTTATCAAATCCACCTGACGACCTTAGATCTATTCACAAAAACATTTCACCATTCCATTAAATTGTGCTACATCTCAGCAGCTCTTTGCATGTTAAGTGTGCGCAACGGGACACAAAACCCAAAGTGCGCTGTTGAGGACAAGCAAAGAATGATAATTGATAGCACTCAAGGACAAGTGACCATATTATCTTTACCGACTCCACAGAAGTTCAGAAGATATGGCTTTGTGAGGCGTGTGGGTGGGTGTATATGAGAGAGAGAGAGAGAGAGAGAGAGAGAATGAATTTTGATAATGGTGTTGGCTTCCATATAGAGTTAATACATTCATCTTTCAATGTTCGCTTTCTAGCTGCTAGGAGTCATTAGATAAACATCTAAATGCTCTTCTGGTAAGAGAGCCCTGATCCACGCAACTGATCTGGATCCCAGTCATTCTGTTATGGTGCTTATCTAATAACCTCCCTTGAATTGGATTGGTGGCACACATGGCCCAGATATATGTGTGCATCCCTTATCTAGGGCCACTGGTTACTCACAACAACAGAGTCTAGAAAAAACTGGATCGGGGCTATCGTCAGTAACCTCATTTCAACATTACAGGCTCCACTCTGTAAAGATCTCCCTGGGATTTCATTCAGTTCAAGCTTATGAGCACCTTGCTACCCATTTGATAAAATGTAAAGCTTTGTGTAATCCTATTGTAGCGTCAGTCAAAGTTGGAAAACCACCTTGTTTGTCCTTCAAATATCAAACTGTTGAGGGGTTGGAGGGGAAGCTATTCTCCATGCCACAATGACATCACCCCGTGCTGCAGTGTGGCCACAGAGAAAAGATTACGGTGGTATCAAAAGCCCTGCAAGCAAATAACCAAGAGACGCATTTCCTCCCCTGCGAGTGTGGTTTTGGGAACACCCTTCTGAGTCAAATTTTGAGGTTCTTGGTTTTTATCTCCTTTGGCTTCAAGACTTCTTATTGCTTGCTTTCTGCTTGCGCCGATGAGCCTCGATCTCCCTCCTGAAGAACAGCATCCCCAGCTGGCCGTGAGAGGCTTCATTCATGGCCTTGGACTGAATGCACATTTTGTACTGCTCTGGGGTCAGCTCATCCAAGCAGTGCTTTTCATGCCAGAGGTGGAAGAGGCCCCGGACAGGCGTCCTGACCACAATGAGGTTGCTGTGAAGGTATTTACGGTACAGATGCACATCTTCTCCTCCCCACCCTTTTATGTCGAGATCAAATCCTCCTATGAAAGAAAAGACAGGTTTCATGTGATTGTGGCACAGAGAGAGAGACCTGTGGACCCAGGAACTGAGGGGAAAGCCTTTCAAGAGAAATCAACTGCGCTGAGAGTTTCTTTACTTGCAGAGTCTTTTGGATCAGATCAGGATATGATTCAATATTTTAAAATATACAGTGGTACCTCTACTTGCGTTCCCCTCCAGTTACGTATCCTTCAGGATAAGTACACGGCAAACCCGGAAATATTTTTCCAGGTTTCGCCATGCGCAGAAGTGCTAAACCGCGCAGTGCAGATGTGCAAAAGCAGCACCTCCACTTGCGGAAACCTCAGGATCTGACCGGAGCTCCAGAACAGATCCTGACCACAACCAGAGGTACCACTGTATTCCCAAAATGGCTTGGGAGCCTTAAGGGTCTAGAGAAGGGGCTTGCTTGTGCCCCACATAAAGATAACACCAATTTGGCATGGTGGGAACCTACCTTGATCGGATTTAATATCTAAATTAATATTCATTTGATTTCATTTCTTACCAATGTTGATATAATCAGAGCGGTATTGGCAAGTCATTCCGAAACCAAAGTCTCTCCAAAACCCCGTCTCCTTTTTTATAACCTGGAAGAAAGAAAGGTGCATTTATCTGTGTATGTGTGTGTACATATTTCACATAAAGATCATTTATCCCTGTGCGGTGGCTACTTCCAGCTGCAGTCAGTTAACACTCCCTTATCACTCACCTTTGCCGTTCTTTCATATTCTAAGAGCTACATCGCACATGCTAGAATCAGATACACAACAAAGACTTAGCATGTCTTCAGATGGTCCACCTAGTGTGTGAGGTCCCTACACAGTCTTTGTTTTTAGCTATATCCATACTGAAATATACTCAGAGTCGCAAAGTGATTTCATGCTCTTTATTCAGCTCATAGTGGTGAGGAGGGAATGAAAGTCCCCTCAAAGTATCTGCTTTATATACATTATTTACACAATGGGCTGCACGTGATTGGCTAATTCTGGAATTCTCCTGTAGGCCAATCAGGTTGTGGATTCACTTCTATCTGGAGCTGGATTGGGTGGCTCCTGCTGACCAATCATACTGCTGCATTGTTCTAGGACCAATCAGACTGCAGCATTTTGGATCCTATTGTTCTCAGTACATAACACCCCTCCCCTCTAAGTTCCAGTCCTGTCCGGGAGGTCGCATTCATAGTCCTCGAGGTACGCCGGCGGCCTACGTGTGCTACGACCTATGCTGGAACCCTGGGTCAGCGCTACCTGCATGGCAGGGATCTCTCACCTTTGCCATTCCTTCATATTCTAAGAGCTACATCACACATGTTAGAATCAGATACACAAGAAGGACTTAGCATGTCTTCAGATGGTCCACCTAGTGTATGAGGTCCCTACACAGTCTTTGTTTTTAGCTATATCCATACCAAATAAATCTGCCACTTGAAACTGCCATGCTGCTATAGACATATTTTAAAAAAGTAGGCTGACACTTCCATCATCTGGAGACAAGGCTTGTTAGTGATGTTTGAAATCATGGAGAAATCCAGTATTGGGCAGCAGTCACCAGCCCCACCAAACAAAGTAGAAGCAAAGACTCCTGGACTCTAGACTTTTATTTTGTATGAAAAAATGTGGACTTGAGGAGTTTTAAAACATTTTTAAATTTCCCCCGCTAATACAAATGCAGACCATTGTTATTATCCCCACCCTGCAGCCTGGGGAGGCTACAGAGAAAGACTGTCTCATGATAGCCCTGGAATGTAATAGTCCATTAATCGGGTCCTCCCTTAAAGAGGACGAGAGTGGCGCTGTGGGTTAAACCCCAGAGCCTAGGACTTGCCGATCAGAAGGTTGGCGGTTTGAATCCCCACGACGGGGTGAGCTCCCATTGCTCGGTCCCTGCTCCTGCCAACCTAGCAGTTCGAAAGCACGAAGTGCAAGTAGATAAATAGGTACCGCTCCGGCGGGAAGGTAAACGGCATTTCCGTGCACTGCTCTGGTTCACCAGAAGCGGCTTAGTCATGCTGGCCACATGACCAGCTGTACGCCGGCTCCCTCGGCCAATAAAGCGAGATGAGCGCCGCAACCCCAGAGTCGGCCACGATTGGACCTAATGGTCAGGGGTCCCTTCACCTTTTTACCTTTTACCCTTAAGGAGGGCACGTATTGCAGTGAGACCTGGAAAACCGACACCCTGTGTTGTGGGTGGGTACTATTAGTCAGCCACAATACCCAATTGGTAGGTTCCTCGAAGCTGGATTCAATCTGGCCAATGGGACACAGTCCAAACAGTTCAAGGGACCTATATATACCCATGCATGTGACCCAGAGCTTCCTCTTTCGGCGCGTGCATTCAGAACACCCGCCCACCTCTCCCTACTTTTAGGGCTTTGCGCTTGACCTTGCTATGCCGTCGTCTGTCGTCTGTCTTTGAGACAGGGGCACGACAGAAATTTTCCCCACTTGGCTGATTGGCTGTTGCCATTTGGGTTTTGTCTGCTGCGTAGCAATTCATCACAACTTGTAAGGTTTCAGATAGGCTCTGGTTCAGGTTATAGGGATTGGAGAACACTCTCGCCATCCCTATGTGAAGGGTATTCCGTTAAAGGAATCCAGGGACTCGATGATTTGAGAGGGAGTTGTGCCCATGCCTGAGTCCAGGGGGACATTTGGGTGGCGGAGTTAGCCCGTTCCCGGCTTTCCGCTTATCCAGGTGTTCACCCTTGGCTGACCTATGCTGGAACCGTGGCTCAGCGCTACCTGCAACGCTGCAGGGAGCTAGTCGAACCAGAACCTATGCAACCAGTCACTTTCTGTAATCAATAAAGTTGTGACCTAAATTCTGCCAAAAACCAAAACCAAAATTTGAGTCATGTGTGAATTTATTTAGAGGGGAAGTTTCTGGGACTGAACACACAATTCATAGTTTTGCTGATTTCAGCTGAGGTTTGGGATTTGAATACTAAAGCCGCTTTCAGATGACATCATTACTGCGTGTTCATCCTGATTTGTTTGCAGGGAGATTAGATGATGTTGCCTCTTTAATGAGCATTTATTCTGATTTATCTGGGGGTGTTAGCTGATCCTGCATCGAAGCGAGCCTTATCCAAACTTCCCAATGCATTTCTGCATCGCCCCCTTATTGCAAAAAGTCCAGTTTTTTGGGGGGGAACAGGTTTGTTGCACAAGAGCTCCCAATGAACTATAATTGCACAACATGAATTTGCTGGTGATCGAATCTCACCTGAAAATAGAGACCAGTCCGAAAGTTCCCTTGCTGCCCTTTCTCAGCATATTCATAAACCACAATTTAAAAAAGATTTTTAGCCGAAACGGTTCCATATTTTAGGCAGGATAACGTTTAAGTGTGCCCCCCCTTTTTTTTAGTATATATGGATTTAGAACATCATTTAAAGCCATTTAACCCATTTACTTACCAACTGCTGTTCTACAGGTGGAATGGAATCGTGGTGTCCATAAATTAGGCCTGGGTTATACTGGCTGAAAAGAACTGGGTAAAACACCTTCTTCCCTAAAAATGAGAGTGTGTTGAAAAAACTGGGTTATTTGTGCTAAGTTTGCATATATGTTTTTTTATCCTGGAATGTGTTGACCTTTATGTTCATAGCCTTAAATTTAAGTGCCCTTGGGGGATTTGTAGCCTTTTGTAGAAAAAGAATCCAACTTTTTGGAGTTGCTTTGTTCTGTTGATTAAAGTGGTATCATTCTGATAGCAACTTTGCTGTCGAGTTCATGGGATCCAGCTATCCTGCACTTGTGTCACAGGGGCTCTAACCTAAGGCTCATCCAAAGTTCCATGTGCCCCACCATTTCCCCCTGGGGAAGCCCATATTTTAGCGCTGAATTGGTGGCATAGCTGTCAACTTACAGATTTGAAAATAAAGGACCAGCAGCCTCGAAAATAAGGGATCAGCAGCCAAAATAAGGGATTTCCAAGCACAGGTATGTTCAACTTCTGAGCCCCTCTGAGCCAAAGACAGAAAGCCCAGCCAGCAGCCAAACAAAGCCTCAAGTTGTGGTTCCCACAGTGCAGCAACCCGGCAAAGGGGATGCAGCAAGGAAAACCACCGTCACCTCTCTGCTGGGAAGCGCTGAGCAAAGGCGAGTCCCCAGGCAACACGGCCAATTTGATTGGCACAAGGCATGCAAGCTCCACCCCCCAGTCGTTCTTACACTCCTTATTGGGTGAGCAATGCAGCGAAGCAACACAGTTGGAGCCTCCCTCCTCCCTGGCCGGCATGCAGGGAGGAAGAGGAGCTGCTTCCTTTGGAACCCGGGAAATTTAAGGAACACCATCAATAAGGGACAGCAGTGGGACACAGCGCTGGGATAAGGGACTTTCCTGCCAAATAAAGGACGGTTGACAGCTATGATTGGCGGAGTGGGGGGAGCAGTCGTGTTTCCTGCTGATTGCTGTTTGTTCCAATTTAGCACTAAAGAGTAGGTTTTCCAGGGGAAAGCAGCAGGGCAAAGGCAAAACACTTCAACCCATGCTTTCTCGGCACGGGACAAGCATGGATGAACGCTCCTTGTTGGCGAAACAGACCAAGGTCTAAATCTAAGGACAGCTATACCTGGTTGTGTGTTCAGTCTACACGTGTTGAGGAATTCTGCTGTGAAGTATATATCTACGTCGCAGAAGAAGAGGACAACATTGTTTCCTTTCCAAAACCGTGCACCCACGTCCAGGCCTTTCCCTCTTGAGAACTCTTCGTTCAGCTGGATGAAAGTATAATTCTTGAAGTTGGCTGATCTATACAAGAAGGAATGGCAACATAAGCATTATTTGGCCTCTTTTGTTTTTAGGAAGACAAAATAAGAAGCAGAAGCAGCAGCAACAGCAATAACAAAATTCCCCCCAAATAGGGGAAAGAGCTAGGAATTAATATACAGGAGAATACCTAGAACTGAATAGGAAATAAAATATGTAAAACTCGGATATCAGTAAATTTGATACATAATATTTTTTTAGCCCTATAGGACGCACCGGCCCGTAGGACGCACCTAGTTTTTTTTTGGGGGGGGGGAATAAAGAAAAAAAATTATCCCCCCCCAGCTGCGGGGGAAGCCCGAGCTTTTAAAAATGCATCTACAGTAGTTTTTAGAGGAGAAAAGGATATGTTTCCGAAGCGCGGGGCGTTCTGCTTCAGTGCGCCCCGCACTCCGGGCAGCAGGCTGCTATCCGCAGCCTAGGGAGCCCTGCGGGAACTCCCGCGGGCTCCCCAGGCTTGCAGATAGCTTCCTAAAGCCTGGAGAGCGAGAGGGGTCAGTGCGCACCGACCCCTCTTGCTCTCCAAGCTTCAGCGAAAGCCTGCATTCGCCCCATAGGACGCACACAGATTTCCCCTTCATTTTTGGAGGGGAAAAAGTGCGTCCTATAGGGTGAAAAATACGGTAATTTTTAAAAATGGGGTATTTATTGTATTTAATTACCCACAAATTGAAGCACTTATAAAGGATGCCTGATGATTAATGCTGGAGATTATGGGGCAATTAAGTGCAGAGCTTTTGGTAATGTCATCATGTTTTTAAAATGGTGCCTAATTCTGGGCAATATTCAGGAAGTCGTGGGATATTGCTGAAAGATCCAATAATCATTGCTACATAAGCATATCTTACAACTATAATCATGCGTGAGAAAACGTAACAAGATATTTAAATAGAGTTACTGAAATATGGGTGGTTTTTATTGCCTTTTGGAATCAAAGATTTGGGGAAGGCATTTGACCTTACTCCTTATTTTTTTGTTAAGTTTAATGTAATAGTGTTATCTGCAAAGTCCTTTCTGCTGATAAGACAATATAATGTCTTTTTTGCATTACTAAATAATACATTGGGGAAATAAAAGGAACCAAAAAGCAAAGAAGAGGTATGAATTGTGCACCGAACAGGAGCATTTGTCACAAGTGAAGAGAGTCTTGTGGCACCTTAATGACAAACAGACTTGTTGTGGCGGCTGCTGGAATGGCCTTGAGTCCTGAATGCTAAGTTGGCTGATCTGGATTTTGCCGGTTTCTGGCCTTGATGAGAGACCACATCACAAAATGTGCTTTGGGAAATATAGTAGAGTATTTCTTTATTTAAATTAAAACTTTTTTTGACTGCCCTTCACATCAGTCTCGAGCTGGTGAATGACAATCTTAAAATACACAGCAGCATCACAAAAGACTGAAAGCAGCTGGTAAACCAGGGCAGCTTTAAAGAGTATAGTATCTTGACGGAGAGGGATGTGGGTGGTGCTGTGGGTTAAACCACAGAGCCTAGGACTTCCCGATCAGAAGGTCGGTGGTTCGAATCCCCATGACGTGGTGAGCTCCCGTTGCTCGGTCCCTGCTCCTGCCAACCTAGCAATTTGAAAGCACATCAAAGTGCAAGTAGATAAATAGGTACCACTCCAGCGGGAAGCTAAATGGAGTTTCTGTGCGCTGCTCTGGTTCGTCAGAAGCAGCTTAGTCATGCTGGCCACATGACCTGGAAGCTGTACGCCGGCTCCCTCGGCCAATAAAGCGAGATGAGCGCCGCAACCCCAGAGTCGGCCACGACTGGACCTAATAGTCAGGGTTCCCTTTATCTTGCCGGAGTCAAGCACCAGCCAAGGCTTGAGAGCACAAATGTGTTTTTAATAGACACTGAAGTGTCATAAATGTTGGCACTTGCTCAAGCTCAGAGGGAAATGATTCCACTCCCACTATTCACAATTCCACACCCTAGAAGGGTCAACTACATTTGACAGATCTTGCAGGATGGGGGGGGGGGGTGCAGGACAAATTCTGAAATGAGTTTATCTAGTGCAGGAATGTCCAACAGCTTGATTGCGATCTACTGGTAGATCCCCAGATGTTTTGGTAGATCGCGGCCGATCTCTGGCTCCCTTTCCTTAGCGTCGCTAAAACTGACTCCTGCCACGCCGCCTCACCCTGCCCTCCATTGTTGTTTGATCTCTGGAAGGGAAGACAGAGCTTTCTCTGTGCTGATGTTTTCATCCATAGTGATCTTTTTGTGAGTGACTTTACCCTTTAAAAGGTAAAGGTAAAGGGACCCCTGACTATTAGGTCCAGTCGCAGACGACTCTGCGGTTGCGGCACTCATCTCGCTTTACTGGCCGAGGGAGCCGGCATTTGTCCGCAGACAGCTTCTGGGTCATGTGGCCAGCATGACTAAGCCGCTTCTGGCGAACCAGAGCAGCGCAGGGAAATGTCGTTTACCTTCCCGCCGGAGTGGTACCTATTTATCTACTTGCACTTTGACGTGCTTTCGAACTGCTAGGTCGGCAGAAGCTGGGACCGAGCAACGGGAGCTCACCCCATCACGGGGATTCGAACCGCCGACCTTCTGATTGGCAATTCCTATGCTCTGTGGTCTAACTCACAGCGCCACCCATGTCCCCCCCACCCAAAAAAACAGAAATGGGGCTTCCTTCCTCCCCAAAAAAGCTCGACAACCCCTAAAATTTGAACCCCTAAAAAATGGGGGTAGATCACTGCCAGTTTTTAATTCTGAAAGTAGATTGCAGTCTCTTGAGAGTTGGCTACCCCTGTGGATAGTAATAATAATATTAACTGGAATTTCTCTTCTTAACAGGGAGCTGAGTTTGATCCAAGTATGCAGCTGACCATCTTTCAGGTCTAGAAAGGCTTTTGAAACTTCCAGCTTTTGAGGCTCCTGAGCTACTGCCATTAGAGCAGATATATATATAAAAATCCAGTTGGAAAACCAAGGGATCTATGAAATACCCTGCAAAGTCTGCCCAGCCACGTACATTGGACAAACAAACAGACGAATAAATGCACGTATCGCAGAACACAAGAATGCCGTCAAAAAAGAAGAAAAAACTTCCTCTCTTTTCCAACACATGAAAGAAACAGGACACGAAATTAATTTTGCAGATTCCAAATTGCTCTTTAACACGGAACATCACCACAAGAGAATAATCATGGAAGCCATCGAGATAGAGAAACACCCTCACAACATGAACAAGCGTGACGACACATCCCGCTTGCCAGACATCTGGAAATTAGCCCTCCCCACAAAAACTGACACCAGATCCAGAGGCACACAGAACGCCAACACCAATCAACCACACCAGACCCAAACCCAGACCCTCTCCACAGATGAATTACTGACACCATCCAGTAGCCAATCCATGGTGGCACCTCCGGATGCTGCACCCCCCTGCAATCCCTACACAGATCTGGCTGACACAAGCCACAAAACCACAGCTCGCCCCTATACACGAAGCCAAGCCAAAGCACAACTAAGTGCAATACAGCCATCTTCTCAGGAAAACTCTTCACAAAGTTCAAGAGGTCAAGACACAAAGACTTTAGCAACTAATCCACACCTAATGACCCACCTAAGTGGTACTCAGGATATCACTCAAGAAATCACTCAAGGTATCTCTCAAGTAATTAAGGAACAAAAGAAGAAAAGGCACACTAGCCTGGGAACTTCCTCTCTGCCCAGAACATTGGAGGCTAGACACCACACCCCCTCTACAGTATTTATAGGAACTCAAACATTGAGATCCCGCTCTGTTCCAGTAACAAGAAGCCGAAAGCACCAGCCTGAAGATGACGAGTGAGACCTCGTCGAAACGTCGCCTAGACACCCCAACTTTTACACGGGAAGACACCCGAGGACACCAAAACCTGCATTCCTGTACCCGTGAAAATCTACGTAAGCAAATATATATATATATATATATATGGATTTGATATCCCGCCTTTCACTCCCTTTTAAGGAGTCTCAAAGCGGCTAACATTCTCCTTTCCTTCCTCCCCCCACAACAAACACTCTGTGAGGTGAGTGGGGCTGAGAGACTTCAAAGAAGTGTGACTAGCCCACCCAGCAGCTGCAGGTGGAGGAGCGGGGAATCGAACCCAGTTCACCAGATTACAAGACTACCGCTCTTAACCACTACACCACACTGGCTCTCTTTACTGATATTTATGAACATTTCTAACTCCTTCATATGACAGAAACTAAAGTGGTTAACAAAACAAAACCTTTAAAAAAAGTCTTTTGCCAAATCACATCTTTTAGTTGCTTAAAGCGGCAGCTCTAAGATGACAGTGTTTGTCACATTTTAGTCTGGGAAGCATTAAAAGTGTCTAAATCTGATGCCCCATTTGAGCTTAGAGCCAAGGCCATTAAGCTCTCCTGCTCCCTCCCACTCTGTCTGGCCCAGGTATCCAGTTTCAGAAACTATTGTTAGGGTAACATGTGATAAGATGCTCCTCTGAGCATGTAGACACAACGAAGCGGTTTCCTCTTTCCACTGAAAAACCACAGCCGGGTCATACAACATTGCTGGTACAAAACAGGCCTTTCAACCCAAATGAAAACATGGCTTTACCACTAATGAGATGAGATGTGTTATGTACTGAAGTTCTCACCCTGGGCCAGCAGGGGGATACTGTAGATAGTTATGCAAATAAGGGATCGAAAGTGACGTTCAGTGATTGGATAGTTTTAGAAAATTGTTACAGTTACGTTGTAGTGGAGCTCTATATAAGCAGGCTGACTGAGTTCAGTTCTGTTCTGGCCTGTGAATAAACAAGAGCTGTTTGGAGAATCGCTGTGTCATCTGATATGTTCACCCACAACTTAACAGGAAGGGCAGCCCAACAAGCGTTTGCCCTTTGATTTCTGACGAAAGAACGGCATCTGTGGTTGTACTCACCTGGAGGTGTTTTCAAGGATTCCTTTGACCTCGCTCATTTGTTCTTTCCCAAAGTAAACGATAGTCAGGTGAATTCTCCTGTCCTGCTGTATACCCATCTCCCTGGAACAGAAGTAAATGTGTAAGCTTCCTTCCATTATGCATGATCTGGCCACAGTGATGCACACCTTAGTTCTGCTACTGGTTTTATCATAACAACAATAATAATTTATTATTTATACCCCACGCATCTGGCTGGGCTTCCCCAGCCACTCTGGGCAGCTTCCAACAAAATATTAAAATACCGTAATACATCAGACATTAAAAGCTTCCCTAAACAGGGCTGCCTTCAGATGTCTTCTAAAAGTCTGGTAGTTGTTGTTCTCTTTGACATCTGGTGGGAGGGCGTTCCACAGGGAGGGTGCCACTACCGAGAAGCCCCTCTGCCTGGTTCCCTGTAACTTGTATGGTTTTCATAGTTTCAGCTTGAGTATGTTATATCATGTGTTATATGATGGGGGGATGGAAGGGCAGGGATGCTCTGTGTGCATTTATGTGCATGCACCTTCCTGGATACGAATGGTTAAAACTGGATTTTGGGACTCAGATTTTTCCGCAGTAGCTGGAACGCTCTGCCTCATGAGACCAGGGCCCTGCCTGATCTGATTTCTTTCTGCAGGGCCTGTAAGAAAGAGTTGTTCTGCCTGGCCTTTGGCTTGGAGCCAATTTGATTCCCTCCCCCTTTTTCTTTTTTCTTTTCCTTTCTCCTCCTACATTTTAATATTTTAATGTTTCAATATTTTAATGCTGTATTTTAATTTTGTTTTTAAGTTGTATTCATTCAACTTGTTTTTATTATTGCTTGTTAGCCGCCGTGAGCCCAGCCTTGGCTGGGGAGGGTGGGGTATAAATAAAAATTATTATTATTATTATTATTATTATTATTATTATTATTATTATTATTATTATTATTTTACTATTAGAGACCCCACATGGTTTGCTCTGTTTTCATCCTGTACAAAGTTCCGGCCACAAGATGCCAAGGAATGAAACTGGGTCCTTTGGCATGAAAAGCATGTACAGTCAAACCTCAGTTGTCGAACATAAACCGAGGCGTAGCTTCCGGTTGGCTGCAGGATCTTCCTGCACTCAAGCGGAAGCCGCGTCAAACGTTCGGCTTCCGAAAAACGTTCGAAAACTGGAACACTGACTTCTGGGTTTTCAGCGTTTGGAAGCCAAAAACATGGGTGTAGGAAGGGGTGTGGGACGTGCAGTCCGCCCCGGGTGTTACCCCTGAGGGGGTGACAAAATGGCACACCGCGGGGGCGGCACTTACCGCGGGGCCTGGCCTGCAGCGCACCCGAGCCACACGTCTCTCCTGGGAGTGATGTAGCTCGGGGAACCGCACTGCCTGAAATGGCAGCATGGGGCTTGTGTCCGCCAGGCAGACTCCATGGGCAGCTCGCTTTGCCACCCCCCTAGGCGGATCACCCCATACCCCGCCGCTCCGGGTGTCGGAGCAGCTAGCTACGCCCCTGGCCGAAAAATTATAAAATGGAGGCATTCAGAGACCGAGGTTTGACTGTACTCTTCCACTGAGCTAGGGGATAAGGGTAAGGTAAAACCTAAAAGAAACTTAATGAAATTGTAAATAATTAAAGTGGAACTAAATACACAGCCTTGCCTGCGCTGATGCTCTGTGTTATGTATTGAAGTTCTCACCCTGGCCACCAGGGGTATTGTGTACAGTGGTACCTCGGGTTACATACGCTTCAGGTTACAGACTCCGCTAACCCAGAAATAGTGCTTCAGGTTAAGAACTTTGCTTCAGGATGAGAGCAGAAATTGTGCTCCGGCGGCACAGCAGCAGCAGGAGGCCCCATTAGCTAAAGTGGTGCTTCAGGTTAAGAACAGTTTCAGGTTAAGTACAGACCTCCGGAACGAATTAAGTACTTAACCCGAGGTACCACTGTATATAGTTTTCACTCAGGTCCACGTCAGTTAATTTAGGCGGGAAACCCTGGGGTGTTGTTGTTACAACGTTGACAGCCGGCTGCCTATAAAAGCAGGCTGGCTGAGCTGTGTTCAGTTCAGTTCAGTTCCAGCTTACTTATAAAGAACTACTTGGAGAAATCTCTGTGTCGTCTGCTTTGTCAACCTACTACTTAATACTCTGCTGGCATACAGTGGTACCTCAGGATGCGAACGGGATCCGCTCCGGAGCCCGTTCGCATCCTGAGCAGAATGTAAGGCGCAACTGCTCATGGGCGGTTCACGTTTCACTGCTTCTGCGCATGTGTGTGAAGTCATTTTTTACTGTTTGTACATGCGCAAGCGCCGAAAGCTGGAAGTAACACGCTCCATTACTTCCAGGTCGCCACGGAGCGCAACTCGAAAATACTGTACTTATCCTGAAGTGTATTTATCCCAAGGTATGACTGTATTGGGATGCGGGTGGTGCTGTGGTCTAAACCACAGAGCCTAGGACTTGCCGATCAGAAGGTCGGCGGTTCGAATCCCCGCGACGGGATGAGCTCCCGCTGCTCCATAGCAGTTTGAAAGCACGTCAAAGTTCAAGAAGATAAATAGGTACCGCTCCAGCAGGAAGGTGAATGACGTTTCCATGCACTGCTCTGGTTCGCTAGAAGTGGCTTAGTCATGCTGGCCACATGACCCGGAAGCTGTACGCCGGCTCCCTCGGCCAATAAAGCAAGATGAGCGCTGCAACCCCAGAGTCAGTCACGACTGGACCTAATGGTCAGGGGTACCTTTACCTTTACCCATGACTATATTTGTAAGAAAAGCTATTATTACCAAAGAAGTATTGGGACACAGCTGTGGGGAGGGCAGTGAGAGCATGCAGCTTTACTAACCTGAAATTCTGCATGAATTGCCGGAACTTGCTGGCTCTTTTAGCCAGCGGGACTATCACATTGATAAGGGTGTCGGCCATATTGAGGTTTTCATTCTTAACTTTCATGATGGGGCCAAATGGTCTGAATAGGACAATTCGCTCAAATTCGTATGCTTTGCCTCCCTTGAATATCAACTCGTACAGGGTGCCTCTATCTCTTTCTATCCGACGAAGGCCTGTCAGGGAAACAAAGGGCAAAGCAGCAGTTAGCTAGGAATTTCAGAAGTGAGTGCAGATTTATACTTTGGTTTTTTTTCTGCACATGTGGAGAGAAAATGTAGCACTTGGGGCTTGCTGCAAGACTCATTTTGCATTCCCTTGATTTTGTAGGGAAGGTTTTCATCTCCTCCTCAGCTTGAAGTTATTTTCTTTTAAAAATTGTTTTCTTGTGAATCTCCTAGGAAGATGAGCTGAAGTTCAAGCTACTGAGAATGTGGGAAAATATGATGTTTAAGGGAAGAGTTAATCAAAGTCCTGTTTTGCTTTTTCAAATACTCTTCTCTTCAGCCCCAACGGCTCTTCCTATTTCATTTGATTCACATAAAGTAGGCAGTTAATTAAGAGAGAAATTGGCTGGTTATTAAATATTTGTGATGCAGGCTGCTTGCCAAGGGCTTGCCAAGTGGAAGGTTGGCGGTTCGAATCCCCACGATGGGGTGAGCTCCCGTTGCTCGGTCCCTGCTCCTGCTCCTGCCCACCTAGCAGTTTGAAAGCACGTCAAAGTGCAAGTAGATAAATAGGTACCTCTCCAGCGGGAAGTTAAACGGCGTTTCCGTGCACTGCTCTGGTTCTCCAGAAGCGGCTTAGTCATGCTGGCCACTTGACCCAGAAGCTGTCTGCGGACAAACGCCGGCTCCCTCAGCCAATAAAGCCAGATGTGCGCCGCAACCCCAGAGTCCTCTGCGACTGGACCTAATGGTCAGGGGTCCCTTTACCTTTACCTTTACTAGGAAAGCTGCATACTTTTAAAAACATGTTTCAACAAAGCCATTGCAGCAACTGGTGTGTTTCCTTAATGATTCCCCTTCTCATGAGTCAAAGTCCTAATCCTGAAGCAAGGAACTGCCACTGAAAGAGTTAAGAAATGGACTAACTTTGAAGCTGTGTTGTTATTCTATTCTGTAGGAATGAAGATGACTCTGCAGCTAGAGGAGTTGCATCAGATGAGATGAATGTGCTCTGCTAGACTTTCAGGAGACGATTAAGCAGTTTTGCTATTGATATGCAAGCCAGGAGAGTCTACCCTTTGCTTTGCTTTTTCTAAAGAAGGCTGCCTCTGAGTGCTGAGTGGAAGGAAAATCAGTCAAAATTGCTACTTAAGCAACTGTGTGCAGCAGAGAAGGGTGAAGTCGTGCTAGACATCTCCCAAACAACTTTCCAAACAGCAGTGGATTGATCAAATTTGGGATGTAGTGATTATATACAAACTTACTCAGCAACTGCAGAAATGAGGGCCTTCCATTGTTTTATTTAAAAAAGCTGTTAAAGATGCCATGATTTCACTTTTTTCTTGTATATAGAAGTCTTCCAAGTTTCTGATCACATTCCAAGCAAATATAGATGCTCATTTCCCCTCGTGATTCAGCTAAATAATTTACACACCCAAACTTTGTCAACAGTTACTTCCCTCCTCAGTTTCCCATTCGCTTTCATTTTTCTCCAAAATATCAACCTGGCTATATTTTATATACTTACTTTTCCTTGCCTGTATTTTTAAATTTTATTGCAAGTATAAAAAATGAAACACAAAAACTGGTTGCTGCACTTAGCAGAAATTAGATATACCTAACAAGGCTCAGTGGGACGCGGGTGGCGCTGTGGGTTAAACCACAGAGCCTAGGGCTTGCCGATCAGAAGGTCAGCGGTTCGAATCCCCGCGATGGAGTGAGCTCCTGTTGCTCGGTCCCTGCTCCTGCCAACCTAGCAGCTCGAAAGCACGTCAAAGTGCAAGTAGATAAATAGGTACCGCTCCAGCGGGAAGGTAAACGGCGTTTCCATGCGCTGCTCTGGTTCACCAGAAGCGGCTTAATCATGCTGGCCACATGACCCGGAAGCTGTACGCCGGCTCCCTCAGCCAATAAAGTGAGATGAGCACCCCAACCCCAGAGTCGTCCACGACTGGACCTAATGGTCAGGGGTCCCTTTACCTTTAACAAGCCTTAAATGATGACTGTAGGCCCTTTGGTTTAAACCTGTGGCTGTGGCTTTCTCCCCCAAAGCTTCATTTTCGTTGTCATCCTGCCCTGGGCTAAGCTGGGTTCCAATATCTGAAAGAATACTACCTGGGAGAAAACATCTGGGGTTGGCTGGGGGGGTTGTTAAGTAGTGGACGGGGGTAGCGGGTGGGAATTTTGCTAAAGCAAAAACAGATACTGCATTCCCATTTTATGTGTTATTGTTATATGTTGTGTGGTGGTTAGAAGGCTGGACTAGGATGGGGGAGTCCAGTGTTGAACTTGCTGCTCAGCCACGAATCCCACTAGGTGTCCTTGGGCCAATCGCAGTCTCTCAGCCTAACCTACCTCACAGGGTTGTTGTCAGGTTAAAAAGTGGGGAGGAAGGGAACTAGATATGCCACCTTGAGCTCCTTGGAGCAGCCTTTCTCAACCTGTGGGTCCCTAGATGTTGTTGAACTACAACTCCCATTACCCCTAGCTAGCTCAGGGATGATGGGGGTTGTAGTCCAACGACATCTGGGGACCCACAGGTTGAGAACCACTGCCTTGGAGGAAAGAGGGGACACAAATGTAATAAATTTATTTTAAAAGCAAAATTTGCCTCAAACAGGCCTTCTTCTGTCATCAGAGTGTTTGTATAAGTGTTCTGGTTTCATTTTCACTAAAACCCATTCCAGACATTAAGTCTTTTAGGTATTTACCTAAGATGTTTGGGAAGAATACACCCCCAAAATATGATTTGTGAATTAAACACAGATACAGATTATCTGGGGAAAGTAATCAGAGAGATTGGCACCAGGTAGAATAGGCCCTTTGTTTACCGTTCAATTTCTAGAGTCTTTCTGTATTTTGCTACTGAGCTTTACCAAAGGGACATTGGAACACTAGCACTTTTAATCCCATCCAAGCCTAGCTCAGCTTCTACCTGAGGACAGAAAAGGAGTCTCCCACCTTGTCTAAGGAATCTCCTTCAAGAAACAACCTCACCAATCCCTGAGTGACTCCCAAGAATACACACCTTCTATGAAGTCAGAGGGGGAATACGCCCGGCGGTTTGTGTTGCTGTTCCTCTCTGGGCTGTTCAAAGTCTCCAAGCCCAGCTCAACAGCCTCCGCCAACTCATCTCGCTTGTCCTTCCGCACCGGCTTCTCCTCTGGGTGACGCGTCAAGCCCATCTCTAGCTGGTACACTCTGTGAAGGGTGAAGCTCTCAAAGGGCACGGCGGCATACTCATTGGGCAGCTTCATTCCTGTGTGCACCTCTGCTTTGTCCACCTGGGAATGCAGGAACTGCAAGAGGGCCTTCTGGGGCTTCTCGGGGTCCCTCCGGTCTATCCCCACTCCCAAAGAGTCCGTGCTGTGGCCTTGGATGTTCTTCAGCTGCTGGCTCCTTTCCTGGAGCTCATCCTTCAGCTCTGCAATCTGCCTCTTCAGACTGCTGATGTAGTCCCAGTGGTGTTCTTCCCTTTCCTGCAAGATCGCCTGGTACTCCTCTTTCCCCGTTGGGCTGTTGGCTCTGGGCAAGGCAAGCTGCTGGTTGTCACTTCGCGGGGTGCAGGCCAGCATGTAGAGCACAGACACCGCACAACAGAGGACCACCAGCAGAACGGCCACCCGAGGGAGCCATGCCACAATCCCTCGACGAACCATGTTCTGCTAAGCATCTGGTGGCAGCGCCCACATATTCCTCCGGTGCCAGGTCTAAGGTTTGCAGCAGCTTTTCCCAGGACCCAGTTTGCAAGCTGCCTGCATGGGCACACCTGGATTTGTTGACGAATGCTCTCTTAGTGGCATGCAGGCAACGTGGAGGGAACAGGAAAGCATTGCATACATCAAAATGCAAGCACAAAAGCCAACACTGTGAGGCAACTCAATGGCATCAGCTGATGGTGTTTCAGTCTTGTTGGCTGGAAGCAATGGAGAGCGATCTGAAAGGCAAATTAGATGAATACACTGTGTGAGGAAATTCATCTTCAAAAGGGGCCGTTTTACTCATGTCTGACTCATTGCAAGATATGATCTTTGGAAATGAAACCTGATCAACAGTTTGCTAGGGCCTAGTGTTTAATAGCTTCCTTTAGAGGTGCGTTACAATGGTACCTCGGGTTAAGAACTTAATGGGTTCTGGAGGTCCGTTCTTAACCTGGAACTGTTCTTAACCTGAGGTACCACTTTAGCAACGTGCTGTGCAAGTGTTTTCCCCCACCTCCATGCCCTGTTCAAGCTTAGCACCTAATTTTTGAATGTTTTACCCAAGTCAAATTAGGTTTTCACAATACGGATGCTTGAAAGATTTTTTAATTCCAGTGTTCATTTCACAAGGCGGCAAATAATTTACATTGATATCATGGACATGGTCCTTACCTTGTAAAATTCTTATTCTTCATCCTTGGGGGTGCAGCGGGTGAGCATGGCTCAGCAACCTCTGAAAGGCCCAAGTTCCTTGACACATCCAGTTAAAAAATCAGGTAGTGCCCTAAAAGACCATATCACAGATTACATACCAAGCCTATTACTATACTCTGCATCTTCTTAACAGGAGGTCCATTCTATGTGATGCAGGAATCAGTCCACCCTCTGGAATTCGTTCCCATTACATATCAGATAAGTGCTGTCTCTATTCTCTCTTTGGTGTTTGCTGAAGACCTCCTTTTTTCAGCCAGACTTTCAAGTGGAGATTCTTATCTCAGCCTGTATTTCTTTGGGTTTGCAATTGTTTTATTGTTGAGTGTTTGGGGATGTTTCTGCTGACGGGAAGCCAATACATTTCCTTATCTTGGTGATAATTTTATTATTTACACCCCATCCATATGGCTGGGTTCCCCCAGCCACTCTGGGCAGCTTACAGAATATATAAAACATAATAAAGCATCAAACATTAAAAACTTTCCAATACAGGGCTGCCTTCAGATGTCTTCTAAAAGTCAGATAGTTGTTTATTTCCTTGACATCTGAAGGGAGGGTGTTCCACAGGGAGGGCACCACTACCGAGAAGGCCATAGTTCACAGTTAATGCATATGTTACTTTGAACCACCAGTGAGCACTGTTCATCTAGCAACCCAGCCAGCACTTGTTTGTAAGCCTCTATGTCTAAGTTAACTTCACCCTAAAGAGCTGAGACATGTTGCTGTTGTCTCCAGACAAGATGTCTGCTATTGCCCTCCCTTCTGTCTCCACTCACCACTCATCCTATAAATAGTTCCTGCATGAATAAAGCCTTTGAACTCTACAAACTGTAAGTGCTTGTTCTAATCTAGTTCACCCAAGCTGCAAGGTCTGCTAACAGTTTCATGGGATGCCATTCATATAGCAGATGACCCTCTTCCTGAGCCTAAAGAACCACTGCCAGCCAGCGTAAGCTCGGCATACAGCACCTTCATATGTTCATCCCTCCGGGTTTGTTAGCATTTACAAATGCACTGTGTGGATGTTGACTGGAAAATCTGTTTAAGTCGTTCTTGCAGTATTACATCATCTTTACTTCATATTCCTTATGGCTATTTATATTCGTTTGAACATCCATTTTTAAGCATATGTCATTTGCTTGGCCCTGAGGACTGCCTATGGTTGGAATGCATTGGGCATTCTTAATCAAAATACAAGCTACTGAGTTTTAGCACCAGGCTGAGGCCTGCCTCTCCCTCCATTCTTCCCAAATCAGTGTCAACAGCTTAACACCTTTCCCCTCTTTTAGGCATTTCCCAAACGCCTATACCCTCCAGTCTCGAAGTGCAAAGTAGCTTCTGACAGATAGCTATTCATCGAAGGAGGTCCACAAGGCCGTATGAAATGCAGCTGTGTCCCTACACTTCATTTTGCACAATTACGCCTTTGACAGCAGTGATAGAAGCCGTGAAAGGATTAGTTGTGTGCTAACAGTATAAACTAAAATTACACCTTACCAATTTAGATGAATACTCCTGTTTATTTCTCAAAGCAGCAGCAACATTCAAGACTTTGGTCAGAGAGCTCTTCAAACAGCAACTGTCAAAAAGTTCTCAAGAGCGATACTTTCTTAAATATACAGGCCCTTATTCAGAGATCCTTCCCTACTGCACCAGTCGTTCCCCCCCCCCCCCCCGTTACTTATTTTGGGAGGGGATATTTAAGGAAAGGTCAGGGGACATTCAATGGCAGGGATGTTGCTGGATTCTTAAAAGGTCCATGGCATAAATTTGCATACAATTTCCATATGCTAATTTGTTTTCTTGTAACTACACATTTAGGTAAAAGTACACAACAAAGTAAAAGTACTGCAAATAAAGAATCCATCCCTAATGACTACACGGGCCCCAGGATACTGTCTATAGCTTTTCTCAGGTGAGTTGCATCTTTTTCCAAAATAAACCCCGTTATCTCATGTGTTATTTGTTATCTAAATTTCCAGAGGGGTAGCCAGAGTTAGGTGGTTGGAAAAAAAAGAGCAAAGAGTCTTATGACCCCTAAAAGGCAAAAACTTTGATGTTATCATCCAAAGGCATTTCACAAAATTCAATGTTATGGGCTACTCATTCTCATATAAGACAATCCTGTTTTTCCTGTTTGTTTAGGAGACGGGAATATAAGCCAAAGGACACTAAAGAGGCAAATTGTTGAAATTCTACCTGCTTTGTAAATCTTTGGTATTTAGGTAGTACACTTACTTAAATTTGCATGAATCTGTTTGGTTTCTTTGGTTAGGAGGTGGTAGCATGGCTGAGGTGGTACCTCATGGGGAAAGAAATCTAACTCATGGTTTGTTGAATGCTCATTATCCTTCACAGCACTTTAATAAAAAGTTGTCTGTAGCTCTGTCCTTTGTCTCCTAAGTTGATCTCTTCACTCACAACGGTGAAGAGATAGTTCAAAGTAGTAGACATGGCAGTTTTAGTAAATTATGCTAGTTCATTTTGGGGAGCAGAACAGGTTATTATCATCATCATCATCATCATCATCATTATTACTACAATTTGTATACTGTCCTTCACCTATAGATCTCTGGGTGGTTCACAACAGGCCCCCCTGCATATATGAAGCTGGTAATTGGAAGAAATATGTATTTACTGCCTGTTAGCAGAAGAGCTAATGTGGTATAATAGTTAAAATGTTGGACTTCCACAACATTCAACTCCCTGATCAGCCATGATGTTTGCTGGATGACCTGGCTTGTGTGACAAGATAAGCTAAACTATGATTTACAAGGATTGTGCCAATGTGCCAGCTCCCAGAGAGGAGTCTTGATGGCACACTAAGCCAAAGATTGGCTTAACACAGTGTAAAGGTAAAGGTAAAGGGACCCCTGACCATTAGGCCCAGTTGTGGCCGACTCTGGGGTTGCGGCGCTCGTCTCGCTTTATTGGCCGAGGGAGCCGGCGTACAGCTTCCGAGTCATGTGGCCAGCATGACTAAGCCGCTTCTGGCAAACCAGAGCAGCGCATGGAAACGCCGTTTACCTTCCCGCCGGAGCGGTAACAATTTATCTACTTGCACTTTGACGTGCTTTCAAACTGCTAGGTTGGCAGGAGCAGGGACCGAGCAACGGGAGCTCACCCCGTTGCGGGGATTTGAACCGCCGACCTTCTGATCGGCGAGTCCTAGGCTCTGTGGTTTAACCCACAGCACCACCCGCATCCCTAACACAGTGTACATGGGAGCAAAAAAAGACCAGGGAGCAGGACCGGCCCAGGCGGTAGGATCCACAGGGGCAGCAGATTCAGCCTCCAAGGAATGCATTATCATCTGACAGGGTTTCGAGGGCTACAGAACATTCCTTTGAAGCCAGATCTGCTCCCTTCTTGGCACTCCATCCCCCAAAAAGCTCCCTCTACAACAGCCTCTTGGCAAATAGGAGGCACTGCCCCTCACTGCCTGACAACCGTTGATTCCCACTTCAACCACTGGCTAAGGTAGATTTTCTCCTGTCTCTGCAATCCCGCAGGTTTTTGCAGTCCTGCTAAGCGGTAGTTTGGCTTACTGGCATCTCATCTGCAAACCAGATCGTTATATTGCAGCCTTATCTTAAACCAGATCTTTATATTGCAGCCTTATCTTATTTAAACAGCTGTTAACAAGGATAACATTGTAGGGCTGCAGGTAGGAGGGAAGAGGCTGTGCCCATGGCCTTGAGGTACTTGGAGAAAGTGTAGGATCAGAAAGAACTGGGGGAAAAACACCTACTATAACATCTGAGCAGAAAGTTCCCAGTACGTCGGTAATTTTGCATTGCGAAAATTTAAACAGTGTTGTTCTACTCCTAGATAATTAGGAATCTCAACTGTCACGGTACAGTGGTACCTCAGGTTACATACGCTTCAGGTTACACACTTCGCTAACCCAGAAATAGTGCTTCAGGTTAAGAACTTTGCTTCAGGATAAGATCAGAAATCAGGCTCCTGCGGCATGGCGGCAGCAGGAGGCCCCATTAGCTAAAGTGGTGCTTCAGGTTAAGAACAGTTTCAGGTTAAGAACGGACCTCCGGAACGAATCAAGTACTTAACCTGAGGTACTACTGTATATACTGGAAGCTCTGTTGCACAACATCTGTCTCCATGTGCATATATAGGACATAAACTTGTGTCCCACAACTATATCCCTCTACTTGAAAGCAAGGTACCTGGAAATCAATAGGGCTTACTTCCAGGTAAATAGGTACCGTGTAAATTGTTCATTTTGCACTGCCCGGTAACATGCTCTCAATTTAAACTCTAGGAAGCTTTGTTAAACAGCTTAACACTGCATATTATTATTTTGCGTAGACAGCGTCATCTGTATACATGAATGGAATGGCCAAAAAAAAAAAGAAATGAGTCTCTGTCCCAAAGACCTTACAATCATAATGTCAACAGCGAGGGCGGCAGGAAAAGGAGAGGAGGAAAAGGAGAGGCCCGGGCAAAGGCGAGTGTTGCTTTTAGTTTAGTCCAAATAACACATGCTAACATTCAGAGAGAGAAGAGAAAAACTTACTGGGAAGGTTATTCTGTCCGCCTCAATCTTTCTTTGCAGGGTCCTTCAGCAAAAGGAATTCTCAGCAGGCAGTTTTGCACTTTCTTCTAATGTCCAAAGGCAGGGGGAACTCTGAGTGCTGAGGGACTCTGCCTCCTCCCACTGGCCATTACATCATTCTACTCCTTTAGGTAACTTCCAGGACTACCACACCACCCCACCTCCTCCCCCTATTTATATTACAGCATTTCACATTATGCTTTCTGAATGAAATGACTTTTTTCATTGAGGTTGCATGAACACAGCATGCTAGATTTGCATTCAGCATAATGGATCGAGTTTCCTTTCCCAGCCATGAGATCACAACTGAAGACTTTCCCAGTCACTCCTTAGTATTTTCTGCTGCTAACTTAATTCCACTTCCATTAAGGCGATTGGGCTGTAACTTTATCAAGGCTTCATTGTCTGTCGCAGAAGATAAGGCTGTTCCGAGACAGGAAGCATTTGATGATGAGAATCTGCTACAGTGTTTATTACAGATGTTTAAAGGAAACCCACAGCTTCTGGGTTTTGCTTTACGGGGAAAGCAACAAATGAGGAAGCAAAGCTTGATATAATTTCAATCAATCAGACTTAAAGGGCCCAGTATATATAGTTAATTAACAAGTTTTGTGGCCAGGCTGCATTGTTTTTATCCGAATACAAACTGAAGAGTGCGCAAGCCTGGACAAAAGCTTCCATCGAAAGGTATAAACAGAGCTTCAGTTGCATCCAGAATAAACCTCTGTGCATTTTCCAGCAGACTTTGTAGAGTACTACTACAGCAGACAGGGACGCGGGTGGCGCTGTGGGTTAAACCACAGAGCCTAGGGCTTGCCGATCAGAAGGTCTGTGGTTCGAATCCCCGTGATGGGGTAAGCTCCCGTTGCTCGGTCCCTGCTCCTGCCAACCTAGCAGTTCGAAAGCACGTCAAAGTGCAAGTAGATAAATAGGTACCACTCCAGCAGGAAGGTAAATGGCGTTTCCGTGCGCTGCTCTGGTTCGCCAGAAGCAGTTTAGTCATGTTGGCCACACGACCCAGAAGCTGTATGCCGGCTCCCTCGGCCAATAAAGCGAGATGAGCGCCGCAACCCCAGAGTCGGTCACGACTGGACCTAATGGTCAGGGATCCCTTTACCTTACTGCAGCAGCTATTGTGGCTAATAAATAACCATTGATAGAGTTATCGCCTTCAATGGGCTTCCTAATTGCTTTTAAAAATATGCCAGTACACACCAGTACACATCTTGAGAGCATCTCAAAGCTCATCACCACCATCCCTAAAACCATCTGCTTTGCTTTCAGGCATGATTGTATCTGTTGCTGACCATCCCAGACAAAAGTCTTCAGTTCTGTGAACCTGGGCTATATCAGATGTAAAAGTAGAGGCAATACAAGTTCTCTATTTCACTGTGGTAAGTTTGTACAAACAAGAACTTACCGTATTTTTTGCTCTATAAGACTCACTTTTTCCCTCCTAAAAAGTAAGGGGAAATGTGTGTGCGTCTTATGGAGCGAATGCAGGCTGTGCAGCTATCCCAGAAGCCAGAACAGCAAGAGGGATTGCTGCTTTCACTGCGCAGCGATCCCTCTTGCAGTTCTGGCTTCTGAGATTCAGAATTTTTTGTTGTTGTTGTTTTCCTCCTCCAAAAACTAGGTGCGTCTTGTGGTCTGGTGCGTCTTATAGAGCGAAAAATACGGTACTTACATTGGCCTGTTGGAATGAGAAGCCAGACAAGTGTTCCTGGACTTCCTTGGTGACATTCCAGATCTTCCGTAATAAGCGTTTTTAATTACTTGAGTTGGCACTTAGCCTGGTGCAAAAGTAATTTCTATGCTGAAGCAAATATACATAATTCAGTGTTAGAAGTATGTTGTGTCGGTTGTAGATATGATGGCAACTACCTGTGAGGAGCACTGAGAGGAAATATAAGCAAAGCCCAGCTGACTGAGCAGTTCTCTCCCTGCCACTGTTGAAACAAAACCGCCTCCTCTGAAGCTGCTATTTGCATTTAAAGGGAAGCGACTTGGTTTTGCATGTCTGTAAACCTAGACAGCATCTTAAAAAGCAGAGACATCACCTTGCCGACAAAGGTCCGTATAGTAAAAGCTATGGTTTTCCCAGTAGTGATGTATGGAAGTGAGAGCTGGACCATAAAGAAGACTGATCACTGAAGAATGGATGCTTTTGAATTATGGTGCTGGAGGAGAATCTTGAGAGTGCCATGGACTGCAAGAAGATGAAACCTCTCCATTCTGAAGGAAATCAGCCCTGAGTGCTCACTGGAAGGACAGTTCCTGAAGCTGAAGCTCCAATACTTTGGCCACCTCATGAGAAGTGAAGACTCCCTGGAAAAGACCCTGATGCTGGGAAAGATGGAGGGCACAAGGAGAAGGGGGCGACAGAGGACGAGATGGTTGGATAGTGTTCTTGAAGCTACCAGCATGAGTTTGACCAAACAGCGGGAGGCAGTGGAAGACAGAAGTGCCTGGCGTGCTCTGGTCGATGGGGTCACGAAGAGTCAGACAAGACTAAGCAACTAAACAACAACAACATGGGATCCTCAGTAATCCAAGAAAGCCAGTACTTGTGAGCCCAGGCAGGGCCGGCCCATCCGTGAGGCAAGATGAGGCAACCGTCTCAGGTGGCAGGATCCACTGGTGCAACAGATCCCGATGCCAATATTTATTAGCCCTTGTTCCTGATGTAGATCTTCCTTCACCCCTCCTACCCTGGCATAGAGGGGGCTGCCATTTTGGGGTTTGCCTCAGGTGTCAGAATGTCTCAGGTTGGCCCTGGGCCCCAGAGAGTAAACACACCTTGCATTCCAAATGCATTATTTGTTTGGCGCCTGTGTGCCCCTTCACTCAGACCCCAGTCCTGCGCTTTAATACATGATTGTACATACAGGCATACAGACGCTTCAGGTTGTGTTTTTTCGGGTTACAGACACGCTGAAACCCGGAAGTACCAGAATGGGTTACTTCCGGGTTTCAGTGGTTGCGCATGTGCAGAAGCGCTAAATCGCGCTTTGCACATGCGCAGAAGTGCCAAATCGCAACCCGCACGTGTGCAGACGTGCCGCTGCAGGTTGCGAACGTGCCTCCCGCACGGATCACGTTCGCAACCTGAGCGTCCACTGTGCTGGATTTGAAAGACACAGGTCTGTTGTTGTCATCTGAACATGTGTCACCAGTCTGGCAGGTTTTGCATGTGGGCTGTATACTTATGCGCAACTCAAGGCGTGCATTTGGCAACATTTTCTCATTTAGTTTAGTTAGCCCTGCTGCGAAGCAAACATTCATGTTATCCTTCACTTCAGTATCCCCAGGCTTCGTACAACACACATGTCAATCAGCACACCAGTCTCCTAAAGTAATACATTGGTACCTCAGGTTAAGTACTTAATACGTTTCGGAGGTCTGTTCTTAACCTGAAGCACCACTTTAGCTAATGAGGCCTCCTGCTGCTGTCGTGCCGCCATCATGCGATTTCTGTTCTCATCCTGAAGCAAAGTTGTTCTTAACCTGAAGCACTATTTCTGGGTTAGCGGAGTCTGTAACCTGAAGCGTATGTAACCTGAAGCATCTGTAACCTGAGGTACCACTGTAATAGAAATTACAAAAACAACAAAACCCAGACTCGTGCAGTATCTTAAAGACTAAATAAATGCATATGCTGCAGCAGACTGACAGAGCTACTCCCCCTTATCTCTCTCTCTTTCTTTTTTCAGGGTTTCCTAAACTTGGGTCGCCAGCTGGTTTCGGACTACAGTTGCCATCATCCCTGACCACTGGTTCTGCTAGTTAGGGATGATGGGAGTTGTAGTCCAACAACAGCTGGTAACTCAAGTTTGGGAAAGCCTGATACATCACTTCCTTCAAATTTGAATCATGAGTACCTCACCTTAAAGACAAACAAATTTATGATAGAAGAAGCTTTTGTGGGCTAGAGATATCACTAAATCAGATGCACGAAATGCAAGAAAAAATAAAATTAAAACTGCCTACTTGGTTGCCAATATCTCTCCTGATTAAAAAATCCTGTATTTTTATGTTACTTTCAAACTTCTACACTGCACTTTCTTTTGAGAAATTAAGTCACCTTCAAAACATACCATTCTCTTTGTCCTTATAAATACTGCTATGCGCTCCAGGCTTTGGGGATATGGCAGACTGCCCAGGTGAAAGTAAATATATTTGGTATGGGAACTTGGCAGCCAAGAGCCCATTTCTAAAATATTCCTTCCCTAGCACAGGGTCTAGTACGGTCTTTTTATGCTTCAGAGTTTCCAGGTCTCTGAGATTTTGGTGGTCATATACCGGTACTCAGGGACTCTGAGTGCAGAAGTTAAAATGGCTTGTCGATCAGAATCCACTTTACCTCAAGGTCTGAATCTCAGGAGTCCTGGCAACTCGGTGGCATACAATATTTTATTATTTCATAATGTTTCACAGTGTTAACCGGCAAAAATACAGCACATCAAATGCCTCCAGTAATCTGGATGATGGAAGATTGATGGAAAGGTGACCAACGTGAATTCCTGTCCAGGAATAGCTGTCATAACACTTTAAATAGACATGGCTTCCCCAAAAGTACCCTGGGAACTGTAGTTTGTTAATGGTGCCGAGAGTTTTAGGAGACCCCTTTTACCCCTCTTTTACTTTTACAGTTCCCAGACTTCCCTGGGAAGATGGTTAAACCACTCTTGAGAATTGTAGCTTTCTGAAGGGAATAGGGGTCTCTCGGCACATTTAACAAACTACAGTGCTCAGAATTCTTTGAGGGGAAGTCACAGCTGTTTGAAGTGGCATATAAAGGTAAAAGGTAAAGGGACTCCTGACCATTTAAGTCCAATCGCAACCGACTCCCCTGCCAGTCTGGGAGGCTCCCTAAAGGTAATGGTAAAGGTAAAGGTACCCCTGACCATTAGGTCCAGTCGGGGACAACTCTGGTGTTGCGGCACTCATCTCACTTTATTGGCCGAGGGAGCCGGCGTACAGCTTCCGGGTCATGTGGCCAGCATGACTAAGCCGCTTCTGGTGAACCAGAGCAGCGCACGGAAACGCCGTTTACCTTCCCGCTGGAGTGGTACCTATTTATCTACTTGCATTCTGATGTGCTTTCGAACTGCTAGGTGGGCAGGAGCAGGGACCGAGCAACGGGAGCTCACCCCGTTGATTCGAACCGCCGACCTTCTGATCGGCAAGTCCTAGGCTCTGTGGTTTAACCCACAGTGCCACCCACGTCCCATAAAGGTAAAAGGTAAAGGGACCCCTGACCATTAGGTCCAGTCGTGACCGACTCTGGGATATCCTATATTGCTTTAAATGTAAAGTGCCGATGGTCCCTTAGGGTACTGGTGGCTGGTCCTACAAACTAACGTTCAAGCTTTACCAAGCCCCAGATTGCCTGAAGCCAATTGGATCAAGTGTTTTCTCTGGGGTCATGCTCCTGTAAATGTTTGCTGTTCTCCTAGGGAACTGAAGCAATCTTTAAAACACAGGTAATTACGCTGCAAAGACAGCAGCAAGTTTGAGGGAGGGGAGTAGTCCCCCCCATCTGCTTATAACAGACGCTGGAGGTCATCCTGTGTGAAAGAGCTCTCCCCCTGCAACCTCTTTACCTCTTCTGGGAATGGTTTGTGCAACAAGGTATGAGAACAACCTGATAAGATACAGGTAAGACTGCCTCTTTTCTACTTAAATTGGGGGGGAGGGAACCCTGAGTAACAGTGGCTTAGCGTGGGTTGTCAGCACCCGGGGCAAGGCAAGTAATTTGCACCCCCTAACCCGTGGATTTGTGCCCCCTAACCCGTGGATTTGCGCCCCTAACCCTAACCCCCAGATGTTGCACCCAGTGCGGCCAGCCCCCCCTGCACCCCCCACGCTACGCCACTGCTGAGTAATAAAAATGGGATTTTCAAACTCCGATTTTTGACAAGCGATAATACTTTAGAGGTACATCTTGTGGTAGTTTAAGGTTTGCAGCATCAAGCCATGGTGGATAAATAAATGGATGGGTTTTTTGTTTTGTTTAACACTTAGCATTGAAACTGTACAGTATTTGTTTTCTTGTTTGGATAGTGTAGTTTCTCTTAAAAAAACTAGCTACAATTTAATAATGATGATGATAATAAATAATAATAATAATAATACATTTATTACTTATACCCAGCCCATCCCCTGCCAGTCTGAGAGGCTCCCTAAAGGTAAAGGTAAAGGGACCCCTGACCATTAGGTCCAGCCGGGGACAACTCTGGGGTTGCGGCGCTCATCTCGCTTTACTGGCCGAGGTACTATTTCTGGGTTAGCGGAGTCTGTAACTTGAAGTGTCTGTAACCTGAAGCATCTGTAACCTGAGGTACCACTGTATACAGTGTTTCTCTTCTTCAAGTCTCTTTCGCACTTGTCTTTTGGTCTGCAGTGCTTGGGCATCTCTGAACTGCAGTCTTGTGCCCCTGCACTCACAACGCCTCCCCCACTTAAATTTCCATTGATTCTATTCAGCTTCATCCCAGATTTGTTATGAGCCAGACTCTCGGCTCCCATTGGCTCCTGTTGGATTATAAGCACCAACTGTCTGGTTCCATCCCGGTTCAACTGGAGCCAGTTTCTTTTGCACAAGCCCAGGTTGTCCCAAACTGTTCCTCAGTGTGCCTAACAAATGGAAACACCATCATCTCATCCACACATAGAGACTACAAAGCTGAGCCTGTCTAGCTGGCCCCATACAGGGAATCAATAACATTTCAGAGAATGCTATCTTGGAGGTCCTGGCTTTTAACATCCTACCTAAAGGTAAAGTCGTGGCGGACTCTGGGGTTGCGGCGCTCATCTCGCTTTATTGGCCGAGGGAGCCAGCATACAGCTTCTGGATCATGTGGCCAGCATGACTAAGCCGCTTCTGGCAAACCAGAGCAGCACACGGAAACGCCGTTTACCTTCCCACTGGAGCAGTACCTATTTATCTACTTGCACTTTGGTGTGCTTTTGAACTGCTAGGTTGGCAGGAGCAGGGACCGAGCAATGGGAGCTCACCCCGTCGTGGGGATTCAAACCACTGACCTTCTGATCAGCAAGTCCTAGGCTCTGTGGTTTAACCCACAGCGCCACCCGCGTCCCAACATCCTACCTAGCAACCTACAATTTATTTCCAGGACAAAGATTGCTTCCATGATTAACAATACTAGAAAAGCCAGATGCTCCATCTAATTTTCTTTATATATTGTGCTGTCGTTTTTCTCTGACAGCATGTAACAAAATATGATCGAATTACAGCAATAAGTGCAATCAACTGATTGAAGATAGGTGGGTTGGAGGGAGAATACAGCTGCTCATTTAAGTGACTTTGTCCTGTGCTTCTAATCTGGCACTAATGTCTGCTATCTACTCACCATACATTTAAAACACATTCTCTGCCTCTCAATAATCCTGGGAACTATTATTTGTAAAGGATGGTGGGAACTGTAGTTCTGCAAAGAGTGAACTACAGCTCCCATAATTATTACCTTTGAGGTGCATGTTCTTCAAATGTATGCTGTGTGTGCATTAATATCCCGTTAATAATATGGGAAGATGGCCTGTTTCCACACATATTTTTTTAGGTAAAAACAACATAGAGTACTCTTGCTCTTTTGGGGTGAGATTCAATCACATTCCAGGAAATTCAGGTTGCAGGATTAAGTTCATTTGTTTCTCTTGCACAATAAACCCACTTCTCCCCCCAACTGGACTTTTTGCTATAAGGAAGGTGGCAGCAAAATGTACTGGAAAGTATGGGAAAACAATTGCTTGACACAGAAATCAAAACGAATGCTCAATAAATAGCAGTTGTTGTCTAACCTCCCTGAAAACTTTGGGCAAATAAATCAGGATAATTGATCAATAAGCAGAAGTCCTTTCTAAACCAAAGCGTTCCAAAACCGAGGTGCGCTTTCCCATAGAAAGTAATGTAAAATGGATTAATCCGTTCCAGACTCTTAAAAACAACCCCTAAAACAGCAATTTAACATGAATTTTACTATCCAATGAGACCATTGATCCATAAAATGAAAGCAACAAACAATGTACTGCAGTCACAGAGTGAATCAATCAGTAGCTGAACTGGGTTCCACATAGTCACAAAAACGAAACAAAAAAGCCACAAAAACACAAAATAGATAGCAAAAACAGACAGACCTCAGCATAACACTCAAATCGGAAGCGTAAAACTCAAAATTGAGCATGTTCGGCTTCCGAAAAAGTTTGCAAACCGGAAAACTTACTTCTGGGTTTGCAATGTTTGGGTTCCAAGTTGTTTAAGTACCAAGGCGTTTGAGAACCAAGGTACCACTGTTTTGCTTTTTGGAGTGGCACAGCTTTGGGTTTTGGGTTTCATATAGATTGCACTAGAGCACTGCAAGATCACACAGAAGCCTCGCTTACCAGAGTCTTTGGAAGATCACATAAGATGCCCCTTAGATCCAGCTGTCTGAGGCAGCTTCCTCAGTCTGCCTCTTGAACGGGCCAGCCCTTGTTTAACTGATAGGGGACTTCAAGATGTAATTTGGTCTACACTAGTCTTCAAAAGCCATGGTTTGGCTTAGCTTTACATCCCAAACCAGTCCTGAAGTTAATTCCCCCAGGCAAACTGTGAGTGGCAATCTCACAGAGCGAGTTAAACAGGGGCAACCATTTTGAGACCTAATGTTAAACGAAACCATGGCTTGGTTTACTTCACAGCAGTGGGATTGGAGGAGAAGTTTGGGGGATCTTCTCTCCTGGAGCCCTGAGTCATTATATTTGCAAATCTCTATTCTGTAAGTAATAACCAGGGCTGGCCCAAGACATTTTGGTTCCTGAGGTGAACCGCAAAATGGCACCTCCCTCCTCACCAGGGGAGAAGGACTGAGTGAAGATTTACATTGGGAACAAGTGAGGATTGGGATCTGGTGCCTCTGTGGATCCTGTCACCTGAGGCAGTTGCCTCATCACCCATGAGGCTAGCCCTGGTAATAACTATTAAATAAGAAATGCACAGGCGCGGGTGGTGCTGTGGGTTAAACCACAGAACCTAGGACTTGCCAATCAGAAGGTCGGCGGTTTGAATCCCCGCGACAGGGTGAGCTCCCATTGCTCGGTCCCAGCTCCTGCCAACCTAGCAGTTCAAAAGCACATCAAAGTGCAAGTAGATAAATAGGTACCACTCCAGCAGGAAGGTAAACGGCGTTTCCGTGTGCTGCTCTGGTTTGCCAGAAGCGGCTTAGTCATGCTGGCCACATGACCCGGAAGCTGTACGCCAGCTCCCCCGGCCAATAAAGCGAGATGAGCGCCGCAACCCCAGAGTCGGTCACAACTGGACCTAATGGTCAGGGGTCCCTTTACCTCAACCTTAAGAAATGCACAAGGTCTGCTTTGAAACAAAATAAGTTCATACACTACTGGAAAATCCCCACAAGGTGCAATACTTTACATTATGCTTGTCTATCTTCTTTGACATCCTAAATTTGCTAACTCATACACAAAATCCATTTGCCGCTGCCATGCTGAAGGAGATCTGTCTTCTCAACAGATTATTATTTTTAAGCAATTTGATATAATTTCATTGTTATAATTGATAAATATCTGGGGTTTTTGATGCAACCATCCTAAACACACAAACTAGATAGGGACTAAGCCTTATTAAACACTCAAGTTTGCTGCAAGTAAGATGTTGAAATCCATAGTGTTGGGGTTTTTCCCCATCCATTTAATTTTAATTGGCTTGCAGAAATGGCAATGAACAACATTGTAAATGCAGCCCAGTTGTGAACAGTCATGTCTTTTCAAGATATGCTTTCTAATATGAGAGAAGAGAACAAGGAACTTACCTCTGTCACAGATTAGAGAAAGGAGTATTTTCTTAGGCTGCTTTTCCTTTAAAAAGTGCACTGCTGTTTTGATCAATTAATTTTTTTAAAAAAGCCAAAGCATTTCAGATAAATGTCTACCGTGCCATGCAAATACAGGTTACAAGGAAATTCCTAGACAGGTGAGGAATTCAAAAGTATACATCTTCCAAAATTGACTGACCTAAAATTCTTTGTTACTTACAAAATTGTAAGCAAGTACTGTATCCTACATGTACCCTTCCATGCTGCTGGGCGTTGCTGTCTTCCGTGAGGTGCAAGATGTAACTTTGTTCCAACTTTCAAAATGAGGGTAATTTATTATCTTGCATAAGACTCACTGGAGATCACGGAAGACTTCTTTAAAATGCAAAGATTTTTTGAAAACCCACACTTAAGGTTCACCAGTTTTTTAATTCCTGAGCATTGCTAAGTTGCCACCGAGTTGTAAACACCCCTTGCTAGGGCAGCGCTTGACTGTCAAATGGTCAGGAGTTCAGCCGCAGATCTGCAAGGAGAGCTTTGTGTTCCTTTCCAGTTTCCTGACAGAAAACAGGAAGGTGAGTGTGTGTTGGGAGGCGAGGAAAGAGAACTCAGCCTCATGGAATGAACTGGTCAAGAAGATATCCTCACATAAACTTGCATCTGAAGAGAAAAAAAAAAATCACAAACCCAAATTGTCCAGGCAGGTTTAAGAGGAAATGGGGGCAGGGGGTGGACACACACACAGGAGAGAACAGTTTTCTGTTGCGTCAAAGAGCCTAGTGTGCAAATCGGAACAGGGAATGGAGTTGTTAAACTGGCCAGCCCTGGCTGAAGACAGCTTTTCAATATGCTCTTGGCATAGTCTATTTTCCGCTGGCTGGAGGCTGGCTTTGCTTTTTTCCCCTGCCCCCTCCCCCCTTATCCTTTAAAAAAAACAAAACAAAAACAGATGATCTCTGTAGAATTCCCACATGGACACTACTTGCTAGATGAACAATTGTCTGAAGTATAGGGAGGCAGGTCCCCCCCCCCCCCACTCAGGAAACTGAAGAGGGGAAATGCAGCTCATACTTCCTGGCAGATTAAGAATTCCACAGACACCCAGTAAGATCAGGCTGAGATTGAATCCTGGTAAGACAGGGGCAGTTTCTGGCCTCTGTCTCTGCAATGATCCTGTCGAAATCTGGTACATCATCACCATGCTACAGATGTAGAGGGCTGATGAGAAACTGCCTAAGGCCACCTGAGTTTTCTTGCACTAACATTTCATGAAAATAAGGACTTATTTAATGTGCTGGCTGAGGCCGGTGAGAGTTACAAATCCAAAATATCTGGGAAGTGCTGGAATGGAGGAGGGCAGCACGACACTCAGTTAGCACTCAGGGCCAGCTCAAGACATTTTGCTGCCTGAGGCGAAGGACAAGGTGGTGCCCTCTCCTAAGGCACATACAGAAACCAACCTTGCTTACTCCAATACTCGTGAAAGGATAGTGTCTTCTACTGGAGGGCAGAAGGCTAGCATAGAGGGAACACGACAGACCACATGGCACTCATAGCACAGTCCACAACCTGCTCTTCCGCATCTGCTGCCTGAGGCAGGTGTCTAATCATAGGGCTCGCCCTGTTAGTACTGACAGTACGAACTGTTCTACATTGGAACAGTCTCCCTCAGGGGTTGTCTACTCTCCTTCCTTGGAGCTTTTGAAGCTGAGGCTCCAGTACTTTGGCCACCTCATTAGAAGAGAAGATTCCCTGGAAAAGACCCTGATGTTGGGAAAGATGGAGGGCACAAGGAGAAGGGGATGACAGAGGACGAGATGGTTGGACAGTGTTCTCGAAGCTACCAGCATGAGTTTGACCAAACTGTAGGAGACAGTGGAAGACAGGAGTGCCTGGCGTGCTCTGGTCCAGGGGGTCACAAAGAGTCGGACACAACTAAACGACCAAACAACAACAATGGATGGCTATCTGTCATGGATGCTTTAGCTGAGATTTCTGCATTTCAGGGGGTTAGACAAGATGGGGTCCCTTCCAGCTCTAAGATTCTCTGATTCTTTGTTGCATTTGAGAATCCTGCCACTTAAACCTCTGAGCTTTAGATTACTTGTATTATTTAATAATCACCTTTAGATAAAGGTAAAGGTACCGCTGACAGTTGTCCAGTCATGGCCAACTCTGGGGTTGCGGCGCTCATCTCGCTTTATTGGCCGAGGGAGCTGGCGTACAGCTTCCGGGTCATGTGGCCAGCATGACTAAGCCACTTCTGGGGAACCAGAGCAGCACACGGAAACGCTGTTTACCTTCCCGCTGGAGCGGTACCTATTTATCTACTTGCACTTTGACGTGCTTTCAAACTGCTAGGTTGGCAGGAGCTGGGAACTAGCAACGGGAGCTCACCCCGTCGCGGGGATTCGAACCACCGACCTTCTTATTGACAAGCCCTAGGCTCAGTAGTTTAGACCACAGCGCCACCCGCCTTAGGAATCCCTAAAAGAGAGATTGAGAGATCTTTAACTGCCTTTGAGAAACTTAAAAAAAAGTACTATGTTTGATAAATCTGGCTTTATGCAGAGATAAATGATATCCTGAGTCATTAGGGCGAAACTGGCTAAACACATGCATGCACATGCTTACAGACCTGAGACAGACCGAAAGATCCACAATATCATTCTTACAGAGCACAGGCAGGAGAAAAAACAAATAGGTGGAAGCGTTTTCCCCCAGAGCTGACACAAACAAGTTTCCACTGTGATGACTGGGCTAAGGTTATGGCCGGATGTACAGTCCAAAGAGGGAATCTAAAGAGGGAGCCATCTTTTATACGATGGTGATACTTAACATCTGCAGACACAGAATATGCAAAGGCTCATATAACAGATCCCTCCATTAGCATGAAAGTTCGAACCCCCCCCCCCCTGCCCGACCAATCTCTGGTTTTAAAAGGCAAAGAAAGTATGATAAGCTAATTGGAAATGCCACCTGTTTGGATCTTCCATAGAGAGACCAGAAATATTTTTTGCTGAAAAACAGCTCAAGGCTGCAATTCTGATGGTTGAGCTGGAACTCTCATGCATCTTCATTAACAGCCCTCGTCAGAACCATATGCATAAGGCTAAAGACAGCAAGTCACAATAAACAATCCTGCTGTAACCACAATAGCTTGACCAGCCATAACATGCTCAAGTTCTTTTAGAGTGCTGAATTGAATTAACTAACTTCAGTAGATAAGATTTTGAAGTACACCCTCCTTCCATCTTTTTAGAAGGTTGTTTTAAACTGTTTTTAGACGTTTCAATTGTATTCCTATTGAAATGTTTTCCTGGGCTCCTTCTGGGGAAGGTGCAGGGTTATAAACTAATAAATTAATTATTCTTGTTACTAATTAAAAACTGCAGCTGCTTAGAACCTTGTCAACATGAATGGATAGCAGTTATGGAATGAATGAGGATAATTAGCAGAAGCTTCAGCCAGACAAAATGGAAGTGCTATTAGCTGGGAGTTTTGCTCGTCTAGATGAATTTGTGTTCTGTGGTCTGGATGGAGTTGCACCGGAGGCAGTTTGCCCACATTAGGAACAAAGCTGCCTCATAGACAGGCTGGCCCTGTTTCTTGCTATCCACAGCAATTGCAGCCTGAAGGTCTTTTGATCATTGATATGGAGAGGCTGTTGGGACGCGGGTGGCACTGTGCATTAAACCACAGAGCCTAGGACTTGCCGATCAGAAGGTCGATGGTTCGAATCCCCGCGACGGGGTGAGCTCCCATTGCTCAGTCCCTGCTCCTGCCAAACTAGCAGTTCGAAAGCACATCAAAGTGCAAGTAGATAAATAGGTACTGCTCTGGCGGGAAGGTAAACAGCATTTCAACAAGCTGCTCTGGTTCGCCACAAGCGGCTTAGTCATGCTGACCACATGACCCGGAAGCTGTAAGCCGGCTCCCTCGGTCAATAAAGCGAGATGAGCGCCGCAACCCCAGAGTCGGCCACGACTGGACCTAATAATCAGGGGTCCCTTTACCTTTACTATGGAGAGACTGAGTGCATGAACACATTATAATTTACTCCAACTCCAGGGTGCTCCCACTGCTAGTATTTGAATTAGATTACATTCTTTCCCAGAAGAAAAGCAGAGTGAATGCTCAATGGACAAGTTGCCTGGAAGTGACCATAGTAAAACTCATGCAACTGAATACTGTGCTTGAGAAGAAAGTTCCAATGAGGTCAAGGAAGTGTAGATTGCACCCTCTATTTTTAACATAGGGCCAGTCCACAGTTGCTGGTAAAAGCCTGACCTAAACACACACACACACACACACACACACACACACACACACACACTTACTTTAAAGAGAAGCCATTTGGTTCCCCTCCCTCAGTTGAATGTGTGGATTCTACATTTTACTGAAATATGGGCGAGTCATGATTTTCGGGAGGCAATGTGAATGTGTGTGTGTGGGGGGGTGTTATTACAGTGGTACCTCGGGTTAAGTACTTATTTTGTTCCGGAGGTCCATTCTTAACCTGAAACTGTTCTTAACCTGAAGCACCACTTTAGCTAATGGGGCCTCTTGTTGCTGCCACGCCGCCAAAGCATGATTTCTGTTCTCATCCTGAAGCACTATTTCTGGGTTAGCGGAGTCTGTAACCTGAAGTGTATGTAACCTGAAGTGTATGTAACCCGAGGTACCACTGTATTTTGTTATTATGTTTTGCATTTTTGTGCTTTTATACTGAAAACTGCCCTGTGATCCTTGGATGAAGGGTGGTATAACAACAAGAAGAAGTATTATATTGTAGAAGTTTATTGCACTGCAAATTTGGATTTTCACCACCCCCCAAGAAACCTCCAGCACAAAATCCATCTCAGGTCTCAGTGCTTAAATTGTGCCCCCCACTGGACAAGACATAACACTCCAACTGAGTTAGCATCTCAATATTATTATTATTAATACCCCATCCATCAGGCTGGGTTTCCCCAGCCACTCTGGGCAGCTTCCAGCCAAATATTAAAAACACAATACAGCATTAAACATTAAAATCTTCCCTAAACAGGGCTGTCTTCAGATGTCTTCTAAAAGTCAGACAGTTGTTTATTTCCTTGACATCTGGTGGGAGGGCGTTCCACAGGGCAGGCGCCACCACCAAGAAGGCCTTCTGCCTGGTTCCCTGAACCTCCCTTCTCTCAGGGAGGGAACCGCCAGAAGGCCCTTGGCACTGGACCACATAATGACAGCACCAGAGCCTTGACAGCGGATTCATAGCTGTCAACTTTTCCCTTTTCTTGCAAGGAATCCTATAAGGGAATTTCCCTTTAAAAAAGGAAAACGTTGACAGCTATCAGCGGATTGCAGATGTGGGCATTTCAACAGAGGCTGGATGGCTACCAGGGATGCTGCAGTGATTTGATTTCCTCCTTCAGTCTTTGGGATGGAACACAATGCAGCCGCCCCTGCCCAGCTATGCTAAAACCTTTTTAAATGTCCCCGTTGCGTCCTATGGGGAGCAGTCCCTTGTAGGGTGGGTGGAAAGGGGTCAGAAAGCAACCCGGAAGTCCTGCCCTATGAAAATTGTATTGTCAGTCTACCACTTTCATAAGTCTATGATGACACTAGAAACACGAGTGTGGTGGTGGTGGGGAAACCATGGTAACTGCGGCGCAGGCGCAAAACGCCTCCTCTACGTCACCGGCCCTAGAAAGATGGCGTTGCGAGGCTCGTCTGCGCATGTGCGGGTCGTGAGGGAGCGCGACTCCCGGCAACGGCAAAGATGTCGGCGCAGGGGGACTGCGAGTTCCTGGTGAAGCGGGCGCGGGAGCTGGTCCAGGGGGACCTGTGGGCGGCCAAGGCCTGGCTTATCACCGCGCGGAGCCTCTACCCCGCCGACTTCAACATCCAGGTCGGTGAGGGCGCGCCAGGCTCCGTGCGGCCTACCCTCAACGGCTCCTTTTTCCCACAGTGCTTTGCGCGCCGCAAGCCCCGTGCTCCCTTTTTTCGCTGCTGTTCTTCGGTCTCAGCACCATAGAGATAGGAACGCTTAGCACGCCCGGTTCATTTACCTATTTGGGGGCAGCGCTTCCGACTTACCATGTTTTCTTTTCCCTACTTTTTTTCTTTTGCCTGCTTGTTTAAAGAGCTGAAAAGATGGGAAAGCTGCTCTTGGGAGGCGGTGGAAAAATCCAGGTTTCTGCCATACGAGTCGTTGGGTAGCAAGAGTGCCCACCCTCAGTAGCAGAAGCCAATAGCAGTTATCGTGCCTGGAGGCGGTTGGAGGATGGATGGCGGCTAATGGATTGAGGTTGAATCCTGACAAGACAGAAGTACTGTTTTGGGGGGACAGGGGGCCGGCAGGTGTGGAGGACTCCCTGCTCCTGAATGGGATAACTGTGCCCCTGAAGGACCAGGTGCGCAGCCTGGGAGTCATTTTGGACTCACAGCTGTCCATGGAGGCACAGGTCAAATCTGTATCCAGGGCAGCTGTCTACCAGCTCCATCTGGTACGCAGGCTGAGACCCTATCTGCCTGCGGACTGTCTCGCCAGAGTGGTGCATGTTCTGGTTATCTCCCGCTTGGACTACTGCAATGCGCTCTAAGTGGGGCTACCTTTGAAGGTGACTCGGAAACTACAACTAATCCAGAATGCGGCAGCTAGACTGGTGACTGGGAACAGCTGCCGGGACCACATAACACCAGTCTTGAAAGACCTACATTGGCTCCCAGTACGTTTCCGAGCACAATTCAAAGTATTGGTGCTGACCTTTAAAGCCCTAAACGGCCTCGGTCCAGTATACCTGAAGGAGCGTCTCCACCTCCATCGTTCTGCCAGGACACTGAGGTCCAGCGCCAAGGGCCTTCTGGCGGTTCCCTCACTACGAGAAGCAAAGCTACAGGGAACCAGGCAGAGGGCTTTCTCGCTAGTGGCACCCGCCCTGTGGTACGCCCTCCCACCAGATGTCAAAGAGATAAACTACCTGACATTTAGAAGACATCTTAAGGCAGCCCTGTTCAGGGAAGTTTTTAATGTGTGACACCTTAGTGTATTTTTGGTCTTTGTGGAAGCCGCCCAGAGTGGCTGGGGAACAAATAATAAATTATTATTATTATTATTATTATTATTATTATTATTAGAATTTGTTCACTGCTTTATTCTGCCCTGGGCAGCCCAGAGTGGCTCACAGCGAAGCAACCTCCCCCTTCCCCCGCCACGTAGATACCTTAAAACCATGGGTTGGGGAAGAAATACATTAGAATAATTATTTAAAAATAATAATTTATTATTTGTACCCCGCCCATCTGGCTGGGTTTCCCCAGCCACTCTGGGCGGCTTCCAACAAAGATTAAAAATACATTAAAAATACATTAGAAACACCCCCAGCCTCTTCTAAAAGGCCATAGATTGTTTTAACTAGCCAAAGGGCTGTCTTTGTTTTAAGGCTTTCATCAGGTAAAGGTTTTTGATGGATTGGAATGCTTGTTTGCTTCTTTATGTTTTCGTTGATCCTAATATGCTAAGGTTACCAGATTTTTTTCAATGAATCCGGGGACACTTTTCAACTTCCTACTAAATAGATGGATTTTGTCAGGGGACTGATTTGTAAATCTGGGGACGTCTGGTAACCTTATTAAATATACCCCACTGCAAAAGTGTAGGAAGTAGTACAGTACTATAGTAGGATATACAGATAACCTCAAGTGAACTCATTTGTTTATGTTCTAGTGCCCATTGGTCTAAATTGCCTGAAAGTATCACACTGCAATGTTGAGAACAGGCAGCGGTGTAAACATGCTCCAAACAAAACACACTTCACATTTTGGTAAAGATAGATTTAGATGCAATACTCCCATCAACTTAGGTTTCAACCCCTACTCTCCAATCTCTACATTAAATTACTCTCTACATTACTCTCTACTCTACATTAAATGCGCAGGCACTTTGCTTTCATACATCTCAGAGTTCTAAATGGAGATCCCAAACAAATAGGAAAAGGGTTTTTTCTGCCTGTTTCTCTGCCTGCCTTTTAAAAAATGCATGTGTGAGAGAGAGAGAGTGCATGTGCATGGATGTTTCTGCCCTCCTCATTTTTTACTGTGGTAAGGTAGAAAGATGTGATACTGAGAAGTTTGATGGAAGGTGTTCTGTATGGCTCATCTTCTGCCCTTGTTTTTTCAGTATGAGATGTACACTATTGAACGGAATGCAGAACGTACAGCATCAGCAGGCAGATTGCTATATGACATGTAAGATGCTTTCCATTTTTTTTTCTAATTGTCTGTAAACCACTCTACTTAAAATTGTACTGCTTTATGGCAGTGTTTCTCAAAGCTGGGTCTCCAGCTGTTGTTGGACTACAACTCCCATCAATCCCTGACCACTGGTCCTGCTAGCTAGGGATGGTGGGAATTGTAGTCCAACAGCATCTGGGGAGCCAAGTTTGAGAAACACCAGTTATAAGGCATGATAGGAAAAGTTGCAGAAAACAAACAACCTCAGTTGGGGGTTGATAAAATTATGTATGGTGTGAATGAAGTAGATAGATTTTGTTAATCTATGCGGGAACTTGTGGTCACTCAGTGAAACTGATCAGGATGGGCAAAAAAGAATACTTGTTCACATGGAAATGCTGCCTCAATAAATGGTGGTAGGTATAAAAAGGTTTAGATATAGTCACAGAAGCGCATAGGTCTATAGCTACAGTAGCTAAAAAGAACCTCTAGCTTCTAAGCTAGTGTACCACATTTGAGGGCAAACAGTTATGCAGGGATATTACCTTGTCTTTGGTCTTCCTGGAAGCATTTACCTGGCAATTGTTAGATTCAGAAAAGAGGAGACCTGCTTTAGTTCCTAGAAGAAGCAAGAAACATTTTCACTTTAAGTAGTGTGGCTTTCCTAGTAAAATTTCTGTTCTTGATTGATTACAGATATAAATAATTCCAAACTTTTTTCCATTCTTTATTTCAGGTTTGTTAATTTCCCAGACCAACCAGTGGTGTGGCGGGAGATTAGTGTCATTACAGCAGCCTTAAGGAACGATTCGCAGGACAAGCAAACTCAGTTTTTAAGAGGTATGCCTTTCTTCCACTGAATCCCTTGCAAAACAGTTGACTTGATGATGATCAGTGCTGCAATGTATATGAAGGCTCTTGAGGAACGTTCCTCCAGTAGCTTTTCTCCAAATTCTCCCAGCCAACAAATTACTTGGCTTCTAGTTTCCACTCAAACCTTTTTTATTGTTTTAAATTCTCTCTTCTTAGCCATACCCCAGATTGTTTGCTTCATTGCAGGGCCTGCAAGACAGACCTGTTCCACCAGGCCTTTGGCCAGGGCACAGCCTGACCCACTCCTTTGGCAATCCTCACAGAGCTCTAGCCCAATGGCTGCCATTAATCTGATTTGAACTGATTTTATAATGAACTGATTTTAGAATGTTGTATCATTTTACTGTTGTTAGCCCCTCTGAACCCGGCTTCGGCTGGGGAGGGCGGAATATAAATAAAATTACGGTATATTTTTATTATTATTGCTATTATCTTCCCTCCTACAGGTTTATTTGAAACCCTTCCAGGTCGAGTTCAGTGTGAAATGTTACTGAAAGCCACAGAGCAGTGCTTTAATACGTTGGAACGGGCAGAAATGTTGCTTCTGCTTTTGCGACGTTTCCCTGAGACTGTGGTTCAACATGGGGTAAGAGAGTGGTGTTTCTTCGTATTTCAAATACCTTTTTGTTCTTCTTCGTTCTCATACCTGACTTCAGATTGGTAGAAATAAAAAAAAGTGGCAGGACATTCTTTGGAGGACTGTGTGATCTTTGTGCTACAACATCCATGCTAAAATTAATCAGAATAGCAAAGCAGTCCGTGGGTGTAGAAGAACAACTTTTGCCAATGCTAATTTAAGACACTCAGAAATACAAAACTTGTTGATTTATGAATATTTTGAGTTTTAAAATCCCCCACTGTTTCTCAGCTTTGTACTGAAGTAAATTGTTCAGGAAGAGGTGAGGCAGGAAGCAATTACTTTTCATTGTTCAATATGGTTCTGGGGAACAAAATCTTGAACTAATAGATTTTAAATTTTATTTAAACTTTGCAAAGGTGGGCCTTGGGGAAACATTATTAGAAGCAGAAAATATTGAAGACCAAGAATCACCTGTCAATTGTTTCAGAAAATTATTTGGTAAGTAAAATAGCACTTAAATGACAGGACTTGATGCTATTTTTAATAAATGGATATTTTTACTGTCTTGCTCATCATAACCCACGTATATTAAGAACAAAAAACTAGATAAATCCTTGGGAGATTATCCTTGTTGGGGGGGGGGGAACTTTGAGCTTTATTGCTGTTTATCTGACTCCACCTGACTTGCGTTACACTTTTTGCAATATTAAATGTGCAAGCGAGACTAAACTTACGAGGGGGTTATGTCCTGGGGATAGTGCAATACATCCCAAATCCCATATACCGTATTTTTCGCTCCATTGGACGCACCGGACCATAGGAGGGGGAGAACAGGGAAAAAAAAATTCTTGTTCTCCCCCTCTAAAACAAGGTGCGTTCAAGGTACATTCACCAGAGCTTGTGGGGCTGGCGGTGGGGGGAAGCGCTGCTTTCCCCCAAAGCCAGCCTCAAAGATCCCTGAAGCCTTTGGAGCGCAGCGCCCCGCTGCCCTGGAGAGGCTTTGCGCGCAGCCATCCCCGAGCTAGAGCAGTGAGACGGAGAGCTCCGCAGTGCTCCGTCTTCCTGTTTTGGCTTTGGGCTTAGCGGCACAGCCTGCATTTGCTCTATAGGACGCACACACATTTCCCCTTAATTTTTGGAGGGGAAAATGTGCGTCCTATAGAACGAAAAATATGGTAATCAAAACACATTGGGTGCAATGCCAGGTGGGATTGCCAAAGTATTTTTTTCTTGGCACCTGCCAAGTGCATAAAGTTGAATGCTCACAAGTTAAATGTTGTGAGCGACCTGTATAATAGAAAAGTTGTATTCTGGTTCATACTGTGGCTCTGAGATCCAATATCCAATAAAAGGGGACAAATCTACAGTAGGCCTGCAACTGTCCCTCGCTGCCCCACAAACTGGCAAGAACATTATTTCTTGGGGATGGGGAGAAACTACAGCATTGTAATTGTAAGGGATTTCCTGGAGTTTGAAAATGCACCAAGAGGTAAAAGCTCCTCTCAAAAGTCAGGCCTGTCAAACCTCCACTGTTGATTTAGGTTCCGTAAAGGTAAAGGGACCCCTGACCATTAAGTCCAGTCGTGACCGACTCTGGGTTTGCGGCGTTCATCTCGCTTTATTGGCCAAGGGAGCCGGTGTACAGCTTCCAGGTCATGTGGCCAGCAGGACTAAGCCGCTTCTGGTCCAACCAGAGCAGCTCACAGAAATGCTGTTTACCTTCCTGCCGGAGTGGTATCTATTTATCTACTTCCACTTTGACGTGCTTTCGAACTGCTGGGTTGGCAGGAGCAGGGACTGAGCAACAGGAGCTCACCCCATGGCGGGGATTCGAACCGCCGACCTTCTGATCGGCAAGTCCTAGGCTCTGTGGTTTAACCCACAGCGCCACCTGCGTCCCTTAGGTTCCATGGAGGTGTTAATAATGGAATAGGTTTAATTGCATGGCAGAACCTTATACAAAGTACTTCAGTAGAGTTTCTTCTGGTGTAGGGATGGGGAACCTGTTGCCTCCTCCCATTTGGGGGGGGGGGCGTATTTCATTGATTTATTTGGGGAGTGACTTTTTGAATGTTTTCAGTGGAGTTTGGTAATAGTTTTCATCTCTAAAATAAAAACAACTAGGGAGAAATGTTTATTTACTGGACTGCTGCCCCCATCATCCTTGACCACTGGCCATGCTGGTTGAAATTGATGGAAGTTGTGAAGTTCAGCGACATTTGGAGGGCCACAGTTTCCCCATACCTGCTTTTAGAAGATGACATGTATCTTTGAAATCTATTGCCTAATTTAATAAGCTATTGGTTTAACCTGTTGTTAGCAGGGCCTTGTTTTAGAGGAGTCTCAATGCAGCTTGTCACTCACTTTGCTTGATTAAATTGCATTGTCAGGACAACTGGAAATCCTAAAATACTGTTTTTCGGTCTTTTTTAGTCTGTGACGTCCTCCCCCTAATAATTAACAACCCTGATGTGCGTCTTCCGGCCAACCTGTTATATAAGTATCTGAATAAAGCAGCAGAGTTTTATATTAATTATGTGACGAGATCTGCGCAGACTGAAAATCAATACCAAGGTAAAAGCACTGGAGCCAAATGCACTAGCAAACTAAGGAATGGAGATTACTGCATGTCAAAACAGTATGTGGGATTTTGTGAGGGATGGGGGGGGGTTGGACTGTGAATTGCTGCGGAGCTCATCTGTGTCTAGCTGTAGAGATCTCTTATTTCCTCCCCACACCTTCCCCAAAATGTTAAAGAAGGCTGAGCTAATTGACTTGAAGGTAGCTTGGTTTAAGACCAAAAAATTTTTTTAAATGCCCATGGGTTCCATTTCTAGAATATTTGTTCGAGTCAGATTTTGCTTGTATTTTAGGATTTTACTTTTGAATAGATGCCATGGGAAATTTTAACTACCACCCGCTTTGTTAGAACCACAGTCCATGATTCTGACAATAAAAAAGTTTCTAACATCTTTAAAAGTATTTGTCACCTAATCCCACACAAACGGATAATATCAGACTTTGTGTAGTCCAGCAGTGCAGCAGCAGATGACCATATAGATCCATTCAGAAGGAAATTGGCGAGACATCACTACCCTAATGGGTTTATATAGTCTAGAAAACGACAGAAGAAGGGAAGGAAATGGAGGTAGTAAAAAGGAAGAACATTCTTAGGGGCCTTTCTTCCATAAGGGGCAGAAAGGACAGAGTGGTTTTCATGGAGCCCAAGACTTTCTGACAGCTGAAGTTGGTAGATGGGATGTGTCAAAATATTAGAGGGGAACTAGTCCATGAAGGATTTTGAAGGTAGATATGAGCAGCTTGTGCAGGATCCAGGATCAGTTTTTGAGATTTGTCCTTTTATTCAAGTTTGGACTATAATATATGTGTGTGTGTGTGTTTGTTTGTGTATGGGTGTGTGTGTGTACACACACACATGCATATAAACAGTGTAAGAGGCATGGACTGCAGGATGTTAAGACTGTTGGACTGATTTTTGGTGATGCTTCTGTTGGTTTCTAGGTACACAGGATACATCTGATCTTGTGTCCCCCAGTAAACGAAGCTCTCAGAAATACGTAATAGAGGGCTTAACTGAGAAATCTTCTCAAATTACGGATCCTTGGGAAAGGGTGTTCAAGATACTTTCCATAGTGGGAGTAAGGTGTGAATGGCAGATGGACATGGCAAGAAGGTTTGTTGTTATTATTATGGTATAATCCTATTATTATTAGTTTTATTACTTTTACTATTATTATTTTTCATCAGAAGCAAGTCCCATTGCGTTTAATAGCACTTAATGGCATGTAAGGGTGTCTAGGATTGCAGGCTTGAAGGTGAATGGCTTTGATTCTAAAATAAGTTCAGAGATGGAAAGTTTCCTTTTCTCCTTGCAGTCACCTGAAAAGTCTCTCCAAAAAGCATGGGTCCTGAAAAATAGGGACTGGGACGTGTGAGTACGACAGATCTCTGTGCGAGTTTGGGTGATTTCTTCCAGTGTCCTGTCCCATCTTCTTCAAGAGGGCCCTTGACCATCCACGATGCTTGTTGAAGGGTGCAGCTGGGAGAAGGCACACTTTCCTTCAGTGAACATATTAAAAAGATAGCATATTAAAACTACCGGATTAGAAAGCCTATTAACTTTGTATGCTTGTGCCTTCAGAAGCTTTGGTGACACATTGCTCAAAATGAAAGATGTCTGCAGATACATCAGTAACTATGATAATGAATCTCACGCAAAATACAAGACCCAAGTGGTCTATTCCACAATGCTGGTCTTCTTCAAGAACGCATTCCTGTATGTCAGCAGCATCCAACCTTCTCTCTTCCAAGGTTAGTTCATGGTCAAGTACTTCATTAAGAGCAAGGGTAGGTTCACCTGCAGCCCTCCAGATGATGCTCGACTCTTTGGTTCCCATTTGGACCCCCAACTGACATGGCTAATGGTCAAGGATAATGGGATCTGTAGTCCAAAACATCTGGAAGCCCATAGGTTAGCTCAGCCCATAGATGAACCTGTTTGGTTGTAGGTTTTTATTTCGTTTAAACCAAGAATCCTGGGATTCTTTGAAGATACAGTGGTACCTCTGGTTAAGAATTTAATCCATTCTGAAGGTCCGTTCTTAACCTGAAACTGTTCTTAACCTGAGGTTCCACTTTAGCTAATGGGGCCTCCCGCTGCGCCGCCGTCACACAATTTCTGTTCTCATCCTGAAGCAAAGTTCTTAACCCGAGGTATTATTTCTAGGTTAGCGGAGTCTGTAACCTGAAGCGTATGTAACCCGAGGTACCACTGTATATCAGGGGCTCCTCAGTGAAAAAGTCAGAAATGAACAAGCATCTTGAGAAGAGCCCATGCATATGTGCATCCCACACGGCGCCCCCAATAATAATGAATGCACTGGCTGTGGGGAAGAGTAGAATATTCCCCTAGCAATGGAGTGTTGCTGTTTTGGGTGGTGAGCAAGCGCAGGCTTGAAGGGAAACATGAGGAAGACCGTAGAACAAATAGCCCTGTCTGCATGTGATGTGAGCTGTCTGAAGGCCATACTCAATGTGACACTAAACTCATCATTAGAATCCATCTGTGCTAGGCCCCAATAGAAATTGATTTGGGGGCCGATAGCATTACCTAGGAGGGATTTTCATCAGGACCATAACAGATTGGGGGGAGAGGAGTCCTGGTGAAGAGAAGAAGAGTTTGGATTTGATATCCCGCCTTTCACTCCCCTTCAGGAGTCTCAAAGCAGCTAACATTCTCCTTTCCCTTCCTCCCCCACAACAAACACTCTGTGAGATGAGTGGGGGCTGAGAGACTTCACAGAAGTGTGACTGGCCCAAGGTCATCCAGCAGCTGCATGTGGAGCAGCGGAGACTCGAACCCGGTTCCCCAGTTTACGAGTCTACTGCTCTTAACCACTACACCACGCTGGCTCTCATACAGCTCATTCCTCTTTGCTTTAGTTAAGAGGGTCCCTTTAGATCAGGGGTCAGCAAACTTTTTCAGCAGGGGGCCGGTCCACTGTCCCTCAGACCTTGTGGGGGGCCGGACTGTATTTTGAGGGGGGGAAATGAACAAATTCCTATGCCCCACAAATAACCCAGAGATGCATTTTAAATAAAAGGGCACATTCTACTAATTTAAAAACACGGGCCGGATTGAGAAGGCGATTGGGCTGGATTTGGCCCCCGGGCCTTAGTTTGCCTACCCATGCTTTAGATCTTCCTACAGTAGCCCCAGGAGTTTGTGATTTGCTCAGTGTACCACAATTGGCATAATATTTGTGGGCTTTATATATTGATGATGAACCTCCTTTGTTATCTCAATTTTATAGATGATAGAGAGATTTAGCCCTTAAATGGCTGGCTCAAAAATAAATTGTGGGTATGACCTCGTGTCAAAATACCTAATTACTTTTAGGAGGATTTGGCATGGGTGTTGATTTCTCCATAAAATTATTATTTTACTTTTGCGTGGTATTGTGAAGTATATGCTTAATAAGTTGCTTAAAGTACAACTAGATGCTTTCACCATACTGCTGAAGTGAATATTCTGGTAGCTAGAAGCAGATTCCAGTGGCAGTCTCTCAGTTGCAACTGTGCTGAAGTGGTTTTCATTTTAAACATAGGACCAAATGCCCCAAACCAGGTTCCACTGGTTTTGGTGGAGGATGTTTCCAATGTTTATGGCGATACAGACATTGAACGGAGCAAACATGTGCACAAAAAGCGGAAGCTTGCCGAAGGGAGAGAGAAAACCATGGTAACGTGTTTCATTCTTGGCATAAATGGGATGTAATTTGGGTTTTAGGATGTGGGTTTGTTTACAATGATTCTTTCTGGAATTTGCATGTGTGTGTGTTTTTTAATACTTACGCATCACACAAACAAGCATTGAATAAAATGAACAATACGAAACAGGAAAAGTGCAAAAACAAAATTGCAAGGATGTAAACATAATAACATAATCTGCAATCAAAAATACAAAACATTATGTTCTCCCAAAAAAGGAAAAAGAAGTACGAAAAACAACACACACAAAAAGAAAAAAAGGAAAAGGAAAAAAGAAATTGACTTCCAACTAACTCCATGTGGATCTTTATTCCTCATATCACTGGTTGTCTGTAATGATTAAGTTTTTGGCCAAACTTACAGGTTTAATAGGAAATTATTCTAATGAGAAAATAAGGAGAGAGTGGGAAGTCTTTATAAATTATATAAAGAGAACCAATTCCCAGATTCATACTTGGCTTGGCTTAGAATAAAAATCTCACAGGTAATTAGAATAATTCTCCAAGAATTTGCATGTATTTTGGTTTAGTAAGAAGAAACATCTTTCGTTTTGAAGCCTACATTGCAAGCATTGTGTGATGAGTGAACACCTGAACTGACCTTTCAGGTTTGCAATGTCTAGCGTCATTGATTTCATTCGGTGGTGGTCCTCAGAGTTGTAATGTGAATAGAATTTGATTTTGCTTTGTTTGTTGATGTGTTGCAACCGGCTGAGAACTCGTGAGAGTAATTCCTTCAGTTGTAGTCAACACTATATCACGCAGCTTTCATGAGGTGCTTAAGGTGATATTTGTAAGAAGTTGTTTGTCAGAGTCAAAGGGTTTAGAATTTAAAGCATATAGTTTGACATGATACTTAAGCATTGTCTCAACCTGCAGAGAAAGAAGATTGGGGCTCAGAGTCCAATGAATTGTGGGGTGCAGGGAAGTTAAGCAGTAAATGAGTGCAATATGTGATATTGCAGACCTTACATGACACAGAAGCTAAGGCAGGTTATTGTTGGTTTGAGTGAATATTTAAGCACTTTTGATAGTTTTCTTGGAACAAACACTTTTTGATTCTGGAATACCTAAATAAGTGTATTGGGTTACTTTAGAAGTGGCAGAAAATAAGTATTTTTACTATCCTGCCTGTAAAGTTATTTTGGTTTTTTAAAAAAAAAACATTGCCAACTTTTTAAAGAGTTTGCTACCAGGAATCTGGGACTAACTAATGTTCTATGAACATATGCTGTGGACTGGCAGTTTTTTACAGAGTTAACTCAAATACAACATTTATGTTAGCCTATTGCTCAGTTTATTTTTTTTAATTATTTAAAATGTTTTACTTAAGCATATTTACAAACAAAGAAACAAACAATAAAGTACACACACTTAACCGCCAAAACTAAAGAGAGTAAAGGGTAAGAAAGAAAAAAGGATGAAGTTCCGCACCCATTTGGCTCCCCTCTACCAGCCCTTGTCATCTTTGAGTCATTTAAGTGCTTATTTACATTGCATATAATTTATTGCTGTAATTACTTCTTTTATAGTACTATTACGGTATAACATTAAGTCACTTTACAAGCTTAGTCTAAACAGTTTATTTTGCATTGGCTTTTGACCAGAGCTCTGATGACGAGGATCCTTCTGGGAAGGGGAGAAGCAGGCACATTACAGTAAATGCAGCAGACCTTCCAAACGCCATTGAAGTACAAGAAAGCTTTAGGCTGGCTAGGGAGAGCTGGGAACTTCTCCATTCTCTTGAATCTTTGGATAAAGGTACGTATGATGGTGTGCTGACAAGCTTTATGCTGCCTTGGTATGCATGGGAAATATATGCTTCTGGAACGTGACAGTTCCATCATGTTCCATCCAGGTCTTGTGCCTTTTGGCTGGGAACTGACAACTGTCTTTTGAGTCCTTGCTCTAATGTGACTCACAGAAAGCCTTGGTGGAAGCAAATGGTTCTTCATTTGCCAGCCTGGTGATCCCAAATGAACTGTTGACATGGGGAGTGGTTGACCTCTTTTTAGAGCAGGGGCTCCCAACCTTTATTAATATGGTTCTCCCCGAGTATAGGGACGTGGGTGGCGCTGTGGGTTAAACCACAAAGCCTAGGGCTTGCTGATCAGAAGGTTGGCGGTTTGAATCCCCACGACGGGGTGAGCTCCCGTTGCTCGGTCCCTGCTCCTGCCCACCTAGCAGTTCGAAAGCACGTCAAAGTGCAAGTAGATAAATAGGTACCACTCCAGTGGGAAGATAAACGGCGTTTCCCTGCGCTGGTTCGCCAGAAGTGGCTTAGTCATGCTGGCCACATGACCCGGAAGCTGTACGCCGGCTCCCTCATCCAAAAAAGCTAGATGAGCACCGCAACCCCAGAGTCGGTCACGACTGGACCTAATGGTCAGGGGTACCTTTACCTTTACCCCAAGTATACACATCTATTATTTTGACTTCCTACAGCAGGTCCAGGAACCAGATGCAGCCCCCTGGACCTTTATTTGACCTTTGAAACTCTCCCCAGACCACACACCCTCCCAAACTACTCTCCCCAACCCTGCTTTGCACCCTCCTTGAGTGTTTTTGACTGGCTTAAAAGTGTATTTGACTCGTTCGTTGCTTGACCCTCTTTTGCCTCTGACCTGGGCCCCCACCACTGACATCTGAACCAGCCTCCCTCCACCCTCCTGAAGGCTTTCCAGAAGGGAATATAGTCCTTGGGCTGCAAGAGATTTCCCCCATCTCTATTCTAGAAGAACCAGGTTGTCTAGCAGTACAGTTTGGGTCTAGGCCTAAGAACAATGTCTGAAGAGTGTTCACTGCCAAGTTCATGCCAGTGTCTGTCTGTGCTGTCTTTACCTGAAGGCTTGCAGAGAGAGCTAAAGCAAGCAGTTGCCCTGATATATTTGCCTGGAATCCCTTTTATTTTGCAGAATTCACAAGAATCTGTGTCTCATGGAAGACCGATACTTGGCTCTGGCTGCGGATTTTCCTCACAGATATGATCATCTATCAGGTAAAAGCTGCAAGTGCAGATTCCTTCCGTTTTACTGTAATGCTTAGCCAAGAATTCTTTTCTGTAGGAACTCAGCCCAAACAAACAAATGGCTGCGTATTGCCTCTCAAACTGACTGTCAGTGGGGGCACCTGAAGCTCAACTCTGTGTACTTGTGCTCAAGCATACAAGGTTTGGACTTCAGGGTTCCTGCTGGGGTGTCAGCAGTACTCAGCCCTGTCCCCAGCAGTAGCCATCAAAAGTTGGGCTGCTCTGAGGATTGCTGAGGCAATGTCCTTTAAGTGTTCTGAACCCTCAGATAGTGTTGCTGAAATACAGTAAATATAGTGCTGGTGTAACTAGCAGCAAAGAGCCATGAATCGAGAATCTCACCTCTTTCATGAATTCACCAGGCGCTCTTAGGCAAGCTGTGCTCTCTCAGCCTTCAGCTCTTCTTCTGCAAAATGGGTGGAATAATGCTCACCCTCCTTAAGAAGCTGCTGTAACAATTACTGAGAGTGCACATGTAAATAGTAGTAGTAGTTGTCGTCTTGTCTCCATTCTTAATATAAAGCATGGTGTTTTTTAAACTTAACTTTATAGAAAGCGTAGTATTTTGTTGCCTAGAGATCCCTGATTTCTGAAAATGGTCAAATTAGAGTGATCTGTCTTTTGTTTCTGCCTCTGGAAAGGGTCAATATAAAAAAGCAATTGCCAGCTTGCATCACTTATCGGCTCTGCAGGGATCTCACTCTCCGCAGCAGATCCTGGGGCAAGGATCCTTAGAGAACCAGCGATCCCTAATCCAGCTTGCAACCTGTCACTTTGCCCTTGGAGAATACCGTGTAAGTCTCTGTGCTCCTCCCTAATCTAGCTGGCCTCTTCCCTTTCTTGCTGTTGACCTGCTGCAAAGAGTGGGATTTATGGGACAGAGTGCAGGTCTCAGAAAGGTTTTCAACTGGGCTGGGGATGCCATCCAAAACTCTTCAAGTCTTTCCTCCCATTGGCTCAGAAAAGGGATGGTGCTACCCCCATAACTTCTATATCATTGCTTGGATGTTGCAAGCAAAACTGGGGAGCCTCCTGCTGAAGATGGGCTATGCTTCACACACCAGTTCTGTTTGCAGAAATCAAGAAGGACCATTTGCTTCTACAAGCAGCCTGAATCGACCCCTTAACAAGATAGTGACAATCTTAACTGTCTAATTATTGCGGCTAATCTGCTTGCTGGCTTGTGTGGGTTCGCTTCTAAAATCGTTGATCTTCTTTTTTCTTGTAGTTGACCTGTGAAAAGGTACTTGATTTGATGTGCTACATGGTGCTTCCCATACAAGAAGGGGTTAAGCTTCCGGAAGAGCAGCCTACAGTGAAGTCCAAACTCAGGAAAGGTACTGGATGACCTTATCTATGAATAGCAGACAAGGAAACTCTGAATTAAAAATCCTAGTGCTCTAGCCCCTAAGTCTGTTCAGAAAAAGTCTGTAGTAACTCCTAAAAATACACCTTTTCAAAAAAGCATAAGTACTTCTTTTCCCTGACGTCCCCCTCCCCCCTCCAGTCAATCAATTGATCAATCAATCAATCAATCAATCAATAAGTCACTGGGTTAAATTATGATGATTTGGATCTCTGTTCTTGTTACAGATGTTATTGAGTTGGGAAGAAGAGGTGGCATTGGCAAATTGGGAATTATTTTTAATGGCTAACTGTTGCGACTTGATTCTTAGCAAAGTTGCAGACTTTGTAACAATTATCAATCTGTCATTTGTCTTTAGCTACGGAGTTGAAGCTCTGGCCATGTACCAGTAAAGCAATTATGCCCTATTGCCTACGGTTACTGTTAGCTTGTTTTAAGGTAAGCTGTTATTCCATTTGTCGTGAAGAAAATATGCCTTGTTAACACTTGGTTTCTGGAGTGGATAGACTTGGTCATTTCTATTATTCTGTTAAGCAGAATCATAGAATTGGAAGGGAAGATTTTTACCATCAGTGGGTAATGGTTACCTGTATCCACAGAAAGAGTTTACAAGATTTGGCAATAAACTTTCTGACTATGTTTGCTCCAAATTAACATTCCCAATTATTGTATTAATCCTCCCTCAAAAACAGGAATTTTTTTTTACTGCTTTATACGAACTAGCATAGTGACTATGAGGCTTTGCTGTAACTTAAGGGAGTCCCTGGTTCAAAGCTTGTATCCTCCATGAACCCAACCAGGTGCCCACGGCAAGCCACAGTACCCCATCTGAAATATCATGATAATAATAGTGGTCTACTTTACAGTGTTGCTGCAGTTGTGCCCAGTTCTGGGCACAATTTAAAAAGTATATTGACAGGCTGTAATGTGTGCAGAGGAGGGTGAACAAGATGATCAAGGGTCTGGAAACTTATGAGGAACAGTTGAGGGAATTGGGTATGTTTAGCCTGGATGAGGGGCGCGGGTGGCGCTGTGGGTTAAACCACAGAGCCTAGGGCTTGCCGATTAGGTTCCCCATCCCTACACCAGAAGAAATTCTACTGAAGTATTTTATATAAGGTTCTGCCATGCAATTAAACCTATTACATTATTAACACCTCTAAGGAACCTAAGGGACGCGGGTGGTGCTGTGGGTTAAACCACAGACCCTAGGACTTGCCGATCAGAAGGTCGGCAGTTCGAATCCCCGCGACGGGGTGAGCTCCCGTTTTTCAGTCCCTGCTCCTGCCAACCTAGCAGTTCGAAAGCACGAAGTGGAAGTAGATAAATAGGTACCGCTCTGGTGGGAAGGTAAACAGTGTTTCCGTGCGCTGCTCTGGTTTCGCCAGAAGCGGCTTAGTCATGCTGGCCACTTGACCTGGAAGCTGTACGTCGGCTCCCTCAGCCAATAAAGCGAGATGAGCACCACAACCCCACAGTCGGCCCCAACTGGACCTAACGGTCAGGGGTCCCTTTACCTAGCCTGGATGAGAGGAGATTTGATAACAATCTTCAAATATGTAAAAGGCTGTTACATTGTGGGTGGAGCAAGCTTGTTTTCTCCTGTTCCAGAGAGTAGGAATCAAACCAACAGTTTCAGTTTACAAGAAAGGAGATTCTGACTAAACATCAGGAAGAAATTTCTGAATCTACAATTCTATGAATTATTGAGGTGACACGAATTACTTTGAATGCTAAGTGGTGGTGCTGTGTCACAAGTCTCTAAAGTCCGCTTGCAACTGATTCAGCCTCATTCCAAACGCCAAACCAGTATTTTTGGAGATTCGGAACAGTTCCTTGAACTTGTAGCTTCTGTTCTGCCTGCCGTCTACCTTGACACGCTGCTTAGACCAGTCCTTTGTGGATAGATATGAATGTCGTAATCTGTAGCCTGGCAGAATCTCAGGAAATGAGATTCACATGCAAAATGGGAAGCAACTGCTCTTAAGTGTCTCTGCGTTTTCTCCCTTGCAGCTGAGAGCTTTCACAGACAACAGAGACGATATGGCATTGGGTCACGTGATTGTGTTGCTGCAGCAGGAGTGGCCAAGGGGAGAAAACCTGTTCTTGAAAGCAATTAACAAAATCTGCCTGCAAGGAAACTTCCAGTATGAAAATTTTTTCAACTATGTTACAAGTATCCTTTTCCCAAAAATGCCCTGGGACCAGCTTAAGCATTCAGGAAGCTAACAGTTTCAGAATTTCCCAAGAGAAGAGGGGTCTGATCTTAGAAAATGTGGGGCAGAGGTCTAATGGAATGGAATTTAAGCTCTATAATAGCTGGGAAATGAAAGGGGCAATGGAGCAGGAGGAAAGAGAGAGACTCAAATATACATTTAGGATGGCACAGGGGGCCAGACACTTCTGTTTGTGGGATAACGTGTTCCTAGGAACTATGGCATGTGTTAACTGCTGGATACTTTTAAGTGTAAAAAGTTCTCTTCCTATTGCAAGACTGGTCAGTGTGCCGCAGCCAACACTGTACTAGCTTGTTACAGCAAAAGATAAATTAAATCCATCTATTTGCATACAGTTAATAAAGGGGAAACATAAAGTGATTTACTAGGACAATAACAAGGGACAGGATTTTGAAGATCACTTGCAAAACACATCGTAATATTTTTTTTCTGTGTTCAAATCTTTCCTTTTTGGACCTGAACAATTGCTCCAGATATTGATATGCTGGAAGAATTTGCCTATTTAAGAACACAAGAAGGAGGAAAAATTCACTTGGAATTGTTGCCAAATCAGGGAATGTTGATAAAGTAAGAAGACTATTTTTTCCAATTTTAGAGTTGATGAGAATATAATTTATGTGATGTGGCTAGTTAAAGCAGTGTACGTACTGGAAAGCATCCAACTTAAGTTGATAGGTCTGTGTCTGTTATACATTTAAAATTCCAGGTAAGCAGGCAACTAAATGCATACAATATCATGGGGAAATGGGAATTTTAAACTTATTTTTGGCATTGGAATCGGCTGTGGGTGAGCTAGTCCCTTCAGTGCAGTGGGACCGTGTGAAGCCTGGCCAGTGAGTGCTAAGTCTCTGCAGGGCTGTAAAAACTTAAGTGGCCTAGAGGGGAAAGTGTTTCCAACTGTGGCACAATGCTAGGGAGATGGTATGTCATAGCCACATAGATTATTGTCAAGCAGACTGCTCCATTTAATACAGAGGGCAGAATCGCAAGACCTTTTGTCTAAAAGCATATAGTCTTCCGTGATTGTAACAATGAAGAGCAGGTAACAAATAATTTTAAACAATTGCAAAGTCAGCAGCTGGTTAGTCCAGGAATCTCAAATGAGAGTTCTGTCATAGTGAAATCCGCAAGTGTTTTGATAAGTGGAAACTGCTACATTCCCTTTCCATAGATTGCACAAAGCAGCTCACAAAAAAACCCCATAAGCTCAGCTGTATTATTTCAGGCTATTGAATGAATGGCTTTTATCCATTTTTAACTTTTCCTATGATGGAAAAGTTATTTTGCCTCTTTAGCTCTATAAGGGTATGATGACTGTTTCAGGGTGTATCCCAAGTTGGGCAGGTGTGGGTTATGCGAGTCCTATGATATTTGGGGTACCGAATCCAGTGGCATGTTCCCTGGTAGCTCTGATAAACATCTTCCTGTGTCCAGTCTCTTTCCCTTGCCTCCTGTTCATATTCCTTTCGGCCACAATTGTGACTTCTCTCAATTTTTTGATTTTTTTTTTGCTATACCTGAATGTACATCAGCTGATGTTTGTCAGTACCAGACACATGCCTGGGTGAATTTGAGGAAGAGACCATTCATTTGACTAGAAATATTCAGGAATTCATGGCAGCCGTGAAATGGCTCCGCACATTGGCAGTCAAAGGGTAGCATGGAAAATGTTCTCTACGGTGGACACAGGGAGCATCCCATGGGAATGAGGGTGAGGGGAGATTGGGGTAGCAATGAGTCCACTAGTCTCTGACAAGGGAGAACCAAGGCAATCTCCGAAAAAGGGTGACAGCTTAATAGCATGCTTCGGCTGATGACAACAGTCTCACAAGGCGTCAGTCCTCATAGGTGTTCATATCTCTGAGAGATTTGGATAAATGATCAAGACGGAGGAGGGAAGAAATAATGGAGAGAGGATCTGGCAGAAGCTCACTATTTTTTTTTAAAGTGGCTTAGATTCTCAGGATGCTGAATTATGAGTTTGTATGGTAGATACAGGGACACGGGTGGTGCTGTGGGTTAAACCACAGAGCCTAGGACTTGCCGATCAGAAGGTCGGTGGTTCGAATTCCCGTGACGGGGTGAGCTCCCGTTGCTTGGTCCCTGCTCCTGCCAACCTAGCAGTTGAAAAGCACATCAAAGTGCAAGTAGATAAATAGGTACCACTCCGGCAGGAAGGTAAACGGTGTTTCCGTGCACTGCTCTGGTTTGCCAGAAGCGGCTTGGTCATGCTGGCCACATGACCCGGAAGCTGTACGCCGGCTCCCTCGGCCAATAAAGCGAGATGAGCGCCGCAACCCCAGAGTCGGCCACGACTGGACCTAATGGTCAGGGGTCCCTTTACCTTTATGGTAGGCACAATGCCACGAACTTCACTTGCCGATGTCAAAATTGATGCTGAAGCTTCTTAGGAAGTGATGGGGGGGGGGCACCAGTGTGCCCATTGGAGCAAGAGGTCACAACCCAGCCCATCTGAACATGCGTGCTTTTGGGGAAAGGGGATACAGCACACTGCTACCCGAAAGATGGGCAGGACCAATCTTTCCTTTCCATTAGGTAATGGAAGCCACTTGCTGATGAGGGCAGCTGATCAAGAATATTGCTTCCACACCTGTTTCCCCCCACCCCAATATGCAGTGAAATGAAATGCATGGGACTATAGAGCATTTTGCTTATCAATAAGTGAATCAGGGCAGGAAAGGGGTAATTCCTCTAGCTGTGAAAGAATGGCTAGCAGACTTGGGAAAGGAGACACTCTCCACCTTCCGCTTGAGAGCAGGAACCCTTTTGCTGCTCCCAGACTACACCTGACAGCAATGTTAGAAATGAACAATCCCCCGCTTTCTCCTTCTGTTGCGTGAGCCAGTTCTCTCTTCCTGCCAAGCTATGCCTGCATCCCCCAGCAAGTCCAGCCTGTGGTTCATGCCAAGATTGCCTCTTCCCCCAGCTGCCTGGGGAGGAAAAGAGCAAGTTGAGAGCCACATGACTGCTAGTGGCTGGGGAGGAGTTATTCTGGTAGAGGAGTATGAATCTGCTCACAATATTATGATTAGTCAACTGTCCGAGACTTGTCTGCTCCAAAGGAGGTCCTCACCATCTGATCCCACCCACCCCTGAAGCCTTGGAGTAGGCATAGGCAAACTCGGCCCTCCATATGTTTTGGGACTACAACTCCCATCATCCCTAGCTAACAGGACCCAGGGGTCAGGGACGATGGGAGTTGTAGTCCCAAAACATCTGGAGGGCCGAGTTCGCCTATGCCTGCCTTAGAGGTTATTACTTCTGGAAGCTGCCTGGCGGATTAACCAGGTGGAGGATTAATTGGCTGGTAAGGAAGGGTGTTAGGGATGTGGGTGGCACTGTGGGTTAAACCACAGAGCCTAGGACAGAAGGTTGGCGGTTCGAATCCCCACGACGGGGTGAGCTCCCGTTGCTCGGTCCCAGCTCCTGCCAACCTAGCAGTTCGAAAGCACGTCAAAGTGCAAGTAGATAAAAAGGTACCACTCCGGCGGTAAGGTAAACGCCGTTTCCGTGCGCTGCTCTGGTTAGCCAGAAGCGGCTTAGTCATGCTGGCCACATGACCTGGAAGCTGTATGCCGGCTCCCTCAGCCAATAAAGCGAGATGAGCGCCACAACCCCAGAGTCGGTCACGACTGGACCTAATGGTCAGGGGTCCCTTTACCTTTACTTTATTGGCCTTTGCCTCTGATGCTGCCTTTTAGTAGGAAGGTCCTCTAGCAGGTTCTGTGTAGCCAATGTACAGTGGTACCTCGAGTTACAAACGCTTCACGTTACAAACTCCGCTAACCTGGAGGAGTTCCCTCGAGTTGAGAACTTTGCCCCAGGATGAGAACGGAAATTGTGTGCCAGCGGCGCAGCGGCAGCAAGAGGCCCCATTAGCAAAAGCACACCTCTAGTTAAGAACAGTTTCAGGTTAATTACGGACCTCTGGAACCAATTAAGTTTGTAACCAGAGGTACCACTGTATAGTTGTCCTGACCTGAGGTTGCAGCATGGCTTTTCAAATCCCTTGTTGACTGATAATAGAAAATTGGGATTACTATGGATTCCCTTCTGGTTAGTAGGCCAACCCACCGTTCCATGTTCTGAGGTGGATCGTGATCACGAGTAGTTGCCCCAGAATAGGACAGTTTCTGACTCCATTGAGTTCCTTCTGCCTCTGCTCTTTTCAGTTGCAGCCTGTTACCTCGGGCTGGATCTGATCTTTAGTTGAAGCTTGTGTGCCAGGCATTTGGATTTGAGGAAGTGGCCCTGCTGCTATATTCTGAGAACCAGAGTTCCCCTCTCCAGAAGGGGCATAAAATTCTGCCAGCTGTCCCTTCAGTTGAAACAAGTTATTCCTTGTGTGTCTGCTGACCACAAGGGCACTTCATGCGGGTCTAATTTCCTGATTGTCCGCAGGGCTATAGCAACTGCATTCCCCTTAGGTCCAATTTATGTTGAAATAAAGCTGATTTTGTTCTTTTATCTTGCATGAATTATTGGGGGTTGGCAGCGCATCTGAAGTGAAGCAGAATGGAAAAGATTCTGAAATGTCTATCAAAGCACGTCCCACCAACTTAATCCAATTATATGTTGAAAGATGAAGATAGCGGGCTAACTTGTGGTTCTGATTCATGTTTGCTGATGATGATTTAAGAGGCTCACCAGAATTGCAAGCTCATCCTCTGTCAGGGAAACACTCTGCGCACTCCCCACCCCATTTCCTCTGCCTTTACAAAAAGCTTAATTGCCCCTTCTCTGGAGACTTTTGGATAATTCCCCTTTCATTAGTTTAAATGATTGTGGGAAATAGATTTTCTTCTTGATTAAAATGCATCAAACACAACCATTTGGGCCAAATTTTCCCCCGTTTGAGGCATCTCTGAATCTTTTATCTGCTTGACTTGCTTCTCCTTAAAGTTACTACAGTGGTGCCCCGCAAGACGAATGCCTCGCAAGACGAAAAACCCGCTAGACGAAAGGGTTTTCCGTTTTTCGATGCGCTTCGCAAGACGAATTTCCCTATGGGCTTGCTTCGCAAGACGTTTTCGTCTTGCGAGTCTTGCGATTTTTTTCGCGCTCCCCCCCTTTTCTAAGCTGCTAAGCCGCTTATAGCCTTTTAGCCACTAAGCCTTTAATAGCCGCTAAACCGCTAATAGCGCTAAGCCGCTAATAGGGTTGCTTTGCAAGACGAAAAAACCGCTAGACGAAGAGACTCGCGGAACGGATTATTTTCGTCTTGCGAGGCACCACTGTATAGCTTTTTGCTTTGTAACATTAACACTAAAGCTGAAAAAGGATTCAGTAAGGCTGAAGCCGGCCAAATATGGGAGCAGCTCTCTTCTGTACCTTAACAGTTGTGAAAACCAAAACGAACAGCAAAACTTAAGTGGCATCCTGTTACAGTTAATGCGCCCAGAGTATGTACTCTAGTTAAATATATGTTTGCAGAAAGAGATCCCTGGGGCTTTATAGCAGAACAAAACCAATTGCTGCTTTGTTGTGTATGGACCCATGGCCAAAGTAAATGCTGCAATGCAGTTGTAAGGATGCTTCTCCCCTAGCCAGAAAAATCTTTTAACCATTTATGTTCGTCCATTTTCTCCAAAAAACTACCACGTCTTCCCCTCCCCACAGTTGCAGACCTGTGTGTGGAGAACAGACTGCCAAACAAAAGGAATAAACACCCACTGCGGCTTCTCTGGTTCTCCCTGGGAAGCTTTGCAAAGAAGAAGGGGATAGCAGAACTTCATTATTCACTTTAACGTGAATAAGTATTTGCTGGGACTCCAGGCTAAAATGTTTCTACATCCGCTGAGGAACATAATGCAGGAATTATTTCGTCGCAGTTCGCAATTCTTTGTAAATACAACATATTACGTAGTTCATATTATGCCGTTGGTTTTGGGGTTTGTTTTAACTTGCAGTGGCTTCTCCAATACTGCATTTGGGAGCCCCAAACCTACTGGATTTAGTTCATTTTGCTTTCCTAATCCCAAACAAAAGATCCATTGTGTGCCTTCAGGACTAGGATTTGGGCTCTTGGTCTGCAGCCCCTTCCCTCTTTTCTGTGTCTGGAGCGTTGATTTTTGTAGCACAGGGGAAGTTGGTGTGAGTATTTGAATGCTGCTGTTTGCTGTTTTTTAAAGGACTTCTAGCCCTCCGCTGGGGTTACTGCAGCAGGAATTCATGCCTTTACTACAGCCCAGCATGCAGACTGCTGACAGGTACCACGCAGGGGAAATTCCCTGCTCATAGTGTGCTGTCTTTTTTGTCAATATGTTTTACTGCCCATGGTTATCAGCCCTTTGTTAACTCAGTAGTTTTTATCCATGCTTTCGTTCTCCATTTGTGCCTTACATCACTTGGAAAGCCATCTTTTTACAGTTGTTAACATTTTTGTTGTTTTTCCATAAGTTACCGGCACATGTATGTTACTCTATTTTTAAATGGGTCTCTCTACAATCAAACAAGAATGGTGCCCCAGATAGATTTTTGTGGACAGTCCAGTCTGTTATTTTATTCAAATACTCCAATTTGGGTAAAGAAGCCTCCCCCCCAATTGTTAAATATGTTAATTATGCTGCTAGGTTCTCTTGCCTTTTACCCTCACCTGTACTTGCTTGCTTCTGTTTTCTTTGCGTCTAAGATCTGGATTTTTTTGGCCATCAGCAGTTAAAAATTCCATCCAATGCACATTTCTGCTAATAATCCTTCAGCACTGCAAAAATATGTTGGCCGTTTTCTGTCTGCAGTTTGCACAGGAATAGGAAGTTATTCCCCACCTCTCAAAATGTCGCTTGGGCAAGATGGAGGCACTGAAAAAGCAGGGCATAATACCGTTTAAAATACTAGGTTTTGGGGGGAGCAAGTCTCATTCAATAGGACTTACTTCTGAGTAGACATGGTCAGGATTATGCTGCGAGGTGTGCAGGGGGAAAAGTCATTTTCAATCTAGTTAGATGCATTTACTTAATGAAGCCATCTTTTTCAGGGGGTGCACACACTTATATCCACTTGTTGTGGGGTAGTGTGTATTGGATTTTGGGTAAAGATTGTCACAATAACATATAAGATTAGGTGGTATACGAGTCCTGCCTGCTGCCTGTGTCCCATTCTTATTTTGGAAGTCTCTGCAACCGGGCATTGCAGCTCTGCAATGTCCTACTTAGCACAAGGAATGCTGTAGCAGTGTTTAGTAGATGTGTAACTGTTAGAGCCTAACAGTCCTTTCTCTTATTGACATCCTGATTCCCAATCCATGGATTGAACCCTTTTTGCATGTTTTAAGAGCCCTGGAAGGCACATCTTCCCCTTCCCTCCCAAACTGCCTGAAAATTAGTGGGTCAGTTGCAGCAGCAGGGGGAGCAAATTCTATTATCCTCATATGCTGATGGGGCAGTTTTGCAGCTCTCAGACCTGTAGTACTATTTGTTAAAGAAGCTTAGTGTTATGACCAATAATAATGGGACTGTTGATTTCTCTGGCCTTACTGGGCTTCAAGACCCAATAAATTTCTCTGAGTTAGTCTTCGGGCAGGGATCAGATTAGTTGCTAACATCTCCAACTTTCTGCGGTCGCATGATGCTCATTTCTTAATCTGTTTTTACCTTGCCTTGAGCGAAATTACACTAGAAAGCAGCTTGTGTTGGTTCTTTCACTATTTGACACACCAACATGAAAATACCATTCATAGCAGTTGTTCTTTTATACATGAAAAATCCTTGACTCTCACTTGCTAGGGTGTTGCCCAGAGGTTTAAAAATCAGGCGGAGATTTGTTGTATAATTTTGTGATAAAATTATGGCATTCCTGGAGAACAGGGGGGTTTTTTTCTTAATGAATGTTCTTAGAAAGGCTAAGCTGGGAAGCTAGGTTCCACAAAAACCCACACAGAATGCAAAAATATTTAAATGGAAATGGTAGCTCCATGCCGTTTTAATTATTTTGTGTATTATAATTGCAGGCATCACACAGTTACCAGGGGAATAACCAAAGGCGTAAAGGAGGATTTCCGCCTGGCAATGGAGCGCCAAGTGTCGCGCTGTGGGGAAAATCTGATGACCGTGTTGCACAGATTCTGCATCAACGAGAAGATCTTGCTCCTTCAGACGCTGACCTGAGTGCCATGAACTTTCTACTGGAACATCTTGCTAAGAATAGACAAGCAGAGTAGAGAGCCATGTGGTTGCCTTGATGTCGGACTGGAATTCCCCTGAAATCCATAGCTCAGCTTGCTGAAGGAGTGCTGGTTGAGCATGGTTAACTAAAGTCTCAATGGGCGGTTCATACCACCAAAACTTCAAGCACCATTCAGTAAAACCTTTGAGTTGTGTACTGTAAATAAAAAGGTTTTTTTTAAAAAAAATGCATTTGAAAGTTACGTTTTTGATAAAAGGTGCTGGGTTTCAGCCTTAAACTCTAAGACTCTCAGGGCCCCTTCCAACTCTACAGTTCTACGATCCTACAGTCCCCATTTGTGCGTCTTGGAAGAGGGAAGAATGAATGGTTATTAGCTCAAGGTGTCATGCAGCAAAGAATCTATAACTGGGTGGAATTACGGTCAATTTTTTTCTGAGGCGATCAGGATGAAGGAAGCTAGCGGGTCAAAAAGGCACGGCTGAGACAAGGTCTCTTAGCTCATTGGTTTGGCCTAGTCCGGTCTATCTTGGGATGGAGCTATGCTGGAGCTTCAAGAGCTTATTGAGTAATGTCCCACAAACAGCAACAGCATGCAGATGAAAAGGTTCCTGGTTGACTTCTGCCAGTCTCAGGCACAGTTGTTTGGCATGGTAACAGTCTCTTTCTTAAAAAATATTTTTTATTTTCTTCTGCGTCTTCATGTGAACCACGCATGTAACAGAGTGACTATCAGCTTGTGAAAGTCCTTTCAAATTGCTCAGGTTTTAAAAGCTGTTCAGTGTGTCGAGTTAGAAATGGAATGATACACTAAATATGTAGAAGCCTTGATTCAGCTAAATGGCGAGTCGGTCAGCAAATTTTAAATACGTGAGTCTCTTCGAGATGACCTGGAATGTAAACAAAACACACAATCCCTTTTTTAAAAAAAAAAAAAAGTAACATCAATATGCTGGGAGTAATTAATCCAGTATTCTTATGCCACAAGTATCTTTGGCTTCTTCAGTTAGATTTTCCAGAATATTCTCTTCCTGTAGAGTATATATGCAATGATAACCCATAAAGATGTAGCAGTTAGGTTCTGAGCCAAGTGTTCGCTGTGGGATTGTGTATTCTGCATCTTCCACTTAAAAGGAAAGTAGTTTTCAAATACTTCATGCCCAACGTAGACGAGAATGGAGTTCATACCTTTGAAAGAGACCAAGAATGCCATCAGAAAAATTGCATGTTACAGCCATACTGCATGACAGGAATTGTTAAGCTACAGAACACAACTGCCGACATTTTGGACCTGAGATAAAAGTGATGTAGGCTGTTGCTGCCAAACTCAAGAGTGGAGTTGAGCAAAACAACATGCTTTAGGGGCATGTCTGTGTAGTCTTCTGCTCTTGACGCCATGTTTTAGTGACAAAACAAGGCTGGGAAATGTTTTATCAGTGTGTCGCATACAATAATTTTGGGCTGCTGCCTGAACCTGCAGTCTGTGCTCTGTGATTCCCCTCATTTCTCTTTACTGCACTGCCACCACTGAGTCTCATGGCCCAATTGGATGAAACATTTTCCATTTGGCATCCAAACACCTGCCTGTCTCTCCCCAATATCCTTACGTTTTTATCTCGCAAATGGGAGGAGACTCCCAAAAGGATTGCCATTAGGGTTTCACGAGACTCACATTTTTATCCTTTCCCTAATTTTTCTGGGTTTGTCAGTTTATTCAGGGTCAAACTAGACAGCTGTGTGAACCATCTCCCACCATTTTTTTTAAACCAAGCAAACTTAAAAGCAGTATCGTAAACTTTGACGGGGAGTAGAAGAGTAGCAAGTTTCTGCTCAAAATCTCACATACTTCATCTGCTTTTTCATCCTACAGGAGGATGAATATGGCTCTGTTTCCCTCCCCTTAGAGAAGCTTAGAGCTTAGAGAAGCTGACTAGGAAAGATGATTTTGAGGGAATGAATGATTGGAACAGAGAGGCTTAAGCAGACTTTCCTACTAATGTGTATCATTTGGATTGGTCTTCATCCCAGGGAGTTACTCTGGTTGTTGGTCTTGCCCCAAGAACTTCTGCTTCCACCACATGCCTGAACAGGGATGCTTTGCTGATTTCAGGGAGATGAGCCAGTTGCTTAGCAACTGCTAGGCTTACTCCCTGCTAGAGGCAGTGGTGAGTGTGTTCAGTGACTGCTGGGTGCAACCAGCAAACCACTACATATTGAAGGGGTGGCAACCATGGCAACTGTCCAATCCGAAATACTAAATCTGGGTAGAAAACTGATTTCACAGAATCCCAAAATTAATTCAGAATTGTTTAGAAACCAAGCAAGGATTTTAGATGGAATAAATCGGAATCCTCACTGTTTTAGAAAGAAATCCAACAGGGTATTCATGCGTTCCCCTTCCATTTCTGTATTTACTTAGTTCAAATAAGAACAATTTCCTTTAAAGCACACTTACCTGGATAGAAAAAGGGAGCACCTGACCACACCTTCTTCACATCTACAAGATAGTACACTAACAGCAGAAGCACAAAGGCAAAACAGCTCAGTGTTGTCACGTATGAAATGGACCTGCAGGAATTTCAAAACAGCCATTCAGGAAATGTCTAGCAAATGCTACCGTACAGCATTGAAGCAACTTTTTATTCTACTCACCATAAATTCTTGTTGACAGGAATAAAGCCTTGGTCTTTTGTGCCTTTGGTCAATACAGCAGAAATAACACCCTGAAAAACAGGTAATTTGCGGTGAGAAAGGAATTTTGTGGAATTACCGTGGAATGTTTCATCTGTGGATGGAGGATGGTATTCTGAGAACTGCTCTTCACATTCATGTCAAGGGAAAAGCCATGCAACTTGGTGAAATGCTTTGGTCCCCCCCCCCCCCCCCAAGATGTAGCAAAGACCTCTAAAAACACACAGTGAGCATCTTTTGGTTTATTAACTGTAAAAAAAGAATCCTGACACTAAAAGCAGCCAAAGCAATCTAACAGAGAAGGATGAAAGAAAGCATATCCCAAACTCAGAACTATTCTGTACTGAAATTGCTACCCTTCATTTTAATAGTGACTTAAAACAAATGAACAAAACGCAGTATTTGTAAATCTGTACAAGGAATTCAGATATTGACTGTTTTATTTTTCAATCCCTTTCCTGATGCTCCCTAGCATATATTTCTTTTTTCACAGCTATGACATGCTGGGTTAGTATTTTTACAGAGCTATCCACTTAGTCAGCTGGACCCTCCAGCTAAGACGCCAATCGTGTATATGCGAATTTAGGATTTTTTTGCTTCAATTGTGCACCATTCTACACTTACTTACATTGAACCATATAGTCATACCTCATGTTGCATCCACTTCAGGTTATGTGTTTTTGTGTTGCGTCCTGCAGCAACACGGAAGTACAGTGGTACCTCGGGTTAAGTACTTAATTCGTTCCGGAGGTCCATTCTTAACCTGAAACTGTTCTTAACCTGAAGCGCCACTTTAGCTAATGGCGCCTCCCACTGCCACTGCAGCACAATTTCTGTTCTCATCCTGAGGCAAAGTTCTTAACCCGAGGTACTATTTCTGGGTTAGCGGAGTCTGAAGCGTATGTAACCCGAGGTACCACTGTACCGGAATGGGTTACTGCTGGGTTTTGCTGCTTGTGCATGCGCCGAAGCACTAAATCGCACCATGCACAGACACAGCACTTCAGCTTGTGTCAGTTCCGTGTTACAGACGTGCCTCCAGAACAGATCCCGTCCGTAACACGAGGTTCCACTATAGTTGTCATTTTGTCACACATTCAGTTCAGAGAGATTGGAATTCTTCACAATTTATTATTGTTTTATCTACCGTGAGTAAATTGATGCTATCAGCAAACTTGGTCACCCTAACTGCTTACCTCTAACTCCAGGTTATTTGTGAGCACGTTAAAGAGCACCAGTCTCAAAACAAATCCTCGTGGAACCCCTTTTCTTACTCCCCTCCACTGGGGGAAACATCCATATATTCCTGCTCTTTAACCAACTACTGATATGTAGACCATTGTCCAACACAGATTTAGGTGCTTTTAGGCCTTAACTCTGTACTGAATTATAGGTGTTGATTTTTTATTAGGCAGCAATAAAAAATGAGGTTTGATGGGTTTTGAAACAGGTATTCACAGAAAAAGATACTCAACAGAGGATTATTCTGAACTAAATTCTGCAGAAGACAAAAAGCTTTAAAAGGATTGGGGAGGAAACACTTTGAATTCAATTGATTCAGTATTTGTGACTTGAATTGTATTAATACAGCATTTGAGACTTACCAGGACTATACTCCACACACAGAAACGGAGCATTATTTGTCTGTGCTGGTCTTTGTAGAACATGAGGATTTTTCCTGCCTTAAAAGTAAAAAAAAAAGATGTTGGAAACATGAACAGTGGCCTTGCCTAGAATAGGTTTAATAGGGAAAGGGACTAACGAACTGAAATTTGAGGGGGGGGGGTGACAAGAGCACCACAGCCAAAATCTAAAGTAGAACTCAGTAATTCTGCAGATTTTCCAAGATATTGATGCAAACATTCTCCCAACATCTTACATAATAATGTTTCTTCAAAATGTTTACAGTGGTGCCTCGCAAGACGAAATTAATCTGTTCCGCAAGTCTCTTCGTCTTGCGGTTTTTTCGTCTTGCGAAGCACGGCTATTAGCGGCTTAGCGGCTATTAACGGCTTAGCAGCTATTAACGGCTTAGCGGCTTAGCAGCTTTAAGAAAAAGAAACAAACTCGCAAGAACTCGCAAGAGCAAGCCCATAGGGAAATTCGTCTTGCGGAACGACTCAAAAAACAGAAAACTCTTTCGTCTTGCGCGTTTTTCATCTTGCGACGCATTCGTCTTGCGAGGTACCACTGTATGCAACATCTCTAACCCCCCTTCTTGTTTGTTTGTCCTCTTTGAGATGGATTCTTTCTGTTTCTATCCTGGGACAGTCATCCCTGGTACTGAACACTGCGTCATATCTGCAATGCCAAGATTATATTATGGAGAGATGTTCTGAGATAGCCATTTATACGCCCTACAAGTTTATAGGTTTGGGCTGTTATGTTCTCATCACGACAACACCTGCATTTTACAGAAATATGCCATCCAGCTTTCCTGCCTAAATGGGACAATAAGGTATCCTACCTGAAGTCCGAAAAATGCCATGACAACAGAATTGATTGTTCCCAAAATTCCTTCAGGGTCAAAGGCTACTGTAGTCAGGTAAAGAACCTATAAATGAAGACGTGCACACTATGAAAGGCTGGCAGACTTTCTGCGAGGTGTTTTATAACATGGTCCCAACTCTCTAAACAAGGTGGTGGTATCCCTGCTTCAAAGTGTGTACCTGGGGTCTACTGAAGTCCTTCCTCACCATCTGAACTAAGCAGTGATAGAGAATTTTGAATTATTTTTAGTTTTTATTAAGGTACAACTGGAACAAACATAAAATAAAAAGCAACACATACAAAGTTATTGGTTAATATAATTTAGTTTTGCTTGGTAAGTAAAAGGTGTGTACAATTGCATAGAAATCATTAAAAATGATCGCCAAGTACTTGCAGTTATATTATTATAATTTTATGCATTACCTGGCATTTTCAGAAGGAAAAATTAAAATTCTTTGGTTTTCCCAAAACAGTTTATGTGCTGCTTCATCAAATGTAAACCTACCAAGCTAGATGATGTTCAATCACAAAAAATTATAGCACATTTGAATTCCTCACATCCAAAAACGCTTTTTTAAGATGCCTCACTGAAGAAATTTGCAAAAATTAAGTTTGACCCGCTAAAATGACATGCCCTACTCATCCAGTTCCTTGCCTCGCTTGTTCCAGACAAGCTAAGCAAATGTGGTTTCCAAACACAGTATAAAGGCTCCCTGCATTAGGTTCCGCATTTCTTAATTTAGATGTTTTTCAGACTGGCATGCCAAATATCCTGATCTAAGCACATTTCCTGCTGAAATCTGTAACTTAAGCATATTTCCTGCTGAAGATTCAGTTGTTTCTCTTCTTGTCTGCGTATGTTGAGAGTTCATAACTGCTCTTAGCTATGCTAGTCCGATAATTCTATGTCCCCATATTTTGTGTCTCTTGAGTTTCCTTAAAATTAATCAGAATATGATTTATCAGCTACGTGTGTGTATGTGCGTGTTATTCTAGACTTACAAGCCAGCTTAAGCTAGGGTCTCCTTTTTTGTCTTACCTTTTCCACATACTATTCTGGTATTTATTCTCCTCGGTTCCAATTTGGGTTTAGCACTGGAATCACTGTTCAGAAATGTTGTCTGCTTGCATGTTACTTCTGTCCCCAAATCCCTCTGTGAGATTAGGGGAAAGTCTGGGGCCTGTGCGCTTACTCTCTGCACTTTGAAAGTAACACTTGCACTGAGAACCCACCCCCACCCCTTCCTGATCTCATTCACAGAAATTCAGAGATGGAATAGCAACTGAAAAAACCCAAAGTTGGTTCACTGGAGCCACTGATATGGTTGCAGTATTGCTGTAGTGATAGCAGCAACCCATTGAACAGTATTTCCTTGGCTATGAAGCCTCACTTGTGCATCCTGAGCTATCTAGCATCACTACAGTAAAGATTTGGCTGCATAAACTACCTTAGTGAGATTTGTTCCTGGTCCTTGCCTAACTTTTTGGCATGAGTGAAATTAGACTAATCCTGGAGTGTGCGGCTATAAAGCTACTACAATTAAAGTACAGGGTGCTGATTTCGTTTGAGCAACCATTTATAGAACATGATTCCATATCTGAATGGAGCTGAGAATGAAGCTTATCTCCGCAGCTGATGTCAGATGTGTGTTTTCATGCCATGTCTTCTGCCACTAAAAATAATACTGCATTTCTGTAAATTATAAATCCAGCATCTGTTCTAAGTAAAGGTAAAGGGACCCCTGACCTCTATTCTAAGTAAAGCAGCGCCAAATAGCTGGTAGCTGCATTAAAGAGCTCAAGAACTGAAAAAATACACACCACATTTTGCCATGTAACTTTGTTCTTAAGAATAAGCAGATGATAAAAAAAATTAAGCAGGCCATTGATAATCCATTCATTTTGGAGATGGCCGATGGGTGCACGTGAAGCTTCAACCACTTACGTTAGAAGATGGATGTTGGTAGATGTGTTTTTCTCCTAGAAGCAATCGATCAATATAAGCAGCTGCTCCTCCAGTACAGTTGGGGTACATTCCAAAATCTCCAATGCCTCCAGGACCAAGGTAACCTCTAAAAGGGAAAAAAGGAAGTGAGCCACATGGTCGGAAGTGGCCTGAGATGAGTTATTGGAAAAGAGACAGTTATCTCCTTTTGTTCAGCACTCTGGGGAACTCAGCATCCTGAGTTGTCAGGTTATCAGAGTGGCAAGGCGTTTGCTGGGACCCCACACCTGGAAAACAGTCCACCACCCACCTTGGCTGCTAGTCTCATTTTGCATGGAGCACCCAAGAATGTCACAGGCAGCATGACGTTCAGCTGGTCGCTGGCTCCAGGATTTGTGGGTCCTTGGGAAAGGCACTGATGACACAAATCCTGGAGCCAGCAACCACTACTGTTGATTATCCACCAAACTTCAGCATTTCCACACAGAGGTCCTGACAGAAGAGCAGCGACCATAAAGCAACTGCCACAGGTAGTAGATGAAGATTGGCAGAATTGGAGATAGGCGGAATTGAACTGTGGGCACTATTTACCCCACCCCATACCAGGAAATTCCCCTACATAAGCCCTGCTGAAATCAGCAGAGGCTGCCCAAGGCCATAGTAGTGCTGCTGCACAACTTCTATTAATTTCAATCAGGCTTGCAGGTGAAAATGTCATAGCAAGTTCTGCCTCCAAGTCAATTGGGGGCGGGGGGGGGGGGAGGAAGGTGTCATCTGAATTTCCAAATGTCAGACACCAAAATGTGGGTGGCCTGGAGTCCTAATGAAACCAGTTCTCTAGATATCTGGAAAAGACCACACTTAGAAAAGCAAACAAAGTGAAAAAAGATCTAAGCTTTGACTGACGTTGGACACCCAGGTACGTTTAAGAGGAAGGTGAGGCACAGCCAAACTGCTTCAAGCGTCATCATGAAAAGCCACTGGGGCCAATATGGAAGAATATCTTGGAGAGCAGAGTATGGAGCTTCCTGTTGAAACAGAGAAGAAAAAGTAAATTTTGACTGAGTAACCCAACAGAACAACAACAAGCACCACCACTAATCACAACTGCTTGGCTATCTAAAAGCATCCTGGCTTGTTTTTTCCTATGCCTTTGTTAAGTGCCCGCCCCGCCCCAGCATTTTCTACAGGTTCTAATTTAATTGTGATATTTTTCTTTATTCTATTTTAGGTATTGGATCTAGGCTTTAAGCAGGTGGATCACCACCTCATAATGTCAGCAAAAGGCTTTGTTTTTCTTGGTTGGCACTACTGATTAAAGTATAGCTGCTTTTATGTTTATTTGCTTTAATTTATGGGTGGGAGAGAAATACAACAATAAAAAGGGGACACTGCACAAGTTGCAAAAAAAGGGGGGGGAGAACAAGTTACAAAATTAAATGCCCTTCCACCTTTATAGGACCACAAATTTTGTCTGAGCAGTGAATGAAGGTGCAGCGTATTTCTGCTATTGCTGAAAGACCATTTCCTTCCACATGCCACATCTCTTATGGCTGCTGTTTTACATAAAAAGGTAAAGGGACCCCCGACCAGTAGGTCCAGTCACGGACGACTCTGGGGTTGCAGCGCTCATCTCGTTTTACTGGCCGAGGGAGCCAGCATACAGTTTCTGGGTCATGTGGCCAGCATGACTAAGCCACTGCTGGCGAACCAGATCAGCGCACGGAAACGCCATTTACCTTCCCGCTGGAGCTGTACCTATTTATCTACTTGCACTTTGATGTGCTTTCGAACTGCTAGGTTGGCAGGAGCAGGGACCGAGCAACGGGAGTTCACCCTGTCGTGGGGATTTGAACCGCCGACCTTCTGATCGGCAAGTCCTAGGCTCTGTGGTTTAACCCACAGCGCCACCCACGTCCCTTCTGTTTTACATAGGTAGCATTATATTTCATTGGGAACTGTATTTAGGTTTTAGTATCATCTTGCTGCTTCTTATTTTATGTTCCTATGAACCTTATCTTCTATTTATTGTCCAGTGTTTCATGTAACGTTTTTAACAGCAATCATTAAGAAGAACGAATGCACAGCAAGGGTTCTACTTCTGGAGCCATTTCAGCTTTCCTCAATTAGACTACGACTGCTCTGCTGCAGGCAAGGGTGACCAAAGCAGCCTTCTGTTCACTCCCCATGTTCAGATCCAGCTGTTTGGCCATTCACTTACCAGAGCACTGTTCTCAGGCACAGGTGTGGCAAAGAGGAGCTCAAGCACAGCAACCACAAGGTATGTGCAGCCTAGTCTCTGAAGCACACCTGGAATTCGGAGGTTGTCCCAGGACACTGCAGAAGGCAGAAAAAGCAATGTAAAAGTAAGTCCTGCATTATTAGAGAGCTAACTGATTCAAATCTGGATCTGATGCGAAGACAATACATGCTATTGGAGATGGTAGTTTCATATTAAGATGTTTCAGCTGCTTATTTTAATCAGTGCCTTAACTGTGCTCAGAATATTTATTGCAGAAGTAACTGGGACTGAGTCCAATCCTATGATAACCTCTGGACAACCCAGTTCTGTACTGGTTTATGCTACTAAGATGCACAGTCTGGGTTTCTCTCAGCCAAGGGGCACTCTGGAAAAATACATTCCTTTTAAGGGGCTTCTCTGCCATTTAGCCTATCCGCTTAAATAACATGCAGTTGTGAGGACTGCTATATGTTAAGCTGGGTTTTTCAGTACAGTGGTACCTCAGGTTACATACTCCGCTAACCCAGAAATAGTGCTTCAGGTTAAGAACTTTGCTTCAGGATGAGAACAGAAATCGTGCTCTAGCAGCGCGGCGGCAGCAGGAGGCCCCATTAGCTAAAGTGGTGCTTCAGGTTAAGAACAGTTTCAGGTTAAGAATGGACCTCTGGAACGAATTAAGTACTTAACCCGAGGTGCCACTGTACTGTATTCTACTATTATAAAGTCTGAAATTCTATTCACTAAATAAAAACTCAGACAAAGGGCCTCACTCTCTTGTTTCTGCAATCCTTTAGGTCTGAGGGCCCCTAGTCTTCAGCGCTACCTTTCAGGAAGTCAGACTAGAAAATTATCCTTTGCACTGTGGGGTCTTGAGAAGGCTTCATTTCTTCTGGGACCATTTTACCCCATCTAATATATGGATAGCGTCACAACTCTAATGGGATTTGCCACAGAGATTAAGGCGGAAGCAAGCAATACAAGGGGAAGCTCTGTAAAAGTGAAGCGGCACATTTTGTAGTCAGCATGAAAATAAACAAATCTCTCAACACTTACATGGCCTGAAGCAGTAATTTGGGTTCACCACTATCACGCCTATTAAAAACAAGAGGATGCTTCTCCACAGGACTTTCCCCAGCAGCTGCCATTTGGAACGTCCCCTTCTCAACATGGAACTCAGCGACAGTGAAATGGAGGTGCCCATGATGAACACAAACCTAGAGAGGCAAGAGGAAGGGGGGGGGAATCAAGCCTGCTCAAGGCAGATCTAACAAGCATATGTCGTCCAAAGAGCAGGGGATTTGGGGAGCCCTTCACTAACAGATGTGGTGAAGGCGATGGTGGGAGAGGAATCCACAAATACTGAAAAGTAGTAGAGTATCCACCCTCATTCGCTCTACACGGGGCTGCCCTTGAAGCTGTCCCAGAAACTCCAGCGGGTGCAGAATGCTGCAGCGAGGCTCCTCACGGGGTCTCTGCCATGGGAGCATATTCACCCAGCGCTTTTCCAGCTGCACTGGCTCCCGGTGGAGTACAGGGTCAGATTTAAGGTGCTGGTTTTAACCTTTAAAGCCCTTCACGGCCTAGGACCCTCGTACCTACGGGACCGCCTCTCCCGGTATGCCCCCCGGAGAGCCTCAAGGTCCATAAATAGCAACACCCTAGAGGTCCCGGGCCCTAAGGAAGTTAGATTATCCTCAACCAGAGCCAGGGCCTTTTCAACACTGGCTCCGGCCTGGTGGAACGCTCTGTCTCATGAGACCAGGGCCCTGCAGGATCTGATTTCTTTCCGCAGGGCCTGTAAAGACAGAATTGTTCTGCCTGGCCTTTGGCTTGGAGCCAATTTGATTCCCTCACCCTCTTTCTTTTTTCTTTTCCTACATTTTAATATTTTAATGCTTCAATATTTTAATGTTGTATTTTAATTTTGTTTTTAAGCTGTACTCATTCAACTTAATTTTATTATTGCTTGTTAGCCACCCTGAGCCCGGCCTTGGCTGGGGAGGGCGGGGTATAAATAAAAATTATTATTATTATTACTGACATGGGCCTGGACTTCTATCCTAATATTTTCCCCAAGAGCCCTTCATACGTCATAGATCAGCTATCTCTAGCCACTGTTGGACTACAACACCCATCACCCCTGAGCATAGGCCATGCTGGATGGTGGTGATGATGAGAGTTGTAGTCCAGGAACATCTGAGGACCTACAGTTGGGGAAGACTGTCACTGGAAAATTCAGGGTTTTATTTCGTGGGGTGGGGGGTATGACTGAGGAAGGCAGAAGCACTAAAAATATATTCAAGGTGCGGGCAGTCTTTAAAACAGGACTTTGAATGTTTTTCTCTCATATAAGGTGAGCTCACTTTTACCTACTCATGCATTGCCTATTGGCATACATATTAAACAGCAAACTGAATTCTGTTGGATATATGGCAGCTCCCAATTTTCAGGCAGGCTGTCTGTCTTCTGTACTCCAGTTCTAAATTTGTTTTTTAAAAAGCCCAAACCAAATCAGTTTTTATTAATGTTGAGAAACTGGGAAAGGTGATCGGTGTTCGTAAATAATGTTACGGTTCTGCCAATTGGTGCTGTGCACAGTTGCCTTCTCTAAAAAGGCAAAATTAGCCTCCCCAAATTTTATGAACAAAACAGAGCTACATCGCTCCAAGCATACACCCTCAAACATGAGAACTCAGTCTCTTCATGGTAACTGTTCCAAGGGATATATATTGAATTTATAGACAAGCACAAGATGTAAAGTGAAAATCAGTATATAGGTGTATGGCAGGAATCTGTCTCTTTTCAGGATTTCAAAACTGGTTTGTAAACTTAAACGTCAGCTAATTCAATTTTTGGACACCCTGTTTCAGAAATATTTAAGATTTCATGCTGCTATTTGTGCTTTTTTACTTTAAAATTACAAGAGTGAGAAAAACTACAGTAATTCTAAAAAACAATTGTGACGATTGAACCTGTTGAGAATCCAGGACAAAACAAGTTTGATCCAACTGACATACAGTAAAAGAAAACCCCATATGGGTCTCTGCTGAATAAACTTTCCTGACTTCTGTGAAGTCATAATAACAATCAGGATGAATTACCATGGAAAGACAAGGTCTGCTACGGTTAGTCCTATAAAGAGAAAATGAGAAATTAATTAAACTTCATAATAAAGGGTCAACTAGTAGTTAGTCTCTAGGTAGAAACCAAATGTTTATTTATTTATTTATTTAAATCATTTTTATTGATTTTCCAATAAAAAAAACATCCAATTAATATATCCAATCATAATACGGTCTGGATCTCTGAAGCATATCTCCACATCTTAGTCCTCCTTCTCCTCGTCGTTTCCATTATTTCCCACATCTTGATTTTAACGCTTCATAATTCTTTGTCCCTGGGTCCACCAAATGTTTAGACCTAAAACATATTAACAACTTTCTTCCCTTGCTAAAATATGTGCAACTGAGAGTTTAACTAAATGTTACAAGCAAAATGCGTGTAACCAAGCTCAAACAACACTTTTCTTCTTTTTAGGACAAGCCAGTAGAGGAAGAGGGACTTTGTAGTGGAGAAGTAGTATGGGCAGGCGAGCCTTAACTCATTCCAACCTTTTATTCTCTGCTCTAATTCACACAAACACACACACACACACACACACACACACACACACACACACACACACCACTGCTTTTCTTCCCGCAGGGCTATGAATGTGTGGTTTTCCTCCAAGCGTAGGATAAAAACACTTCAAGAAGAGCAATTTAGAGCAAATAAGTGATAGGGACACGGGTGGCGCTGTGGGTTAAACCACAGAGGCTAGGCCTTGCCAATCAGAAGGTCGGCGGTTCTAATCCCCGCAATGGAGTGAGCTCCCGTTGCTTGGTCCCTGCTCCTGCCAACCTAGCAGTTCGAAATCATGTCAAAGTGCAAGTAGATAAATAGGTACCGCTCCGGCGGGAAGGTAAACGGCGTTTCCGTGCGCTGCTCTGGTTCGCCAGAATGACCCAGAAGATGTAAGCCGGCTCCCTCGGCCAATTAAGCGAGATGAGCGCCGCAAACCCAGAGTCGGTCACGGCTGGACCTAATGGTCAGGGGTCCCTTTACCTTAAGTCATAAATAGGTAACGACTTAAATATCCCCTCCCACTGTTTTTCCACTACAAATTGCCCCCTCCTGAAGAAGCTTTTCCTGAAAAGGGAGGTTGTTGGGGTTCAGCTATGTGCATTTACATGCAATCTATAGTTAGGCCTCGGCAAGTGTGGCCTAGAGTGGGCTTTGTTACCTACACACTCAGCTTCTCTTGCAGGCATTTGGTATCTGGTCCCAGAAAGCAGATGAGGCATGTTTGGCTCTCTCTACCCATTTCTATCCATTCTGAAGGAAATCAGCCCTGAGTGCTTACGGGAAGGACAGATCGTGAAGCTGAGGCTCCAATACTTTGGCCACCTCATGAGAAGAGAAGACTCCCTGGAAAAGACCCTGATGTTGGGAAAGATGGAGGGCACAAGGAGAAGGGGACGACAGAGGACGAAATGGTTGGATAGTGTCTTCGAAGCTACCAACATGAGTCTGACCAAACTGCGGGAGGCAGTGGAAGACAGGAGTGCCTGGCGTGCTCTGGTCCATGGGGTCACGAAGAGTTGGACACAACTAAACGACTAAATAACAACACCCATTTCTATGAATGAAGTGAAAGTCAAGAACAACATTTACCATTCCAGCTCTGATGCTTGAAGAACCAGTACTTTCCTCCACCGTAATTGACGAAGACCATAATTACAAGGGCCAACCTACAAAGGGGAAAGCAAAGGAAGATTATATACCTCACATATTTCACCATTAAAATGGTTAACTATCGCTGTCTGAGAAGAAAATTTCTAAATTATTATATATTTATTCAGTGCTTTTTTCTAAAAAAAAATGTTTAAAAGGTAAAAGGACCCCTGACCATTAGGTCCAGTCGTGGCCGACTCTGGGGTTGCAGCGCTCATCTTGCTTTACTGGCCGAGGGAGCCGGCGTACAGCTTCCGGGTCATGTGGCCAGCATGACTAAGCTTCTTCTGGTGAACCAGAGCAGCGCATGGAAACGCAATTTACCTTCCCGCCGGAGCGGTACCTATTTACAGTGGTGCCTCGCAAGACGAAATGAATTCGTTCTGCGAGTTTTTTCGTCTTGCGATTTTTTTCGTCTTGCGAAGCACGGTGTCGGTAGTCAAAACTCCTACCGGCTTAAAAGTTGTCTGCCTGCCGCGGGCAGGAGGGAGGGAGGGAGCGTCAGCGACGATGGATGCCTATTGCCCCTGTTGCTGCTGCAGCCGGCCAGCCAGCCAAAAGCGCGCGAGCGGAGAGGGGTGCATCCAGCCCGTTGGAGAGAAGCGCGGGGGCGCGTCCCCGGTGGCTCCCAAGCTGACCTTGCCTGGCCCGGCGCCTTCCGCGCTGCCAAAGGGAGACTCACCTGCTGCCTGCGCTGCGCCGGAACTAACTCGAGCGGGGCGAGGAGAACACACACTCGCGCGCACACACACACACCGAGAGGCAAACTTGCCGCAGCCGTTGACGTCGCGGGGTTGGAAAGCGCGGAGATGCAGTTAGGGGGCGCCCCTCGCAAGGCGAGCGCCGGAGGACCCGGGCAGACGCTCTTGTCACCGCTGGGGCACTGGGGGGGGAGAAGGAAGGAGCCCTGTCCGAAGAGCCCCGGAGCCTGGCCTCCCTAACTGGGAGTTGTGGGGAGGGAAGTGTGCACGCCTTGCTATTTTTCGCCGAAACAAAGCTCCCTCTTCCTCAGAACCCGCCTTCACACGTTCTTGCCCCTACGGAGACGCACACCGCGTGCTATGAGTTGCTCCTCGAAGTCACAACTGTATTAACAGTTTTAAGAAAAGGGAAACAAACTTGCAAGACATTTTCGTCTTGCGAAGCAAGCCCATAGGGAAAATCGTCTTGCGAAGCAACTCAAAAATGGAAAACCCTTTCGTCTTGCGAGTTTTCAGTCTTGCGAGGCATTCGTCTTGCGGGGCACCACTGTATCTACTTGCACGTTGATGCCCTTTCAAACTGCTAGGTGGGCAGGAGCAGGAACTGAGCAATGGGAGCTCACCCCGTCACGGGGATTTGATCCGCCAACCTTCTGATTGGCAAGTCCTAGGCTCTGTGGTTTAACCCACAGCGCCACCTGCGGTACTCTAATTTTGACTCAAGAAAAAACACCATTTTATGGTTCAAATGGGGAAAAATACAGCAAATGGACAAAAGTACAAAGATTCACAAAATGTTTAGGGGTATGTGTCCCCCCCAGAAAAAACCCACTGTATTTAATCCTACAAGGTATGATTCAGAGGCCTCTCTTGATGTAACCTTATCTCCTTGTGAGAGGAGGCAAAAATCTAGTCCAACCCCCCTGTAATGGAGAAATTTGTCACCCAGAGTGGGGCTCAAACCCACAACCCTTGAGATTAAGAGTCTCACATGCTTCCAACTGAACTATGTACTTTGTTAAGAGAAGGCTACCTTATTTCATTACTTCTACAGTGGTTGGTTTGCAGGTGACTGTAACTGACTTTACGTTCTGAGACTCTAAATTAATCTATTTATTGGTCCCGGTTCTGTTGCAAATGGGAGAATGGAACAAATCTGCATATGGAAGGCAGAAAGTGACAGTTCCTACCAAATGCTCTTCTCCATCTGCCAAGAGAATGTTATAATGCAGAGTTTGTACTTTCCATTTTATTCCAGCATTTCGCTGGGCCTGCTATATTTTGGGGACTGCCTACAGTTAAGAGATAGAGAATGAACCAAGAGATCATGCCTTCTTTCATGTGCTGGAGCTGAGAGGAACTGGGGAAGGGCAGCATGTAATCTGTGGCTGGGTTGAATCCCTTAAGAAACAGACAGTGTTCTGTTTGTATGGTTGCTGGATTTTTCATGGCATCTAGCACAAATGGATTCTCCTCTCTATGAGCCCTACTGCCACAGAAAAGAGAATTACCATATTTTTCGCTCTATAGGGCGCACCCGACCATAGGACGCACCTTGTTTTAGAGGGGAGAACAGGAAAAAAAATAATTCTCCCCCTCTCTGCTCAGCGCCCCTTCAACGAAGCAGCAGGAGAAACAGAGCCCCTTCCATTTCTCCTCCTGTTTCGCTGACGGGGCGCCGCACAGCTCTCCCTCTCTGCTGAAGCCAGGAGAGTCTTGTTCTCCCGGCTTCAGCAAAAGGAACCCGAAGTCTTCGGAGTGAAGCGCGAGTTCCTGCTGCACTCCAAAGGCTTCAGGCGGCTATCCCTGAAGCCGGGAGAGCAAGAGGGGTCGGTGCGCACATCCCTTAACTGTGGGCAGCCCCCAAAACATAGCAAGCCCAGGGAAATGCTGGAATAAAATGGAAAACACAAACTCTGCATTATAACCTTCTCTTGGCAGATGGAGAAGAGCATTAGGTAGGAACTCTCACTTTCTGCCTTCCGTATGCAGATTTGTTCCATTCTCCCATTTGTAACAGACCTGGGACCAAAAAACCGTGATAGATTTATTTAGAGTCTCAGAACTTAAAGTCAGTTACAATCACCTGCAAACCAACCACCGTAGAAGTAATGAAACAAAATAGTCTTCTCTTAACAAAGTATATAGTTCAGTCAGAAGCATGTGAGACTGTTAATTTCAGGGTTGGGGGTTTGAGCCCCACTCTGGGTGATAAATTCCTCCATTACATGGGGTTGGACTAGATACTTGCCTCCTTACAAGGAGATAAGGTTACATCAGAGAAGCCTCTGAATCATACCTTGTAGGATTAAATAAATACAGTGGGGGTTTTCTGGGGGGGGACGCATACCCCTAAACATTTTGTGAATCTTTGTACTTTTGTCCATTTACTGTATTTATTTTCCCCCGATTTGAACTATAAAATGGCGATTTTCTTGAGTCGAAATTAGAGTACCCCTAAACATTTTTTTAAGAAAAAAGCACTGAATAAATATATAATAATTTAGAAATTTTCTTCTCAGACTTCAGCAAAAGCAACGCGAAGCCTCCGGAGTGCAGAGGGAGCGCTCCCTCTGCGCTTCGGAGGCTTCGTGTTGCTATCGCTGCAGCCAAGGAGTCTGCATTCGCTCCATAGGACGCGCACATATTTCCCCTTAATTTTTGGAGGAGGGAAAGTGCTTCCTATAGAGCAAAAAATACGGTAACTCTGAAAGCAACTGGTTTTAATTTCCCCGAACACATTACAGAAACGTCTTTGAAGCTTTCTGGTATGAAATCCTTCAGAGCTGAAAGTTACCCTCTAAACGTGTCCAGGGACCGAAGCCTCTGTAGGGAGGAAGCTGAACTCCATACCCCAGCCGGCAAATCGCCACCAGCAGCATCTGCTCTGCTTGGGGATCCAAGCTCCTTGAATAGAAAGGAAACAAGGGAAAATTAGCAACGAGGTGGATGGTCTCGAATAAAGCCCAAGCCACTTAGAACAGGTTTATCGGCATCTATTTATTTATCGTCTTTTGTGAGAGTTCCTCTTTAGCGTTACCAAATTCCAGATATGAGACATGGGTCCAGTGCCTTTCCCAAAAATGCAGTTTCTCATCATGCTACTTCCATGGTGATAGGAACCACACCTACAAAAGCATTTCTCTACACAACAGGGCCATGCACTCCAATGAATCTACTAATGCTATGATTATTCGCATTGGGCTGGCTATTGATCAGATGTTGGGTCTTACCCTGCTTCCTGTATAAAGAAAAAAACACTAGAGGAAGGTAAAACCATTCCTTACACACACAAAAATAGCCTTTCAGTAAAATACTCTCCCCTATCAAAGCTATAACAAAATTAATGTCACATTAGTGATTTGTAGCCAGCATAGTTTCAGGCTTCAATCCTATATATACATTTACCAGGCAAAAAACCTCCTTAAAAGCAATCAGTACTCTTAATGTAACACTAATGTCTCAAGAAATGAAACTGATCTGTAGAAAATGTAACTTGAAAAAAGAGATATTGCACATACTTTTGTAAACCAAGAAATCTTTAATTAAAAAATATGTTTAAAAAAAGAAAAAGGAAAAGAAAAGCAATCACTACTCTTTTTCAGCCAAGAGACCTGATTCATACACATGTACAATCATTTGATGTCTGACTTAACTTGCATTGCCACCCTGAAAAAGGACTGCATTTAAGGTAATGCTGGGTGATGGCTGATCTGTGATAGTGGTTTCTAGCATGGAATAATAACTTTGGTGCTGCACTCATCAAGTAATCAACAGACATGTGTGAACATGCCTTAACTAAGTAAATTTACAAGGCAAAAAACTAAATTATTAAACAATGTTATTAAGTTTTCATGACCTATGTGTGTACCCCTCAAACTTCACAGCAAATTCTTGATAGTGTGTGTTTTTTTTAATGGACAATTTGAATTATTCCAAGAACTTACTGAATTAATTAGTCGATCAGTTTCTGTAGGGTTCATCTTCTTGTAAAGCCAGTTTCTGATTGGTTCGATGCTGTGAATTAAGAGTAAAGAAAAGTCCCCTTTTATCCTTTACTAGGAACACCTTCAGTGATTGATCTAGCTAGCTAGCCACTTAAAGCATTTGATCACCTGTCCTTTACTTTGCAATGAAAATCTGAAAATTTTAGTGATGACTAAAAGAGTAAAAACCAAACAAATCATGCAAGACAGAAACAGTCTAAAAGTATCAGTGGTATTAGCAAGCTTAAGAGAAAAATAAAAGTAAAGAAAAAAAATGTAAACGTCTCATTAATAAAAAGGATTTCACCAGACACTGAACCGGAAAAAAGTCAGGCATCTCTGGGAAAAGATGGACCCCTCCCACCCCACCAAAAATGTTCTTTTCCCTGCAACCCACCCTCAAAGCAGAAGGCGGGGAGATATATAGAAAAATATATGCATATAACCTCTGTGTTTGGGCAAGTTCATGTAGGGTTAGAAAGTCATTGGGTCTTAAGCAATATAGAGGTCTAAAGCTTTGAACTGTGCTCTGAAGTGGACTAGCAGTCAGCAAAGTTATTTAAGCACTTATGACAATTGTTCCGTTTGACTAAAGGTAAAGGGACCCTGACCATTAGGTCCAGTTGTGACCGACTCTGGGGTTGTGGCGCTCATCTTGCTTTATTGGCCAAGGGAGCCGGCATACAGCTTCTGGGTCATGTGGCCAGCATACTAAGCCGCTTCTGGTGAACCAGAGTAGCGCACGGAAATGCCGTTTACCTTCCCGCCGGAGTGGTACCTATTTATCTATTTGCACTTTGGCGTGCTTTCGAACTGCTAGGTTGGCAGGAGCAGGGACCGAGCAATGGGAGCTCACCCCATTGTGGGGATTCGAACTGCCAGCCTTCTGATCGGCAAGTCCTAGGCTATGTGGTTTAACCCACAGTGCCACCCGCATCCCATCTGTTTGACTAGTCCCAGTCTATTGTCCACCACTGTGTTCTAGACAAACTGAACCTCCTAAGCAGCCTTCAGAGGCATCACCCATGTGCCACATATTACTATAGTCTAATCTGGAGGTTACCAGAGCACTGGCAACAGTGATCAGGTTATTTCTGTGCAAGTTGTCAAAGCTAGTGCGCCACCTCAGAATGTTGACACCAGCTGGGTGTCACCAACTTACTGATGGCAACCTCACTCCAAATTTCCAAATAACCCCACTTGTACATTTCACATACTCCCCCAGCCCCCCAAAAGAAAGCACTGTGGAATACCAGAGCTCAAGTGCTATGGGGTAGAGCACTTGTCTTCCAGAAGCAGTTTCTGGCAACATCCCTGCATCTAGAGAGAAACAGAGCTACTGGATTACAGTGCCCTCCATCCCTGTTCTGGAATGTCAGTCCAAAAAGATATGAGGATCAATGATGCATACTCTTTGGAGGGAGCAATGTGATCCAGCGCCGAGGGCCTTCTGGCGGTTCCCTCGCTACGAGAAGCCAAGTTAGGGGAACCAGGCAGAGGGCCTTCTTGGTAGTGGCACCCGCCCTGTGGAACGTCCTCCCACCAGATGTCAAAGAGAAAAATAACTACCAAACTTTTAGAAGACATCTGAAGGCAGCCCTATTTAGGGAAGCTTTTAATGTTTAATAGGTTATTGTATTTTAGTGTTCTGTTGGAAGCCGCCCAGAGTGGCTGGGGAAACCCAGCCAGATGGGCGGGGGTATAAATATTATATTATTATTAGTAGTAGTAGTATTAGTAGTAGTAGTAGTAGTAGTAGTAGTAGTAGTAGTATTAGTATTATTATTATTACACCAGAGAGGACCCTTTAATTATGTAGGGCAGTCATCTTGCTCTCCATAGTGGAATCCCTGGATCCCAGGTGCCCGGATCCCTAGCGCCCAGGACACTTTCGTAACAATGTCCCAGCAAGTGATGCAGAGGGAGGCCTGGACACATCAAGAAAGGTCTTGCGGTAAGTGCTGCCACCAGACAAGTAGTAAAAGCAGTGTTGGGAAAGCTGCACATAGACAGTCATCAATGGCAGCACGACATTGTTCAAAGAAGGCTTGGAATAAACAGAGATATTCTGTTCTTTATTTTTCAGGGAAATTTGATTGTTCATTATATATTTTGCACTTGGGAACCAGGTTCTCAGCTAATGCTCTTTGAGACAGACCGGAGGACCGCCCCACAAGCCACATTCCCAGACTGCATAAATGAACTGTTCTCAATTAGCCAGCAGGAGAAACATTCAAAAGGAAGCAACAGGAATATCTTATTAAGACATTTTACTTACTTCACACAAACCTGCCCCAATGCCAGAATGGAGAAGAATCCCATGTAGATGAGAAACGCAAAAAAAATTGCTATACAAAGGAAAAGAGTGAGTTTTAATTACTCCAAATTGCAAAGTAGATTCCTTGGCCAGAATTCCACATATCTGCAGAAAACTAAAAACACCCCCAGCCCAGTTTTTATTGGAACATTTGCTAACATCTCAAGACAGTAAACAAAACATAATAAAAACACAGAGGAGGATAAGTGTGATATGCTCAAGCATAGAAGCATCTCCAGCTAGATTCTTTTTCACACTGTCTAGCTCTCTGTGATGATCCAATATTACAGCTACACCTCTTTCAGGATGTTTTCTGCAATAAACAGCTCACAGGAACACAAACAGGGACTGGAATATCTGCTCAGGAAAGCAACAACTGGGCAAACGATCCTGGTTAGAGATTGCAGGGGAGAGTGACTTGTTAGCCAGGCTGTAATGAATTAACTGAATTGGAAAAAAAAAATATGCATACAAACAGGGGCACTGATATTAGATGAGCCCTAGTTTTTTTAATCCAGGGTCCTGGATTGCCCACTTAATGATTTTTCTGCCTCTTGTAGCAATTTTAATGTGCTGTGCTAGATGCTGTGTGGTTTTTAATTGTGTTTCTGCAGACATGCCATGGACTACCTGAATGAAGCTACTGTCAGTGGACCAAGGTTCTGGAACCCCTGATCTACACTGACTGGCAAGGGCTCTCAAGTGTTTCAGACAGCAGACGTTCGCTGCCCTACCTGGAGACGCCAGGGATTGAACCTAGAATCTTCTGCATTTAAACTAGATGTTCCACCAGAGTGCTACGGCCCTTTCCTTAACCTTAATTTGCCCAGAGGCATCCATCCATACAGTCATACCTCATATTGCGTCCGCTTCAGGTTACGTGTTTTCATGTTGCATCCCGCAACAACCCGGAAGTACCGCAATGAGTTACTTCTGGGTTTTGCCGCTCGCACACGCTTGCTAAATCGCGCTTTGCGCATGTGCAGAAGCACTAAATCGCACCGTGCGCATGTGCAGACGTGGCGCTTCAGCTTGCATCAGTTCCGTGTTACGGACGGGCCTCCGGAACGGATCCCGTCCGTAACATGAGGTTCCACTGTATAAATTAGAATGTACAATTTTTATTTTTTTAGTATGTTTTGATACTTGGGATTAAATAATTTTTTTAAAAAAGCATAAACATATAAAGCAACATACGGAGGTAGCTGTTGGAAGGACTCTGATTGACAGTTATATTGCATGAAATCTTCGGGATGCTGCCATGGAGACTCCCAACCACTAGGGAATAGTTTCCAAATTCTCCAAAATGATAATGTAACCTGCAAACAGCAAAGGGAAAATATCCTGGAAGTTACTTTTAAATTAGAACTACCTCTGAAATCACACTGACACAATGCAGTATGTATGATACCTTCGAAGAGCAGGATTTAAATAATTACATGTTAGCATGGCCTAAAAGCTGACCCACTGTTTTCTGGTGTGCTAACACTCTGCTATAGGTAGCTGTGTGATGACTTGATGCACGCACCCCCCCACACCCTGAAGCCAGCTGATCCAATGATCACAAGTTGTGTAGAAACAGTGCTTTAAATATGCCTGCTGTGCTCACCACCCCATGGCCTGCAGAACACACAAACCAAACGGTTTAGAACCTGTGCCCATTTAGCTGACAGCAGGGTAAAGTCTTAGAGGATCTGCTAAAACTTTTGGGTTTAGTTCTGTTTTCTGTTTACCTCTCTTCACTTTCCTGATATTATGCAACTCTTCTCCTCTACAGCCTCTTCTATCTATGCTCCCATCTAAGTTCTTCAGCACTAGGCTGATTTTCTACTTCTTTTTCTCTCATTATGAATTCAGATTGTCTTCGCTAGTTCTGCTGCTTCTGAAGAAATGAACCTATGCTGCCAATTCTTTTTTTCCTCATTAAATTTTTATTTCATGGAAGTAAAGAATACGTACACACACACACATATAAACATACAAAAGTAAAAGTATTACACAGACAAATAAAGATAAAGAAAGAGATAATAGTAAGAGAAATATATAAAAACTTAATTTTCACTTTGGTCACATTTCTTAATCTTCATTTTCAAAACTTCCTTTAGCTTTCCCGAAAATCATTCGAAGTAACACTTTAAATTACACATTTCTTAGTATATATTGTCATTGTACCTTTTTATATACGTTTCTTAGTGTATATTGACCTTACATATTATTTAGTCTCCTATTCTCTTTAAACAATAACTCACAATCTTTCACAGTGCGTCTCTAAATCCCTTTAGCGTTATTTTCCCTTGACTAATAAGTTCCAAGTAATCTACATATTTTCCCCAATCCTCAGTGAACTTTTGGTCTCTTATGTATCTTACTTTGCCTGTAAGTCTGTCCAATTCCATATAATCCAACAGCTTAAATCTCCATTCCTCCACCGTTGGTGTCTCCTGCTTTTTCCACATCTGGGCCAGCATTACTCTTGCTGCTGTAACTGCATAATATACTAATCTATGATCTTCTTTTCTTATCTCATAACCCAATATACCTAGTAGGAAAAATTCTGCTTTCTTTGGAAACGTATATTTTAAAATCTTCTTCAGTTCTATATAGATTTTTTCCCAGAACTGTTTAACTTTTCCACACTCCCACCACATGTGATAGAAGGAACCCTCACTAACCCTACATTTCCAGCACTTGTTATCCACCTTATACATTTTCGATAATTTCATAGGTGTTAAATACCATCTGTAAAACATCTTCATTATGTTTTCCTTTACCGTTACACACGCCGTGAAATTTAGTCCTTCCTTCCAGAGTTTTTCCCAATCTTCAAATAGTATATTATGTCCTACATCCTTTGCCCAGCGAATCATTACACACTTAACCTCCTCATCCCCTAAACTCCAATCCAACAGTATCCTATACATTTTCGAAACATTTTTTTCTTCTTTGTTTATAATCTCCGTCTGAAACTTAGATTCCTTCTCTGCATAGCCTCTTTCTTTAAGATCCTTCCTGAACATTTGATTCACCTGGAGATGGTGTAACCAGTCATGGACATATTCTTTAACCTGGTCGTATGGTCGTACAATCCATTTCCCATCTTCTTTAATTATTAACTGGTTATATGTTGCCCATTTACTTCTCATATTAATAGTCCTCGCACACATGACTTCTAGAGGTGAAAGCCAATGTGGGGTTTTTGATTCCAACAGATTTTTATATTTATCCCATATTTCAACTAAAGGTCCTCTGAAAATATGATTCCCAAATCCCTTGTGTATCTTCCATTTATCCCGCCATAAGTAGGCGTGCCAGCCGAAGTTGTTATCGTAACCCTCCAAGTCTAATAATTCCCTGTTCTCTAGCCTTACCCAATCTTTGACCCAACATAGGCAAACCGCCTCATAATATAATTTCACATCCGGCAAGGCGAAGCCCCCCCTTTCTTTTATGTCTGTTAATAGTTTAAACTGAATCCTAGGTTTCTTTCCCTGCCATATGTATCTCGACAACACTCGTTGCCACTCTTTAAAGATTCGGCTTCCTTTAATTATAGGGATAGTTTGAAATAAGAAAATCAACCTCGGCAGCACATTCATCTTAATTGTGTTAATCCTTCCCCAAAACGACAGTTTCAGCCCTCCCCAAATTTCCAAATCTTTTCTTATTTCCCTCCACGTCGATTCATAGTTATTCTTAAACAGATCTATATTCCTAGGTGTTATCCAAATGCCAAGATATTTCACTTTTTTAACCACTTCTATTTGCGTTTGCTGTTGAATTGTTTCTGTTAGTTTCTGATCCAAATTTTTACCTATTATTTTTGTTTTACTCTTATGCTGCCAATTCTCATAGTAGACTAGTATACAGTAAGCAGCACATAAGAAGCACACAAAACACTAAAAAAAATTCTAGGTTCTAAATCTTATATTAATAATCCAAAAATCGAGAGAGCTATGTACTAGATCTACTACAGAAGCCACAAACAGAAAACTCATTCAAATTATGTCCAAAAGGAAGATTCAGTCTTTAAAGGTTCCTTTAGCCAGGCTCCTGTAGATATCAACAAAGGTAAGTTGGATCAAACGAAGTGTTGGTGATGTTATGCACAAGAGTTAGACAGGGTGTCGGCGTTTGTCACCTGTTTCGCCCATGAAGAGTCTCAGGCTTCTTCAGTAAACTCTCTCTCACGGTTTTGATATATTTATAAACATTCAAGTCCATATGTTACATTTCTTCTTAGATTAAGCTATAATATTTAATTTCTTTCTTCAGGAAATTCTCCCTCAAGATTTTGGTGTATTTACATACTGTCAGGGAACTGCCATCGGAGGGACAGGTGGTGGACAGGCTCCAGGAGAATAGGAGAGAATCTGCAGCAGAGGAAGGAACCAGCAGGGGGAGTGCAGGAGTCACAGCGGAGGGGAGGCTCTGGGATACTTCTAGTGAGAATAGCGAAGAGGTAACAAGACCCCCGTTAGGAACTCCCACCCTTCGCCGGAAACTGTCACGCAGAGAGTCACGAAGGCGCATGTCCGTCAAACAGCTTTTATGTTGGCGTAAATTCCGTAGACGCCCACTGTCAGATTCTACCAGCGACTGACGGAGTCATGCTTTGGGGGCTCCGTTAGTGCCTCGGTTTGGATGACCAGCCAAACCCCAGAGGGATCAAGCTTTTACGCACAAGCAGCTCACTATCCCATCACAGCAATCTGACAGTCTTTGAAAGCAGCTTGTGCAAGCAGAGGGCATCATGAGCGAACCAGCCGGAACCGGAGGAGCAGGAGCTGGAGCTGGAGCAGGTCCAAGCCTGGAAGAAAGGTACAGGGCGTTGGAGGTCCAGCTGGCGCTGCAAACGGCGAGGCTCGAGGAGAGGAGGGCTCAAGATGCGGATAAAGGGAAAACCACCCCACTTGCCAGACGGGTGCCTGGATTAGTGCAGAAATTTGGGGGGGATCCCAGGAACTATCAAGCCTTTAGGACAGAGATGCAATATGCTCTCAATCTACTATTTGATGACTTCCCCGATGAGAACTCTAGAGTGGCGTACGTGATTGGCCATCTAGAGGGAGGGGCGAAGGACTGGGTTCGGCCCCTGATGGCAGCCAATAATGAAATCTTAAAGGACACTATGAAGTTTTTTCGCGCCATGGACTTGATGTTTTCCAGCGAGATCGAGCAGGGGGTGGTGCGCAGACAGTTAATGGCGTGTAAACAGGGGAGCCGATCTGTACGTGAGTACTGGACTGAGTTCACCATGCTGATTCATAGACTAGGGTGGGACCTTGCTAGTGAACCTATTCAAATGCTGTTTGAAGAAGGTCTCTCTCCGGCAGTGAAAGATGAACTTTCCCGGGCGCCTAGGGCGGAGTCTATGGATCAGCTGACTAAATCAGCGCTGTCCATAGGAGCACGCCAGGAGGCTAGAGCTATGGAAAAGCGGGAAGGAAAGGGGGAACGTTGGAAGGACTTCCGCATTCCAGAGATTCCGGAGCAGCCTTTCCCGCCAGCAGAGCCGATGGAACTTGGAACAGCGCGCGCGCGCGCAGTTTCAAACACCAGTGAAGGGCGGAAGAAGGAGGGAAAGAGCGGCAAGAGATGCTATCTCTGCCAACAGCCAGGTCACTTTGCCAGAGTCTGTCCGCAAAGGAAGGAATGGCAAGGGATGGCGGGAACTGTTGGGGGGAAGGAGGAAGAAGAAATCACGGAGCAAGTAAAAGCCAACGCCTGGTTGCCAACATCAGGGCACAGAAACCAGGCCAGGGAGTAGTGAATGTGCCCACGCCAGAACCTCCAAGACCAGCGCTTGTGATAGAGGTGTTGCTGGAATTGGCAAACGGACACCCACTGAAGATAAAAGCGCTATTGGATTCAGGTAGCTCATGTAATTTCATGAGTAAGGAGTTTGCAGCTGAACACCAGATACAGACTATCCCATTAAGTAAGCCTTTGCAGGTTACCACGATTGATGGGAGGGAGCTGTTGGGAGGAGAAGTGAGCCAACAGACTGTACCAATGATAATGAGGGTGGCAAGACACACAGAACTGATAGCGTTTAACGTAGCCACCTTGGGAGGAGCTCCTATTATCTTGGGAATGAGCTGGCTGGCGCTACACGATCCGCTAGTAGGCTGGCATCAGAGAGTGGTTTCCTTTGGATCAGCACATTGCCTAGAACACTGCAAGGAGGGAGAGGCTCAGGCAGAGGCCAGGGCCACTCTAGCAGGGATGGAAGTGATGGACAAGGGGAAGGTGCCACCACAATACGCTGACTTGATTGACGTCTTTAGCGAAAAGGAAGCAGATAAACTGCCCCCGCACAGACCCTTTGACTGTCAAATTACCTTACTCCCAGGAGCACAATTGCCAGTGGGCAAGCTGTATGCAATGTCAGACAGTGAGATGCAGGAGTTAAGGGAGTTCATTGACAAGAACCTCAAGCGAGGTTTCATCAGAGAGTCACGAGCGGTGGGGGGCAGCCCAGTGTTCTTTGTGGACAAAAAAAACACGGGCAAGCCCAGGCTTGTATGTGATTTCAGGGCCCTAAATGCAGTGTCAGAACCAGTGACTTTCCCTATGCCTAGAATTGATGACATTCTAACACGGGTGAGAAAAGGGAAAATTTTTACCAAGCTGGACCTTAGGGGGGCATATAACTTGATACGTGTGAGAAAGGGGGATGAGTGGAAGACCACTATGTTCACCCCCTTGGGGGCTTTTGAGTACCGGGTTATGCCTTTCGGATTACAAGCGGGCTCCGCCTGCTTTCAATCATTCATGAATCACGTCCTGGGGCCACTGCTCTACAAGAACTGCGTAGCGTTCTTAGATGACGTCCTGGTGTACTCAGAGAATGAGGAGCAGCATGTGCGAGATGTAAGAGAGGTACTGAGCAAGCTGCGAGAAAACCGGCTGTGGGTGAAACTGGAGAAGTGTCAGTTTCATACCAGGGAGGTGGAATTCCTGGGGTACCGGTTGTCTGACAAGGGATTGGCCATGGATCCCAGCAAGGTTCAAGCGGTACTGGAATGGAAAACACCAAAGACCAAGAAGGACGTGCAAAGGTTCCTGGGATTCGGAAACTTCTATAGGAAGTTCATCAAAAACTTTGCCCATTTAACAGCGCCCATCACGGATTGTCTTAGTAGCAAAAAGAAATTTGTTTGGACGGAAGAAGCGCAGCGGGCGTTCGAACGTTTAAAGCAGGCGTTTGCGTCGGAAGAGCAACTTTTGCACGTGGATCTACAACAACCAATGAGAGTGGAGACTGACGCGTCAGACCGAGCGGTGGGGGCCGTTCTTCTCCAGCCGGGAAAAGATACGTCTGAATGGAGACCGTGTGCATTCTTCTCGCGGAAGTTGAACAAATCCGAGAGGAACTACACAGTATACGACCGAGAACTGCTCGCCATTCATGAAGCATTCCGGAAATGGCGGCACTTGCTGATTGGGGCGCAGCACAAGGTTCAAGTCCGAACTGACCACAAAAATCTGGAATACTGGAGAACAGCCCGAGTGCTGAACCAGAGACAAGTGCGATGGGCCCAGGAGTTCTCCAAATTCCACTTTGAGATTCGTTACGTGCCCGGCTCCGAGAACATGAGGGCGGACGCTCTTTCCAGGAAACCTGAGTACTTAGAGGGGGAGGGAGCGCCTGAGGCAAGGCATGTAATCCCTGAAGACCGCTGGGTGTGTGGGGCGGCATTGGTGGGGCAGAGGGAACTGATAGAGGGTACTGAGAACGATGAATACGCCCAAGAGAAACTCAGAGAGCTCAGGAGGACAGAGGAGAACACAGGGGGGTTTGAAGAAAAGAACGGGGCGTTGTATTACAAAGGGGCACTGTACATACCCGATGGGGAACTGAGGGGCAGAGTACTCAAGCAGTTGCATGACAGCCCCACAGCGGGACATTTTGGACAGCACAAAACCATGTGGTTGGTTACCAGGGAGTTTTGGTGGCCCAAGGTGAGGGAGGACGTACGGGAATATGTCAGGGGTTGCGACAGGTGCCAGCGAGCGAAAGGAGAGAGGGTGGCGCCAGCGGGGCTATTACAACCCTTACCCACGCCAGAAAGGCCATGGGAGGCAGTATCCATAGATTTTATGACGGACCTGCCAAAATCCAAAGGCAAAACAGCTGTCATGGTGGTGGTAGATCTATTAACCAAGATGTGTCATTTTATAGCTTGTTCACATGTGGTCACAGCGGAGGAAACCGCCAAGTTGTTTGTAGAACATATTTTTAGGTTGCATGGCGCCCCCTTGAGGGTTTTGAGCGACAGAGGGAAACAATTTACTTCCAGGTTCTGGAGGAAACTTATGAGCTTACTGCACGTAGAACTCAATTTCTCAACTGCCCGGCACCCAGAAACAAATGGGCAAGCGGAAAGGGCAAACGGGATTTTACAACAATACCTGAGGTGTTATGTAAAAGACAGAGAAAATGATTGGGTGGATAAGTTACCTCTAGCAGAATTTGCCTACAACAACGCGGAGAACGTGTCCACAGGGATGAGTCCCTTTCTGGCAAATTATGGGTGTCACCCCCGGGCATTCCCAGGAGAGGGAGGGGAGAGGTGGAGCGTGCCGGCGGCGGAATATTTTTTTTTAAGAGATGGAAGCGATCCACCGTCAGCTTCAACTTAACTTAGAGAAAGCCAAGGAAGAATATAAGAAGCAAGCAGACAGAAATAGGAGGGAAGGTGAAACTATAAGGGTGGGAGACCGGGTGTGGTTATCCACCCAAGGACTACCGTTCAAGGGCGGGAGTAAGAAATTGAGACCCAAAAGATTGGGACCCTTTGAGGTCATACAGCAGGTCAACCCAGTAGCATTCAAACTCAGGCTGCCCAGTCACATGAAATTACACCCAGTATTTCACAGGTCATTACTGTCGCCGTACCGAGAGGGACGTGAGTGGGGGGAGCGTGAGAGAGAGGCCACCCAAACGCCCGTGATAGAAGAGAGAGAGCGCGACATGAACGTGGCAGGAATCATTGATTCCAGGTGGAAGGGGAATCAGGTGGAATATCTGGTAGAATGGGAGGGGGAAGTAGAGTCGGAAAACACTTGGGTACCAGCAGAGGTAGTCAATGACGAGGTCTTAATAGAAACATTTCATCAGCGTTTCCCAAGAAAACCGCAACCCGTGGCACGATTTAGAAGGGAACACTTTGGGACCACCGATGAGGAAGGAGAGTTTGAAGGGTTCCCAGAGTCAGGGGTGGGTGAGGAAGCCGACTCCGACGAAGAAGAGGAAGACGGGGAGAGAGACGGTACGCCGTGGCTAGAAGTGTTTGAATCCTCGGACGACGAGGAGAGTTCCTTCAGGGGCTTTCCGCCCTCACCGCCAGTGGGAGAGGAGGCGGGAGGGGGTGAAGGGGGCCCTGGGGGGGAGGTGGATGTCAGGGAACTGCCATCGGAGGGACAGGTGGTGGACAGGCTCCAGGAGAATAGGAGAGAATCTGCAGCAGAGGAAGGAACCAGCAGGGGGAGTGCAGGAGTCACAGCGGAGGGGAGGCTCTGGGATACTTCTAGTGAGAATAGTGAAGAGGTAACAAGACCCCCGTTAGGAACTCCCACCCTTCGCCGGAAACTGTCACGCAGAGAGTCACGAAGGCGCATGTCCGTCAAACAGCTTTTATGTTGGCGTAAATTCCGTAGACGCCCACTGTCAGATTCTACCAGCGACTGACGGAGTCATGCTTTGGGGGCTCCGTTAGTGCCTCGGTTTGGATGACCAGCCAAACCCCAGAGGGATCAAGCTTTTACGCACAAGCAGCTCACTATCCCATCACACATACATTCAACTTCATATGCTAAGTTCTTTCTTGACTTAAGCATTTATTCATTTACTAAGCCTAAGATTTAGAACGTAGAATGGTTTTTTTTGTGTTTTGTGTGCCGCTTATGTGCTGCTTACTTTATACTAGTTCTGCTGCTACAGCTGCTGCAGAATTACATAAACTCTCCAATAATGGTTACTGATGGAACTATGCTTACATTACAGTATATTGCTGGACTTTCATTAAAGCCTATCATTTCACTAAATAAATAACCACAGCAGAGTCATGGGGACATTCCAGACGCTGGCAACTGTGAACTATTTCAAGGAGCAGTACACTAAAATAAGGCTCTGACCTGCAAATTTCTTTGTTGTCCTTCGTGTTACTGACCAGCAGGGTGACTGCATGCTGAGAATCCACAGCAGCAATGCTTATACTAGGCTCTTCAGATGTTTTGTTGATGGAAATCAGTTCCTGAGGCAAGCACTGGAAAATAAGAGAAAATGAACAAAAATAAGATATAGAAGTGACCAAAACTAGACACAATAAAAAGACCGTCTTTGAAGTACAGTCATACCTCATGTTGCGTTAGGTTCATGTTGCGTCTTTTCAGCTTGCGAATGCGGCAAACCTGGAAGTATATACTTCCGGGCTTTGCCCTGCAAGCACATGCAGAAGCGTTCTGCACGCTTTGTGCATGTGCAAAATAATAATAATAATAATAATAATAATAATAATAATAATAATTATTATTATTATTATTATTATTATTATTATTATTATTATTATTTATATCCCGCCCTCCCCAGCCAAAGCCGGGCTCAGGGCGGGTAACAACAATAAAACAGTACAACACAACACTCTAAAATCATTCATTATAAAATTAACTCAAATCAAACCAATGGCAACCATTGGGCCAGAGCTCCGCGAAGATTGCCGAAGGAGGGAGTCAGGCTGTGTCCTGGCAATGGCCTGGTGGAACAGCTCTGTCTTGCAGGCCCTGCGGAAAGATGTCAAGTCCCGCAGGGCCCTAGTCTCTTGTGACAGAGCGTTCCACCAGATCGGAGCCACAGCCGAAAAAGCTCTGGCTCTAGTTGAGTCCAGCCTCAACTAGAGGCTAGCATTCTAGCATTCTGCGTGCTTCGCACATGCGCAGAAACGCTCTATCGCCCTCCACGCTTGCGCAGAAGCGCCACTCTAGTTGCAGAGTTTTCGGGGTGTGAATGGCACCCTGGAACAGATCGTGTCCACAACTAGAGGTACCACTGTATAACACAAATAGAAGGGTCTAAAGCAGTTGTTCTCAACCTGTGGGTCCCCAGAGGTTGTTGGACTACAACTCCCATCATCCCTGACCACTGATCATGCTGGCTAGGAATGATGGGAGTTGAAGTCCAACAACATCTGGGGACCCACAGGTTGAGAACCACTGGTCTAAAGGAAAGTAGTGGCTTGTTCTGAAAAAAGAAGAAATGATTATCAGATAAACTCCTACATGATCTGTTTCCTATGTTAAGAGTTATACTAGCTGAAATAAAATGTGCATTAGCACCACTTGTTTGTTTGTTTGCACATTATCTTGGGGTTAGAGTCTAGAACTAATTTTCTCCACTGAAAATATATCAGCATTCATGCAGGCTCAGTTCAGACATGGATCATGGTTTACAAAGCTTAACTGTGGTTTGTCACAACCTCTAAATCAACAAACCATGGTTTTACCCATCGCTCTACCTCCAGCACATTAGCAGGCCACAGACACAGGAGTGGATAGAAAACTAAACCATTTCAGTTCTCGGTGTCAATTTCCTGAGTAAGCACCCTCCCATGCCATTCTAGCCTATAACCATGCCCCGTTTTTATTTTGCAAATCAGGAGAAAAATTCTGGAAAGTACCCATACTTCCATGGTTTTAACTACTGAGCTGAGACTAGGCTTCTGCATGGCTATAATGACTATAATGGCTATAATGAGCCAACTATAGGCAATAATGCCAAAATCTGGCTTCTTCTGTATCTTTCTTCCCTTTACCGTGAAGATATTTTGTTAAATTGCACATGACAGGGGTGCTCTTCCACACCCGTGAGTCCTGGCAGACCCCCTTAATTTTCATGGTCCTAAGTCCCAGTCCTCCTTTCCCAGGGGAGAAATGTCAGATTCTGGAAAATAATGATGTATTAAACTATACTGCATCATTGCTTTTCTAACTGTGAAAGTTTTAGGGTGGCATTCAATAACTCCCACCTACCCATCAATGAAGGGACGCGGGTGGCACTGTGGGTAAAACCTCAGCGCCTAGGGTTTGCCGATCGCATGGTCGGCGGTTCGAATCCCCACGGCGGGGTGAGCTCCCGTCTTTCGGTCCCAGCTCCTGCCCACCTAGCAGTTCGAAAGCACCCCTAAGTGCAAGTAGATAAATAGGTACCGCTTTATAGCGGGAAGGTAAACGGCGTTTCCGTGTGCTGAGCTGGTGCCGGCTTGCCAGAGCAGCTTCGTCATGCTGGCCACGTGACCCGGAAGTGTCTGCGGACAGCGCTGGCCCCAGCCTCTTAAGTGAGATGGGCGCACAACCCTAGAGTCGGACACGACTGGCCCGTACGGGCAGGGGTACCTTTACCCTTACCCATCAATGAGTATGAATTACCTGGTAGCAATAATCTGAGATCCAGGAGATGTTTAAGTTCTCACCAAGCAACTCATTATGAATTTGTAGCAAAGCTTGGTCAATTTTCAGATCCCAGGGTTGTCTTCTGGATATGTCTGTGAGAGATAAAGCATGGAGAGAAAGCTTCACCGTTTAGCCAGTGTTGCTGATGAACTGGGAATTCTGCAAAGACAGATCCCTTCCAGATTACATACTCGGAGGCATCATATAAACCCCAAACACCTTTGCAAAATGGGCTCAGAGGCAGAAATAGAAGCCAAATCACCTCCAAGCCCAAGAGGATGTCAGCACATGAAGGTGCAGTACCAGGCTGTGGCCAGACACCATAGTGCCTGGCTTAGTCCTCAGAAGTAATGGGCTACTCAAGCACAGCAGTTTCCTCACAAGTAGACCCAAATCCTTGGTTAGCTCATATGTCCAACAGCTGTGCCTAGGAGCGGGGGGGCTTATAAGGCTGCTGCACATAAGCATTCAGTCACTGCAGAGATACTAGAACAATTTCTTTACTCCAGCTCTTTGGTATGTCTTGTTGCTTTGTTGTGAACATCCTGGAGTGAGTGTGATATTGGACTGCTACTGGCTTTTGCCTTTCTCGCTGACACCCCCAAACATGGCTGTGGGTCATGACTTGCCTTTGTTCTGGGAATTGATGTATTTGCCAAACAGGTAAAAATGCTGATCGTAGAAGACTATAATGGCTAATCTTTAGAAATGACAAACTCAAATAATCATGCTCCAAAAATATATTTTTACATCAACAATCAAACACAATGCCAGGGACTGTGACTACAGGCTAATGAATGCAAAACATATGCTTGACCACTGGGCTATGTCATGTCCTCTGAGCTAGGGGCCTCTAAGCACGGGCTAATCTTTTTAAAAGAGAAACTAATGGCCAATTGGCCATGATCCCTTGTTGCCTTCTGCTGTTTGGTGAATACGTTTCTGTTCCAGCACACTTTTGTCTTGCTGGGTAGATACCTTTATTCTGTACAATGAATTTGGCTAAGCTTGTTTCGATTTTATATTTTATATATATATATTTTTAAATAATATTTATTCAAGTTTTAAAAGGTTACAAAAGCGAACACAATATATGAAAACAAAACATATCCAAGAGAAAGATAAAGCTAGAAAAATAGAAAAGGCAAAAACAACTAAAAAATAAAAATAAAAAGACACAATCCAAAAAACAAAAAAAGGAAAAACAAAGAACAAGTTAAGCCTTAATATAACTCCCTTTCTTAACTTGTCTCCTTGACCTCCTCACACCTCCCCTCTTTGTATTCTAATTCATATATATATTTCAGCAAATCCTTTACGATTTTGTATTTTTTATAAAGCCTTTAATGGCTGTAAGCTTCCTTGAGAAATGCATGTGCACAAGGATGGGGTGTAGCCTTTTGAATAAATAAAGTGTGAAAAAATGCTTTTCCATTGAGAAACCTGTCTAGCTAGACACTTGTGGGGATGGTCCCTGGCAGATTTGTTGGTTTTAAACCATGTCGCTTAAGTGCAATAGCCTCTAAGCAGTTTACAAAGATAAAATACGAAAAATGAAAATCACTATAAAACCAAACTTCAATTAGAATGCCTGCTGGAATAAAAATGTGTTCAGTATGTGCCAGAAGTTCAGAAAGGAACTAAGCCTGCAATGTTAAATGCATAACTCTTGGGGGATACGAGCTGTGTATCGAGCCATGGGAGACCACTGAAAATGACCTCAGTGATCAGGCAGGTTTATAGAGGATTAGGCAGTCTTTCAGGTATCCTGGGCCCAAACTGTAAAGGGCCTTGTAAATTAGTACAAGACCCCTGAACCTAGGAGCGCATGTGCAGTCAGTACAGAATTTTGGACGCTGGAGTTATGTGCTAGTGATAGTATGTTCCTATCAACAGTCTAGTTGAAGAGTTTTGCAATAAGCACTGCAAGGCTTTGAGCCTTGAAGTCACCCATGCATGGATCACTGGGACTAGACCATAACTGTTGAAGAACAGCTGCAGCTGACATACCAGCCATAGCTGTTAGAAGGCACTCCAAGCCACTGAGGCCACCAGAGGTTTCCAGAGACAGAGACGAATCCAGGAGCACCCCTAAACTCTGCACTTGTTATTTCGGAAGGAGTGCAACTCCATCCAGAACAGGCAACTGCCCCAAAACTCCTAATGGCTGCACCCAGAGGCTTTTAAAACCAGGACTGGGGAGGAAATTTTACCTTGTGGTACACTGCAGCAGAGGACGCAGGTGGCGCTGTGGGTTAAACCACAGAGCCTAGGACTTGCCGATCAGAAGGTCAGCGGTTTGAATCCCCGCAACGGGGTGAGCTCCCGTTGCTCAGTCCCTGCTCCTACCAACCTAGCAGTTCGAAAGCACGTCAAAGTGCAAGTAGATAAATAGGTACCGCATAGGTAAACGGCATTTTCATGCGCTGCTCTGGTTCGCCAGAAGCGGCTTAGTCATGCTGGCCACATGACCCGGAAGACGTACGTCAGCTCCCTTGGCTAATAAAGCGAGATGAGCGCCGCAACCCCAGAGTCGGCCACGACTGGACCTAATGGTCAGGGGTCCCTTTACCTTTACCTTACACTGCAGCACAAAGTCCATGCAGTTGAAACAGTCTCCCATTGCTACTTTCCAGACATGACCTTCTTGGTAGGAGCGGAAGCACTGTGAAAGATTGTCCCTAATACCCATCCCACAAGTGTATACCACGGTCCGTGACATCCCCTGGCCTATTCCTGATACAGGTCACCCATAAGGTTGACCAAGGCTGATTTAGTCCCTGAACCATGCCTGAATCCAGATCGTGAAATCAATCCAGGCAATTCGTATAATCCAGTAGCTCTTCCACCACCCTCTCTACCACCTTGCTCAATAAAGGGTAGAAATTATCATTTTTTAACATCTGCAAGGCTGATGAGTCAATCTAGGGAGACATTGCAAAACTTTTTGAAATCCAAGTAGCGTGGGAATATTGGACGGGGAAGTGGGTTAAATATGATGATATTTAAAGCTTCACACACCCCAAAGTATCTTATTTGGTTGGGTGGAATATTGTTCTGGGTCTTGGGCTGGGGATTTGTTTGTGTCAGGGGAGGGGCGATGTTGTTGCCACCACTGATACAGTATTAATTTTGGGTATCTTTATTTTTCGCTCTTCCTATGATTCATGTGCAAATTGTTCCGTTTGGTTGCATTCTTGCTGACGCAATTTTATTTATTATTTATGGCTTCTGTCACATTCGTGGTTACGCAGATCTGTGAGCCGCCTTGAAACTGTGGGAAAGGGTGGCAGGCAGAACAAAATGATGATGATGGTGGCGGTGGCAGCTTTCCGTTTTAAAAGCTAGGTTAAAGCATATCTTAGAGCTTGCAGCTTTTTATTTTAATCTGGTCCGTTTTGTCTTTCGCGAGCTGTACTTCCGTGGTTGTTAAATGGAAGACAAATGAGACTGTAATAATATTTTCTTTTTTTTAAGCCTTGCTGAATCGTTCCAGCAAAGGCCAGCTGAGTCCAACAACCTGTTCCCCTGGCTCTGTCTAGCAGATTGGGAAGGATGTGTCTCAACAACCGTTGTTTTAAATTACAGTGGTACCTTGGTTTACGAACTTAATCCGTTCCGGAAGTCCGTTCTTAAACCGAAACCCTTCTTAAACGGAGGCGCGCTTTCCCTAATGAGGTCTCGCACTGCCAGTGCCCTTCCACCATTTGTTCGTTGACCGAGGTAAAGTTTGCAAACCGGGACACTACTTCCAATTTTGTGGTGTTCATAAACTGAATAGTTCGTAAGCAGGGCTGTTCGTAAACTGAGGTACCACCGTACCGTATATTTCTGTGTACAGTGGTACCTCTAGAAGCGAACGGGATCCGTTCGGGGCCTTGTTCGCATCTAGAAGCAAACATAAGCAGCAGCGGCACATCTGCGCAAGCGCACATCGCTTTTAGCCGCTTCTGCGCATGCGCGTGGTGTCATTTTTGAGCATCTGCGCATGCGCAAGCGGCGAAACCCACAAGTAACGTGCTTCGTTACTTCCGGGTTGCCACGGAGTGCAACTTGAACGCGCTCATCCCAAAGCACATTCAACCCGAGGTATGACTGTACAATGGTACCTCCAGTTGGGCACAGGATTCGTTCCAGTGCTTGGGTCAGATCCTGAGGAATTTGCAACCAGAGGTGCCGCTTCTGCGCATGGTTTAGCGCTTCTGCGCGTGCGGCGAAACCTGGGAAAATACTTCTGGGTTTGCCGTGTATGTATCCCGAAGCATACATAACCGGAGGTGACCGTAATTCGAGGTATCACTATATAAGCTGCCCCCATATATAAGACGACTCTTATTTTTTGAGCCCAAAATTAGGAAATAAATATTTTCAACATTCCGTGTATAAGACGACCCTCAATTTCAAACTTAAAAATTTTGGTTAAAAAATATAGTCTCATACATGGGAAAACACAGCACTCTCTTTTGACCCCAAGGGCTCAGGAAAACCTGCCAAAATCTCCAGTTCCTTAACTTTTAGTGAAGTATTTTTATTTATTTACTTGAGTTGTCCCCTCAACCACCACCCCGCCACGCCCAGGACCACGTACACCACCCCTGAGCTCCTGGGAGGGGGAAAAGTGGCATATAAATGCAATTTTAAAAACCTACAAGCAGCGCCGACCACCTACCTTTCGCCCTGAGAGCAAAGCGGGGGAGGCGAAAAGCTTTTCAATGGCGCCACCCCGTTTTCCTTCCCTCACCCCCCCCAAATAAAATCCGTGCCTTTAACTAACTTTGCATAACAAGCCCTTCAGCAGTGGCATTAACAAATAAAAATAAAAATACGAGATGGAAACATGCATAATAAAAATAAAAATACGAGATGGAAACATGCATGATAAAAATACGAGATGGAAACATGCATAATAAAAATAAAAATACGAGATGGAAACATGCATAATAAAAATAAAAATACGAGATGGAAATATGCATAATAAAAACGGGGGGGGTGTTTGAGGAAAACAAAAACCCGAAGCGAGAGAGGAGCTGGAGGGACGGAGGACTGAGGGAAGGCGGCGGCGGCGGCGCTTACCGTGGTGTTGCGTGTGGTGGGGCTGCGCCAAGCCCAGCATGAGCAGCGCCAGGAGCGGCCCGCCGAGGGACGAGGCCCGCTGGCCCCAGCCGCCCGGCCTCAGCGATGCCATCCCTGCCGCTGTCGAAGCCGCACGGCCGCCGACGAGGGACGGGCCCTGCGCCGGCCGCCCTCCTAGAGGAGGAGGAGGAGGAGCAGGAGGAGAGGCGGAGGCTTCCCGGTTCCTCCTCCTCTTTTTCCCCTCAGGAAAACGGCCGCCGCCGCCGGTTGGCCATCGCCGCCCCGCCTGTCCTGTTTGCCTCAGCCAGGCAAAGTACAGTATAAGCTAAACAAGCGATATTATAGTTTAGGGCAGGCGTAGGCCAACTCGGCCCTCCAGATGTTTGGGGACTACAACTCCCATCATCCCTGATCACTGGTCCTGCTGGCTAGGGATCATGGGAGTTGTAGGCCAAAAAAAAAAACACCTGGAGGGCCAAGGTTGAGGAAGCCTGAGCTATAGGGCAGGCATAGGCAAACTCGGCCCTCCAGCTGTTTTGAGACTACAATTCCCATCATCCCTGACCACTGGTCCTGCTAGCTAGGGATCATGGGAGTTGTAGGCCGAAAACAGCTGGAGGGCCATTGAGGAAGCCTGAGGTATAGCTTAGGGCAGGCACAGGCAGACTTGGGCCTTCAGATGCTTTGGGACTACAACTCCCATCATCCCTGACCGCTGGTCCTGTTAGCTAGGGATCACGGGAGTTGTAGGCCAAAAAAACACCTGGAGGGCCAAGGTTGAGGAAGCCTGAGGTATAGCTTAGGGCAGGCATAGGCAAACTCGGCCCTCCAGCTGTTTTGAGACTACAATTCCCATCATCCCTGACCACTGGTCCTGCTAGCTAGGGATCATGGGAGTTGTAGGCCGAAAACAGCTGGAGGGCCATTGAGGAAGCCTGAGGTATAGCTTAGGGCAGGCACAGGCAGACTTGGGCCTTCAGATGCTTTGGGACTACAACTCCCATCATCCCTGACCACTGGTCCTGCTAGCTAGGGATCACGGGAGTTGTAGGCCAAAAAAACACCTGGAGGGCCAAGGTTGAGGAAGCCTGAGGTATAGCTTAGGGCAGGCATAGGCAAACCCGGCCCTCCAGCTGTTTTGAGACTACAATTCCCATCATCCCTGACCACTGGTCCTGCTAGCTAGGGATCATGGGAGTTGTAGGCCGAAAACAGCTGGAGGGCCATTGAGGAAGCCTGAGGTATAGCTTAGGGCAGGCACAGGCAGACTTGGGCCTTCAGATGCTTTGGGACTACAACTCCCATCATCCCTGACCACTGGTGCTGCTAGCTAGGGATCATGGGAGTTGTAGGCCAAAAACATCTGGAGGGTTGTTGAGGAAGCCTCAGCTATAGCTTAGGGCAGGCACAGGCAAACTCAGCCCTCCAGCTGTTTTGAGACTACAATACCCATCATCTCTGACCACTGGTCCTGCTAGCTAGGGATCATGGGAGTTGTAGGCAAAAAAAAAACACCTGGAGGGCCATTGAGGAAGCCTGAGGTATAGCTTAGGACAGGCACAGGCAAACTTGGCCCTCCAGATGTTTGGGGACTACAACTCCCATTATCCCTGGCTAGCAGGACCAGTGGTCTGGGATGATGGGAATTTTAGTCCCAAAACAGTCCCCCAACTCTCTTGGGGGCCTCCAAAAAAACCAAAGGGAAAAAAACAACTGGGTGTACATTTCCAAAATATAAGACAAAAAAACAAGTAAGATTAAACCTACATACAGCAACAGTGTTTTGTGTTGTGTAGGCTCCTATGATGTAAGTAATGGGCCCCACCTGCTAGCCTGCTCCCTAAAATATCAACTGGTTTGCTCATTTCTATATATAGGGTGCTAATATTCTGCATGTGCAAATGGCTTTAGATACCTATTAGGTCCATAAATTACCATATAGCATATATTCAACACAAAAAACAGCGGCAATTTGTTGTTGACAAAGGACAGCTGGACATATAAATGGCCCCATTACCTTAAATAGTTTAGGGCCTCATCAAACCTAAATCCGGCCCTGGGTGGCACCCACATCCCATCAATGTTTAAAGCTCAACCCCCAGCACGGTCATTATATGGGGCTCAGATTTGGACAGAAGCTGTTCAATCTATAAGTTCCTAAGGCAATTCCCCCATTCCAAATTCTGTGTTCCAAATTCTTCATTGCTCTTGAAGGCTAACCTCCCCTCTGTTGAATGACAGATTTGGAACAGGACATTTAATTGCTGGCTTCACTTTAAACCCTATTGCCCTTAGTACAGTATTGCAAGATTGTCACGAGAGCGCTCGAATTAAAATTGTCGACCAAAAGCTTTATTTTTCCTGGTTTATTATCGCCACAACGGTTATCAACTCTGGGCTTCGGTAAAGCAAATAATTTAATCGGACGGCGCCTCTATGATATCGAGCGACAGAATAATTTAGTCGCAATAAGGAAATTTAGCCCCTGGTGTGGTTATTTTCCACCTAGTCGTTTTGACACATCGGCACCCTGTTTGCAAAATTGTAACAGTTCCAAAGTACAAATGCGCTTTCGCAAGATGGAATATACTGACTTCGGCTGCACTTGATTCCAAAAAATTCTGCTGGAAAAAGGCTTGTGTCCATGTGGAGATGGCAGTATTGAGTCAGTGGCTCATCTTTTACCGTGGAAAATGTTTAAATACTTGCCATTTTCTTTTTTATTTCGCTTCAGATAATGTGCTCTAGATGCTACATTTGCAAAAAATCCTAAATCTGTACTGATCAAGCCTGTACATTTAGCAACTCAATGGACTGGATTTACCGGTACTTTTTTCCATAGAGTTTTGTTGGCAGTGTAATTGGTGTCAGTGAAATCTCATGGAATGTACCTTAGCCTGCAAGACAACGATTGCTGCACCTTACTCTTAGGTGAAGAAATCCTGTAGCACCTGGGTGGGGCATAACCAGCGTGCAATCTCTCTCATTTTTGAATTGAGATTATATTCACATATTACTGCTTAGTCTACATCCAGTGCTCACCCTCTGCTAATTTTTGTAGACACATTGACATGTTTGCGTCAGTCCTGTACTTCCTTGGCAAATACCGCTGTTTCATGCCTTTTCCCTCAAACCTGCTTCAAGCAAACTAGAAAACTTGGCAGTTGGATGCTGTGTGAATAACTTGTATTAGAAAGATAAAATGATGACTGCTTAAGACAAAATGTAAGAAAATCAGGACCGGATCATTCACTGTGAATTTGGCAGTGTTGTCCCCATTCCCTGTTTCACTTCAGTAAGACTGAAGTTACTGTCACCGTGTTATATATTTGGGTGGCCAGGGTCTGAGACTTGCAATATATAAGTCTTTTAAGAACAATCAATGGGATGCTTCCAGACAGAGACCTTATATGTGCTGTAAGCTGCCAAGAGTGGCTGGAGAAACCCAAGCAGATGGGCAAGGTATAAAAAGCAAATTTATTATTGTTGATGTTGTTGTTATTATAATATTGTGAATGAACCATTCAGATCCTATTTCTCTCTTTGTGTGTTTGGCACACTGGCTTCCACACATTCCCCTTTTTTTAGTCCTGGTTATGAATTGCTAATCCACTGCTTGCTGTTCACACTCCCACACTCTCCACTGTCTTTTGCTTTTCTGGAAATTGCATGCAGATATTTCTCTGTGTGTTCCTTTTTAAAAAAATGTCCAGGAAGTGTACATGTTTACATCGGACAAGACAGAAGCTTGTTTTTTATTCTTTCTTCCTTCTTGCAAGTCCAGGGACATTATTCATTTCCATTTTTAAAAAAATACTGAGGTCTTGCACAAGTGTTACTGTATATTTGCCTGAGTAAGGCTTGCGAAAGATTGACAGAAAGGTCTTGCATAAGACGTCTCTGTTTTTCCCGCAGAGTCAGATGTACGTACTGAATTTAGAATTTCCAAGTTGCTGAGATTCCAACATGCCTTTGAAAGTTGGTGTAAATAGACACTTGTATCACCTGGGCCACTGGCAGAAACAAAATGCCAAAGTTGTGCTCAAGTGAGGAGCAAGCTGAAGTAGAAGTCTGGAAGAAGCCACATCTATCAGAATGTCGCCACACATGACAAACTGCCTGCCAAATAAAGAAATGCACCAAAAAGATTCCACAGCAGCAGAGACTGCAGATTTATAAAAGTATGAACAGGCATTTTGATGCTGTCGTGTGAGTGCTGCAAAAAACTTGCATGAGCAGAAACAATTTCTCAATAAGCTAGTATCTGGAAGTGTACTGATTTGATATTTATTGGCAAAATAAAGGGCTGCATATGCACATTTCTGGGACGCGGATGGTGCTGTGGTCTAAACCACAGAGCCTAGGGCTTGCTGATCATAAGGTCGGCGGTTCGAATCCCCGCAACGGGGTGAGCTCCCGCTGCTCAGTCCCAGATCCTGCCAACCTAGCAGTTCGAAAGCACGTCAAAGTGCAAGTAGATAAATAGGTACCACTCCAGCGGGAAGGATGGGACGCGGGTGGCGCTGTGGGTAAAAGCCTCAGCGCCTAGGGCTTGCCGATCGAAAGGTCGGCGGTTCGAATCCCCGCGGCGGGGTGTGCTCCCGTTGCTCGGTCCCAGCGCCTGCCAACCTAGCAGTTCGAAAGCACCCTCGGGTGCAAGTAGATAAATAGGGACCGCTTTCTAGCGGGAAGGTAAACGGCGTTTCCGTGTGCAGCTCTGGCTCGCCAGAGCAGCGATGTCACACTGGCCACGTGACCCGGAAGTGTCTTCGGACAGCGCTGGCCCCTGGCCTCTTAAGTGAGATGGGCGCACAACCCCAGAGTCTGGCAAGACTGGCCCGTATGGGCAGGGGTACCTTTACCTTTACCTTTACCAGCGGGAAGGTAAACGGCGTTTCTGTGCGCTGCTCTGGTTCGCCAGAAGCGGCTTAGTCATGCTGGCCACATGACCCAGAAGGTGTACGCTGACTCCCTCGGCCAATAAAGCGAGATGAGCGCCACAACCCCAGAGTCGGCCACGACTGGACCTAATGGTCAGGGGTCCCTTTACCTTTACCTTTATGCACATTTCTACTGTGGTGCAATGGATCAGTATGCCTTGCTGCTAACCAGAAGGTTGATGGTTCAATCACACCCAGGGATGTCTGTGGGCAGGATTCCTGTATTGCAGAGGTTTGGATTAGATGACTCTCAGGGTCCCTGAGAGCCAGTGTGGTGTAGTGGTTAAGAGCGGTAGTCTCGTAATCTGGGGAACCGGGTTCGTGTTTCCGCTCCTCCATATGCAGCTGCTGGGTGACCTTGGGCCAGTCACACTTCTCTGAAGTCTCTCAGCCTCACTCACCTCACGGAGTGTTTGTTGTGGGGGAGGAGGGGAAAGGAGATTTGAGACTCCTTTGGGTAGTGATAAAGCAGGATATCAAATCCAAACTCTTCTTCTTCTTCCCTTCCAACTTTAAAGTTGTATGATTCTGTGGTTGTAATACTATGCAGCCTGCAGAAAACTATCAATAAAACAAAACACAGTTGAATGTCAAGTAAATCCATTTCACTTGCACTGCTCACATGTTTAAAAAGCTAAAGGTAAAGGGCCCCTGACAGTTAAGTCCAGTCGCAGACGACTCTGAGGTTGTGGCGCTCATCTAGCTTTACTGGCCGAGGAAGTTCACGTTTGTCCGCAGACAGTTTTTCCGGGTCATGTGGCCAGCATGACTAAGCCGCTTCTGGCGAACCAGAGCAGCGCACGGAAATGCCGTTTACCTTCCCGCCATAGTGGTACCTATTTATCTACTTGCACTTTGACGTGCTTTCGAACTGCTAGGTTGGCAGGAGCAGGGAGTGAGCAACGGGAGCCTCCTCACCTCAGAAATCAGGCAAAATACGCTTAATTAAAAGCGCATCTCATGTTGCAGCCAATGTAAACCTGGTTATTTTCCTCACTGTCCCCCTAACACCAGCAGCAATTGTTAAATGCAAGCACAATTTCTTCCCCATTCAACTCAATCTGTTTAGCTTTGCCCTTTCCCGAGGCTGTGAACTGACGATTCCAAATTCAACTCTACCCTATTATCTCTATGTGCAAAACAGGGAACGCGTCACGTGACTCATGTCAGGTGGTGTTGGCACTGTCATGGCGGCTGCCAGCTGATGAGAGTGATGCACAATATCCCAGGGTAAGGTAAGCGTCGTTTCTTTGAGCAGCAAGCTGCAGAGTTAGGCGCAACCGAGATTGCTGCTGGATAGCAGAAATTATTGCGAGGTGATGCTGAGATCTTGAAACGATTTTCAGTCTTTTTTTCCTGGCTGGATCTGCTGCTTCCTCTTTGTTTGGAAGTATCCAAATTTTAACCTTATTCCAGGCATAGGCAAACTCCGGCCCTCCAGATGTTTTGGGACTACAATTCCCATTATCCCTGACCACTGGTCCTGTTAGCTAGTGATGATGGGAATTGTGGTCTCAAACATCTGGAGGGCTGGAGTTTTCCTATCGATCTACGAGAAGACAGGCTTCCTATAATCAAGGCATGAATGAAAAAAGCCTGCAATACTTTAAACAAATGTTCAGTTGTTGTTATACATTTATTTATAACCCGCCTTTCCCCCTAACGGACTCAGGGCTGCTTACAGATATAATTAAGAACAGTTAAAAGCAGTGGGGGAATCATTAAAAACAATTAAACACTGGTAGAATAAAAACTATATATAAAAGCATACAGATAATTACAAAAAAAACACACAAACCGAATATGGCACAAGCTCTTTCATTAAAAGTGTCAGTTCCCAAAAGCTTGTTAAAACACTGAATTAGAAAATCTGAAAATACATTCCTTGTGTTTTACTGTCTCTGTTCGTTTAAGGCTGTGACTTTTTGCCATGTGACATGGCTGAAAATCTAGCTAGAACACTCAGGCAAATTATTAGGCTTCTGGGATAAATTCAGGATTTATGCACTCGCACATTTTGAGGTGCAAGGCTATTTCTAATATTACAAAGCATAAGATATAATTGTGGGAGTTAATTTATGCCTCCTTTAATTTTGTTATTTCAGTATCAAGAATGACACATAAGTGAAGAATAAGGAGAAAGCAAAACAGTTTGATTTGGAAAAAGGAAATTTATCAAAAGAGTACTGGGGAATTTTTTAATATTCATTTTTAAAATTATATTATAAATACTTTCTTATTTAGTAGTTATTCTGTATTAAATTGATTATCATACATGATACATTACTTGTGTTTAAATATGAGATACTGTATTAGACTTTTTAAAAGTTGATTAAAGTAAAAGCTATAAAGAAAAACCATACACCCATTTTAATTGCAAAATTTTAGTGTGTGTATATAGTTATGTGTGTGAGAGAGATCTTTGGGGGGGTCTTGGTTAGTAAAAAGTACAATATACTTCAACATAACTGAGGCATTTAGTTCTATATGAACCAACCCAGACCCTGTGATCATAATCTGAGGTCCTTCTTCGTGTACCACCTCCACAAGAGGTCCAGAGTCTAGTAACATGAGAACGGGCTTCCCATTTGTGGAACGCTCTCTCCCCAGGGAGGCTCGCTTGGCGCCTTCATTACATATCTTTAGGCGCCAGGTGAAAATGTTTCTCTTTAACGAGGTCGTTGGCTGATGTAACATTCTGTATAATTTTAAATGTGTTTGTGGGATGAGAATTATTTGTTTCTTTTTGTTTTTATTATGTATTTTGGGTTCTCATTTTGTATTTTTAAGTTGTGAATTGCCCTATGAATGTTGGATGAAGGGTGTTATAAAAAATTAATTAATAATAATAATAGTAAAAAACAGATACTATGTGGTGTTCATTTTATAGATGTTTTGCATTCCACCTATAGGTTTTCCCTACAATTGCTGTATACCAATTTAAAAAAATTCTAAGTCTCTTTATTTTCAGAGGGAGAGTTAGTTACAGGCTTAAGGCTGCAGTTCTCTACAAACTTACTAGAAATAATGCCTGCTGAACTCCATTGATCTTCCATATTCCTACGGGTATATGATTGCCCCATAGAGATCTCCCACTGAAATTAATGAATGGTACCCATGATGAGTATGGGACGCAGGTGGCGCTGTGGGTTAAACCACAGAGCCTAGGACTTGCTGATCAGAAGGTCAGCGGTTTGAATCCCTGCGACGGGGTGAGCTCCTGTTGCTTGGTCCCTGCTCCTGCCAACCTAGCAGTTCGAAAGCACATCAAAGTGCAAGTAGGTAAATAGGTACCACTCCAGCGGGAAGGTAAATGGTGTTTCTGTGCGCTGCTCTGGTTTGCCAGAAGTGGCTCAGTCATGCTGGCCACATGACCCAGAAGCTCCCTCGGCCAATAAAGCGAGATGCCCACTGCATGCTTTCTCTTTCTGTGTCTGTTAAGCTGTTTGCTGGATCTCAATCTATGGTAGGAAGCCATCACAATGGTTAGCAGAGCTATGAATCTGCTAGTAGCATGTTTCATGTTTAATGCCTGTTTTTAGTATTGCTATGTAAAGTTAGGAGAGTTTGACTGTGTTGGAATCTCCCCCCGCCCTCTAGAAGTGTATCTCAACTGTCCCTCCCCTAGAATTGCTAAATTAAAGTAACAATTTATAACTCTAATGTCTTGCAGAAAATCTGAAAGATGACTGTTACAACATGGAGAAAAAATCGTGTGATACGAAAACTGATCTTACGCAAAAGCTGATCCCTCCCGTCTTGTATCTGATTTTGGCTGTGCTGCTTGTGAACTTGCTGCTCTATCAATATTTCAGCTACATATATCCTTCCTATGGACAGGCCGACACTGAATACGACTCTTGTCAGCACGGTTACTTCAGATTAGGAACAGTGAAGAACTGCTCACCATGGTTGTCTTGTGAAACACTGCAAAGAGAAGTCCGCAAACTGAAACGCATTGGTGAAGGAGCTGTGAAAAGGGTTGGTTTATCATAATGAATCTTGAATATAATATAAAATGTTGCTCTGTAAATTTGCCATTCACCTTTTTTCGTACCAGAGGGGGGTGCCTTGACATACGCTTCAGAAAAAGTTCTAAATGTCAGCTGGGGGAAAGGCTGATAGGATTGTCAGGCTCCAGCCGTGGGGGCAAGCGGACTGGTTCTGGCTGGCTGTGAGATCCTGAAGAGGAGGCAGCTGTTCAGAGCTCGCATGCCAGGCAGAAAGTACCGTATTTTTCGCTCTATAGGACACACCGGACCATTGGACGCACCGGACCATAGAAGGGGGAGAACAGGGAGTGGAAAATTCTCCCCCTCTCTGCTCAGCGCCCCTTCAGCGAAGCGGCAGGAGAAACAGAGCCCCTTCCATTTCTCCTCCCACTTCGCTGAAGGGGTGCTGCGCAGAGAGGGAAAACTGTGCAGCGCCTCTCCAGTGAAGTGAAGCCTGGAGAGCAAGAGGGATCGGTGTGCACCAACCCCTCTCGCTCTCCAGGCTTCAGGCGGCTATCCGCAAGCCTTCGGAGCGCAGCGGGAACTCCTGCTGCACTCTGAAGAAGAAGAAGAAGAAGAAGAAGAAGAAGAAGAAGAAGAAGAAGAAGAGTTTGGATTTGATATCCCGCCTTTCACTCCCCTTCAGGAGTCTCAAAGCGGCTAACATTCTCCTTTCCCTTCCTCCCCCACAACAAACACCCTGTGAGGTGAGTAGGGCTGAGAGACTTCAAAGAAGTGTGACTGGCCCAAGATCACCCAGCAGCTGCATGTGGAGGAGCGGAGACTTGAACCCGGTTCCCCAGATTACGAGTCCACTGCTCTTAACCACTACACCACACTGGCTCTCTGAAGGCTTGCGGATAGCTGCCCAAAGCCCTTGGAGAGCAGCGGGAGTTCGTGCTGCGCTCCAGGGGCTTAAGGCAGCTTCAGTGAAAGCAACGCGAAGCCTCCGGAGTGCGGGGGGAGCTCTCCCTCTGTGCTTCAGAGGCTTCGTGTTGCTATCGCTGAAGCCAAGGAGCCTGCATTTGCTCCATAAGATGCACACACATTTCCCCTTAATTTTTGAAGGGGGAAAAGTGTGTCTTATAGAGCAAAAAATACGGTAGCTTAGAGGCACACTGCATCTCAGCTGAGAAGTAGGGAAAGAGCAAGGTGTTCACGTTGCAGCTGATGCCATGAGAATGGCTAGGAGGCGGAGAAGGAAAGGTGGACAGAGAAAGAGAGCAGAATAACAGGGAAAGGAGAGTCCAAAGGGAGAAAGGACTGGAAAGGTGGGGAAGGCACAAAGAGGGGACAATTCCAGAGTAACAAGGGAGGGAGGACTTAAATGATTTAAGAGGTCTCCTCTACTCCATTGACACACCCAGTGGGGGTATAGTCCTCTAAACTGAGGATGCTGTATGTTCGTTCCACCCGTGATCTGGGCCACCTCAGATGTCAAACAAAATCTTCCGAAGGAGGCCAGAGGAGACGCTTGCTTACCTGCAGTGGATTCTGACGAAAGACAAGCTTTGGGAATGGTCACTGGTCAAATATCCTGCTTGCCAGAATTTGACACCTGACCAAATTAACTCAGAGCTGTAACGAGGGTCTTAAAAGGGAAACTTACCATGAACAACTGAGGGAAGGAAGGTGATGGATGTGAGTGGCTTTGATGTATGTTTCAGTGAATCTTAAATTTGTCCTTGTTTATATGTGGATGCTGACATTCCAGATGAATCTACATCTAGAAATATATATCTACAGTGGTACCTTGGTTTACAACCATAATCTGTTCCGGAGGTCCGTTTGTAAACCAAAACAGGTTGTAACCCAAGGCGTGCTTCCGCCAATGGTGCTTCCAAAATTTTTTTGTTCATAATCCAAAATAATAATAATAATAATAATAATAATAATAATAATAATAATAAATTTTATTTATATCCCGCCCTCCCCAGCCGAAGCCGGGCTCAGGGCGGCTAACAACAATCAAATAATCAAACAGTCAAATAAACACACATTATAAAAATATTTCATTATAAAAATTAATTAAAATCAAATTGAAGGCAACCGATTAAGCAAAATTCTGTGCAGGTTGCCAGAGGAGGGAGTCAGGCTGCGCCCTGACCAAAGGCCTGGTGTAACAACTCTGTCTTGCAGGCCCTGCGGAAAGATGTCAGGTCCCGCAGGGCCCTAGTCTCTTGTGACAGAGCGTTCCACCAGATTGCAGCTGCAGCCGAGAAGGCCCTGGCTCTAGTTGAGGCCAGCCTAACCTCTCTGAGGCCTGGGACCTTGAGGATGTTATTATTTGCAGACCGTAGGTTTCTCTGTGGGGCATACCAGGAGAGGCGGTCCCGTAGGTACGAGGGTCCTAGGCCGTATAGGGCTTTAAAGGTTAAAATCAGGTTAATGGGTTGTAATCCAAAAAAGGGTTGCAAACTGGGACACGTACTTCTGGGTTTCACGTGTTTGTAAGACGTATGCAAACCAAGGTACCACTGTATTTCCTCATGTTGTAGGAGCACAACACCAAGTGAATGCTCACAGTTACGTTTGAGTGACTGTACATATTCACCTCTCTATTTCCAGACACTCTGGGATTTGTAAACATTACCGATTTTCAGATATTTGCTGTGACATAACTTGCTTTGTTGTGGCATAGACCTTGTATCTATTCATGTGTTTTGTTCTTGTGTGTGTGTTTAACACATAGGTTTGAATTTGCATTTGTCAAGACTCAACTGTTGTCCCCCATATTGAAAAACAGCTTGGCTTTTACAAACTGCATTTCAGAGTTTGGATCTCAAAGTCTGAACATTGTTCTCCTTGTTCTAGGTCTTCCTTTCTGAGTGGAAGGAAAACAAAGTGGCCCTTTCCCAGTTAACTGTGCCGGAACTTCAAGAGGACTTCGTTCATGGCTTACAGATGCTGAAATCTCTACAAAGCAGACATGTGGTCAAGCTGATTGGATATTGTGAGGAGGAGTTCACCGTTCTTACGGAGTACCACCCATTCGGCTCTCTGAAGAATCTGAACGAGATATTGAACCTTCCAAAGTACAAGAGTTTCAACACATGGCACATCAGATTCCTGCTTGCCATCGATTATGTGAGCATCCTCCATTACTTGCACAACAGCCCCCTGGGCACCCTTGTGATGTGTGACTCCAGCGACTTGGATAAAGTTCTTTCTCAGTACTTGCTGACCAGCAGCTTCCATGTTATTGTGAATGACTTGGATGCTTTGCCTCTTGTAGACAAGAATGCTGGCAAACTGATCAAATGTGGCCATCGGGAACTTCAGGGTGACTTTGTTGCTCCAGAACAGCTCTGGCCTCGTGGAAATGAAATGGCTTTTGAAGACAGCCTCATGCCTCCTTATGATGAAATGACAGATATATGGAAAATCCCCGATGTTTCCAATTTTATCTTGGGGGATGTCGATGGGAGTGATCTGGTCAGGTTTCACCTCTTTGACATCCACGGGGCATGCAAAAAGAGCCCAGCTGAAAGACCCTCTGCTCAGACAGTTTTGGACACATACAAGAAAGTGCTAGCATCACTTGTCAGAGAAACAGTTATGCCAAGGACAAGGGACATGTTATAAAACACACACACACACACACAAAAAAAACACCTCATGGACATGCCTTGGTACATATTTAGCACATTTGACTCTTCCTGATCTGAGAAGTACATGGAAACATAAGGATAATTAGAAAAACTCTAAAAGAGCCAGCGTGGTGTAGTGGTTAAGAGTGGTGGATTCGTAATCTGGTGAACCGGGTTAGCTTCCCCGCTCCTCCACATGCAGCTGCTGGGTGACCTTGGGCTAGTCTGAAGTCTCTCAGCCCCACTCACCTCACAGAGTGTTTGTTGTGGGGGAGGAAGGGAAAGGAGAATGTTAGCCGCTTTGAGACTCCTTCAGGTAGTGATAAAGCGGGATATCAAATCCAAAAAGGCTTCTTAAAAATGACTCCCGATTGCACCTTCTGTGACAAATTGTTGAGAAAATTGGGGGGGGGGGATAGTATGTGTTGTGTGTGGTAAATATCTGAATGAGTATTTCTTCCTAAATAAAGATGGCATAGGCAGTGTTACATACCTCGGGTTACATACGCTTCAGGTTACATACGCTTCAGGTTACAGAGTCCGCTAACCCAGAAATTGTACCTCGGGTTAAGAACTTTGCTTCAGGATGAGAATAGAAATCGTGCTCTGGTGGTGCGGCGGCAGCAGGAGGCCCCATTAGCTAAAGTGGTGCTTCAGGTTAAGAACAGCTTCAGGTTAAGAACGGACCTCCGGAACGAATTAAGTACTTAACCCGAGGTACCACTGTATATATGACAGGAGATGTAATAGAAGTGTTAGTATTTCACGCCTCCGATGCTCCAGATGAGATTTGTATAAATCACATGCCTGTCTGGGAAGAGTGTGGGAACGGAAGACAGTCTTATCTCTTCCGCTATATGTACTGTTGTTCTGTACTTTTGCTTTTATTTGTTCCTGTTCTTCTCTTGGAGCTGGAGAGAGAAGTCGCCATGACTCCTTTGTCTGTACATAGTGTGTAAATAAATACATAGATTAGCTCTATGATCTCACGCTTCTTGCTGTGTTACGCTAGAAGATTAGTGTGCATATATCATTTGATATATGTCACTGAAGCACACTGGAGAAGAAGGGAAATGCCTTTTCCAGAGCTGCGCATATCGGAGGACGCTAGGAATTCGGGGGCTGCAGGGGCACCCCAGAGCATTTTCCAACAGTTCTTGTTCTCTTCGAATTATTGCCTACTTTGCTTTTCTTCTCCCCTCCCTTTCAGCATTTCTTAACTCCTATTTACCCCCATCTCCTCCACAGGGGACGCAGGTGGCGCTGTGGGTAAAACCTCAGTGCCTAGGACTTGCCAATCGTATGGTCGGCGGTTCGAATCCCCACGGCAGGGTGAGCTCCCGTCTTTCGGTCCCAGCTCCTGCCCACCTAGCAGTTTGAAAGCACTCTTAAGCGCAAGTAGATAAATAGGGACCACTTTATAGCGGGAAGGTAAAGGGCGTTTCCGTGTGCTGTGCTGGTGTTGGCTCGCCAGAGCAGCTTCGTCACGCTGGCCACGTGACCCAGAAGTGTCTTCGGACGGCGCCGGCTCACGGCCTCTAGAGCGAGATGAGCACGCAACCCCAGAGTCAGACACGACTGGCCCGTACGGGCAGGGGTACCTTTACCTTTACCCTTACCTCCATCATAACAAAATTGCTCCTTGGAACCTAATTCCATCCAACCTAACATTAAGGTGGCCCTGAGTACAGCTTCTGCAGTTTCTTGTTATCAATACACATAGGCAAATAGATTATATAGAGCTAGCAGAATCAGGAAGTGAGGCGAACTTGTACTTTTGTATCTAGTTGTGGTTAGTGCAGGAGTAAATTATGGGTTCAGAGATGACTGCTGTGTCCCGAGCAAGCAGTGCTGTTCACACAGGGAAGGCATGTTAGATGCTCCAAAGCAAACACCAGGTTCCCAGTCCCTAATGTAGGAGTAAGCAATTGTAAAGGCAAACCAGTTCCATCCTGCACAAATGCAGCTCCCTCTCTGGCTGTGCTTTCTTGAAAAGGACCCCCTCCTTCAAATACCGTATTTTCCACTCCATAAGATGTACTTTTTTCCTCCTAAAAAGTAAGGGGAAATGTCTGTGCGTCTTATGGAGCGATTGCGTGGTCCCTGGAGCCAAATTGCCCAGGGGTGAAAAGCAGGTTGTGCTTTCTTTCTTTTTAATGAAAGAGGGAAGGGGGTGTTGGAACGAAGCCACTGAGCAGCTGGTCGACAGGGAGATAGGGGACGCTAGTGATAAAGGAGGCTGCCTGGGAGGGAGACAGGAATACTAAAACAAGCAATGAGGAGAGGAACTAGAAGAAAAGGAGGAGCAAAAAACTGCTCCAGCTAAGGAAAAGACGCTAAGGCAAACGAGGGAAGGGGGTGTTGAAACGAAGCTGCTGAACAGCTGACTGGCAAGCGATCAGGAGGGAGATAAGGGACCCTAGTGATAAAGGAGGCTGCCTGGGAGGGGGGAGGTAAAAGCACATGGATCCTCAGGATTTTTGCACTGGGCTACCCCCAAATTCACCACCAGATCACATAGCATGTCCATGGCTACAGCCTGCACCAAAAAAACCATGCATCCACTGTTTTGTGATGCCACAATGGCGCAAAAACGTTACAAAGAATGGATCCACATGGATTCTCAGCATTTTTGCATTGGGCTATCCCAAACTCACCATCAAATCACATATCATGTCTCTGGCTACAGCATGAACCACAAAAATCATACATCCACTGTTTCGTTCAGAATATTTTTTTTCTTGTCTTCCTCCTCTGAAAACTAGGTGTGTCTTATGGTCAGGTGCGTCTTATAGGGCGAAAAATACGGTACATACTGTGCTCTGTAACTTGAAATGAGCCCACTGGGGGCCGTGGGCGAGGAATCCATTTGCAGGGGGAGAACTGGTGGGTGTGAGCGAGGTTAAGCAAGCACCCCCCCACCAGCTGATCTGAGAGATATCTGCACTTCCTCTTCATCCTTGAAGCAAATGCAAGTTTGGAGGCATCTTGTAGACAAATGCATACGCTTGCCAGAAAGATAGAAAGTTCCGCCTTATACAAATGGAAGAAATGAGCCAAATTTTGGGTCTAAAGGCAGGGTCCTTTATAGCTGTCTGGGCCCCCAAAATGGGAATATCTGGATGGAGCAACAGGCCACGAGAATTCCATTATTTCATACTGTCAGCTGAACCCCTAGACCCCCTCTGGGGTGTTACCTACATGTTAGAAGTTTGACATACACAAAATAGGTCAGATGTCATTTTTCTGGGACCATTGTTTCTAGGTATGGGAATGCAAAGTTTTGAGTCCTAAATAACTTCAAAGCTTGTGAACAGCTGTCCCAAACTACAGCTTTTAAACACTGAACTTTTTGGCATCCGCTGTTGGTTTAGGGCCTTTGTATTTACGGGACCGCCTCTCCTGGTATGCCCCACAGAGGACCTTAATGTTTCAGCAACCCAATGAGATGAACCTATCAAAATGACTTGCTGTCTGAAGACACGTTGCCCTAGTTCTGATTTACAGAATTGCCTGAGATACCCTGCAGGAACACTAGATGACAGCAGACAGTAGAGCGTATGCAAACTTCCTGTGGTTTCTAGCTCCAAAATCACTTTATCCATTTCTTGGTGAAGCGAAACCTGAACATGAGTAGGGCATCAGTGGTCACAGAGCATAAACTGCAAAATAGACTTTACTATCAAACAATGGCTTAAAGGCAGGTGTGTTTGTATGTGTTTGGTGGCTGAGAGAATAAACCTAGCATTTCCCACCAGTGTTACCAGTGAAGTTGGCTTACTGGAAAAAGAAGTCATTGAAGGGCTCTGGTCACATGGGTAAGTGATAAATATTGTTAACGGTAAAGGTAAAGGGACCCAGTCGCAAACGACTCTGGGGTTGCTGTGCTCATCTCGCTTTATTGGCCGAGGGAGCTGGTGTACAGCTTCCTGGTCATGTGGCCAGCATGACTAAGCCGCTTCTGGTGAACCAGAGTAACGTACGGAAACACCGTTTACCTTCACGCCGGAATGGTACCTATTTATCTACTTGCACTTTGACGTGCTTTTGAACAGCTAGGTGGGCAGGAGCAGGAGCTGAGCAATGCATAGCTGTCAAGTGTCCCTTATTTGAAGGGACAGTCCCTTATTCCAGCGCCATGTCCCGCTGCTGTCCCTTATTGATGGATGTCCCTTAAATGATGTCCCTTAAATTTCAAAGGAAGCAGTTCCTCTCCCTCCCTACCTGCCGGCCAGGGAGGAGGGAGGCTCCAACTGTGTTGCTTGGCTGTGTTGCTCACCCAATAAGAAGTCTAAGAAAAAAAAAAGAAGTCTAAGAACGACTGGGGGGTGGAGCTTGCATGCCTTGTGTGTGGCTAGTTAATGCAAGCTGAGGGGGCTTTTGAATACTGGACGCCATTTTGTTGCACGTGCTGCTGCAAACTTTGCAGTGCAAAGCCAGGCCAGGGAGCCATCTTAAGTTGAGGCTGCATAGGCCTTGTGGTGCATGTGATTCAGATTCTATTCAGTTGAACCTCTGGTTACAAAGTTGGTTGGACAGTGTTCTTGAAGCTACCAGCATGAGTCTGACCAGACTGCAGGAGGACAGGAAGACTGGAGTGCCTGGAACAGGTGAGGCTGCAGGTCCCTTATTTTCAAGGCTGCTGGTCCCTTATTTTCAAATCTGTAAGTTGACAGCTATGGAGCAACGGGAGCTCACCCCATCGTGGGGATTTGAACCGCCAACTTTCTGATCGGCAAGTCCTAGGCTCTGTGGTTTAACCCACAGCGCCACCCGCATCCCTTAACGGTAGCTTGGTCCTAGTGTTGCAGACACTGGGGCACAGTGTACAGAATAGCAGTGTGCTGAGAGAGGGAGAGAAAGTGAGAAGAGTTCTGGATCATCCCAAAGGTTTTATCTAGTCCACCATCTTCCAGCAGTGGCCAGTTAGATGCCTCTGGAAACCCAATAAGCATGGTGTGAAGATGCTGGCCCTTTCCCATTGTTTGCCCCACATCAACTGGTTTTCATAGGATTTCTGCCTCTCATTCAGGAAGTTCACTTTAGCTATTTGAATAGTCATTGATAGATCTTGTATCTATAGGGGCTCCCTGTATGTTTTGGAAACAAAACGTCAGCCATAACCCTGATACTCAAAGGGACACACACACACCATTTCCCCATACAGTGGTACCTCAGGTTACATACGCTTCAGGTTACAGACTCCGCTAACCCAGAAATAGTGCTTCAGGTTAAGAACTTTGCTTCAGGATGAGAACAGAAATCGTGCTCTGGCGGCGCGGTGGCAGCAGAAGGCCCCATTAGCTAAAGTGGTGCTTCAGGTTAAGAACAGTTTCAGGTTAAGTATGGACCTCCGGAATGAATTAAGTACTTAACCTGAGGTACCACTGTACTTCCATTCCTCAAAGCCAGGTGAAACGGTGAAAAAAGCAAATCATACAAACCCTTCCAACCACCTGTTGGTTCACTTCACAGAATCTGAAAAGGGGAACTCATGTCTTGGTGCAAGTTCCTTTGTAGGGCCACAGTGAATACGTCACATGAAACTCTCCAATGGTTCCTACTGCTTTTGCCCATAGATTTCAGAACATGGGGTTCTGTCTGCCAATAAGGACATATGCAGCTTTATTAAGGTGGGGTGTTGAGGTCTAGCTTTTTCTTCTTACCCAGGGTGAACTTATTCCACAGGATAAGGAAAAGGTAAAGGGACCCCTGACCATTAGGTCCAGTCATGGCCGACTCTGGGGTTGCGGTGCTCATCTCGCTTTATTGGCCGAGGGAGCCGATGTACAGCTTCTGGGTCATGTGGCCAGCATGACTAAGCTGCTTCTGGCGAACCAGAGCAGCGCATGGAAACGCCATTTACCTTCCCGCCAGAGCGGTACCTATTTATCTACTTGCACTTTGACGTGCTTTCGAACTGCAACAGGAGCTCACCCCATCGTGGGGATTCGAACCGCCGACCTTCTGATTGGCAAGCCCAAGAGGCTCAGTGGTTTAGACCACAGCGCCACCCGCGTCTCTCGTATTCCACGGGATACAGGACTTAATGCTCTTTATATTAATAAACTATGGTTTATGGAGCCATGGTCTAGTGCCATGGCTGCACACTCCTGCCTAAGGATGTGTAAGGGTAAAGGGGATGGCCAAATAATTTCACCAGGCTTCTAGAACCTCAGGGATAAAGGGAGCTGGGTTGAATTGAAAGGGTGCCTGTGGAACTTTCCTGGATCATGAGTAACAAGAAGGCATGAGTTTAGTTGGAAAACTGAAGACCACGTCCGTCAGGTTGTTGTTGTTTTTTTAATTAACATATAAAACACATACCAGTACATATACTTTTACACAATACACGTACACAACACACTACCTAATTTTCATAACATAAATCATACCTAGTAACGGTAAAGGGACCCCTGACCATTAGGTCCAGTCGTGACCGACTCTGGGGTTGCGTGCTCATCTCGCTCTATAGGCCGAGGGAGCTGGCGTTTGTCCGCAGACAGCTTCCGGGTCATGTGGCCAGCATGACTAAGCCGCTTCTGGCGAACCAGAGCAGCACACGGAACGCTGTTTACCTTCCCGCTGGAGCGGTACCTATTTATCTACTTGCACTTTGATGTGCTTTCGAACTGCTAGGTTGGCAGGAAAAACATACCTACATTACTCTATATAATACCTACCTATACTATACATACATACCTACACACCTACTCCATACGGACACCCACCAAGTGACTTGACTTCCAGCCGTTCTTGTTATGCTACTTTATTTTTCCAACTACAGTGGTACCTCAGGTTAAGTACTTAATTCGTTCCGGAGGTCCGTACTTAACTTGAAACTGTTCTTAACCTGAAGCACTGCTTTAGCTAATGGGGCCTGCTGCTGCTGCTGCGCCGCTGGAGCACGATTTCTGTTCTCATCCTGAAGCAAAGTTCTTAACCCAAGGTACTATTTCTGGTTTAGCGGAGTCTGTAATCTGAAGCGTATGTAACCTGAGGTACCACTGTAGTTTAAACACATTTCATTATTTCTTTAATCTCTTCTTTTCTCTTAACTTTACTCTCCTTTCACTCTAATCATTTTCTGGATTCACTCAGTATCTGTCAGAAATTCTACTTTTTCCACATAAATTTTGATGTATTCCTTAAAGATAGCCCACTCCTTATTCACCTTTGGTACCATATCTCCTCTTATCCTCCCTGTTAGTTCGGCAACATGGAAGTATTCCATCATTTTAGGTCAGGTTGTTTTGACCATCTTCTTTAGTAATTATCCAGTGGGGAGAAAAACAAATATTTGATTGTTAATGTACAGAGCGGTCTCCATTCAGCATTGCAGACTTAACAGGCTGTATAGAAGGGGAACTGTTAAGTTGTGGGCGAACATATCAGACGACACAGCGATTCTTCCAAAGCAGCTCTTTATTTGTAAGCTGGAACAGAACTGAACTGAGGAGCTCAGTCAGCCTGCTTATATAGAGCTCCACTAGAATGCAACAGTAACCATTTTCTGTAACTAGCCAATCACTGAACGTCACTTTCGATCCTTCATTTGCATAACTATCTACAGTATCCCCCTGCTGGCCCAGGATGAGAACTTCAGTACGTAACAGGAACGATGTGTGTGGAAGCACCAAGCCTCACGACTGCATCCTATCTTATTGCTGCATGAAATGAAAGAGGGGAATAATTAGCCACAGCACTTGTCCGTGGCTTCATAAACCATGGTTTATGAAGCTATGGATGAATGCCAGAAGCAGGCATTATATCCTTGGGAGATGGAAGTTATAGCAAACAGAAGACAGCCTGTTTCCCCCAAATTCAATCAGAAACAGGGAACTGCATTCTCAATGACATAAGTGAGATAATTTTATTGGGTTGAGTTCCTGTGTTTCGTTCTCTAATGGACCAGCAGTTATAAGGGTTAACATCCCCATTAAAAATAACATAGTTAAAGCTTAGGAACTGGTTCCCTCTGGCATCTTAAATTAAGCAGACTATTATCACGCACTTTATTCAGTGGAAGCAGCTGCTTCAGGATGCTGCAATTACTGTTTAGCAGAATTTACTGCTCTGATTAAAACCTATGGTTATAGACTCGGCATCCGATGGAAAGTGAGAAGACAGTGGGAAAGGAAAGCTAAGACAGATGCGTCCTTATTTTTAAGTATGAATTAGAGGTTTTCCTCACATTTTTTCAACAATTGGAAGCTATTGGAAAGTATATCTGAAGGAGCGTCTCCACCCCCATCGTTCTGTTCAGACACTGAGGTCCAGCGCCGAGGACCTTCTGGCGGTTCCCTCACTGCGAGAAGCCAGGTTACAGGGAACCAGGCAGAGGGCCTTCTCGGTAGTTGCACCTGCCCTGTGGAACGCCCTCCCACCAGATGTCAAAGAGAAAAACAACTACCAGACCTTTAGAAGACATCAGAAGGCAGCCCTGTTTAGGGAAGCTTTTAATGTTTGATGCATTACTGTATTTTAATATTTTGTTGGAAGCTGCCCAGAGTGGCTGGGGAAGCCCAGCCAGATGGGCGGGGTATAAATTATTATTATTATTATTATTATTATTATTATTATTATTATTATTATTATTACCATCTAAATGGAAATACTATATAGCAGTAATAACAACATAAATGTCAGGCAGCAAACCTGCACACACTTATCTGGTACTGAGTCCCATTGCCATATAGAGGATTCCATAGTAATCTGGGTGTACAGATATACCAAAGAGTAACCCAGAGATGCATTTTAAATAAAAGCACACATTCTACTCATGTATAAACATGCTGATTCTGGACTGTCTGCGGGCCGGATTTAGAAAGCGAATGGGCCGGATCCAGCCCCTGGGCCTTAGTTTGCCTACCCATGATCTAATATGACTCAGTCTTTCAACTTTACAAATAAAATATTATATACAAACAATGTTGAGAAGGGTGGATATGGCCAGAAATGTAGCAGCTTTTGAAAAATTATTTTTCTCTAGTGGTACCTTTGCACATATATTGTGGAACTGTGTTAAGATTTAATATTTCTAAATGAGAACCGTTAAGGAAATAAGCAAAATAGCAGGTGCCAATTTACATTTTAGGCCCCTTGGAAATGTTGGGCAATATACAAAACAGCAGATTCCTCCAATTTCTTTGGTCTCTCAGATGTTGATACCTGCTTGGCTTTTAATAGCTCAGATATGAAAGAGTAGATATTAACAACAGATCTTGGGGAGAGGAAAATCTTGTATGAATAAGAGAGCAAGCTCTAAGGAGTTATGGGATAGCTTCATTCGGTGGAGATATATTTCAGGAAAAAAATGGTTCCTATTTTTGATGCTTTTGAACCAATATAAAACAAAGTAAGCAGTAAGCTAATGACTTAATTTATTGGGTTTTTATAGATGTTTGTGTATTATGGAACTGGAAAAACCAAATAAAATGACAAAGGGGGAAGACTTTGTGGGGCATAGGAATTCGTTCATTAATTTTTTTCCAATATATATATATATATTTAAAAGATTTTTATTAAAGTTTCAAAAATTATATAAAAACAAAACAAAACAATAATACAGACAGACAAAAGTAAAAACAAGTATAATTTCAATCCCTTATTTTCTTATAACTTACTTCCCCGACTTCCTCATACCTCCCCTTTCTGTATTCCAATTTCTAATTTATTAATTCAGCAAATCCTTTCCCTTAATTTTCATTTAATTTTTGACCTTTCTTTTCTTTTTACCTATCCATTACAGCTGGAAACCATGTAATTTCTAAACCAACGTCATTCTAACATTCATTAATTTTGCAATGTTTCTTAAGATAATCCTTAAACTTCTTCCAATCTTCTTCCGCTGTCTCTCTCCCCTGGTCTCAGATTCTGCCAGTCATTTCTGCCAATCCCATATAGTCTATCACCTTCATGTGCCATTCTTCCAAGGTGGGTAGGTCTTGTGTCTTCCAATACTTTGCGATGAGTATTCTTGCTGCTGTTGTAGCGTACATAAAGAATGTTCTATCCTTCTTTGGCACCAATTGGCCAACAATACCCAAGAGAAAGGCCTCTGTATTTTTCCAAAATATAGTCTGCCCCCCCCCAAGGTCTGAGGGACAATAGCCCCCTGCTGAAAAAGTCTGCTGAGCCCTGCATTAGATCCTCAGATCAAAGGTCCACTGAGGTAGGGGTAGCCAGTGTCCAGATCAATACTCTGATCAGTCCCAGACAGGATAGAACCACCCTGACACCTCCAGGTATAGGGCGATATATAAATTCAATAAATAATAATTCAACAAATAACAATAGTAATCCCTGATCTAGAACGTTGTATTTCCAGAGATTTCACTTTTCTCACACTTCTTTTGCCTCTTAGGGCTTTCTCCCCGTGGGGAAAAAACCCCACAGCTCTTTAGTGCTCATTTGGAACAAATGACCAGTCGGGTTTTCTCCAGATTGATGTTTGCTCCAGTTTAGAGCTAAAGAGCTCCCTTGAAAGGAAGGGCAAGGGGAAAAGCAGAAAACTGCTTGCCTAGAAACATGTCTAGAAACCAGGGGGCAAACAGAAGTGTGGAAAAGCCCTTTGCTGGCAGTGTGTGTGTCACACAGAATCCCTCAGAGGGATAGAGTTGTCCAGGGGGACCCTAATCGATTCCTGCACCAGTCTATCCATGCCACATTACTTGGCCATATCTCTAATTCCCACAGGTCCACATCCTTTTTTCTTTTTTTTTTTGGTTTAATTTGCTTTTATTCAATCTGGACGGCCAGCCCATCTAAAGAGGTTCCCCGGTTGCGGAATGCTTTCTCTATTTTTTTTTAAAATATATTTATTAGGTTTTTACAAAAAATAAAAGTACATAACCACCACAGAAATGGAGAAAATGTAAAAAGAAATAAAACATAATCAAAAGTAACACATAGAACAGATCAAAACACAAAAATATAAAATACAGTAAAGAAAAATTCCACCCAACCAAGTACAAAAACATAAAAACTCCAACTTTTTTGATCATACTTAATTAACTTCCTTTCTTGACTTCCTCACGCCTCCCTTTTTTGTGTTCCTCTTTACCCAATCAGATACAGCAAATCCTTACCCTCTTTCAGATCTCATTTCTAATTATTAAGTTCATTCTATTATGTCACCAATCTTTTCTCCTCATACTTAATCACCTTTATAATATTATTTACTTTCGACATAATATCACTTTAATCTTTCCTCCTTTTCTATTACATTTTGCATACTTTTTAAGCTATGTCACTAATGCCTTATTATTTCCAAATCCAACATTATTTTAACATTAATAAACTTTGCAGTGTTTCTGCAGATAGTCTTTAAACTTCTTCCAGTCCTCTTCCACTGATTCTTCTCCCAGGTCTCGGATTCTGCCAGTCATTTCTGCCAACTCCATATAGTCCATCACTTGCGTCTGCCATTCTTCCAAGGTGGGCAAATCTTGTGTCTTCCAATACTTTGCGATGAGTATTCTTGCTGCTGTTGTCGCGTACATAAAAAATGTTCTATCTTTCTTTAACACATCCTTAATTTTAAACTCTATTAGTATACTGTATTGCATTTGCTATACTTAAGAACTAATCTCATGTAGACAGTGCCGCAGGAATAAAAGAGGCTCCAGAATATGACTCCACAAGGGAGGTTTGTTTCCTCCCTGGATCTCCCTTGAGAACAGCAATGTTCTTTTGGCAAAATGATCTCGGTAACGTTGCTAAAATTAAGCCCTATTCTACTCTAATTTACTCGAGTAAGTCAAGTTTCAGTTCACTGTTTCAAACAGTGTGCGTGTGAAAGAAATAGGAAACTTTGTTTAGTGGTTCCCACAACATTATGGTGTTTCCTTGGTGTGTTTTAATGAAGTATTATTATGCCTAACTGATATTTATAGTTTCCTTGCATCATTTAACTCTCCCCCCCCCCTTCAGGAAAGGAAACACAGGTATGGCAATTGGAAGCAAGTGTATTGTTCTTGTAAATCTGTCCCTGAGAACTTTCCAGTTGAAGACGGCGGAAAAGTCATGAGTCAGTGTTTAATTTGCTGTTTACAATTTTGCTTGTTTACGGTTTTCCAAAAGTAGATTAAGCAATAACCTTAAGTATATGCTATTATGGATGAATGAAGCATAATTACATATAATACGTATTTATTAATTCCTACCTCTAATCTACAATGTAATTTATTCCAAACAACAAATGCCCAGGGTTGTTCACCCACTATCCAGAAACAATAGATCATGTCCCCATAACTCTATTACTTCCTGACACTTGAGAGATAGGAGGAACATACTGTTGAAAGAATTGATGGAGCCTCAAAAACTGGACAACTTTACTGGAAGTTGATATAGTAGGAGCAGTGGCGTAGCGTGGGTTGTCAGCACCCAGGGCAAGGCAAGTAATTTGCGCCCCCTAACCCGTGGATTTGTGCCCCCTAACCCGTGGATTTGCGCCCCCTAACCCTAACCCCCAGATGTTGCGCCTGATGCGGCCGGCCCCCCCTGCACCCCCACGCTACGCCACTGAGTAGGAGGCATTAGAAAAAAAGGCAAAGGACCCCTGGATGGTTAAGTCCAGTCAAAGGCAACTATGGGGTTGTGGTGCTCATCTCGCTTTCAGGCCAAGGGAGCCAGCGTTTGTCCACAGAGTTTTCCAGGTCATGTGGCCAGCAGGACTAAACCGCTTCTGGCGCAATGGGACACCGTGATGGAAGCACACAGAAATGCCATTTACCTTCCCATCGCAGTGATACCCATTTATCTACTTGCACTGGTGTGCTTTTCAACTGCTAGGTTGGCAGGAGCTGGGACAGAGGAATGGGAGCTCACCCCGTCGTGGGGATTCGAACCACCAACCTTCCGATTGGCAAGCCCAAGAGTCCCAGTGGTTTAGACCACAGCGCCACCCGCGTCAGTAGGAGGCATAGAACTAATTTGAGACACGTCTCCCTAAAAAAATAAAACTAGATTTGAGGCGACACCAGTATTGGGAGCCGTTTAAAGATTTCCATCATATATGCAACACACATACATGCATGCAGTGGAGATTTAAAATCAGGGTTTTTCTTCTCTGAGATGGGCGGCCATGACAGGCCGACAAGCCCCCTCTGCCCCTCACTTCCCTCCACAGTACCTGCAGACCATTGGAACCACAATTGCTCTCCTCTGCTCAATCCACCAGAGCCTGTCTCTGTATTAACTCTCTGAGGGTTTGAGAACCATTGGTTACCCTCACTTGCTTTAACTGTCTGGTCAAAGCCTTTCCTGGGGTGTGGCTGCTGCTACATGCTGATGGCTTTTGCAGACCCTCCAAGTGTCCCTGTTTTCCAGGCACATCCCTAATTTGGAGAAGCCGTCTCGGTTTCTGATTTGATCCCACAATGCCCCACTTTTCCTTAGGATGTCTCTATTTTCATTGGAGAGATGTTGGAGGGTATGGAGTTATCCAACCCCCGAGCTGTCTGAAGACAATCCTGTACGGGGAAGGGTTTTTTTTTTAAGTTTAATGTTTTATTATGTTTTTATATATGTTGGAAGCTGCCCAGAGAGGCTGGGGCAACCCAATCAGATGGGTAGGGTATAAATAGTAAAATTATCATTATGGAATGGGACATCCCTATTCTCACTGGAGAAATGTTGGAAGCCACAGGCGACAATTACAAGACATCTGTACTGACAGTAAACACAGAACGAAAGTAATAGATTGAAGCATTTAATGTGCCTTGTTTTCATCAAGGTAAACCACATTCTTTGTTATTTTAATTCCAGTAAAACAAAACCAAATACAAACAGCCAACAAGAGTACAAGTCCCGGCTCTCTGAGGACAAAGGGCAGCAGTGAGGGAGGGAGACAAGGAGCCAACTCACTGCTCTATTAGTGGGGAGGACATTCACTGTGTTCACCTCAGCTATGGTAGGATGGATGCTTGGTGGCCCAGCAGAAAAAGGATAAAACCCACATGGGGGGAGGGAAAACCTAAACTCTTCAGCAGCAACCTCATCTTCCTCAATCCCGAGCCCCAGCTTGATCATCCTAGAGATACGGTTGGAGTGACTCTGTGGGTCCTCCAAGGAAGAAGAAGTCAGAGGAAAGCAGTGCTGTCTCCAAGAGCAGCACCACAAGTCCTTGAGGGCCTTGTCGTTCTTGTCTGCCTCGGCCTTCTGATGCAGTGTCTCTACAATGGGGTGGTCAGGATTGATCTCCAGGTGCTTCTTGGCCATCATGTAGCCCATGGTGGAGTTGTCTCGCAAGGCCTGGGCCTTCATGATACCTTCCATGTTGGTGGTTCAGCCATAGGTCTGGTGAAAATACAGGGCGAGGAGACCAGCCTGTTTGAGACCGTCACCTTTTCAACTTTCTTCTCCAGGATTTCCTTCATGAGTTTGCAAAGGTTCTCAAACTTGGCTTTGCTCTCCTCCATCTTCTTCTTGGAGAAGAAGCATGGATCCCCAGCTTGAGATTTTTGGAGAAGGCCTTGTAGAACTTCTTGTAGTTTTCTTTGTCCTCCGCCAGCTCTGCAAAAAGCTCCAGGCATTTCTTGACGATGGTCTTGCGAATCACTTTGAGAATCTTGCTTTGTTGCAGCATCTCACGAGAGATGTTCGGGGGCAGATCCTCGGAGTCCACTACACCCCGGATGAAGTTCAGGTCCTCTGGGATGAGTTCATCACAGCTGCCCATAATGAAGACGCGCCTCACATAGAGCTTGATGTTGTTCTTTTTCTTCTTGTTCTCAAAGAGGTCAAACGGGGACCAGCGTGGGATGAAGAGAAGCGCCCAGAATTCCAACTGCCCCTCGAAAGAGAAGCGCTTAACAGCCAGATGGTCTTCCCAAACATTAGTCAAGCTCTTGTAGAACTCGCCATAGTCCTCCTGAGTGATGTCATCAGGGTTTCGGGTCCAGGTGGGCTTGGTCTTGTTTAGTTCCTCCTGGTCGAGGTACTTTTCCTTGATCTTCTTGGTCTTCTTCTTGCTCTTGCCACCTTCCTCCTCTTCATCTGAGCCCACATCTTCAATCTTGGGCTTCTCATCATCATTCTTGGGGGCTGCGTCTTCATCCTCCTTCTCCACTTTTTCCTCTTCCGCCTCATCGTCGCTGATTTCCTTCTCACGCTCCTTCTCCAGATGGAGGGTGATAGGGTAGCCGATGAACTGGGAGTGCTTCTTCACCACTTCCTTGATGCGACGTTCCTCCAGGTATTCAGTCTGATCTTCCTTCAGGTGCAAGATCACTTTGGTACCACGGCCAATGGGTTCGCCATGGTCAGTTTTGACAGTGAAGGAGCCGTCTGCAGATGACTCCCAGGCATACTCTTCATCATCGTTGTGCTTGGTGGTAACCACAACCTTCTCAGCCACAAGGTAAGCAGAGTAAAAGCCCACACCGAACTGTCCAATCATGGAGATGTCTGCACCAGCCTGCAAGGCTTCCATGAAGGCTTTGGTGCCAGACTTCGCAATGGTGCCCAGATTGTTGATAAGGTCTGCCTTTGTCATGCCAATACCACCCATGTCCACCAAGGTGAGGGTGCGATCATGGGGATTGGGAATGATATCTGTCTTCAGCTCTTTCCAGCTTTGAGGGATCTGTCAGACTCTCATAGCGGATCTTGTCCAGTGCATCAGAGGCGTTGGAAATGATCTCCTGCATAAATATTTCCTTGTTGGAGTAAAAGGTGTTGATTATCAGGGACATAAACTTGGCAATCTCTGCCTGGAAGGTGTGTATCAAAACAAGTGCTGTACAACTACTGTTTATATGGTTTACTTGAACCCACAGGGACACAGGTAAGAAATATTTACATGAACAGAAGGATGGAGGATGTGCGCATTATAAGAAACCAAGTTTGTGTTCAACCAAAAGATGAGGATCTCCCATTCCTTCACTCTGTGCCGGGTCGTTCAGAATATCCTCAAAACCAATGCAGTCACAGTTGCCTTTCCAGAGATCCAGGGACAAGTTAGAACTAGGAAGGAAGATGCTGGAGCTGCTTCACTGCTTGGAATTCCATCTGCAGCTTCAGCGGTGCATGCAGCCCCGGAATATTTCTCAGAGTAGAAAAATTCATCTTCTCTTGATTTAGCAACAACAACAACAAAATTATCCGGTGTGTCCAAAGGATGAACAGGGAAAAGTTCGCTCTTCACATTTGTAAAACCTCTATTTATCACATCACAGCTTTCAAATGCTTCAGCAGCTGACAAATCAGAAACCGCAATACAGTCCTTCAGCTGAGATCCAAACGCTCTGGAATTCGCCTCAACCTGTGGTTTTTTTATAAAAAAAAGAAGGGGGGAAAGGACAGTCGTCAAAGACAATGGGAGATGTAGTGAAGCAACCCCTGTCGGAAGCCCCCCAGCCTTCTCCCCGCCCCATGCAGAGGTTCCCTTCCTCTTACCTGGTCTTTTGGGGGGAGGCTTGGGCAGCAGCCACAGCGGTGCACGATCGAGATCCTGCAAGAAAGAAGGGAGCTTTGAAGCACTGCTTCTTGGGCTCAAATCCTGTTGGCTACTTTCGCAGTGGCATCTGGGTGGCCCCTGGGAGAAGAGGAGGCTGGACCAGATGGGCCCTTGGCCTGATCCCGCAGGCCCTCCTTGTGTGTGTCCTAGGGCCCCCTCCTCCCCCCTGTCCCATTACCTCAGGGGCGAGAGGCCGTTGTCTGGGCTCCAGTCCCTCCCGGAGGAATGTGGCGGTTCCACGGCTGAACTTCTCCCTCGCTGCAAAACAAACAGAGACATCAGAAGGCTCCTGTCTCCCAGCCACGCTAGCCCCAGTCTGGGGCAGGAGGGTGGGAGACCTGGGAAGGGGGCATTTCCATTTACCTGATCTTATCAGGGCTCCCCACTTCTCCACTGTACGGGCGTCCGACCGGCCTAGCACAGAAGCAACAGCCAAAGTCTCCTCCCTCACCTGAGAAGCTGTTTTAATGGGAGGAAACTTTGGCTGCTGCTTCTGTGCCAAACCGGGCCGGGATGGAGCCATGCCCGTACAGAGGAGGGGCAGTGGGGACGCGCCGCGAGGGACGACAGCCGGGAACCGCCGGGATGTTGCTCGGTTCTTCATTCCGGGAGCCGGCGCTGGAGCCTCATCCCTGGAGGCGTGGCCCTGTGGAGGAAGAAGGACATCATATGAGAATGGAAGCCACAGGTGGGACTCCCAAAAGATGTTTCACAAGGATCCCTTCATTCCCTCTGCCCTCGTACCTGATGTCCGCCACGTCTCTCCAGGGATTTGGCCAGAACAAAATAGGTGTTGGGGAAAGGCTCCCACACTGCAAAGAAAAAAAAACATGAGCAGGCGCCTGGCTCCCTGCCATGCTAGCCCCAATCTGGGGCATGAGGGTGGGGGACAAGGGAAGAAAACATTCCTAGAATATGGGGCACTCAGTTGGCATTTCCACTTACCTGAGCTGGGAGCCTTTCCCCCTTTGTTCTGGCCGGCCTCTCGCCTAAGGAAGAAACAAGCTCAGTTAGTATGATGGGGGGAGACAGGGAGAATTCTGGGCTTGATCTCCACCAGAGCCTGATTATTCAATGGACAGAGTAGGCCTATGGGCCAGGCAACAACGGATCAGAAAAAGTACTGTTTGTTTTGCCTATTAATTATTGTTGGTTGCTAAAATCAAAAACGTATCAGGATATGAGTTGCAAGGAGCCCAGGGATATTTTGACTGCCATGGGGCCTCCACAGGTTTTAATCTGGAACTGTGCCCAACCAAGGGCCAACTTTGGGCTCTCAAATGTCAAGGGCACCCTATACGCAGAGCCGTAGCTGGGTGATCTTGCGCCCCTGGAGAACCGTCCAGATCACAACCCCTAGCCACGGACAAATGAGCTCTTCTTTCTGCCTCTCCTCCAACCCTCCACCCATTCAATTCACCCTCTATCGAAAACCTTTTCTTATGAGTCAATAGCCCAGTGTGAGCGCACCGGCCGTGCCCTCCTCAGACTGCCCCAGCCCTGCCACAGAAGGGCACAGCATACCTGTAGATGCTGGTATTGGACGTGGCACCGCTGGGCTGCTGCTTGGCCGGAGCCCTGACCGGCGCTTCCAAACCACGGCCCTGCAAAGGAAGAAGGACATTTTACTCTCCTGCCATAGGCATCCACTCTAGGGGACAGGGGTCCCGTGGGCCCTCCCCAAAGATTTTCTTCTGGGGCAGATCTCACTCCATTTTTTCTCTTCCCCCAGCCACAACAGGGCACAGCCAGCCAGCGGAGGGACATAGGGGGCAGGTGGGAGGGCGAAGGCCGCTCCCTGCAAGGCCCTTTCCACCTGGCCTGGGGGGCAAGGCCCAGATCCATCCGCCAGCCCTACTGAAGAGGCTCCTCCTGAGGCCGGAGGAACATTGCCCAGCTATTGTTTTATTGATTTATTATGCTGTAAACCGCTTTGAGATTTTTATTAAAAATATAAAGCGGTATAGAAATACAAATAAATATGTGGGAGACGAATTCCCCAAGGAATGAACATACCACAATGTCCAGGGATATTTGTTTCTGCTTCTGCCTTCCTGCCCGAGAACCTGTGAGACAGAAAGGAAAATAAAAACAGAGGAAGTTACCAACCAGTAATTCACAACAGAAAATATCCTGCCCACAGCCAGCCCCGGCTGGGCTCCAAACTCCGACCATCTTCTTACCAGCCAGATGCACTGACCCCTTGCAATTCTGCCTGGGGTGGAGCAAAGGGACAGAGAAACCATGTCCCTCAGGACATAGATATGAGAGCCACACCATGCAGCCCTCTCAATATCTCAAGGACCATTTCTGCGGGGGGGGGGGGGGAGCAAAGGGACAGAGAAGCCATGTCCCTCAGGACATGGATATGAGAGCCACACCATGCAGCCCTCTCAATATCTCAAGGCCCATTACGGGGAGAAGGGAGAAAGCTTGTTTTCTCCTACTCCAGAGGCCCTTAGGACCTGATGCCGTGAATTCATGTTACAAGAAAGGGGATTCCAACTCAGCTTCAGGAAGAACTTTCTGAGAGCAAGAGCTGTTTGACAGTGGGAAGAAATCCCTCAGTGGGCAGTAGACTCTCCTTCCTTGAAGGTTTTTCAGCAGAGGTTGGATGGCCATCTGCCATGGATGCTTTAGCTGAGATTCCTGCATCGCACGGGGTTGGTCTAGATGACCCTCGGGGTCCCTCCCAATTCTACAATTCTATAATCCTATGGGGTTCCAGGTTCTCACCTTTGCGAAGCTCACTCATTGTGGAGCAGTAGAGCAGGGTCAGGTTTGGAAAGCAGTACAGCAGACTTGAAAGCAACTCTCCTTCCTTGAGAGTCTGAATGTTGGAGGGGAGGCAGTTGAGAGTTGGTTGAGAGTGGCGGGTTCTAGAAGGGAGGGGGGGGAGGGAAGGGACGGCTTCCGATTGGCTGCAGGAGCTTCCTGCCCTCAGAAGGAAGCCATGTCAGATGTTGGGCTTCCAAAGAACGTCTGCAAGCCGGACACTCACTTATAATTATTTTATTTGTTGAATTTACATTGCACCCTTTCTCCCGAAGGAGGCCAGAATGACATGGGATGTGGGTCTATTCATGTCAGTTTCCCATTGATATGACACAGCTGAGGTGCAACTGGGAACACTGTGTGAATAAAAACCACTGACTTAAAAGTGCCAAGACTTACCTGCTTCTTTAGATGTGTGTCAGCAATGCAGACAATAGTGGCTAGCTTTCTTATTCTGTTGGCTTGCTGCTAGATTCTGGCTTCCTCACATATAAATATGGCAGACACACTTAAAGAACAAATACTGTTGCTTCCATCATGCCTACTTGGACCCATCAACCCTTACATCCGTGCCCTATTTTGCATGCTTAAATAATTCAATAAATACAGACAACAACGACAACTGTGGAGCTGTGAAAAATTCACTCTGTGTGTTTTGCTCCTATATTGTTAGTTATTCCCCTTGCAGAAGAAGAAGAGGGTGGGGCCCTTTGTCTCCCTGCCCACCCCTTTCCCCGCAGAAGCGGCCTTCCGCTTTCCTTTCACTTGGCTGAATCAGGCCCCACAGGTTTAATCAGATGTGCAGCCAAGGGCCAATTCTGACTATCTGTACTATCTTGCACCCAGTTTACTGTACGGTCCTCTAAGGAGGCCTTTCCCATCCACTGTCCTCTTTTCTGAAGAGTGTTGTTGGTAGCGATGGCCTTGGCTATCCATGCCAATGAGCCTTTGATAGTGTGTCCATCGCTTAGGGGTCCCAACGAAAGCAGAGCAGAAGGAGTGTTGCTACCGCTATGGAGCTTGTGGTAGAGCTTGGGCTCTTAACTCTTCCTTTAGCATCATGGGATTGTGGAGCTGGGAGGGACCACAGGGACAATCCAGCCCCCTGCAATGCAGGAATCTGTCGGCCAAAGTGGGGCTCCAACCCATGACCCTGAGGTTAAGAGTCAGGCTCTACTGGCTGAGCCATGATTGGTGGTCAGCATTTAATCTCAGCCTCTCTGGCAGTGAGGAGCATTGCACTCCTTTGCCACATTTGGGGCTGTTTTTGGAAGAATCTGGAGGCCACCCCTGTCGGAAATCAAGCCTTTATCAGGAGAAACTGGCAACTCTCCCAGGCACCCGGCTTGATCTCCTGTTGACCTCCCTGGCTGCATTCCCCAGCAAGATCCAGGCTAGGTCGCAATAGGCGATCCTTCTCAGCGTGAGAAGAACACACCCCCTCTTTCCTGCCCCCCCGGCAGGGGAAAGAGATAGACAGAAACGTATTTACATGCCTTTATTTCTGTCTTTGCAGCATTACAAAAAACATGACTGCTCTCTTCAAGCTCCAGCAGTCTAGTGACGAACACTTCCTGCACTTCCTGTACAGCTCATATTACACTCTGAGCTAATTCTGGTGCTTCACACTGTGAATTTACTGTCCCTCTGTTTCCCACGGGCAGTCCCAACATTCCCATAATGTTTTGCTTTCAAGCTAGCAGTTTGCAGCTGCATTGCTTCTATATCGTAACAACCCCTGTATACTATCCCATATTACATATTTAAGGTTATATGTTATCTTTATCATCCCCATTCTATAAATCAGAGCTTCCTAATTTTAAACTCAACATATGCAGAATAAGGTCTTGGGGCTTACTTGCATATAAAAAGATTTTAACCCAAAGATATTGGAAGTAATAATAACTACCCACTGACAGTTATGTCATTTTAATAATCCATCATCCCCCCCCCCTTATTAGTATTGTTCCGGAGACTGGAGTTTTTTTCCCTCTTAAAATTTTTTTGGGGCCCCCAAATGTTTTGAAGAATACATGGATAAACACTGTTCAAAAAACCAACAGGCTGATATGCTTAGACTAAAGGAGTGAAGTGGGAAAGGCACGTTTTAAAGAGATTAAATCAAAAACCTAATGATTGCAATGATAGCATTGAATATAACATATGAGGAAGTCGAGGAGCTGTGGAGGGGAGTCATAGAGTGTGGTGATGGGAAGTCTGTAAATAGTGGTTTATTTTTGTGTGTATTGCATAGCTGTCAACTTTTCCCTTTTCTTGCGAGGAATCCTATTCGGAATAAGGGAATTGCCCTTCAAAAAAGGAAAACGTTGACAGCTACGGTGTATTGGTTTTTTTCTTTTTGTATTATCAAAACTCAATAAAATTTTAAAAATATTTTTTTTGGGGGGCCCAAGAGAGTGGGGCCCTAAGCTATAGGTTGTTTAGTTTATACGTAAATCCGGCAATGCGTGTGCCAAAAAGGCGCTTGCAAAGCTCAGTCCACCCGGAAGCTAGCAGCGGCGCACGATGGCATTGCAATTGCATTTCTTTGCAAATCCAGGGCTCTTTCCGCAGGACGTGACATCAGGCGCCGGCCTCTTCCTCCCTGTTTCCCTGCCCGGCTGCGGGCGCATCTCCCCCGCGCGCCGGATTCTCACCCATGGCCGGGGCGCGCGTGCTGGGCGAGAGCGGGGGCGGCGGGGGCGCTGCTGCCGCCGCCGCGGCCCCCATGGACTACTCGGTGCACGAGGCTTGGAACGAGGCCACCAACGTCTACCTGCTGGCCGTCCTGGCCAGCCTGGCTCTGCTGGTGTACGCGCGCAGGTGGGCTTCCCCCATCGCTCTTTCGGTGCCAATATAGGTCGGCGGCACTGCAGCCTGCCCTTCGGAACCCCCCGCCACTTGAGATCCAGCAGGGCGCCTGCAGAGACGCCCGCTGCGCACGGTTGGGAACCCCCCCCCCCACCGCCTTTAGCGTAGCGGCGCCTGCTCGTCGGAACTCCCTGCCACTTGAGATCCAGCAGGGCGCCTGCAGAGACGCCTTTAGCGTGGCGGCGCCTGCCCTTCGGAACTCCCCGCCACTTGAGATCCAGCAGGGCACCTGCAGAGACGCCCACTGCGCACGGTTGGGAACCCCCCACCGCTTTTAGCGTGGCGGCTCCTGCCCTTCGGAACTCCCCGCCACTGGAGATCCAGCAGGGCACCTGTAGAGACGACCACTGTGCAATGTTGGGAACACCCCACCACCTTTAGAGTGGCGGCACCTGCCCTCCGGAACTCCCCGCCACTTGAAATCCAGCAGGGCGCCCGCCTGCAGAGATGCCCGCCCCGCCTTTAGTGTGGCGGCTCCCGCCCTTCGAAACTCCCTGCCACTTGAGATCCAGCAGGGCTCCTGCAGAGATGCCTTTAGTGTGGCGGCGCCTGCCCTTCGAAACTCCTTGCCACTTGAGATCCAGCAGGGCCCCTGCAGAGACGCCCGCTGCGCAAGTTTGGGACCCCCCCTCACTTTAGCATGGCGGCGTCTGCCCTTCGGAACTCCCTGCCACTTGAGATCCAGCAGGGCGCCTGCAGAGACGCCCACTGCGCAAGTTTGGGACTCCCCCTCACTTTAGCATGGCGGCGTCTGCCCTTCGGAACCCCCTGCCATTGGAGATCCAGTGCTCACTTCCCTGTGTTTTTTCCGGCGCCTGCCTAAAGGAAGCCCCTCACGCGCTTGGGAAGTCTAGGTGGCGTGAATCTGCTTGAGTGTTTCCTTTTTTTGCTTTGCGTGTTTTCAAAGTAGGCGTGTGTGGATTTTTCTCGATCTTGTTGTTTTGAGTCATTTTTCGAGGGGTTTTTTCTTTTAAGCCTTGGAGACGTTTTATGGCACAGGCAAATAATGTGTAAAAAGGCAGTTGTGATCATGGCGTGAAGTGCATTTGGAACGATGGGGTGGAGCAAAGAGGAAGTGCGACGTTCAGAGTGGGGTCAGCCTGTAATAATAATAATAATAATTAATAATAAAAAAATAAAAAGCATAGTCTCTGAAGGGGATAGTGGTGGTATCCTGCAGTGGTGGTAAGACTTGCCGCCTAAAGGAACAGGCTAATTCTTGTGCTATGGTCGTCTAATAAATGTCCCAAGCAAGCACAAATTTCATGGTTCTGCAGATTATCTTGCCACTTACAACTGGAGGAGACGTGATATGACACTTTATTATTTATTACTTTATTGTTTACATGCTGCTTGTTCTCTCGGATTTTAGAAATAAAAGGAAGATCATGAGGATTTTTACGCTACCTCCTGCTGTAGAAGTACCACCTGAGCCAAACTTTTACGATAGTGTGAAAAAAATTCGTCTACGGCAGCAGCTAGAGATGTACTCTATCGGTAGGTATACTCCATCGGCAAGCTCCCAGTACGTTTCTGAGCACAATTCAAAGCGTTGAATTCAAAGCCTTGGTTCAGTATACCTGAAGGAACGTCTCCACCCCCATCATTCAACCCGGGCACTGAGATCCATCTTTGAAGGCTACCTGGTGGTTCCTTTAAAAATGTGGAGTTTTTTGGGGGGGGGTTATTGTTTTTAGTTTATGTATTTTGTGGTTTTATATTCTGATTTAATTCTGTGAGCTGCCCTGACACCTGCGGGTATAGGCTATATAAATTCAATAAATAATAATAATAATAAAAGTTGCAGGGAACCAGACAGAGGGCCTTCCCGGTGGTGGCACCCTCCCTGTGGAACCCCCTCCCATCAGATGTCAAGGAGATAAAGAACTACACAACTTTTATAAGACATCTGAAGGCAGCCCTGTATTGGGATTTTTTTTAATGTTTCAAGTTTTATTATGTTTTTATATTTTGCTAGAAGTCACCCAGAGTGGCTGGGGAAACCCAGACAGGGTGTTGTTGTTGTTGTTTTATATTTAAAGATACAGAGCTTCTAAAGATACAGGGCTTCTATTCTTTATTGCAATGCATAACTGAATATATGTCAAAAGGAGACTCAGAATAGAAATAAACATTCAGGATATTTCAAAACTCGTAATAGAAGGATGTTTCAAAAGTTTCCAAGCTTATGAGAGTACAGCTGTCTTCCTGTATGTTATACAGAGAGGTGCAAGAGGAAAGTCAAAACCAGAGGTCAGCAAACTTTTTCAGCAGGGGTTCAGTCCACTGTCCCTCAGACCTTGTGGACTGGACTATATTTTGGGGGCAGAAATGAACGAATTCCTATGCCCCACAATTAACCCAGAGATGCATTTTAAATAAAAGCACACGTTCTACTTATGTAAAAACACCAGGCAGGCCCCACAAATAACCCAGAGATGCATTTTAAATAAAAGGACACATTCTACGCTTGTAGAAACATGCTGATTCCAATCTACGGGCCGGATTGAGGAGGCGATTGGGCCGGATCCAGCCCCCAGGCCTTAGTTTGCCTACCCATGGTCAAAACTATAGTATTGTGGAATATCAGTCAGTATACAGGACTCAGCATAGCTTGTAAGGGGAGTCACAAATCCCAATGGATGTTCCAGGATTTGCAGTTGGTTAGCTATGCTGGTGAATCTTGCCACATTACTGCCTAGATGGGCAGTAGGCTGTTATGACCATGTGGTCTTAAGAGGGCATACAACTGTCCATATTTTTCACCTCCTATTTATGGGAGGGGAGTAGTGTTCATTTTAGTTATGATGTCCTGGTAAACGGATGTTCAGCCAGCCTAGATCAGAAACAAGAAGGTGTACAAGTGGGACTTGCAAGTAAATGTTGCAGGGCGCTGTTCAGTGTGTGCAGCCAGTCATGCTTTTTTCTAGGGATTTCCATTTGTCCCGCCATCCCACCCCTGCCCTAACAAATGCTCAGTGCTCTGTAGTAGCTTCATTGAGCTTTTGCAAAAAAAGGCTTTTTTTTTGTACTTCTGCAGACCCCAAGACTGCTTGATACCTCTCTGTTTTGATGTTGCTTTGGCTTGATGTTAGTATATAGGATGACAGTATTTATCCTTTGAAATCATGGTCCAGGTACTCTCCAAAGGATGTTCTCCATTCAGCATAATGAACACAAAAGGAATACCTGCGAGTCTGATGTGCACAAAGGTTTGCTCAAAGCCAAACACAGAATACAAAAAAAAAAAGTTGCCAGTGTCCAGGTTTCCCTGCGATAGAGAGTGATGTGTTTTTTTTTTTGGGGGGGGGGCTTTTTGTCAAGCTTCCCATTTTTTATTCTTCGGATGTAAAACCAGATTACAGAATATACATTGCAGAATTACAATGGGTTTCTAGTTTGTGAGTGATTTTTCTCACTGGCAGTGTCCCATTACATCCCCAACTTTTCCTTCCAAAAAAACCCCTCTGAAAAACAACACATCATTCCATGTATAACCTTAGTATCAAACTTTGTTAGCAGGTTTGGGGTGTGATTTTGCAACTTCTTACTGCCTGCCATTGTTGGACATGTGCTTACATCTATTGCTTCTATGACTTTAAATCGCTAAATGATGTGCCAGTAACAATTACTATTAAATGTGGACATTTTGCACTCGTGACAGAAGGCAAATTTTTATCCTAAAATGCGTGTGTTGGAATTTGCTGAATGTGTATTGTGCTGAATTTTTTTATTAGCTAAGATAAACAATGGGTTTGAAGTAACTACATATTGTTGCTGTTTTGATGTTTTTTTGAGGAGGGGTAGAATCTTACAATAGGAATTTAACAATTCCCTGTATGTTTACTTGGAAGCAAGTCCCCCTGAATTCAAAAGGGCTTAGTTTCTAGTAATACCGCCTCTCCTGGTATGCCCCACGGTGGACCTTAAGGTCCATAACTTGCAACACCCTAGTGGTCCCGGGCCCTAAGGAAGTTAGATTAGCCTCAACCAGAGCCAGGGCGTTCTCAACACTGGCGGAACGCTCTTGTCTCATGAGAAGAGGGCCCTGCGGGATCTGATTTCTTTCCGCAGGGCCTGTAAGACAGAGTTGTTCCGCCTGGCCTTTGGCTTAGAATCAGTTTGATTCCCTCCCCCTCTTTCTTTTTCCTTTCTCCTCCTGTGAAGAGGCTGCATCCTAATGCTTTAATGTTGGATTTTAATCTTGTTTTTTAAATTGTATTTTAATCAACTTGTTTTTATGATTGGTTGTTAGCGGCCCTGAGCCCGGTCTTGGCTTGGGAGGGCGGGGTATAAATAAAATTTATTATTATTATTATTAATAATAATAATAATAATAATAATAATAATAATAATAATAATAATAATATATTTAGAATTGCAGTCTAATATATCCAAATGTGTTTATTTTCCTAGCAAGGAAATATGATCACCAGCAGCAACCACAGAAGCAGAATGATAGTGTGCAGCTATTGGTGGAATGAAGTCTTGAAGCTCTGAAGCCGAGAGGATGACGGAACGTTTGGGATGTAGTCATTTTCAATGCGACTTGAATAGTATAGTGATTTGTATTCGTAATTATTGCCTTGAGAAGACGTATGTAAATGTACAGCAAGCATTTTCTGAAATTGGGAAAATTAATATGGCTGATACATATTGGCCCTGTTTCCCAGTTTGCATTACAAATGATTTCCAGTAAAAGTAGGAGTAGATAAAGTTAAGGCAGGGCTGCTGGGACGTTCAGTGTGGGTATCACAGCAATTCCCATTCAAAAAGGGATGAGAAAGGCACATGACATTTGATGTGCCTCAGTGGAGTTAATAAAGTAGTTGGTGCTGGCAGAGAACAGAATATATACTTATAGGCTCACAATAAATACCAAATGTCCTGTTTGGGTTATAGAGTATAGATGAAGAGATAAAAATATTAGAATGTACAAATTTTCCTTTTTGACCTGGTAAAGAGTGGTGGATAAAACAATAAGTAGTTAAGGAAGTCACTTATTTTCAATTGGAGGCTCTGCAGGGCAGGAATATTTTTTTTACCTGTTTTAATTATCTTCCTGGTGTTTTATTTAATCTTGTTAAGTTCGATTGATGTTGCAGCTGTTGTTGTTTTTAAGCCAGGATACTTCCAGTTAAAATTACTTGGGACCATTGAACTCCATGGAATTAAGCTGTTTGAAGTTTAGGCAGTTGTGCCTGGGCAGTCTGTGGTCCTAATTAGAACTAAAATAAACTTAAAACGTTTTTGGAGAAATGCCCATTTGACTAAATCAGTAGCAAAGCTGCAATTCTTTATGGGGTGAGCACATTTTCTTATTGGGTTGTTAAATGGCACTTTAATGTGGCACTGTTACAAAGAGGGTTACATAGCTGGAGCACAAGGTAATAAAACTGTTCTGAGCGATTACAGCTACAACTGCTTGGAATACAGATCCACCTTTAATGGTCAGTTATAAATGTATTTGCAAATATGTCAGACAAAACTGATTATGGTGGAATTATGGAGTGATTAGGCGATGCAAATAATTTATATTGGAAGAAATGTGAAAAAAATGTTCCAGGCATGTTTGAAAACATAAATATGTGATGAATTAAACAATGAATTGCATCCCTAAGTATGTGGTGACTTTCCAATTATGGTTAAAAAGAAAAAGAGCAGATTAACAAATTTCTCCCTAGTGTTAAATAGCCATTTCCAACACTTGTCAAATTTTTTTGGTTTATGCCCCACGTCTCCTGAACTGCTGTCCTGTGCATAAAAAACTTCTAGGAAAGTAATGTGCTCAAGTATCTTATCACAGCCAAAGTTCCTTATTCTCCCTTCCACTTCCAATAGCATTCTGGTGTGAAAGTTTAACGCTTTGGCTGTAGTGAGACAACTATTCAAAGAGTTTCCTATTTGGACTGCAGATGGAGTTCAGTTGTCTATCCTTCTATATTTGGGATTTGGTCTCTTATTATATCACCACGACCCCTTTTTGTGATCCTTTTGCAGATTTCCTGCATTTGCAGCACCGACTAGTGGGGATGAGCTTTCTGTTTCGACAAGTGTAATCAATCAGATGAGCAGTTTAAGGGCTGATGTTCACATCATGTTAGGGCATCTTTTTGTAGATATAAAAGTTATCCCCAGATCTGCATTTCTGGGTGCTATATCGTGGGAGCTTGTAGTTTGCCAATCTTGGCTATAGCGACTTCAGTGATTCTGTAGTAACAAAAAAAAAAAAAGAAAAGTGAATCAAGTGAATTTCTTACGCTGTATGTGTATGAGGAACCCAAGTACATCCTAGTGCAGGCACAGGCAAACTCCGCCCTCTGGATGTTTTGGGACTACAACACCCATCATCCCTGACCACTGGTCCTGTTAGCTAGGGATGATGGGAGTTGTAGTCCCAAAACATCTGGAGGGCCGAGTTTGCCTATGCCTGTCCTAGTGTATCACTTGTGAATATACAACTACATAGTATTATTGTAATATAATGTATCACTTCCATTGGACTGTCTGGTACTATTGTGCCCTGGATAGCAACTGTACACTTGCCCTTGCAAAATGCTCCCGTACTTTCAGTGTATAAAATGTTTTTGTATTTTATTTTTAACAGTAAAATGCATTTAAAGTTGGGTCTCTGTGAAGCTTATTTTTCCTGAGCTAACAGCATTTTGATGGGTAACATGCATGTAAATTTAAAAATATATTTCTTACAAGGATGCACGTTAAGAATTATTTATCAGACCTAATATCTAGTGAGGGATGCGGGTGGTGCTGTGGGTTAAACCACAGAGCCTAGGACTTGCTGATCAGAAGGTCGGCGGGTTGAATCCCTGCGATGGGGTGAGCTCCCGTTGCTCGGTTCCTGCTCCTGCCAACCTAGCAGTTCGAAAGCACGTCAAAGTGCAAGTAGATAAATAGGTACCGCTCCGGCGGGAAGGTAAACGGTGTTTCCGTGCACTGCTCTGGTTCACCAGAAGTGGCTTAGTCATGCTGGCCATGTGACCCAGAAGCTGTACGCTAGCTGCCTCGGCCAATAAAGCGAGATGAGCGCCGCAACCCCAGAGTCGGCCACGACTGGACCTAATAGTAAGGGGTCCCTTTACCTTTACCCTTTACTCCCGCTGAGCTCCCAAGGCCTGCGGATAACAGCCTGTTCTGGGGGCTGGGGAAGCTCGGGTTTCCCCAGCCTCGCGCCTGGAGGGGAAAAATAAATCCCTCCCCCTTTATTTCCCCCTCCCGAAAAAAACTAGGTGCGCCCTATGGGCCGATGCGCCCTATAGAGCGAAAAATACGGTATATAAAGCAGATATTCTGGGGAACCTCTATTCCTCATCACCACTATGAGCTGAATAAAGAGCATGAAATCTTTTCCAGGGCCTCTTCTCTTCTCATGAGGTGGCCAAAGTATTGGAGCCTCAGTTTCAGGATCTGTCCTTCTAGTGAGCACTCAAGGCTGATTTCCTTCAGAATGGATACGTTTGATCTTCTTGCAGTCCATGGGACTCTCAAGAGTCTCCTCCAGCACCAAAAGCATCCATTCTTCGGCGATCAGTCTTCTTTATGGTCCAGCTCTCACTTCCATACATCACTACTGGGAAAACCATGGCTTTGACTATACGGACCTTTGTCGGCAAGGTGATGTCTCTGCTTTTTAGGATGCTGTCTAGGTTTATTGGATGGATATAACAACAACAACAACAACAACAAGAATAATAATAATTAATAATAATATTTTATTATCTTATTTATACATATAAACCACCCCCAAGCTGTTATCCGCGCCAGGCTAGGCTCCTGGGAACCTGCCCGTGTCCTCCCCAGCACCCAGACGGCGGGGTGTTACCCCATTCGTCCTCCGTGGTTCTTCCGCTTCCGGCGGCGCTTTCCTATTCCCCCCCCCCCACTCCACCTCCCCACCGCGATCTTATTTTCCTGGTGCACATCCGGGTCCTTGCCGGCGTGCTTGGCGCCCGTTGTGTAGGAGAGCGGGCGCGCGCGGGCGCGTGACACACACACAGAGAGCCAGAGCGAGAGGCTGAGAGAAGAGGCGGGCAGGCGAGGCGCCGGGTCTGCAGAGCGCGTGGCTGGGACGGTGAGTGAAGAGAGCGGGCGGGCGCGCGTGTGTGGAGACGGCGGTGTGTGGAGACGCGGTCGGTGGGTCCGTCGGGCCGCGTCCCCCCCCCCACGTCCCGGTCACGGTGACCCGAAGGAGTCACGCGGGCTTGGGACCGGCGTCGCCGCCGCCGCAGCGGCCTCCCCGACCCCCCCCCCCCGCCAGCCGCTTTCCTTTCCCTCTTCACGTGTCGAGGCTGAGACCCGCGTGTCTCGTGTGAATAGCGTGCAGCGCGGGGAGAAGGCGTGTGAGGGGGCCGGGAAGCGAATAAAAACGGAATAACGCCTCACCTGCCCCGTGGAAGCCAGGTGCGCATCCCCTCCATGAAGGTTTGCGTGTCGTTTCTCTCCCTTCCTGGGTTGAAGAGAACTTTTTTATGTCAGTTGCTTGACTCGCCGGCAGCCCTTTCCCGCCCCCTTTCTCTCCCCCCCCCCCAAAAAAGTTCAACTGTTATCACTGTTTTTTACCTTTTGGGAAAAGGTCCCCTGGTTGTCCTGTCTGGCTGGGACGAAGTCCCTTTTTCAGTCAGTTCATACCCAGCGTCGAGGTCGTATCGACTATTCTTCTCTGTGTTCATTTGATTGATTGATTCTCCTTTTCGTCTTGAAGGAGAAGGGCAGCAAGCAGCAGAGATAATCTCATTTATGTTTGTTCCATTTCTCAAGTTTCATAAAATGAGAGGCAAAAAAGATGCTACGGTGGGAGTTTTCTGGTGAGAAAACCTTGGGAGGCTGCTTAGCTAAGCATCCCTGCACTAAGTGACTCGTTTTCTGTTAATCTTATGTATGATCTTAAGCATGTTTGTTTAAAATTAAGGGCACGTTACTTCACCCAGGATTTTAAATGCCTACGGTCAGAGTTATAGCCCTATTCCCCGCCCCCCGCTCTTCTCCGTAAGGCAGTCAGGCCAACATTTGCTATAAAAAGGTACCTAAATTGTTGAGGAAGTGGTACACTGCTGTATCTGGGAGGGGTTGTTGCACATAAAGTAGAAAGTGGGCATGCCTGAACTATTCCTGTGCTGCTTTGTAAAGATAATATTTTTTATTTTATTTTAAGCATTGTTTCCATGTTATGTGACTGGACAGGCCAGGCTAAGCTTGATGTTAGTTGTGTGGCTAGCTTTGGCATGCATGAGTTTTAATACATAAATACCCACCAATGGGAGCTTTTCTCCCCATGCCATTGTTCCAATCTGATTTAGCCCTGCACTGATTATTTATGTCAAACTATGCACAACATTACTAACCACTAACAATATCTAGTTAGGCCCTAAAATATACAGTGGTACCTCGTGTTACATACACTTCAGGTTACAGATGCTTCAGGTTACAGACTCTGCTAATCCAGAAATAGTGCTTCACGTTAAGAACTTTGCTTCAGGATGAGAACAGAAATCGTGCTCTGGCGGCGTGGCAGCAGCAGAACGCCCCATTAGCTAAAGTGGTGCTTCAGGTTAAGAACGGACCTCCGGAAAGAATTAAGTACTTAACCCGAGGTTCCACTGTATTTACAAAGAGGTTCAGAAGTGCAGTTATTACTGTGTTCCCCTTTAAGGTTCCTGCCTTATTTGAAGGACACACAAAATAATACTTCATTCCTAACTACACTTACCTGGAAATAAGTCCTATTGAATTAAGTAGGACTTCTGAGTAGGATTGGGACGCAGGTGGTGCTGTGGGTTAAAGCCTCAGCGCCTAGGACTTGCCGATCGAAAGGTCGGCAGTTCGAATCCCTGCGGCGGGGTGCGCTCCCGCTGCTCGGTCCCAGCGCCTGCCAACCTAGCAGTTCGAAAGCACCTCCGGGTGCAAGTAGATAAATAGGGACCGCTTACCAGCGGGAAGGTAAACGGCGTTTCCGTGTGCGGCTCTGGCTCGCCAGAGCAGCGATGTCACGCTGGCCACGTGACCCGGAAGTGTCTCCGGACAGCGCTGGCCCCTGGCCTCTTGAGTGAGATGGGCGCACAACCCCAGAGTCTGTCAAGACTGGCCCGTATGGGCAGGGGTACCTTTACCTTTACCTCTGAGTAGGATTGCACTGTAAGGAAAGTTTGTAGGCAGTTCTCCCTTTCTCTGTGCTTGAAGACCTATTTTATGTGTCATGGCCGAGTCTTTTATAGACAAGTTTCAGCTAATATTTTTGGGTGGGTCCTGAAAGTACTTTTGTAGGCATGTTGGCACATGGACATTGTAAAGCTCAATACCTTTTACATGCATAAACATAAGGGAAACGAATAATGTCTAAAGTGCAATACGCTGCTATACTTGTAGTTATCTATGCTGAATCAAATATCTTGGTTGAAGAGGGCAAAAGAGCAACAGGTTCTATCTAAGACAAACTGGAGTGGCTGTTTAACAGGCATTTTGGGAATGCTAAGTATGTAACAAAAGTAATAATATGGAAGATATGTGGTCATTCACATCCATTAAAAGATTATGGCAACATTTTATTGATGGCTCTGCATTGTCGTGCAGCTAGGCACATGACTGAAGAGCAACTGACCATTGTTAAATAAATATGCAAGTGGTGATGAGTGTGGTAGGTCCCCATTGACCTCAAATTATAGAAGGTGCTTGTGTGAAGCCTCCTGAATCTGTTGAGGCTGCCTGCATGTTCTTCAGCCTTGATTTTCCAAACAGTTTCAGAATGTCCCTCATTTTTGATCAGTCATTAAATTTCCAACTGTTCCCACCATGAATCCCACTCTTAGTGTGATTCCAGTGTGTTCCAGGAGGACTTAACTACTGTGAGGATACTGCTTTTTGTAGGCTGGGAGGGAATGGGATAGCAGCAGTAAATAATACCTTAATATTTAACCCACCTCTGTCTCTGTTGGTCTTGCACTGCTGGTACAGGCATTGTTTCACAGTTTGCCCTTTGGCTTGTGCCAAGAGTGCTTCCTTTAGGTTATCTAGCGGGGAGAAGAGATAGAGCAACCTCCGTGAAGAGCCACAGGCAGCTATGGGTATGCAGACATGGACCACAGAAGAGGATAAGAGTACTATATATTTGCATTATCTATGAAATTTCACAATATTTTAACTTCAGGGTGGTAATGGCTTCATATTTCACCAGAGATAACTTTTAAAGACACACAACTTTGTCTTCAAATTCCTGCTACTGAGTTGCTAAGATTTTGCTGCTACCCGTAACCCCTGTGCTTTGGATATACAGTGGTACCTTGGCTTACATACGCTTCAGGTTACATACACTTCAGGTTACATACACTTCAGGTTACATACGCTTCAGGTTACAGACTCTGCTAACCCAGAAATAGTGCTTCAGGTTAAGAACTTTGCTTCAGGATGAGAACAGAAATCGTGCTCCGGCGGCACGGCAGCAGCAGGAAGCCCCATTAGCTAAAGTGGTGCTTCAGGTTAAGAACAGTTTCAGGTTAAGTATAGACCTCCGGAACGAATTAAGTACTTAACCCGAGGTACCACTGTATCAAGTATTATCGGCAGAGACAAAGAAAGCTGCCTATTACCTCAAAGGGCAGTCCTGACTCTGGTTGGTCCTGGGACAAGTTTAAGGTTTCGTTGCTGACTTAATAAAACATTGAATAGTTTTGGACCTGGTTTTCTGATCATCTAAAATAGTATTTGTTCACCCAGGCCTTAACTGGTTATTGAAACCAGTGCCATTAAGAATTTTCTAGTGACTGTGATTGTTATTGGCTTTAATGTATTTATTGGATTTTAACATCCTGCTTTTATTGTTGTGTTTTAAATTTTCCTGGAACTTTTAATGAAGTGTGGTATTACCTGCCAGTAATAAACTAGTGTGGTTGCAGATAATCAAGACGCCATCTGTGAGGAGATGAGGGAAATGTTTGCTGAATGGTATTCTTTGCCCATTTCTATGTGCGATGTTGGTGCTAGAGTAGTATGATGATTTGGACATGAATTCTGTTCTTTCTTTCCACCCAACATATCTCCACAAGTCAGTTGTGAGGAGAAAATGGCAAGAGAAGGATGTTCTATGCATGCTTCTCTGAAATCCTTTGGGCACAAGCTTGTTTCAAAGGTGAAAAGCAATAGATTAGTGGCTAGTTTTGGGTGCTTCTTGCTGTGCTGAATTGCAACATGGGTCACCATTAGTTCCTATAATTCTTGATTACATTTAGAAAAGCAGTGGCTGAATCCTGAAAGAGACCAATGTGTAGAAGGGGATGTTGTAAAATTGAATATCTCATTAAGAGATTTAAATTTCAGGTGTGATACAAGATGTTAGACTGATATCCTTAACTGGGTTTGTTACTTGCCTTATTGGTAAAAGAGAATGTGGCAAACATCTGTGATTCAATGAACAATTCAGGCAGAATGCAAAAGCATGGGTTACTTCTATACACATAAAAAGATGGATAAAACAAGCACTAATGTCAGGTGCAGTATTATTCCAGTCATATCCCAAGGTTCAGGCCATACTGCTGGGCTTCTAGTAATAGCCTATTATTCGTTTAATGGCTCCTGCACAGAGTTTCCTTGTTAGGGCAAATACTGAAAGACATTATAGCTGCAGTGGGTGGAAGGAAATGTTCGGATAGAAGTGCGGTAACAAGTCTGATAGTTTGTGATTGTTCAGTTGCTTCCAGTTATTGTATATACGTATGAATGACTGAAATAAGCAGACCGAAGCTTTGCTGCTGCCTTAGTGAATATGTTGAACTATGGTAGATTTACCAGCATGCTCTGCATCTATCACTGTTTATGTCTTGTTTACCAAGGTTGTTGTGGTGATCTAACAATGTTTTGCATACAGGCTAAAAAACATTTTCCCATTTAATGTACCAGAAAAGCTCTGAAGTTTTAATTAGATCCTTGTATCCTTTTCCATTTATAAGAGTTTACCTTACTAAAGCTACGTTCTTTATCTCTAGGGCTGGTATAGTGACAGCCTTTCATCTCTTGAATGTCATTATTATTATTATTTATTTATTTAATTTCTATACTGCTTTATATTTTTAAGACAAATCTCAAAGCGGTTTACAGCATATTAAATCGATAAAATATAAATAAAACAATCTTAAGAAAGTCAAATATAAAATATACAGTCAAAGCAACATAACAGAAAACTAAAATATTAAAGATTTCAAAATAAAACAAATACAGTGGTGGTGATGTAGAGAGGAAGGGATTTTGCCTCAACACTAATGTTAATTAATTTTGTTCTTTATAATTATTGTGCTTTGAGGGCTGTTGAAAGAGAAGGCAAATGAGGGGCAATGCTAGTGAATGAGAGACCATTTGCTGAAATGCACCGAAATTGGGTAAGCAGTTCTCGGCACTGCTGAAAATGTTCATTTGAAAACTGAATAGTTTTATTTCAGATGAGCTGAAAACACTGTATCTAATCTCTGTAGCTGATTACCATCCCCTCAGTGCTCACCTGGTGGTTGGAGCATCCTGTTCTATGGGGTCTTGCTGGTAGTGATCAAAGGCTATGCCCATACGCCAGAGGCAAATGTGTACACCAAATTCTGTGGGGGTGTTGACCTCCAGTGAGCCATATTCAGAAGTATTACTTGGCTAGGCATGCTATAGATGCAGATCTGGGATTGCATTATAAGGAGCGGAGCGGAGGATCAGACTGGGCCCCAAAGGCCTGGCAGAACATCTCCGTCTTGCAGGCTCTGTGGAAAGATGTCAAAATCTGCAGGGCCCTGATCTCTTGCAACAGAGCGTTCCACCAGTTCGGGGCCAGGGCCGAAAAGACTAGTTCAAGACTAGTCTAACCTCCTTGAGGCCTGGGACTTCCAAGATGTTACTGTTTGTGGACCGTAAGGTCCTCTGTGGGGCATACCAGGAGAGGCGGTCCCATAAGTATGAGAGTCCTAGGCCATATAGGGCTTTAAAGGTTTAAACCAGTACCTTAAACCTGACCCTGTACGCCACTGGGAGCCAGTGCAGGTGGTATAGCACTGGATGAATGTGATTCTGTGGCGAGGACCTCGTAAGGAGTTTATGTGTCAGCTTCAAGGGCAGCCCCGAGTAGAGCAAATTACAATAATCGAGCCTAGAAGTTGACCGTTGCATGGATCACTGTGGCAAGATCAGAGCAGGAAAGGTAAGGGACCAACTGTTTAGCACGGCGGAGGTGGGAAAATGCTGCCTTTGCTTTAGCTGCAACCTGCGCCTCCCTGGAAAGGGAGGCATCGAAGGTTACACCCAGACTCATGACAGAAGGCGCTGGCACCAACTGAGCCCCTGTAAGAGATGAGTTGCCCCCCCCCCAACCCCATGTCATCCCGACCCAGCCAGAGGACCTCTGTCTTCGAAGGATTTAACTTCAACCGGCTCCCACACAACCATCCAGCCACAGCTTCCAAACATCTGGTCAGTGTGTCTGGGACTGAGTCAGGGTGGCCATCCATCAACAGATAAAGTTGGGTGTCATCAGCGCATTGATGACAGCCCAGCCCAAAACTCCGGACAAGCTGGGCAAGGGTGCACATAAAGATGTTAAAAAGCACCAGGGAGAGGATTGTGCTCTGTGGCACTCCACACACCAAGGGGTGCCAGGACGACAACTCTTCCCCTAGCGCCACCCCCTGTCATTGGAAAGAATGCAGTCATTGTAAGACTGTGCCCTGAATCCCCACGTTGGGAAGGCGGTGGTCCAAAAGTTTGTGGTCGACCATGTCGAAGGCTGCTGACAGATCTAAAAGAATCAGCAGTCCTGACCCACCTCGATCCAGCTGCCTATGGAGGTCGTCTGTTAGGGCAACCAGAGCCATCTCGGTCCCATAACCAGGGCGAAAGCCGGACTGAAATGGATCCGTTATGAAGTAGTCATTAAGCTGTGGCATATTTGATTCCTGCATTGCCTGAAATATTTGCAGAAAAATAATGCAAGCTCTCAAACTGACACCCACACATTCAATAAATAGTCTCCTGAACGCCCCCCCCCCTTGAGCTGCTGTTTCCTTATAACGTGAATATCATACAAGTAACTGCAGGACAAAATGGTGGGGCAAGATGTTATATAAGGAATTGAATGAGTTGAAGGATCAACCATTTCTGAAGCATGTCTATAAATTGCCAAAAGTGATGCGGGACTTTTATTTTTCTGTAGAAAGTTTTCCAGTTTCAGAACTTGATTGTTAGATAACATTAATTAGTAACATGATGAACATTAATTAGTAACATGTTGAACACAAGGTCAACTTGGGAAGCTGGAATGCATGCAGGACATAACAATCTGAAATCAATGTTATAGAGTTGTGTCCAACTAAGTTTTACTAAGAGTAGACCCATTAAAATTAATGGGCACCAGTTATTTATGTTGTTATTTTCAGTGGGAAAGCAGGTGGCACTGTGGTCTGAACCACTGAGCCTCTTGGGCTTGCCGATCGTAAGGTCGGCGGTGCAAATCCGCACAATGAGGTGAACTCCCGTTGCTTTGTCCCAGCTCCTGCCAACCTAGCAGTTCGAAAGCATACCAGTGTAAGTAGATAAATAGGTACTGCTAAATAGGTTTAGTCATGCTGGCCATATGACCTGGAAATTTGTCTGCGGACAAATGCCGGCTTCCTTGGCCTGAGATAAGTGCTGTACCCCATAGTGGACTTTGTATGGACTTAACCACCCAGGGGACCTTACCTTTACCTTTGCCTTACTCAGGGCTAGCACTGATAGAAGCCATAATGCTTCCTCTCTCCCCCTCCCATGACTATTCTTAGGAAACACATATTTATGTGCATACCTCTTCTAGCATGTGAAAATTAGTATGTTAATAGTTCCTCAGTCCTTAAAATTGAAGGCTCCAAACCTGTGCTCGCTGAACTGGGAGCAATCCCCATTTAACTTGCAAGTAGACATGTATAGGGATGCAGGTGGCGCTGTGGTCTAAACCACTGAGCCTAGGGCTTGCTGATCGGAAGGTCGGCGGTTCGAATCCCCGTGACGGGGTGAGCTCCCGTTGCTCAGTCCCAGCTCCTGCCAGCCTAGCAGTTTGAAAGCATGTGAAAGTGCAAGTAGATAAATAGGTACCACTCCAGCGGGAAGGTAAACAGCGTTTCCATGCACTGCTCTGGTTTCGCCAGAAGCAGCTTAGTCATGCTGAACACATGACCTGGAAAAACTTTCTGTGGACAAACGTCTGCTCCCTCGGCCAGTAAAACAAGATGAGCACCACAACCCCGGAGTCATTTGTGACTGGACTTAACTGTCAGGGGTCCTTTACCTTTACCTTTAAGACAAGTATAGCATTCCACTGCAACTAATATATGAAATGGTATGCTATTAGGTTGTCATAACCTAAAATACCTGCAAGTATTCCAACTATTTTTAACTCAGTACCATATTCGCTGTACTGTAAACTATTTTATAAATGTGTGGCCTTGTAAAGCTGGATATGAATACATTAATAAATTTCCAAGCTTTGAACTTGTCAACATAAGCACAATGGCTCAGATCCTAAGTTTTTCGTTTTGTGAATGGTGATTTTTGCCAGTTTCTCCCAGCAGCACCTTTCACACAGTTCTGGAGGTACCTCAGCCCTTTCTGAAGATGAAAAGGGCTGCAGGAAGAAGGGTGAAATAACTAAAATTGCTCTTCCTTCTTCTCTGTTTGTGGAGGTGTCTGCTGGATCACAATGCACAATTGATTAGAAACCAATGAATCTGTGGCACTGGCACCTTTTTTTCTAGAAGAAAGGCACTGGTTAAAGGTGTAGCACATACTGTAACAACTTCATGGTGAGTACCAGTGCCATTTTTTTCTAGAAGAAAAGCACTGGTTGTAAGCATGCCTTGTAAGGACTGCCTTAAACTGTTGATCTTTGTAAGCAGTTTGGGAAATTTTATAGCTGGGTATTTTTTTTTTATAATTGGCTAACGTAAATATAAAAAAAGCTTTCTAACCTTCATGTTACTTTATTTTTACTGGATGAATGATTCTCATTTGGAATATATATATATATATATATATATATATATATATATATATATCTCACACATTCACACCAGATTTTCTGGAAGAATTTGTTTCAGAGTGGTGCAGGGGATTGATCATTATTTTCCTGGAACGCTGCCTAGTCCTTTGAAAAGGATAGTATGAAATCTCAGTATAAGTAAATTATAAGTAATTGCCTAAAACCTATGAAGAACAGCTTTTCTAGTCATGACTTTGTCATCTATCACAAATTGATGTTTCAGGGTTATGATTTCAAAAGATAAAATTTTGCTGTGTTTCATAATTAGGCAATGAGAAACAGAAATATATCCTAACATGGAGTTAGAAGCTTAAATTAGAACTATAAATAGTGTTATCCTCAACACTTTTAAACTATAAATGAACTGCTGTGCCACCTTATTAAAATGATATCGTTTCTATCACTGGCTGCTGAACAAAGGTGCTGTGTGGGGGACTTTTGGGTGTTGGGTATTAGGTGACACAGTGAATGAATGTATCTTGAACTGTACTCTTGTAATCTGAACTAAGGAGTTGCTGTAAATCTTGGGGGAATATGGGGTATCTGACGCCCCATATCTTAAAAGGCATTTTGCTCATTCCATGACAGGTCCCCTTAATTCCACGTTTAGGTTGCCATAAAATGCATTGGAGTGTATTCGGTCAGGTCCAGTTGATCCAAAGTGGTCCTTTCATTTTGAATGGCCATCATTATATCTATGACATAAGTTTTGCCTGGTAGGACACTGGAGGAACTTGTGCTTTAGGACTGCAGTGGAGCTAGCCCAGCACCTGTAACAGTAGTGTGGTTGCTTTAAAGACAGAGGATGAAGAAAGAGCCCTTGTTACAATAGCCATTCAGGAGCGGGAAATGATAGCTACTTCTTTATGGGGAGTTGCTTGAGGAGGGACACAGCACTGATTGATTGATTGATTGATTGATTGATTGCTATTATAGCCTATTTCATACCAAGGGTTTGGGTTGGGCAAGGAAACAGTACATTTAATCTAACAAAAAAATGACTAGGAAAGGTCTTCTGAAAGATACGTCAAGTCTCAAGGAGGAGAGTATTCTTAAGTTGCATGACAGCCAGTGAGGTTTTTTCATTATGCAGTAGAACTCATCCTCAAGTGCCTATAAAAGTTTTAAAACAGTAGAAGAGCCCTGCTGGTTCACACCAAAGGCCCAGTTAGTTCTGGCATCCTCGGGGAAGCTCCAAATTTGGTCATTAAAGTATTAACTCTTTATTGGTCCCCAGCAACTGGTAATCAGTTGCTTTTAAGACAGAGTTGTTCCGCCTGGCCTTTGGCTTGCAGCCAATTTGATTCCCTCCCTCTCTTTCTTTTTTCCTTTCCTTCTCCTGCGTTGAGGCTACATCTTAATATTTTAATGTTGTATTTTAATTTTGTTTTTAAGTTGTAATCATTCAACTTGTTTTTATTATTGCTTGTAAGCCGCTCTGAGCCTGGCCTTGGCTGGGGAGGGCGGGGTATAAATAAAAAATATATTACTATTATTATTATTATTATTATTATTATTATTATTATTATACTGAATGGGTGTTGTGTATAGCCACTGAGGATGAGCCAGTGAGGACACTGATGCACCCATCTTTCACACAGCTTAAAGCCAACTTAAGCTGTTGGCCATTGCCACATAATGTGATAGTGAATCATAAATTCCATATTGTGTGAGGTTGTATTTGCCTTTGTCCAGCCGATCCAGACAATTTTATTGGATGTGCATGAGTTCTAGGGTTATGAGAGAGGAAGAAAAGTGTCTACTTTTTCCATGTTGTGCATAAATTTATAAACTTCTGTTGTGTCATATCCCTCTTAGGAAAAAAAATATGACTAAACTTAAACAATCCCAGATATTTAGCCTTTCCTTATAGGGTCTGTTGTTTATACTCTTGATCCTTTTGGTTATCCTTATCTGCATCTCTACCAGCTCTCTAACATCCCTTTTTAAATGGGGACAACCAGAATGCTACATAGTATTTTAAAGGAGTAGCATCATAGAATTGTATAAAGGTGCTACAATACTAGCTTCTTTTCCCTTAATAATTCCTAACATTGAGTTTGGCTTTTTCATTGCTGCTGAACACTGAGATGATGTTACATGGAGTTATCCACCATGACCTCAGGATCTATTTCTTGTTTAAACCTGCCAGTTCAGTTCCTGAATATATGATGAATATATGATATTTATTTCTCCCCCTGATGTTTATCACTTTACACACACCAATCAGTCTCCTTTGCCATCTTGTTGCTCAGTTTACATGTAGCATTTTAGAATGGAGTGCTTAAATTTTCATCACCTTGAATTATTTGGAGTCATTCACAAACTTGGATACATCACTTTTCATTCCTAATGCCAAATCATTTACAAATTTTAAGTGGAACCTGTCCCAATAACGATCACACTGTTCAGTTCTTACCATTGTGAGGATTTATCATAAACCTCTATTTTCTGTTGTTTAACCCTAATCCAGAAGACAACGCATCCCTGTATCCCATGTCTTCTAATTTTACTTAGCAGTCTTTGGAAGTCTAAAATATAAAATGTCTGCTGCACGGGCAACTGTTGGACTGCATGTGGTTCTCAGACCTCCCATTTATCTTTCAGTGGGTGCTAAAGCTGCTTGCTTCTCAATCAGTGGGGAAGTAGATCAAACAAAAAAGAGTTGAATCCTCTTCTGGAAGGCAGGGGAGCCAGAAGAGGAGAGAATCATTTTCAAGTCCTGACTTTTTACTGTTTGTTCGGAGAGCAAGATTAATTATTGGCTCCTGAATGTTATCCCTGTGTACAGGTGTGGTTCTTGATCTTTTTTGAAGAGTTAGTTTTGGATTTATTATTTGGTTTTATTCTGAAGGTGCTCCTGAGGAGCTGTTTCTCTGTCCTAGTCCCTCCGTCAAGTCTTTAGCTAGAGTGGCAGGACTCCTAGAGAGGTGAGTAGCTGGAGGAGCCCAAAAACACAGGAAGAGTGGCTCAGAGGCACAGCTTTGCATTTGAAGTTGCTGGGAACCTTCCCAGGCCCCTTGTATTCTTTTCTCTAACATTTTGAGTGTCTGATGCAGTTAAAGCATGTGAGAAAAGCAGCCAATCATCCCACAGTACCCAGGGAGTGGGGAATGAAAGGGTGGTAGGATGTTGGATCAACTTTCTTTATTCTGCTCACTGAAACATGCATGTCCTTTCTTCTAGCTGGCCATTAATACGTTCTTATAGTTTTGACCCTGCTTTCTGGAAGAGGATTTAACTCTTCCCTGTATACTCCACACTCTGCTGATCAGAAGAATACTTCGCACCAAGTTCAACTTTTCATAGCTGCTGAATTTACCCCCTTCATACATCTATTTTTGCTGCTTGAAGGGGAGTGTCATGTAAATTGTGTTCTACATAGCCTGCCTAACAGCTCCCTTTAGTCTTCCATTCTTCCTGCCTGGGTGGAGAGCACTCTACCCTTCTTCATCCCAGCAGGGATAGATTTTGAAAGCAAGAATTATGCTGGAAACAAACCAGCAAAATTCCTGCTTTCAGAGGACTTCCCACCTCACCCCTGCTGCGGTGGAGAGGACTCTGACCTTCTATGCCCTAGTGCAGTGAGACTTCCCTGTTTTCAAAAGATATGTGAGTGCATGCACCCACACTATAGCTACTGGCATGCAGCTCCTGAGTGTCCACCTATCAATGTACATAGCCTTGGGGAGGGGGGAAGGTTGCCCACCCTTGGTCCACTGGATATCCCTTATGTAGAGGCACTCTCCAATAACTCTAGAAGGCTGTTGAGGGATAACTTTTCATTTACAGATGCAGTGCTGATTTTCAGCAAGTCTTATGGCTTTTCATCATTTTTTCCAGGAACCAAATATAAGCTAACTGGCATGTACTTTACTGGATGAATTTGTTACTTTGGTTACTTTTATGCTCTGGTATGGCGGTACTTTTAGAGACACGTTGCATATTCTTGTTAGATTAATTTCACATTTGAATTCTTTCAGAACTATTGGACAGATGCCATCCAGACCTAGCAATTTGATGTTGCTACTTAACTCAGTTTTTCAGATGCTGTTTCTGAAACAAACATGTTCAGGCATCTGCCTTGTAGCTTTTTCATCTTTGGCATCCAAAGATCAGGCTCCTAGGCTGCATTCTTTTTTCTTATTTACCTTATTAAAGTTTCATTGTGAGTTTCAGTGGTTTTCAAAAGCTCTCTTTGGAATCTTTTTGCTTCCCTTATCAACTTGCACTTGTTTTGCCAGTTTTGTGTTCTTTGTTCTTCTCATTTGGGCATGAATTCCTTAATTTGAAGGAAGCCTTCTTGCCTTTTATCAGTTTCCCTATTTTGCTTGCCAAACACACCTGCTTCTTCCTGGGTTTGTTGCTACCTAATCTGTTATATGCCCTGTTAGTGAGACTTCTGTTACTGTGGTTTTAAATGATCTCTAAGCATCATGGAGAGAATTGGCTTTCCTAACCCTCCCTTTCAACTTCCTTTTTCATTAATATAAATTTTTACCAACTTTATCCTTTGGGGGGGGCAATTGTGTTGATTGGTCTGTATTATTACTGTGCTTGCTTGGGAGATGCATCAAGAAAATAGGCTCAGTGATTAAAAAATAACATCCCAACATACATGAAGCAGGAATGTCAGCTATATGGTTGACTGCATTCTGAAGGCCTGGGTAACCAAAATATTTTTTTGCTATCATAAACCTTTCTGCATTGCATGTTCTGCCTGAACACATCAGATGGAGGTCAGGCATGGATCCTTAGCATCAGGGTAAATCCAGAATGAGAGAAGCTGTTCTGACACCATGGCAAGTTTTCACTGGGCCAGAAAGCAAAGGGTTAGGATGCAAAGTTGGGCACACACACCCAAGACTTCAAAGTGTGGGTTGGGCAGAGTAGCTGCCTGACAGACTGCTCTCATGGAACAGGCAAAAATCCAGAAAAGGGGAGGGGACAGTGAGATTCTCAGTCCAGTCAAATGAGCAAAGAACGCAGCGGTACAAGATCAGTTTCAGCTTTGAAAAAACAAAAACTAGGGTGGCATTTGAAAGGGAGATTTCCAGCAGAACAAAAGGCCTGGGTTGTGCTTTTCTGAATAGGGGGTGGCTTCACTCTAAGTGTGTTTTGCTACCAACTGGTGTATTGCTTGCATTCGGATATGAGGGATTTGTGGCCTTACTGGATCTTAGCTCAAAGCAAAGAAATCAGGATCTGGTTTGCTGACCTTGTCTAGTTGAGGTTTCAGACAAGATGTGGAATGACTCATTCTGATAGTGTGGGGACAACATGGAGGAAGTTTGGTGCTCTTTGGTAATGCTTAGCATCTTTCCAACTGCATATGTGTTGAATACTACAATTCTGTGAGTCTATGATTGTAATTAAGAGTACATTGCTGATTGATCCTGAAGGTCACGCATTGGGGGAGAGATGGGATCTTACACAAATTCAAAGAATGCATGCGTAATTGAAGGAGACATGTTAACATGTACTGTAATACTAAAACCGTGGTTTGGTGCTATGTAAATGAGCCTCAGTGGGTCCAAATGAAGCATTCAGTTTACACACTTGTATCTCCCCTTCCTTCACATCCAGCTTATTTTTAAAGAACCTTGAATGAATTTTGGATTTAAGCCCGTGACAAATACTTTAAAACAACAAGTAAGCATTAAAACCTATAATTTGAAAATGACTTATAAGGTAGTTGACTAGTGTTTGTTTGAGTTTACAAAACTGGTTTTCAGCATCACGTCTTTGAACTAAGCCAAGTGAATTGAACTACTGTAAATCTGAATTTGCAAAACATAAGAGCTGACTTTAAATTTGTTTTGGTCATGTAGGGCAGTTGTCATAACATTTCTGATGTTCACAGCTTTGTTTTTAGTTGTTTTGTTTTTAAAAATTACTGCGATGGCAGTTCTCTTCACTCTCCCTCTGTTATGTCAAAGTGATTGAATATTAGAACTAAATTTCTGAGGCCAGGGTTTAGAGGAAATACTTGCAACAAAGTATTAGTTGGTTGACTGCCCACCAGTAATAACCTCATCCTTAATTTCTCGTAATTAAGTAAATTGAGGGTTATCAGGCAAGAGGTTCAAGGTGAAGCTCAGCCTTTTCTCCCCACCCCAGCAATTTTGTTACATGTTGCATATGTTCTGCAAGATAGAAATATTGTTGCAGAACGAGGAATGGCAGTTAAAATTATTGGAATATACACAACTGGCAAGGATGACAGCATGAATCAGAGATAATACAGAACAAGCGTTTAATAGAGAGTGGGACCCCTATGTAAAATATCTTAAAGAATATTGTAATAATGAGAATTCCCTGACAGACTTGCATTGATTCCTATAGAAACACATATAACTTAATTATATATCGGAAAAACTTGGAGTGTTAAGGAAAGTGTGGAAAAAGAAAGAATGAAACTTAGGACTCTCGATGGTGTGACTGGAAGTCATAACTGAAATTGTGATGTAAGAAATTAATTTACTTTATGTAATGTGTTTTATTATTTGGTGTTTTTCTTTTAACAATAAAGCAAATTAAGAAAAGAAAAGAAATATTGTTGCAGAACATTTCAATGCAGTGTCTCTGCCTACTGTAGGAAGGTTTCAGCTTATCCATCTTTCCTGCATTGCAGTAATATTTCTGTGGACCTGAGTTAACTGAGGGTGTCCAATATCTTATAAACTTGCTGGCCATCATGCTTTGTCCAAGCCGTGGTAATTGCAGACATTAGATCCCTGCAGGAAATGTGCTGTGCATTGGAAGAAGGTGAAGGTTGCTGGAGCTCTCTCATAAAAGCTTGTTAAATGAGGTGACAATTTTATATGCCACTTTTACACTTAGAAAAGAGGCTGTGTTTGATGCTAGCGAGAGTGGGACTATTTTCCTTCATCTTTTTCCATGGCATAGAAACAGTATGTATAACTAGAGTTCATGTCCCTCAGTGGGTTTTCATTTAATAATTGTCTTCAACATGTCTCACTTCCAAATTTACTGATCCTCTCATTTGAAAGGTGGGGCATGTGATACCTTTGGGAAGAATACATCAAATAAGATGCTATATTTTGGATTGTATGGAGCTTAACATGCGCCAAAAAAAAATTTTAAAAAATTCCTGTCACAGGAATTGGAGGGAACATATTTTTTAAAATGGCACTAGGGAGACTTCCAGAGAAAACAGGTGGCTATTTAAGTGTGCCATATAAAGTCTGACTTCTTGAACCATTTTTGTGTTGTCTTTTAAAATAACAACAACACTAATAATTTTATTATTTGTAAGTCGCCCATCTGACGGGGTTGCCCCAGCCACTATGGTGGCTTCCAGCAGAATAGTAAAAACATGATAAAACATCAAACATTAAAAACTTCCCTAAAACAATCTGTACTAGGCAAATGCTTCTTTGGAGTTCTGAGTTGAAACTGCTATGAAGTATTTTGAACCTCCATTAAGAGCTTTGTTAGTTATTCATCAGTGTTCAGTAAAACACTCATTTTGAGCTTTTCTTCTGTGTTTTGATTTTTTTTTTCATAGCAGAATAGATTCTTTGCTGAAAACTGAACAAAAATGCCAAGTGTAGGCAAATGCCCAAGTAACCTATGAACACTCCAAAAGCTATGCATTTATACTATAGGAATGCATGTTCCTAGGGATAGTCACCTGAAAAAAATTAATTACAACCTTGAACTGGCCCAACGTGACTAATAATGTCCACTTACCATGTTGCTGGTTCCTAAATATGTATAGTTTTAGAAATGGGGAACTTCACCCCACTTTATCCCGCATATAAGATGAGTGCTCAAAACATGCACTGAATTCGTCATACTATGGCCAGAATGATCAAACTTACACACATTTTAGGAAAGGAAGGAAAACAACAAAATTGGTCATGATTAACTGCTTTAGTGACACGGGTGGCGCTGTGGGTTAAACCACAGAGTCTAGGACTTGCCGATCAGAAGGTCAGTGGTTCGAATCTCCATGACGGGGTGAGCTCCCATTGCTTGGTCCCTGCTCCTGCCAACCTAGCAGTTTGAAAGCACATCAAAGTGCAAGTAGATAAATAGGTACCACTGCGGCGGGAAGGGGAACAGCGTTTCCGTGTGCTGCTCTGGTTCGCCAGAAGCGGCTTAGTCATGCTGGCCACATAACCCAGAATCGGTATGCCGGCTCCCTCGGCCAATAAAGCGAGATGAGCGCTGCAACCCCAGAGTCGGTCACGACTGGACCTAATGGTCAGGGGTCCCTTTACCTTTTAACTGTGCTAGGCTGAACAATTGCAATTACGGTAGTTGACTCTCAACTTGTGCAGGGGTTATGTTCCAGGATAGCATGTAAAGCTATTATTCTGTGTGGCCAATACAACCATTAAAAAACTAAAAAGCACAGCTCAGCACTTACTTACTACTTTCTTACTACAGACTCGACCTGCACTCTCCCAGGGTGAGTGTAATGGTGGGTGGGATTGCCAGTGGTTTACCCCTGCACTACTGCCCCATTTTTAAAATTTTATTTATTTATTTTCATGTTTTCAGCCAAGCGAGTAAGGATGTGAGTCTACCGTATTTGTGAGTCTACCGTATTTGTATTTGGAATTACCTTTTGAACTTTATTCAGGAACCTGCAAGGCTGGGTAAATACGACACACCAGTTTAGCATGGTGCACAAATTGGGCCAATGCATGCCAAGGTTTTTGAACACTTTCAGTATAAAGACAACATATAAATACTGTGTTTTGTTGGTCACACTAAGCTACCTGGTGGGCATCCATTGAAGTTGTGCCATGATCCCTCCATTATTTCTTAGTGCCTCCGGTTACAATCTCTGCAGTCTACGTTTGTAACATAATGATGGGAAGAGAATAAAATGCTGCAGGGTCATAGTGCTGATTGAAATGTCACCTGTGTCATCCCCAAAATAGAGATTGCAATGGCTTTTGACTGTGAGTGTAGGGTGTCAGTTCTGAGTTCCTGTGTAAGAAGGATGCATGGTGTTGTGTAAGGGTTCCATGTGATGTTATTTATAGAACTTGTCTCAGATGTCTTTCCATGGATAAATCAGCTGTCAAGAACTTTATACAGCTTATAGCAACAAGCGTAAGAATCCTGCACTCAGTGGCGTAGCGTGGAGGGTGCAGGGGGGGCCGGCCGCACCGGGCGCAACATCTAGGGGTTAGGGTTAGGGGGCGCAAATCTACGGGTTAGGGGGTGCAAATTACTTGCCTTGCCCCGGGTGCTGACAACCCACGCTACGCCACTGCCTGCACTACTTGGTCTGGTAAGCTATATGTAATTTACAAAGCACAAATATTTGGCTTTTTTTGTTTTGTTTTCCCCAGTTAAAAGTGTATGTTTTAAGTCTACACATTGTTTACTCTAAAGCAGTTGCTGCTGATTTCCTGCACATTTCCAAAGGAAAGAACTTCAAGGTTAGTAAGACATATGTGCAGAGAAACCATGCAAAAATTTCAGACCCACCACCTTATCATATCTAAGCATGTGTTCATGTTGGATTTAGCTGTTAAGGAAAGGAGATATCTAACTATGCATTTTGGTACCATTGCACCATCAATTGTTGAGGCTAAACTTAAAATAAGCGGAGAAAGCTGTAAATATCACCCATTTACAGGCTTAAATGTAGCAATTTTGAAATAGGGATTTCTAGAGAGCTAGCAGCAGGCAGCAAAAGACCCAGAATGAAATAACTTCATTGGTTCCTAATAAGTTTCCAAGTCAGGGTGGATAAAAATAAATGATTTTTTAAAAATTTAAATAGATTTTTTTTAAAAAAAAATTAAGTTGGATATTTAAAATAAAATGCTTTTGGAGGAAAAATCTTTCTAAAGATAGTTTTCCATTTAAGTTACATTGTAGTCCAAAGGCTATTCATCAGGAAATAAGGGTTTGTCTTAAGTTTTTCATGTGTGCTAAAACTCAGTCTAAGTGGGTTTTTTTTAAAACCCGTTTAACCACATCAGTTAACAAACATGGATACATATGCTCTAATGTTACTGTTTTAGTTAAGTAAATTGTTTAAATTGTTATTAAGGAAATGATTATTTTTCTCCTTCCAATAAAGTGCAGCAGAAAAGTTGTCCAAATATAAACAGTTAACTTATTAAACATCACAATAATTTCATAATTATCTGTCTATGTATTTCTAATAGTATAACCAAATCAGTAATTTTTGGTATAACTGTGAAAATTACTCTGAAAATTTATTATTCCAAAAATGAAACTTTCATCTGCTTGTAAATATTACGATTATTCCAGCAAAAATGAGTCTGTTAAAAAAAAAAAGTTTAAATCAAGTCTTACTGACTAGTGATTTAAATCAAGTCTTACTGACTAGTGATTTAAATTGATTTGATTTAAATCAAATCCACCCTGTTCCAAGTTATTCAGAGTGCTGGTCTGAATGTTCAAAACCCTTTGTGGTTTAAGGATCCAGGTATTAGAACTACCTTCTCCTGTTTCAATCTGTCTGTCCCCTGAAATTGTTGCCTGAGGCCTTTCTCTGGGTGCCCCGTACTGTCTGAAGTGTGGGGTGGTGACCTCAATTTTGGAGTGCCCTTCCTCAAGAAGGTCTGCCTAGAGGTCTTGTTACTATCGTTTAGCCACCATGCAAAAACGTTTCTGTTTTCCCAGGAGTTTAAGAACTGGTAATGTAAATCTTTTTAACTTGGAGTAATTTGATTTTTCAGCCTATTGGACTATTGCTGCTTTAGTTTATTTTCTTTCTCTCTCTTAGTTTATATGCTTTTTATTTGTTTTTAAATTGTATTTTTGTTTCTTACTATTCTGTTGGCTACCTTGGGGAGAAAAAGATATGTCGCAGGTGTGATATATAAATTATGTAAAAAAATTTCTACATGGTACAAATATCACAAGAAAAATTCAAAACTTTTATTTTAGTATCTTATGCGAAAACTGTCTTAACATTTATCTTGGGCTGAGTCATATTAAGTGGAAACAATATCTATTTGAGCTAATGTTCTCTGGGACCAATTCAGATCCATGTCTAGTTATTTGATAAATTTATTTCAAATAAAAGCCTATTTTGCTAGTACAGTGTGTTGGTGTAATTTTATCATGGGGTGAGGGTCCAAGGCTAAAATGGTATCTCTGTTCAGCCATCACAGTGCCAGATGTACAAAGCATAGTAAAAAGCCTGCCTTTACCATTAGGTTTCTGTCTTTATAACTGAATGAACAAATGGAAATAGAGTTTGTTTGTAGTTATACTGCAAAACAAGACCGCGATGGTTAAGAGTAAGTAATTGATCCTTGACCCTCTAGTTTTACTATCATCAAAGACCAAACCAAAATAAGGGAACATGCCAAACCACTCTGAATTCAAAAGCAGCATCTTTTGTTTTGTTTTGTTATGAGACAGCTGTCTGTTTCTTTAAGGTTTTGCTCTTTACAATATTTATTTATTTAACTAAATCCTTCCCCCCTGCTCTTCAGTGGGCGAGGGACCCTCCCAGAGTGCCTACTAAGTAAGACAGTTCATGCCCTTAAGGCTTATCATTTGAAAGGCATGACACCAAAGGAAAAGAGATTGGGAGGAAGGAGGGGGGAAACTAGTTGGGACATTGGGACACTAGTTCTTAGTCACATACCGTATTTTTCGCTCTATAACACACACCCGACCATAACACGCACGTAGTTTTTAGAGGAGGAAAACAAGAAAAAAAATATTCTAAACAAAATAGTGGATATATGATTTTTGTGGTTCATGCTGTGGCCACAGACATGTGATCTGACAGTGAGTTTGGAGTAGCCCAATGCAAAAATCCTGAGGATCTATGTGGATCCATGCTTTGTAACCACGGAGGAGGGAAGGCAGGGGAACCATGGATCCTCTGTTCACGACTGCAGCAGATCCCCCCCGCCACCCTCAGGCATTCGCTCCATAACACACACTGACATTTCCCCTTACTTTCTAGGATGAAAAAAGGGAGTGTTATGGTGCAAAAAATACAGTAATTTCCATAATGACCAATTGGACTGCGGAAAGTTCAAGGAGAGGAGGAGCTAAGTGTTAATGATCTGACAGCTAAGCGGGTAATGAGACCCTGCAGTTCCAACTCTGCCTCTAACCTGTTGGAATGGCTATAGAAAGCTATGTAATGTGATACTAGTTGTGAGCTGAGGAGGACTCTGCGCTCTTGTATTTTGGCACATCATTGAATGCTGCAGGCTTAAAGAAAGACAATCTTATAGTGGATCAAAATGGGATTGTTTTATATTGAAGATTCTTAACCAAATTGTAGTCACTTAATCTCACTGCATGCAGTGCTAATCATCTAGAGAGCTGGTTCCCTATAGTTCCCCATTACAAAGGAACCATTCCACAATGTCATCCATTCCTCTGCATGTAATGTTCTAAGTGTCAGCAAGTGGTTGCCATAACGTAAGCTCTTAAAGATGCCTCCTAAAATTACCTTCAACTACATTTTGTAGTTGTCATATAGCTTGATTTGTTTTCTTCCTTAGCATGCAATAAACTTCTGCTGAGTTAGGAGGACATTCTTCAGCAACTGTGGGAAGTGGTAAAATCGACTGTAATTCTGTTCATAGAAACTCTTGAGAACAGAAACTGGGGCTGGGAAGCTATACATGTGCACAGTTATGTGGGGTTCACTGTATTTCCCCCTTAAAATGTCAAAAGATTGATGCAAGACTCAAAAGACAAGAACTGCCCTTCTTTCTGGTGATGTTTCCTGTTTTGCTTCTTGAGATACAGGTATCATGAAGGGGAGCGCCTCTGGAACAAGTTGGAATAAAGAAGCACAAAATCAAGAAGCTGATTCAAGCGGTCATTAAACGCACTGGATGTTTTGGGGATCACACTCTGAGAGGAAATCGGCAAAGTGGAGACATATAACTCCAGTTATTGAGCAGGGACATCAGAATCTGTAACACACTGCACTTTTTAAAGTTGACTCTTCATCTCTTATAAATGGTGGCATTTTCCTTTGCTCTCTGGAAATTCCATTTATGCCTTCTGCACCGTTGTGTATTATCTGCCATTGCTTCAGGAAAAAAAACAGCTTCTACTCTTGTACCTTGGACAACTTGGTCAATGCAGTTTGCAAATCTCATTTTTATGAACATGCAAAATCCAGAGAGATCAATGCATCCCAAGTACAGATGGAATATGGACTTGTGCACATCTAGAGCATGTTGTGATCCAAATGATTAAATATACACCAAGAGTTGACAGAATACCCAATTGGCAATATTTTGCAAATGCAGTGCATGTCTTCAGAAATAGGTTTCATCCAAAATTCTATGGTGCATTTAAAACACTAGAAAAATGGCATTCGTAAACTGACCAGAAATCACTGAACGAAATTCCCCCCCCCCCCTTGTTATTTAAAAAGTTTGGAGGTAGTGAGTGCTCTCCATTGAACGTAACTTTGGATGGTGCCTTTCTTACACTGAACTAAAGGAGCAAAAGCTTATGTTGTTGGGGTCATCCAAACGATAACAGTTTAGCAACGTATAGGAAAAATTAAGGTTCTGTTGGAAGCTGAGAGTCATGCAAGGTTTGTTACACATACAAGCCTCCGTAATCTCTTTAACGCTGTGATCTAATGGCATTTTTGTGAAAGAAAGTTAATGTATTTCTTTGGAACTTTGAAGTGATGTGTGTTGGATAATTCTGCAAGTTGGAGTCTAGAGGGGGAGTTCTGTTAACACAATACAGTGCTCTTGTTTTATCTTAAATACTAAAAAAAACAACATTGTGGCATAGGCTTTTTGTGCACCAGACACCATGCCTTGAAGGATTGTGCCCAGTTGCAGATCTGCCTTTTCATCTGTTACATGATAGACTTGAGTCCGCACAAATTTTTGCCACAATAAACCTTGCAAGACTGGGCGTGAGCCAAGTTAGCAGGAGATAACTTTATTTTTGCTGATGAATGTCTGCATTTACTAGTTCTATGAGAACCTCTACCCTGCACTTCCAATAGACATGCATCACTCAGGGCAGCTTCCAACAATTAAAATCACAGCATCAAGGAAAATACAAAGGAGGCAGGAATAACAGATAAAAACATTATCTGCTTGGTGTGGAAAAGGCTGGCTTTACTATCCAGGTTGCAAGGGAGGGGTGTCATTTGGTCCCCAGAGCATAGTACAATTTCCTAGACCAGTTTGTGCTGCTAAGTATGTGGCAAGTACTGTATTATAGTACAAAACCTGTATCAGTTAAACAGACTTTGGGCTAAGAAGGTATGCTCTGCTTTCTCTTTTCCTTTAATAGGTTAGGTTAAGTAAGCAATGTTAAAAAGTTAAGACTATCAAGCCCAGAAACAAATAACTGCTGCTGCTTTTAACAGCTTCATAGAAGAAAAATACTCCGCCTTCCCTTCCCTTGAAAGTAACCTGCTTAAATAATCTGTCATCTTATTTAAATGTTACATTTATATCCCATGTTTCCTCCAAGGAGCTCATGGTGGTGTATATGATCCTCCTTTCCCAATTTGGTTTTCCAAAAAAACATGATAAGGTTGGTTAGGCTGAGAGAGGGAGACTGCACCAAGGTCACCTAGTGAACGCCATAGCTGAATTAGAGATTTGAACATGGATCTCTACTGTCCCTTACCATGTGTAGCAGGTGTAAAGGAATCTTTGGCCCTCCGCTCAACAACAAATCGCAGGATCTCTAGCCATTGGCCATAGTTGCGGGGCTGGGGATCCTGCAAATTTTATTCTAGCAGTATCTGGAGAGCCAATGGTTCCCCACACCTGATCAACAGGCTTGATGCCAAAATGGCCCACGTCACCTGCCATCATGCATACCTGTTCTGCCATACTTTAGAAGAAGTGCAATTTTCTGACCTTATCCTGTACTCCCTCTTTGTGTCAAAGAGCCAAGAGTCTTTGCTGGTCAACAGCCCTACATTGTATTGGGTCCCCCTGGTTCAGTTTAAAGAACATTGTTGGGCGATTGACTTTAATGAATTCTATAGAACTGAAACTCACTTGGTCTCTGCCTCTGCTGAATGTACCTGCTTCCAATGTAGGTTGTTGCAGTGACTCTGGAAAATGTAGTTGTGCCTGTTATAAATGTAGTAGGATCCTAGAACAGATGAGTCTGCCATAGGGATAGCAGCTGGATGCCATGGGACCAAATCTAGTCCTCCGAATTCCACTACCTGAAACCCTAGTTGCCAACCCAGCATGAAGAGATATATTCCCCGGCTCAGTCAGTGGGCACTTCACTGCTGTAATGTGTGTGTGGGAGGGAGAGGGTCAACAGTTTGCCCGACCATCCTCTTCTCAAAGATGCACTCCTATAAATTGATAGGTAACTTAGGGTATGGCTTTAAGCAGAGTGGCAGGATTCCTGCTGAAAGGTGCTGGGGCTGCATTTTAAATTATTCCACCACAAAACCCTGTTATTCCGCCTCCACCACTACCTCAGATGTTCTTATATATATTTCCAAAATTTACACACTGTTTGTTGCGTCATTCCTCATTATACTACCTTGAATATTTTTTTCCTAGAAATGCACAATAATAATGGAATATTTCTAATGTGAAAATGTCTTGTGTAACACATGTTTATTTTAGATATGTATTGAAATAAGTATGTATTTTCTGTAAATTTTGGTTGCTGTATTTGCTTTAGATTGGCATCAGTTTTTGAGTTCTACCTTTTGGCAGTTTCTGCCTTGAGAAACCTGTTTTATGCTGCATTATCAGAATATGCCTTCCTGATGTACTTTCCCATGTCTTGGGGTCTGATAATTACAAACTTCTGAAATATTTTCATTCCCTGTTTGCTCTTTGATATAAACGTTTGTTTTTATTTTGCTGTACATGTAGTAATTTTAGGGATAAAACTAAACCTTGATATCTGTTGTCTGTGGGAACTTTTTAGAGTCTTCCCACAATACTGCTATTAAAGGACTAAGTGGGTTCATGTGGCTGAAGTTTGTCTTGATTGGTTAGAATTAAACACATTCTTTTAAATCAAACAAATGTTCTTTTCTAGCAACATAGTCTCCTTTGATTGTTGGTTCTGTCACTGGATTTAATGACCAGATGGACGAGTTGAAGCTTGTGGGAATTTATAGCCTGAATAGGGCTTTCTCACTCTTTAAATGGGAGGATGACTTCATTTAGGGATTTAATGTTGGTAGTGGAAGGTTGAAAAATTGTTTTCAACTCTTGGCAGGCTGAAGCCGAAGATCTGTAGAAGAGTATCGTAAACTGCACCTGTGTCAAAAATACCATTATTAATGCACTGTCCTTCCAAGTGCTGGGTTGCAGCATTGCCTGAAGTTTGATGTGGAATCATCACTGCTGTTTCCTTTTCAAAGAGAGAGTATTTGTGTTATAATTCAGTCACAAAGGTGTGCCTCAGTACCACCTTGCAGCACTAACACACGATACTAGAGTCCATGCCTTAGCTGAGACTCTTGTGTGTCCTCCAGGATACAGTAGGGGGTTATTCCACTACAGTGGTACCTCGGGTTACATACGCTTCAGGTTACGGACTCCGCTAACCCAGAAATAGTGCTTCAGGCTAAGAACTTTGCTTCAGGATGAGAACAGAAATCGTGCTCTGGCGGTGCGACAGCAGCAGGAGGCCCCATTAGCTAAAGTGGTGCTTCAGGTTAAGAACAGTTTCAGGTTAAGAACGGACCTCTGGAATGAATGAAGTATGTAACCAGAGGTACCACTGTATATGTTGCAGAATTTCATGTGGTGGTGCAGAGGAAGGATACTGATGCATGATAACTCGTAGACAGTTTGCAACCTGATTTAATTGTAAAAGAATCTGTAGAAGATATAATAGTCACAGACAGTCCTGGGGCAGAGAGAAGAAAAAAGGAAAAACAGCCACATGTTTGAGGATTCCTATCCTATGTTGCGGGTAGGGTTGCAAGTGTGTCTCAGGTCTTGAAGCCTGCTGCCTGAAAATAATTGTATCGGTTATAGAGCTGAGCAGCAATACTATACAAATTCTCATGCACACACAAAAATTATGAATGTTGGTTTCGGTTTTCTTAAGCAATATATTGGAGCGAGATATAAACATCCTAGAGAAGAGAAAACACTTTCCACATGCAGGAAGGTGTCTTTGGTTGGATACTAAAAGAACAAATAGCCTTTTTGTTGCTTTTGTTTCTGCTATAGGTGTGCTCCAACTTGCAGTATGCGTGCTTTGGATTTATTATCCTAATTCTGTGTATAGAATGTGGTGCAGTTAAAGGCATGTCAAGGAATGTAGTATTTTTTGCTAAAATATTCAGTTCAATTTTGATGCACTAATTGTGTTGAGTAGTCCCTGGTCCATGAAAGTTTATGCTGCAAGCATATTTCTTGGTTTGTTTGTTTTTTGCTGTGAGAGACTAACATGGTTACCCCTCTGCTAATATGTACCTGATTATGATGCCAAGTTAACCCAGGAGCAATCAGTTTGTCTTGAAATGGCCACATGCTGCTTGTGAACGTCAAATGGTTAACCAAGATTTAAACTGGCATGATGTGTGTTAGGCCTACATATTCCCCATTTGCAATTTGAACTATGTCAGTTGTCATGCGCATTTTAATGGTATCATAATGGGATAAAATACTCTTATTTAATAAACAGCTCACTTAGATTTCCAAATCTAAAAATGAGTAAATGTGTTCACTCACTAGAATTCCCCTTTGTGCCCCAAAGCATTGAGACAGCTATGAAGCTCATGTAACTTTCATTTTATTTACCTATTATTGCATTTCCCCCCGCTTTTCCTCCAAGGAGCTCAAGGTGCCACATACATTTCTCCCTTTCCACATTTTATCCTCACAGCAACCCTGTGAGGTAGGTTTGGCTGAGGGATTGACTGTCCCAGGGTCACCCAGAGAGCCTCATGTCTATTGTATCACACTAGGATTTGTCACCACTGTGATTTAGCAATAACTTCAAAGACAAAGGCAGGTTTTTAAAAAAATAATCTGGTTTGCATGTGCATTCTAAACGTTTCCCTTTTATTAAATTAGAGTAATTCTGACTTAAATACTAATGTAATGTTTGCAACCACATGTCTAGACAAAATGTAAAAATGTGCATTTTCCTAGCCTTTTATTTCGTGCAATCCAATTAAAGCACTGAATTATTTTTCTGCATATGTAGTTTCGGTATACAACACTTGCTAAATATTGCTAGTCTGTGTGAACTGATTTTTTTTTCCCCTTAAAGAAACCCTAAACTGAGAGGCACAATCAACTGTCCCTTTTGTATTCATGCTTTGTGGGGAGGAGGTGGGGCGGATTGACAGGAGCTCTCTATAAATGAGCTCCATTTGGATTGGCTTAACTCAAGTAATCATGACGCTGCCCTGTGTTTCAGTAACCACCCTCGACAGAGTGTCCTGTTAAGAGGAGGCATATTTTCACCTTGAGTAGAAACTCTTGGTTGATGCTTATGAGTGTTGCCTTGTTTTGCAGTTCTCTCGGGAGTTTTATCTGGAGCTCGCTCTGTAAGTTGTAGAACAGTTCACTTTGCTTGAGATCTCTGCTCCTGAGGTGTGAATATGATAGGGTATCTATTTTAGACATAAGGAATGCATTTGTGACTAGCAAGGCAGTTACTTGAAGAATTAACTTTGCTTCTCTTTGAAACAGCTTCAAAGCATTGAGTAAGTTTTTAATAATGGGGTTTCCCCCCTCTTGATAAACTTTTGTAGAATTTTTAAAAATCGTACACCTTCTATGGAAGTAGAAAAGAATGAGAGGCCGTTCTATGACAGTTTTCTGATTCATGATGGGATGTACTCTCCCCTTTGTAAAAAGTACTTTATAGCATCTATTTTCAAGAAATAAATTGAGCTGAAAGGAGGCAGATAGGATCTTCTGTTTGGTTGAAAACTACCTTAACCTCAAGCATCACTGTCTTATTATTGGAAGTAAACTTTACTCTAGCAGAATACAAATATGTGTAGTATGTATCTGAAATATATAGTCTATAGTATGTGTAGTAAATGTGTTTGTACAGTAAATGAAATGGGTTTTATTCAGGGAAGATAGTTTTTACTGCCAGGTTTTTTCCTAATAAATGATAGTCTTTCTGTAGCTGAAGGTAACAGACGCCAGCATGAGTTTTTGAAATGCAACATACCAGTGCTTGTCGTGCAGGATGGCTTACAATTAAGCAAGCTATATAAGGATGTGTAGGGAAAGTTGGAATTGGTTGGTGAAGTAACCCTTTTATATAACTGATATTTATTAGGCATTATTTCCTTCCTGGAGTATAAATCTTTCATCCTCCTTGGTCTTATTGCAAGCTTTGTGCATGTAATTTTAGAACCATGTAGGGATGTAATTTGCCTAGAACTATTTTAATTATCCTGCCTGCCATAACAGGGTCTGTTAAATTTTAAATACTTGTATGACTTTAACCTGTGGGAGGGAAAAAGCCATCTTATCCAACTGGTCTGTGCCTGGCGTTACAAGCCAGGTTTGATATTTTATTAAGTATTGTAAATTAACTATGTTATGTAAGAGGAGTGTGTGTATATGTGTGTACACCCCCAAGCAAACAAAAAGAATTGCTTGCAAGTTGCTATGAAATAATCTGTTGTTGTAAACTAAACCCCAAACCCCATGTTATTATCAATTAGAAACAAGCTTTGTCTTTGTGGCTCAATTTGATTGTTTTATAGGAAGCTCTATATGGTTGTGGTTAGTAGTACAATCCTGCTGGGCTTTCCATTTTGAAGAGGAGGATGTGTGCAAATTTTGTAACATTTGCCTCTTTTGCTTTTAAGCAGAAAAAATGTTTTTCCATGGGTTTCTACATACCAATTTTAGATGGATTCCCATGGGTAAGGTGAGGTCCATATTAAGGAAAACAAATATTTGCTGGTTGGCAAATATTCCTCTGTCACTAGTCCATAATAGTCCATAATTCCTCTGTCACTAGTCCATAATAAACGCCCAAGTGATCTGTTGCCGCTTAGGTTTACATGGGGTAAAGTTCAGAGTTCTTTCAGGGCAAGTGCCTTCTGACCTATATTGTACGGGTTGAGTTGCATCTGAGTCTTTCTTAAATGCTGGCAAAGTACTGGCAGTAATTAATCTGCCACATGTAAACAAGCTCCGTAAGTCAGCAGGGTTTGCCCTGGATTCCATCACAGAGGAAATCTAAGGATAACCCATTAGAATTCCCTTTAAAGTTCCTTATTTCCATTTGTGTACACTATTCTGCTGTTGGCTGGGAATAAATTGCAGTTTCCTTGGAGTTTGAACTTGGCTCTGCAAGTGTCCTGCTTGACCCCTCACCTTTGTTTTCTGTGATAGCCTTCCCCTTGGATATACTATTTGGCTGGGTAGAAGGGTATAAAGTGTTTTTACAAGTCTCTACTACAAATCTGCTTTTTGGGATTGGGCGTTTCACTGTACAATAAAGGGCCTACTCTACTTGGCTTCTGTTTGTAAAACCATCAAGGCTTGGCACTTGCTTAATATTTTCTGATTTTGGAGATTATTATTTATTTGAGTAGTGTTTTGAGTAGAGCGCTTTACAAAATATTAGCTTAGTCTCTGCCCAAATATTTCTAATCTAACACAAACAGAAAGCAAACGGATTAGTTTGAACGGTATACAGAGCAAGCCTTGCTAATTGATGGAAACTCATCCTTTCTTTAGTTCGGTAAATCTGCAAACTAGGGGGTGTTAAATCTGGACTAGGAGGTGGGATGGAATGACGGTACCAGACCAAGACTACCCTTTTCATTGACCTGCAGAGCAATATATTGGCTGGAAAAAAACCTGCAAAGTATTTCCATAAAACCTAATTAAGTTTTCTATTTCATAAACTCTATTGAGGAACCCTGTTATTCAGAAGGCAATGAGATTTTGAGTCCCATGGGTAATACCACTTGTGCCTTTGTATGAGTGTGAAGAATAGTCCCCCTGAAAATATTTCACACAGTCTTTCAAATAATTTATGTAGTGTCTTAATGAGATGTTGTTGATGTGAAGTTGGTATTTAAAGTCAAGAAATTTGGGACATTTATTGTAGTTTACTCTCAAGGCTTCTGTCTTTTGTGAAGATATGCCTGGAACAACAACAACAACATATTTTATAGCACGATCATAGTGCATTTTTAAGTAGCAAGAGAGATCCCTGGAGTGAAAAGCTTTCAGTAAGAAATTTGAAGTGATAGATAATATTTGGAATCGGGTGGTAAAGGTAAAGGTAAAGGTACCCCTGCCCGTACGGGCCAGTCTTGACAGACTCTGGGGTTGTGCGCCCATCTCACTCAAGAGGCCAGGGGCCAGCGCTGTCCGGAGACACTTCCGGGTCACTGGCGAGCCAGAGCCGCACACGGAAACGCCGTTTACCTTCCCGCTGGTAAGCGGTCCCTATTTATCTACTTGCACCCGGAGGTGCTTTCGAACTGCTAGGTTGGCAGGCAGGAATCGGGTGGAGGAGAGGGTAAATGTGCTGAAGACTTTATGGATAACGTGGGCACTTAGAATGGGTTTGAAAGAAGACAGAAGGCATTGTTTAGATATTCAAGAAAGCCATTCTAGCCAAAAGGGGCAACAAGGGAGAAACTAGGCATCTAAGGATTTTTTGAGACCTTCAGATGGCTGAGGGTGGTGAAGGTGGAGGAGAAAAGGAAATTGTTTTGGGATGGGGGAAAATGATTTTTAGTTATTGTAATAAATCAGAGTCAAAGACTAGGATACAAGAGCAAAGAGAATGGGATTAGGGGCATAGCTATGGAGGTTTTTGAAGCCAAGAATGAGGAGTTTATGCTGGGTTTGGAGCAGACATGGACCTGCTGAAGGCGCATCATGTGATCAGAACAATGAGTGAGCTAAATGGTTTTGGTGGCAAAGTTCTGGATAGAAGTGAAGAGGCTGAAGTGTGACCGTGGAAGACAAGATGAGAAGTTACTAGTGTGAGAACTAGAGTTTTTATCGGGGGGACAAAGAGAAAGGGGTTTATTTTTGCTTTTGTTGTAAAGTGGCATGTTATGGTGCTGAGCTGAATGTGAATGCCAAAGGAGAGGGATGATAGTGGATAGTGATGCTGTTGGTGGTTATAGAAAATAAATGAGGAGTGGAGGTCTTGGGAGGAAAGACGACGGAGGTTAATTCTCAACCCTCACTGTGTTTGACACCGTGATTAAATATTAAGCAGAAATAACAGACAGGTAGGCAGAGTTCTGAGATAGAGGAGGGAGTTCTGATGTGGAGGTAGGTGTCATAAACACATAGGGCTGGAGTGCTTATTTCAGACCATGGCCCACATTCTCATCTGGACAACTTTCCAGGAGCCACATGGCATTGGTGGGTGGCACCAAAGCCAAAAAATGTAAATTTTAGCATTGTACCATAGGTTAGTCTCTACCCACCATCCGGGCAACCAAGAAACACTGCCAAAATTCAAGGACCACATTTCAGCCAGGCAAAAACACTTAAGGGGTGTGCGAAGCAGGGCTGTTATGGGAAAATGGGTGTGACTGAGAAAGGGGAGTGGCCTATGTAGAGTCCTGATGGTCAGACGGAGAGTATGGAGGGTCACATTTGCTCCCTCCCACCTGAGGTTCCCCACCCTTGATATAGTTGATATTGAAAGTTTTGGTATGAGATGAGGTCACTAAGGGGAGAGTATATGCGGAGGTCACAACAGACCATGATGGAGAGGGGGAAAGCAAAGGAAGAGCTTCCCTTCCCTGTGGAAAAGTTGAATGAGCAATTGCGTCAACAGGAAGAGAAGCGGCTGAGGGGAGTCATGGAAACCTAGGGCATGAAGTGAGTCATGCAAGAGAGAACCATCAGTTGTTCCATAGGCTGCAAAGATAGTTGCCAGTGAGGAGATCATCAGTGAAGGGCTGATCTACTGGTATGCTGAGGGCAGAAGTCAGATGTTATGGGGTCAAGAGAAGCTGTGGTAGAGAGAGTTGACAGTAGGTGTAAGTGATGCATCCCAGGAGTTTAGAGATAAAGAACACAAGAGAAGTTGAGCAGTAGCTGCAGAGGCAGGTTGGGTCAAGGGGGTGTCCTTTTTGGAGAGGGTGGAAAGTGTTAGTGTGTCTAAATGCAGAAGGGAAGGAATGTGCTGATGAGATGGGGCGGGAGGCAGAGAAAAGTGGTATATTTATTTATTTTATTAAATTTGTATACAGCCCTTCATCCGAAGATCTCAGGTCAGTTCACAGTGTATTTGATTGAGGAGGAATAATGGGAGGAGGTAGATAGAATCAAAGGGGAAGATAACAGCGGAATAATGAACTAGATGGGAGGAAAGAGAAAAGGAAAGAGAGTTAGATAGGGGGTTATTTTATTTTTATCAGGCAAACCCTTCAATGTGGAGGGAGGGCATGAAGTCCTAGTAGGACTTCAAAGGATGGAAGAGGTGCTGAAGACTCCTAGAGTTGGTGTGCATCATAGCAGTACAGTGGTACTTCAGGTTACATACGCTTCAGGTTATACACTCCGCTAACCCAGAAATAGTGCTTCAGGCTAAGAACTTTGCTTCTGGATAAGAACAGAAATCGTGCTCCGGTGGCGCGGCGGCAGCAGGAGGCCCCATTAGCTAAAGTGGTGCTTCAGGTTAAGAACAGTTTCAGGTTAAGAACAGACCTCCGGAACGAATTAAGTACTTAACCCGAGGTACCACTGTATGCTTGATGAGTCATATGGCAAGCAGAAAGGAGAGGATGACTTTTAAAATGGACAAAACTGCTCAGCTGTTTGATTCTCTCCCAGAGGCATTCAGCTGCATGAGAGCAGGAACACTGGGCCTGAAGAGAGGCAAGAGGGCTGAGGATTAGAGGCGTGAATACTTCGTTAGTGGAGAAGTACAAATGAGAGAGGGCAAACAGGCACAAGTTGGGTGAGTGGGTGAAAATTGCAGATTCTGAGGAGCAGATAGAAGAGAGCGAGGACTAGATCTGAGAGGGCTCTGAATGAATAGACTGCAGGCTGGGAGGAAAGTAAGGATGGAAATGTGGTTTGGGAAGAGACTGCACAGTGTTAAGGGTGCTGTGGTTAGACCAAGAATTCCACAGCTGAGGGATAGACTGAGAATTGTTCTTGGTGATGACAAAGTAGCATTTTTAATGTTAAAATGTCCCAGAAAGAGACTGTAAGTGGAAACTCAAATGCTTTGGTTTTGAAGTGTTGTGGCTTTAGTGGCTGACCATAAACTCAAATGTTAGAAAACCTAATAGAAGTGAAAAAATATGTCTACTTATCACAGTGCTGGCATCTGTTACAGTAATGCAAACACCAGATATTGTTTGCCAAATGCATGCTGATTAGCTGCAAAGCCTCACCTTGTGTTTCAGTATATTTCTTTGTGTAGAATATTTTGCCTCTTCTGAATTTTTGGTTGCCTTTGTTTTGAATATAATTCCTGGAGGTCGTCTCTCCCCCCCCCCCCAGTAGTTGCCAAATTGTATGTCAAGTTCTAGCAATCATAACTGCCAAGCACAAAATAATTATGGCTTTTATGTTTTTGATTTAAAATGAAATAAAATTGATTTTTAGCAGGGTCTTATTATATTGTTGCCTTTTTGAAAGCACTCGTGGTGCTTCCTAAAACCACTGCAACAATATAAACCATCTAGCCTTTTGGTCATTAGGTAAATGGTCACTTATTAGATACTGTCCTCGCTTGGGAGCTGTAGCTGTAAGGTATGAATGGATAACAGTTTTCAGCGAAACTGTGAGCACACACTTGTGTAGTGAAGACGATAATTTGTTCCATAAGCTTTTCCATTAAGGCAAATTCCCCTTGATACTATTGATTGATGTCAGATTAACTTCCATTCACAACTCCAGGAGAGTGATCTCTGTGACATGGAAGTGCATTGTGTATGATCCAGGACTTTGTGTGGATGCAAGGCACTGTCAGTGGTGTAAACTTATGCCAACAATAGCCAAATAGGTTTTTAAAAAGGAGGATCAGGGGTGTGCGCCCTAGGCATGTTTTGTGACTGCCACAGGTCCAATTGCGACCACGTGGAGATCTCTGAATGCCAGGTTGGTGGCTGACGTCTGTATTTGGCTGGCCCCTCTAGCTTTCTTAAGCAGGTAAGCAGAAGAGCTTTTATTTATTGCATTTATATCTCACCTTTTTATTCAAAGAGTAAATGGTTCACCTCAGTTAATCCCTACAGAGACCCTGTGAGGTAGATTAAGAGGCTGTGACTAGCTCAAGGTCACCCAGTGAACTTCATGACTGAGTAGGGATTTGAACCCTGATTTCCCAGGGATTTGAACCCTGATTTCTAGAGTCCTTGTGCTATGAGGCAGCTATATACATAAAGTAGGTAAATAAATATGCAGCAAGCCAAATGTCACTTAGAGAAGAATCTGAAGTAATTTCCTTGAAGCTTAAATGTGTTTTATTCTGGATTGTTTTATTATTTGATGTTTTAATGTGCTGTAAACCACTTTGAGGTTTTTTCTTTAAAATATTAATTGGCATAGAACAGAAATCAACAACAATAATAAAATCCACTGGAGAAAAATTGGCAACTAGATTTTTTTTGTGGTGACCATAACCCAGGTTTACGGTGCCATTTGGCGATTAGCTTATAATATCTGAGTTTCTAACACTGAATGTGTACCTCCACATGAATCCTTGGGCCACCTCAAACCATACATTCACACCCCCAGGAGAGTGTTTGTGCATATTTTTGTAATTAATTGGTGTGTGCCCATTTACGTACTTGTCAGCCTTTTGCACTCAAAAGAAAGTATTGGGTTGGTCTTAAATTGATGCCATCTCATCCTGGATGTATGATTTGTGATAGGCCCAAGTTTACTGTGACTATGTGAGGTGCACACCTCAGTTCCTAATTCTTTTTGACATACTAGAGCTATGCAGAATTTTGCTCCCAAAGCATTGGACCAGGCACAATTCACTCCTATCTCTTGGAGGTGAGGATATGTAATTTGGGTGGCTTAATGATTATTTTGGGGGTCACACCTCAATTCCTAATTCCTTTCTACATATTTTAACTATTGTTGATATAGTATAATATATTAGTTAGCATTATTGAAACATACCATAAATTTGACATAAGTTGTATGGATGTAGGTGCCATGGTTCTCAGTTCTGTAGGTCAGCAGCTATTTTGGAAAATGGCTCTCACAGACTTTTGCCAACCTGCAGATGATGTCATCTCAATTGTTTTCATTGCAAACGATGTCTGCTGTGCCCTCCAAGTAGATACTGCTGTCAGTAATGATTTTCCTATAGAATTCAATTACAAGGACAACAGGAACACAGCAAAGTGTTTCACTTGAACTACCTTGAACCAGTTTCATTTGGCCTCTTCAGATTTGCTTACGATTTGATCTTGTTGGTGACTTTATCTCTGTCATACATCTCTTAATTCATTCTAATCCGAATCCTTGAACAGTTCCTCCTCTTGTGGATGATAGAAAAGCTGATGTTCAAGGACAAGAGCATTGTGCTCTCAATTTTTAAACTATGAACCCAGCAGTGAAATCTAGACTATGTAGCAATATTGCAGGGAAGGAAAGGTTGTGGGTTGAGAGAAATGGGAGAGATTGCCATTATCATACTTACTGTGATTGAGCCAGTTGTAAAGAAGAGTTGCATCAGTAGATAACTTGCATAAATTGCAGATGTCCGTATCAATGCAACTACAGGAAAAATATGAGTCATTGAATCAAAGTCTTTTGTAATAGAGTATACCTAAGGGCACTCCAGATTCCCTTAAAAGATATTGAGAGGTTAATGCTGTTAGAGCAGTATGTGGTTATAAATACGCTACTGTACTTGTAGGTTGACTCAGTAGGAGTTCCCTTAGCCCCTGGACTAACCCAACACATATCTTCTAAAATCAAGCAAGCAGGATGATACCATTGCAGGTTGAGAAAGTTTTAATTGAGTAGTTATCTGCAAATTGTTGTAGGCAATTTCAGATCTTGGCAGGAATTCTCTAAATATATCCAACTCAGGATTATTAAAGGTAGATCTTATGTAACGTAAGGTAAATGACCATTTGTACTGTGATTTTTGACCTCAGAGCAAAAACTTCATTTTTGAGCCATCATGACACAGGTTTTATTGGGTTACTCTGAAGTATGTTTACCTCTTGTATTAATCAGAGGATACATATTAATTGTTGCTTAGCACTCATTATACCTTTGGTCTCTTTTTTTCTTCGTTACATTACATGGTTCATCTTTGTGGCCCATATTGGAATTGAGCAAGTGGATTTGGGGTAATGGAAATGGGTCTTACTGTGGATGCTTCCCTAGAAGGTGGGGTTGTTTACTGTACTGGCATCTTACTCACTGGGAAATAGAAAAAGAATGTGCTCTGTTCATCAGTGTTCTGGAATTGAGAGCAGTAAACAATGCAGAGACGTACAGTTAACTACAGGCAATTCCACCAGCAGATTATTACAGTAGATCAAAGTGAATACTATACACCACAGTGTAGTGAAGTGATAGCGATTGATTGACGTGTCATCCTGAGGGAAGTGACTTTGTGACATCTGGTTGACCCATTCCGGTTCTTTTTTGTTAAGTCATCCTGAGGTGAAGTCTGTGCATTAGGAAGGATGTTTCTTCAGTGCTTGTGTGTGCAACAGTGTTGTAACTTAACAAGCCAGTTGAACCTTACTTTAACATGCCTAAATCCTCTCATTTGATCTGAATCCCAAGTACATTGTGTAGACATAAGAATTCTAGAATATAACCACCATGGAGTAGTGGTTAGGGAACGTTAGGGCTAGGATGTGGGAGATCAAGGTTCAAATCCACACTTGGCAATGAGCCCCTCTCTATGTCCATCCTTACCTCACAGAGGTGTTGGAGGAAGGGGGTGGGATATAAATTAAATAAACACATTTATAAATATGTCATCCATACCCAAGCATCCATTGTGCCTACTGAATGTGTTTCTTTCCTATCTCTCCATTGGGTTGAACATATGTCTCCTGCACTTGCATTACTGAGTAAAGATCAGCTGACTACTTAGCAAATCTTCTAACACTCTGGGTAAATTTGTCCCTAGCAGCTGAATACCATATTTTTTGCTCTATAAGACTCACTTTTTCCCTCCTAAAAAAGTAAGGGGAAATGTGTGTGCGTCTTATGGAGCGAATGCAGGCTGCACAGCTATCCCAGAAGCCAGAACAGCAAGAGGGATTGCTGCTTTCACTGCGCAGCGATCCCTCTTGCTGTTCTGGCTTCTGAGAGTCAGAATATTTTTTTTCTTGTTTTCCTCCTCCAAAAACTAGGTGCGTCTTGTGGTCTGGTGCGTCTTATAGCGCGAAAAATACGGTACATGACAGACATGAAAGAAACAGTGAAAAGTCTGTCTTATGACTGTTGTTACTCACACCAATGCATCGCTGTATCAATAATATGCTTCAATAATTATGACTGCCCATATAGCCAGTGTTAGCAACTGAGATATGAAAGGTAGGAGCCAAATGGCACCTTAAACCTAGGTTATGGGCGCAACAATGGAATGTCTAGACACGCTTTTTTATAACAAGAATACAAAGCTGAAAATGAATGAACTGCAGCTAAAATATTATGTTCAATTTTTTACATGGTCTGGTCCTTCCCCTGCCCACCCCCCTAATATTCTTAAGAGGGTCTCTTCTCCAGTCTTCAAAGAGTAGCTGGAAGTGGGGAGGCAGAAAAAGCTTCTCCTTTCCTTCCACTCTGCAGTTTTAATCTGAAATCTCAGGCGCAGTACTGTGCCCAGAACTCAGAAACTGCTCGCGTTAATGGAATTCCCTTTCGCAAAATGCACCTAGAACAATGGGATTTTCGAACACTGCATATAGCATCTAATATATCTGAGGCACATGACCTATGCACAACACTTAGCTTATGTATACAAAACAGCACAGAAATAGGGTAAGGAGGCAAAGTTTGTGAAGTAAAGGTAAAACAGAACACTTCTCATCTTATGCAGTAGTCTGGTAGCTTAGTGTTGTATTCAGAAGGCAGTGGCATGAATTTTAACGACCACTCTTTCCATCCTTTCCACTTAAAAATACTAGAAACATTGTGTACCTTGATGTACAAATGGTGTTCCTCTGTTGCAGCTTAGGAGCTGCTCAAAATTCTTTGTGAACATATGAAGCTGTCTTTTTCTGAGTCCAGCTAGCTTAGTACTGTTCATTGGGTGACAGTGGTGCTCCAGGACAAGAGATTATTATTATTATTAAATTTCTATGGTGCTGTGGTCTAAACCACTGAGCTTCTTGGGCTTGCTGATCAGAAGGTCAGCAGTTTGAATCCCCGCAACAGGGTGAGCTCCCATTGCTTGGCCCCAGCTCCTGCCAACCTAGCAGTTCAAAAGCATGCCAGTGCGAGGATATAAATAGGTACCACTGCAACGGGAAGGTGAACGGCGTTTCCATGCACTCTGGCACTCGTCACAGTCCTCCGTGCACCAGTAGCAGTTTAGTCATGCTGGCCACATAACCCGGAAAACTGTCTGTGGATAAGCACTGGCTCCCTCGGCCTGAAAGCGAGATGAGCGCCACAACCCCATAGTTGCCTTTGACTGGACTTAACCGTCTAGGGGTCCTTTACCTTTTTACCTTTTTACCTGCCCTTCATTTGAGGATCACAGGGCGGTTTACAGTATATGAACACAAAAATATACAACATAATAACAAAACAATAACGTCCCCACAGTTCAAAAGGCCATAGATTGTTTAATTAGCCAAAGGTCTGGGAGAAAAGGGATGTTTTTGTCTGGTGCCCAAATATCTGTAATGTAGGCTCCAGGCGAGCCTCCCTGGGGAGAGTACATTCCACAGACAGAGATCCACTGCAGAAAACACACGTACTTGTGTTGCTGCCCTTCAGACCTTTCATGGATACACAAAGAAGGACCTCAGATGATTATCACAGGGTCTGGGACAGTTAATATGGGGAAAGGCATTCCTTGAGGTGTTGTGGCTCTGAGCTGTTCCAGGCTTTATAGGTCACAACCAGCATATTGAATTGGGCCTGGAAACTAATTGGCAGTCATTGCAGTCGGTCCAAGATTAGTGTTATGTGTTCAAGCCATCTTGCCCTGGTGAGCAAACTGGCTGCTTAATTTTGCACCAGCTGAAGTTTCCAAACTTTCAGAGGCAGCCGTCCACATATAACATGTTGCAACAATGCATTAATGTCTGTTTCAGTGCTTCTACCTTAGATACCAGGAATTTTAACTAGGAGATTTTTGCATCACCCTCATCAAGCTTTCTTAGTTGCTTTACATAAGCATTTCAGAGCAATTTACAAATATAGTAAAATATGCAATGTCACTCATGACAAGCAAAGGAAAAAAGCAGAGCACAGTAATCAAATCATAAAACAATCATTCCAGCCCCTAACATAGGCATTACCATAGCAGATGGCCAAAGTTAGATTGAGAGATGGAAAGATATCACCAACTGCTTCAAAGAAAAGTTTAACACTTGGGAGAAGAAAATGTTGGTGCCGAGTGAGCTTCCCTGGGGAGACCATTCTGTGGGTGGAGGCTGGTTCCTTGTGATCACCCTCCAGACAACTGCCTGCCCCTCATTCTGACTTCAGGACATGGGCAGGCTCATATAAGGGCCGGGAAGGTATTGAGGTCCTGAGTCATCTAAGGCTTTATAGGTGAAAAGTACTACTTGGTCATAGAGCTCTGAAGCCAGGCTATGCCCATCCATATTGGACCACCAACTGAAGCTATTGGAAGGTGCTCCATGCCGTTTAGACCACTTGTGTCTCCATTGACAGTGATGGATCAAAGGGTATATCTGTGCATCTGATCTTTCAGGGGAAATGCAACCCTAAAGAGGCTGCATGCCACCTGTCCAGATCAAGGAACTGTTCTCTAACCATCTGTCTTGTCTGGATTGAGCCTCAGTTTTGGGCTGTCATCCAGTTCATTGCCACAACCAGACACCTGTTCAGCATGCGCTCTGCTACACCTGCTGAAGATTTAAATGGAGCCGTGTGTCACCAGCTTACTGATGACAACACACTCAAACAGTCTGGGTGATCTCACCCAGCAGTTTCATGTATATTTAAATAGCATGGGGGATAAGACTTGAACCTTGTGGAATGCCATACTGAAGGCTCCATAAAACCAGGCAAAAATCACCCACGATCACCTTCTGAAGCTGGTTGCCTAAGTAGGAGCAGAGCAATCACTCCCTCTGTCTCTCTCCTGGTGAAGGTGATCTCAGTGCTATAGCTTGAACCCTAGCTGAAATGGATCAGGATGGACAAAAATCAATGATTTTTTTTTAAAAAATCAAATTTTTAAAAATAAAATGCTTTTGGAGGAAAAAATCTTTCTTAAGTTAGTTTTCTATTTAAGTTATTGTACTTTTCCGTGTATAACAGGCCCCCGTGTATAAGACACCCCCTGTTTTTGGGGACTACAAATTAAGAAACTGGGGGGGGGGATTGCCCAGAGTTGTTGAGCTTTTTTTTTTTTGGGGGGGGGAGGAAATCACTCACTCACCTGGCCAACACTGACAGTAGCACACGTCACAGAAGCCGCCAGTAGTCGCAACAACAGCCAATTGACAGCAGCTCTTGCCGCAGCCACCAAACAGCCAAACAATCACCTCTGACAATCTCCTACTAGCCAAGTGTGAAGCAGTAAAAATGAAAGTGCAACCTTGTGAGCAGAATACTCCACAAGTCTTGGGATCTTTGTGTAATAATTGTGCAAGTCAGTTGCATGTCTGTGCAACTCAAACTTGAGACAAGTGCTGAAGGCACTTCAGGGCTGTCAACCCTTTTCCCAATCCCACTGGGTTCCAATAAGTGCACTAACACTTAACTGTACAGAATAGGCACCTGAATGTAGAAGCAAATCCAAAGGGGTAGTGGGGGAAATAGTAACTGGGATCTGTAAGTCCTTGCCAGTTAACTAAAAAGAGTTCACTGGTTCCAGGCCCTTCTTCCCAGCTGTAAATATTAAGATTATACCAGCAAGAATGAGTCTTTCTATAAAAAATGATTTAAATCAAGTATTGCTGACTAGTGATTTAAATCATGATTTAAATCAAATCCACCCTGAAATGGATCCAGAAATTTGGCATGTGTTCCAGTAGCCCATCTCCTTCATAACTGGAGGCTAGACTGATAGGAACAGGGCATTTCCATTGATGGTGCTTTTCTTTAGATGACCCTCACCAAGGAAGAAGAAGAAGAAGAGTTTGGATTTGATATCCCGCCTTTCACTCCCTTTAAGGAGTCTCAAAGCGGCTAACATTCTCCTTTCCCTTCCTCCCCCACAACAAACACTCTGTGAGGTGAGTGGGGCTGAGAGACTTCAGAGAAGTGTGACTGGCCCAAGGTCACCCAGCAGCTGCATGTGGAGGAGCGGAGACACGAACCCGGTTCCCCAGATTAGGAGACTACCGCTCTTAACCACTACACCACACTGGCTCTCGAAGTTTAGGAGGTAATCTTTTCCCTTACTTTACAGTTATGAGGTTTCAGAAGGTGAGGTATAATTCTGTTTTAATAGAAGTGGGAGATGGTTTTTGTACTTGATTCATTTTTTAAATTGGGGTTTTTCATGGTAACTGCATTTTTGTAAGCTGCTGTGGCGCCCCATAGGCTATTTTGGCAGGGCTTAAATGCAAAAAATATGCTTGCTGGTGCTTTGTGCGTAGCATCTGGGGCTAGTCCCGGTTATATTGCTCAGTCTGCCTGGTTTACAGCAATAGTGTTGGCCCAAGGGATATGGGGTAGGTATAGTGGTGGGTCTTGCGTCCCTCATTTTTCCACGTGGAACCCTGTACACTCACAATGGTAGTTTCTTCCCTGGAATTGTGGACACTTCTTCGCCTCTCCCACACAAAATGCTCTCTTATCTGTCCTCTTCTGCTATGCTGTGCATCTGGGTTGTTGGTGCCCCCTGTCTAACCATGATGCCTCCTGTCTAACCATGGTGAAACTGTGTTATAGTGATGTGATGCTGCTTCATGCTTGCTGATTGAACGTAGCACAGCAGCTACCTATATTGCATGAGCAGAGGGAGGCTTACTTGCATAAACAGAAGGAGGCCTAGCTTGTTCACGTGCCACATTGCTAACATAATCCTGTTCCCTGCTATCTGAAAAACTATTGTGCAAACAGCGTTGCCTATTTCTGCAAAGCTGTGTTCCAATGACTTGCTGTTTAGAGGTACCTCAAACTTTGGATAAAATTTTTGCTTCAGTATTTGGATTTCTTCCTTATTTGCTGGAACCTTGGGTGCAATGTGTAGAAAAACAAGAAGAATAAGCTCTACTTGCTCACTTTTGTCACACCATATTCTAACCCAAGTCACCCAAGCTTTCAGATGTTGGGGCTTTGCTGAAGCTCCAAAAGAAAGGATCAAGTCCCGAGAAGAATGCTAGGAGGAGGAGGGGAGCCAGGTAAGGGGGAAAGGGTGGGGGGGAATGAAGGTTCTCTAGAACTTGTTGCTTCCTCTGCCCACATACCAATCTTTCTTCAAGGCTGGTTGCTTTTAGGGAATCAATAGGTGCTGAAGCATGTAAAACTCTTATCTCTCTCTCTTTGATTGCTGGGTTCAGCAAAGGATCTGAACAGTTGAGAAGTGATGTTCTTGTCATAGCTTCCATGACTCACTGCAAGACATCATATGGAGGCCTGATGTGGAAATTGTCTCTGAGAGGTTGAAGCGGTGCAGAATATGGTGGTCAGGTTGTTAGCCCAAACCCACAATAGTGAGTATATCTCCTGTGGACTTAAAATACTTTCACTGATGACTAGCTTGTTTTCAGGCACAGTTCAGGGTTTGACCTATTACCTGATCCCACACCATTTATTGTAAGAACCACTTTTTTTTTAAAAAAAGCTGCCTGTTAGGTACAATATTAATTGGAGAGCTTCCTCTGATCGTCCCCTGCTTTGCAAATTAGGCAGGTTGCTACCAAAGAGAAGGACCCTTTCTGTGCTTTCCACATGAATTTGGAGCATCTGTCTTTTAGGTGACGGGGAAAGTCCTTCATTCTTGCCCATGCTTCTGGTAGGCTGCTAGTTTTTATTGCTGCTTTGACTGTTGCTAGCTTGGTTTTGCATCTTGAGCGGTATGCTTTATCCTGACAGCTCATATGTCTTTAGCACTGATTTGAATGCTGTTTAAGGCGTTATTATGAATTTTGTGAGCTGTCCGAAATCCTGTAGCAGTAGCTGTGGAAAAGGGGTTATTAAAAGAAGAAGACATAAGTATGATAAAGTGCATTGACCCAAGATTTACCGGTATGTGAACTTATGTGGCACGCAACACTTTGAGACTTTCTACATTGAATTAATTCTTTGAAGAAGGGTATTTCCTTTGCTTTGTTAAGGCCACGGTACTAATCTTTGTTTCTGATGCATTTATTTTTCTTCCTTAATGGGGTTGCAAACTTGTGCCATATTCTTTTTTTAAAAGAAACTCCAGTTTCACTCAGTTACAGCAAAAGCAGTTTTGTGCAGTTGGCAAGTATAGGGGTTGTCACACTGTGGACTAGCTGGGCCTGAGAGAGATTGCGGCCAGGGGCCCCTTTTCTCTGAAAATAAAATAAATGATCACAAGGATTTGGCACAGTGTCAAATAGTTCACTCACTTATTTATGAGATTCTTATCTGTCCCTTCATGTTAAGGTCCCAGGGGCAGTTTACAACAATATAATCAAACAATTAGAATGGTGTATACAATTACAAGAACAATTAAACCAATTCCAAGAGAAAAGAAGCACAGTGTAGGTTAAACAACACAGCAGAGGTTGCCTCCACGAAAATTGCTGTTAAAGGTCATGGGATAAAGGGTTGCATTTCCAGCATATGGTGGAAGCTAGACAACAAGCTTAAAGATTTTAGTACTCCTTCACTAGGGCATTACGTTCCATGTGAAACAACCCATCAAGAAGAACAGAATGCAAAATGTGTGGCTTATTATATGAGTTCTTTCTGCTCTTTGCTGTGACAGTGTGTAATTGTATGAGCTGGTTACCAAATGTCTAGCTTGATGAGTTCACCTCATCCAGGACAGTTGGTTCTCCTATATTTGGAAGTATATATTGGCTGCTGATATAAGCCCGGGCTGGATGATAGCTTACCCATCCAGCTTCAGCTCCAAATATTGATTGGCAGTCTCTCTTCATTGTTAAATTCGGTATGATTTTTGAGGAAAGCCCTTGGTACTTGGGAGAGGGGTGCAAAAGAAGGTGCTTGGCATGTGACAGGCACAGCATCACGTCAGCCACCTCATTGTGCACCCTTTACATCAGCCTTTCTCAACCTTGGGTCTCTCGATGTTGTTGGACTACAACTCCCATCATTCCTAGCCAGCAGGGCCAGTGGTCAGGGATGATGGGAGTTGTAGTTCAAGAACATCTGGGGATCCAGGTTTGAGAAAGGCTGCTTTACACTTTAACAGTATTTTTAACAATGGTAAGAGGGGAGCATGTCCAGAATGCCGTAGCATAGTATCTCTGAAACAGGCATGTATTTTTTCACCAGCAAGTACTGCAATTAAGATACTACTCTGCCGTATTCTTATTTCCTTCTTGGTTAATCTTTGCCAGTGGATTCAATTGGCTGCTCCTGTGGCAGAGCAACATCCTGTCCTTTCCCTTGCACACTGTACTGCAGGGTCAGTTCACCAGGCCTTTTCAGGACAGCAGCATCCGTCATCAGCTTTCTTTGCTTTTCAAAGGCTTGCCGCTGGGACTCTGTTTCAGTTCTCTTTTGTCACTGGACAGGCTGACACTATTTCCACTGAATGAGGACAAAACCTAGATGGAAGCTTTATCCTTACTACCAGGGTGGATACACCCCCCCCCCCAATTTTAGTGATCCCAGGTGTCAGTCTTTTAAAGTAACCGAAATGTCAATATAATCTAAACATGCTTCATTTTATACTTAATTCTTAAAGCTTAATTTATGACTCTGTCAAATGTGCCTCTATCATTCAGTGTGTGAGCGAGAGAAGCATTTATTTTATTTTAAAGCATTGATCATTAGGAACATAGGTAGTTGAGCATGAGCGTGCAGACTAGCAGGGTGAATTGCCTGCCTGGCATGAAGATTGCACATGTTGCTGGTCACCAAGTAGCAAGGGAGATTGTGCTGCGGCAAAGTCAGAACTTGGGGGCACATTCACACCAATGATAAGGGTAAATGTAGTTGCGAGGTCCTGGTAGCCAAATTTAGGTTGCTAGGTAGAATGCTGAAAGCCAGAACCTCCAAGGTATGCATGGATGAGACAGTGGTGCTGGGAGGAGGGGTTTGGATTTATTAGTCACTGGGGAACATTCTGGGGCAAGACAGGCCTGTACAAAAGTGATAGGCTCCACTTGAACTGGGCTTGGAGCAGACTGTTGGCATTTAAAATAAAATAGGTGGCATAGCAACGTTTAAACTGATTTGCAGTGAAAGGCAATGGGACCTGAGGGATGAAGATGATAAATGGGAGAATATTTAAATGGGGTGGCAGCAAACTCAGCACTGTGAGTGCCGGGGCGCAGGACAGTAATTCAGAGAAGCCAAAGCGCCGCAAATCAAAATGCAAGCGCCAAAGACACTTCAAGAGAGAGACTCTGTGCAAGTGTTTATATGCTAATGCTAGAAGCTCCCAAGCCAAGATGGGTGAACTGTAGTGCTTGCTTTTAAAAGGTGGCATTGATATAGTTGGTATTACAGAAGCCTGGTGGAGCAGAGAGAACCAGTGGGAGACAGATATCTCTGGACGTAAACTCTACAGGAGGGCAGAGAAGGACGTGTTGCTCTGTACATCCTCATCCTCAGGAGAGGTTTTTCGGGGAGTGTTGAAAGACAGTAGGAAAGTCAGTGTACGTGAGCTTTTCTCTGGATCCAACTCAATATCTTTTCAACAACTTTTTCAATTGTGCTTTGACTGATTGTGATCAGGTATTCTTGCTTTAAAAACAAAACAAAACAAAATAAAATAAAATAAAAGCATGAGTTCATTGGTCAACTGGTGCAAGGATTGCTCTTTAAATGTTCTTGAAGCATTTCTTGAAAGTATCTCAGTAACCAACAGGCAGAAGGACTGTGGTCTACTTTCTGCCATCCCTGATTCTGAGTTACTTTTAAACTGACTCTGATAGTCTTGTGTGCATTTATCATTGTGAGTGTTACATGTCATTCTGCAATATCATCAGTTGATTTTAACCACTTGTAAATCTGTTGTGTTTTATCCTCAAAAAATTATCTTTTACAGGAGAGGTCATCGCAGCTTTAACACTACTGAAGCAAAATATGGAATGGGTTTCACTGGTGACTGAATCCGGCCAAACAAACAGTATTGACAGTAGCTTGAAAATCACCAGTTAGCAGTTTCTTCACGCTCCAACACTGCACAGCACTTTCCAGAGAGAACGCATTGTGTGCAAGAAATCTGCTTTACAAATCTGTCCTGGTACCCTACAGCTTTGTCCGGTTAAACACTTACAGAAGGCGAGAGAGAACCCAGAGAAACATGGAGGAATACCTGTGGATGGTTATTGTCGGTTTTATAATTGCTTTTATTTTGGCATTCTCGGTTGGGGCAAATGATGTTGCCAATTCTTTTGGTACTGCCGTGGGCTCTGGTGTGGTTACTTTGCGCCAGGCCTGCATTCTTGCTTCAATTTTTGAAACGACTGGCTCAGTGTTACTAGGAGCAAAAGTAGGCGAAACGATTCGTAAAGGTATCATTGATGTGAACCTGTACAACAGCACTGTGGAACTACTGATGGCAGGAGAAGTCAGCGCAATGGTTGGTGAGTAACTTTCGTTTTATATTCAATGTCAGTTTTTTCAAGCAGTTTTGTGCTTTTCCAGTCCTGTTAAGAAATGTGACCAAAGCCTTTTGACAAATAGTAATACAGCAGCTTGAGTCTTGGACACTAATATTTCTGAATGTGCAAATTTGCTTTTCGCTATTGTTAGGAACTGCCAGGGTTGATGTAGAATCTACCCTATAAAGATGTTTCACTGCTGAACTCTCAACCATGCTTAAGAATCTGGGACCTGGTGATCCCTCTCTTCTCCTGTACAAATTCCACCAGCTCCCCTCCCCCCCACTGGTACCACAAATGACTGAAGATTATTCTAACCAGGTTCATCTTAAACAGAATATCAAATAAGGGTTTAGAGATAACTAAAAGAATCTGGTTAGCGTTGGCTACAAATAAAATCAGTGCTTTCATGGTGAGAGGGAACTTTCATGCCCTTTGCTGCTTCTTTATTAACCAAGTTTAAAGGATTGGGGATGCTAACATCTGCTTCAGTTCTTAGCAAGGCTGCTAGCCTTTTATTACTTCAGTAGAAATATACCATGTGCATTGTACTGCATATAACATCAAACTATTAAAATAAATGCTTGTGTTTATTTTGACATGGGTATTAAAATTGTGTGCAAAAACAGAGAAAGATGACACGATTGTGCAGTTTTCAAAAGGATGATCTTAATAGGATGACAGAAGAGGTTTTTTGGTAGCCCCCTGCCCCCAGCCCAATCCAAAATAAAGCTCAGGAGCAAAAGAGTTTCCATAGCTTGTGGTCTCACTGGCTAATGCCAGTTTGGAGATATGTGATGTTCCAACAAAATACATGAAGGGAAAGGGTGAAGAATAGAAAGAGTTGGATAAGTCCAGCTGTCACCTCTCTGGACTGGCTAATAAATTAATGGCTCCTACTTCCACAGAAAAAAATCTCATCTGCTCTGAAAAGATATGATTGATCAGTGTGCCGCAGCTTCATTTGCTCTTCTTTAAACTTCTAGCTGTTTGCATTTATAACCAGACAGGATGGCAAGTTTGTATGTTAATTATGCACACTTGATTGAAAAGCCCATTAGATCCTACTCTTTGTCCCTGGGATCTAGCGGACGTTCTTGTATACACTCTAGAAATCAAAGGCCTAACTAATATCGGATGATCATATATCAGCTTATTAAGCCGAGACATGTGTGGGTCTTTTGCCCACACAGGCAGCCTCTTTGCTCAAACTACAAAAAACCCAAGAAGCCTCTGTTATCCATAGTTTGCTCTTTTGTCTGAAATGAGAATCTTTGGTTACCAGTGTCAAAACACGTCAAGATAAACCACTGTTTGAAGTTGGTTTTCCCATCCTGGCTTGTTCTGAAGCTGGGACCCGTATTTTCCCAGTTCAGATGAATGAATGAATTTATTAATACGGTCACAGACCAGCGTCAACACACACAATATCACAGATCATAAAAAAAAACACAGAAATACAAGGGAAAATATGAATATAACAAGGCTTTAAATATAAAAATTAAAATTAATTGTTAGCGTGTCCCCTGTAATTAACATTTAGGGGTTTGAACATTATGGGATACCACTTGCTTCCTGCGATTGATTGCAGAAGCACAGAATTTAGCTACATTTAATGTAGTCTTGGGATTCTTGTCCTCTAGCAGTAGTTTTAAACTATGGTATTCCGATTCTTTCCTGGACTTTTGCAAAACAGGTGTAATAAAAGTCAAACGTATATCCTCATAAAGACGACAACGTAATAGTACATGTGAAGCAGTTTCAACTTCCAACGAGCCACAAGGACAGACCCGTGCTGTGTATGGTTTACCCTCCAATCTGCCCCAGTTCAGATGAAATGAGGAGCTATTGCTACTGAAAGACTTGTGCATATTTCTGCTTAGTAAGCTAAAGTAATATTCATCTGAACTGGCTCATTGGTTTGCATATGTAAATCCTTATCAGGATTGGCTCCCACTGTGCCTGGGATCACAGTTTCACTGGTTATTAGGATGCTCTCACCTTCCCTTCTCCTGTTAGTCAGAAGTCACATCCTCTTGACTCCTTGCTGTGCACAGAGAATGCCAAAATGAACACCGGGATATAGTTCTTGAGAGCTGCTGTCACGCGGGATGATACGCTTTCTGTCTCTCAAATTGCAAGTCCTAGATTCTTCTGTAAAAGTGCATTTTTTCCTCTTCCTGTTTATAGGGAAGACCTTGTGCTGGCAGCTAACTGTCAATATTGCTTGCTCTGCTTCTGATTGGCTACACCAAATATCACAAGATTATGGACACCTGACATAGATGCAGGGAAACGATATTGCCTAAGCTGTCCAGAGTGGCTGGGGCAGCCCAGTCAGATGGGTGGGGTACAAGTCTTCTTCTTCTTCTTCTTCGTCTTCTTCTTCTTCTAGAAAAAGAGGTGCCAGAACTCACCATGAATGCCTCTCACACTAGAGCCAGTGTGGTGTAGTGGTTAGGAGCAGCTTAGTCATGCTGGCCACATGACCCAGAAGGTGTACGCTGGCTCCCTCGGCCAATAAAGCGAGATGAGCGCCACAACCCCAGAGTCGGCCACGACTGGACCTAATGGTCAGGGCTCCCTTTACCTTTACCTTTATGCACATTTCTACTGTGGTGCAATGGATCAGTATGCCTTGCTGTTAACCGGAAGGTTGATGGTTCAATCACACCCAGGCATGTCTGTGGGCAGGATTCCAGAGGTTTGGATTAGATGACTCTCAGGGTCCCTGAGAGCCAGTGTGGTGTAGTGGTTAAGAGTGGTGGACTCGTAATCAGGGGAACCAGGTTTGCGTCTCCGCTCCTCCACATGCAGCTGCTGGGTGACCTTGGGCTAGTCACACTTCTTTGAAGTCTCTCAGCCCCACTCACCTCACAGAGTGTTTGTTGTGGGGGAGGAAGGGAAAGGAGAATGTTAGCTGCTTTGAGACTCCTTTGGGTAGTGATAAAGTGGAATATCAAATCCAAACTACTCTTCTTCTTCTTCTTCTTCTTCTTCTTCTTCTTCTTCTTCTTCTTCTTCTTCTTCTCCTTCTCCTTCTCCTTCTCCTTCTCCTTCTCCTTCTCCTTCTCCTTCTCCTTCTCCTTCTCCTTCTTCTCCTTCTCCTTCTCCTTCTCCTTCTCTTTCTCCTCCTCCTCCTCCTCCTCCTCTTGTTCTCTTATAATGGCAGTGGTGCCCACCTGAGAGCTGAGTTCTGACTGAAAACAAGCCCTGGCTACACCACACTCAGTAGCACATGCACTAAATAACTAGTGAAACTGTGATCCTGGGCAGTGTGGATGGAGGTCCTGGACTGCCCAGACAACAAGACCCCCCCTCTCAGCCTTGCTGATGTGGTCCAAAGGAAAGCAGAGCAATATGTTTGACACCTGCTTGGCTGCAGGAGTTATCGGAATGAGGCGTACAAGGTGCCATCCAACCATCTTAGGGACTCCATACCTGATTTGTGTAGGGTTTACTCCTTAGCCTTTTCTTCTCCTGAAGATATACCACAAGGCGGTGGACATTGAGGATCAGATTTTTCCTTCTCCTAGATGGGCTCCTGGGTTGACGAGCCCCATCTGCCCCTCACTTCCCTCTACAGCATGTTCAGAAACCACCTTCTTGACCTTTGGGCCTGCTATTGGTCTCGTCCGCTCAATCCACCGGAGCCTGTTTTTGCATGCAGGGGAAGTCCCTAACTCACCAAGGGTTTAAGACCCATCAGCTATCCTCACCTAGCTTGCTGGCCAGTTGAAGCCATCCCCAGGGTGTGGCCACATACTGATAGCTTTTAAGAGCCACAGGTGAGAAGTGAGTGCAGGGTGGGGACTAAAGCAGGACAAACTACCCCAGAAGGAGCACAATGTGTCCCTCACCTGAGGGTACCACCCCTCGCCAGAAAAACTTGAAGTGTGGTTTTCGGAAAAGTGAGTTTCTGTCCTATTGTTCGGATTCCCTTTCCCTGCACTTTCCATTGGGGGAATCCTGCACATTTTACTGGCAAGCTGAGAGGGCAGGGTATATGACCACACCATTTTCTGTCCCCTCTCAGTATCAGGTTGATTGTGTCTCCCTCTCCTTGATCCATGTGCAAAGCTTCTCCCCTCAAGGAGCCTCTTTTGCACCCTTCCCCAGCTTCACCGTTCCCCAGGAACTTGGCAGCAGTAGCTTTAAGAGCCTTTGCAACTGCAGTCTCCAGTCCTGACCCTACAAATATGTTCCAAATACTACCCGGTCTGCCAGATTCTGCAGATTTTCAAGGAACAAGTTTTGTTTTGTGAGCTGGTTAGGTAGAAACGCTGGAATGGATTTTTGTGTGGTGTTGAAAACAAATAAAAAACCAAAAAACCAAATTCCTAGACTGAGTACGGGTGCATAAGCACCACATTCCTCCATCCTAAGTGTGTAGCAAGAAAACAGGGTGGAGTGGGTGGAGAAAGAATTGTGAACAAAAATTGCATAGTTTCTAAGAAAGTTGAAAGGGGCTGTGTCTAGTTTCAACATAGAATTTTGGGGCTTGTGTGTACGCAAGATGTACAGTCACCTACTTGTCCTAGCCCTTAATTTGAAACGTGAACGGCTGTTGGAGACTGCAGTTTCTCATTAATATTTGGAGGGAAATGCAGTCTGCACATGCTCAGAGCCTGAGTTCAGCTCATTTCTGATGGTCACCTGTTGGTCACCATAGGCAACCAAATGAGTAATTACTTGTGAAGAAGGCGCAGCAGAGACTGTACTTTTTGAGAATTCTAAGGAAAAACCATCTTCCGCAGAAACTGCTGCTTGCCTTCTATCACTGTGCCATTGAGAGCGTGCTCACTTATGGCTTATGTGTGTGGTACGGAAGCTGTACTACCCAGGACAGGATGGGGTTGGGCAGAGTTGTTAAGGCAGCAGAGAGCATTGTTGGCTGCCCACTCTCCACCTTAGAGCAGATTTATGCCACAAGATGCCATAGGAAGGCACTGGACATAGTAAAAGATCCATCGCATCCTGGTCACTGTCTCTTCGAGCTCCTGCCATCGGGACGGAGATACAGGACGATGAAGACAAGAATGAGCCGTCTTAAGAACAGCTTCTTCTCCAGAGCAATCTTGGCCCTGAATGGGAAGCCTGGACTTTGAAAGTCATCTAATCTTCCTTACTGTACTATACTGTATTGTTTTAATTAGTGTTTTTATGGAGCAGTCAAGTAATTTCGTTGTCCCCGAGAGGGGGCAATGACAATAAAGATATTATTATTATTATTATTATTATTATTATTACTTATTTTCTCTACTTTTTAAAAAATAACTGGATAATCCTGAGATTTTATTGGGATTGGAGTACAGGAGATCCAGCCAGTCAAACATTGTTTGGCCACTTTGTTGAGTATGACCTGCTTTGCACATCCCTGTATTTGGTAGTTTTTAACGTTTGATGTTTTGCTGTGTTTTTATTATGGTGGAGTAACTGGGACAACCCAGTCAGATGGGCTAGGTGTAAGTAATTTCTTACTGTATTATTATTATTATTATTATTATTATTAAGCACATTGGTGCACACTGATGAAATTGTGGACACTTTGCTCTATTCATTCTGCTGCTGCACTGCTAATAATCAAGTAATGTTATGACTTGTGCTGTCTGAACCTGGTTTGTTCTTTTCCAAATAAACCACAAAGAACAAATCCTGACTTACGCTCAAGGTTTGAAGGAAAATGAACAATGAGATTGAGTTTGGGTTACATAACAAGCTAGACTATAGCTTTTTTACATTCAACCACAGTTTATTTTAACTATGGCTTATTGTGATGTACGAACCAGGTCTATGTGTAGATTTGGTCTCAAATATTATGTGAATACAAAAACACTGCTTTTCATTGTTTCACAACCTTGTAAAAGGCGATTAGTGCACACATGGAAATACAGAGGTCTGAATGCCAGAGGCATGCAGTTTGTTAACTTGTGCATTTAGTAATATTGAAAACACTTTCTGTCATTCTGGCCAGGTGACAATTTAAGGTGCGCTTGTGTATGCTTTGTCCTGTGCTCGTGAAGAGAACTGCCCATCTCATCTCAAGGCAGCATGTGGATTATTTGAAAAAAGGCAGAGCTGAGTCAATGTTGGATAGCTGAGCACAAGCAAATCCACACTCATAACAGCAGTAAATATTTTCTACCTAGTTCCAGCTTCGCTGCATGTATGAGATCCACAATTTTTTAGCGCCTGCTTCATTGAAGAATCTAAGATCTGTGGCTTCCAAGGGGAACTTTTAAACCAGTCCATCCATGTGTCTCCCTTTTGGAATGCATTCCTCTTGTAGGGCTCAGGGTTGCTTAGTTAGGCTATTCTTAGCCTAAAACAAGTCAATCAAAGGCCTAAATTACACAGCAGGTGGCTTCACTTTGTGGCTTGGAAGGTAGGCCTCAGCTAGGAATAGAAAAGTAAGTAGTTTAGGAACGGAGCGCCAGGAAAGAATTAGTTTTATTCATTGGCTTCCTAAAGGAAGTTGTATGTGGTGCTAATGGCTCGCTCTTAAAAGCAGAATAGATAGGCTCTTCTGGAAGGGAAATTGGGTAAGAGCTTTACCGCTTATAAAGTAATAAATCTTGCTCTGCGCTGTACATGCAACGGCAACTTGCACTGTGCCGCTTTGTGGAGAATTAATTTGGCAAGCCTCAGTGGGAACTTCATTAGGAACCAGACGCTGAGGGCCTCACACTTTGAAGCTGGCACCTACGTCTACAGGTGCTTGAAAGTCCTGCCTAATCTGTTAAAGCACAACTTCAGATTCAGCTTCCCATACATATATTTTAGCTTGCCTAGCGCTTGACAAACCTCCTGTTCCTACAGCCCTGGGCATGCAGCAAAACAAGAGCTTCACCATCCTAGCTGGTGGGCTCTGTTTATCTTGGTAGGTCATAAACTGTGAAGGGTTTTTTTTTAATCATTTGCATCTACTGTTATTAATGTTTGAGGGGCATGTGGCAAGATTGGGGTGTGTGTATTTTTCAATATATTGTGGCATTCTATGATTTTTTGGGGGCGGGTGTGCCATAGATCATAAATTATATCTTATAAAAATACAATCTCCCAGGAAGCTAACATCTGGACCAATATCCTCTTGTTTAAAGAGCACGACTCCAGCATACATTCGTGCCCTTTTAACAGACTGGTAAATTTTCTATTCCAGGCTTTATGCACTCTGATGCTCTTGACAGTTATGATGCAGAGCTTGTACTGAGAGGAATGGATAAATCTTACTAATAAAGCAGTTTTCTTGGCTAAATTTCTGAAAAGTTCAGTTCTATAGCTGAATTATTAACATCTCTCCAGCTAAAGGTACTTTGGTGCCAAAGGAGAACTTGACATATTAAAAAAAAGCCCCCCAAAAACCTTGGTTTGAATCTAATGGGGAATATAAATTTTGTGTTCTTTTAAAAATTAAACAGCAAGTGAAAATATAAAATTACATGAAATCGTTTTCCATTTTCTTTGTCTGTGCATATTGTTCAAAACAGAACAAATAAAGATTGTAGACGGCCGTTGGAAACTTCACCAGTTTTGATAGCTTGCTCTTTCTCTAAAGGACTTGTGCGTATTCCTTCACTTGCAAGACTATCCAGGCACCTTAGAATTCTACTAGTCCAGGTTTCTAAATTGCTATTCCTTGTCCTGTTTTGGGGATTGAAAGCTTAGAATGTAGTGAAGGGGAGGTGAACGGATAGGCTGCAAATGACAGTGTAGCAAAAAACCATTATTCTCAGTATTGGGCTAACATGCGTTAAATAGGGCAGAGGTTCATTAAGGCAAAAGAAGCATTGTGGCCTTTATGCAGTTTAAATCTATTAGGAATACGATTTGTAATGCAAAATAAATAGAAGCAGTGTTGGAGAAAGCTTGTACTTGAGCTCTGTAATCCTTTCCAGAAATGTTTTGTGACCGTCTACGAGCAAAAATATGCCGAAAGACTGGGTTGGTGTGCCCTCAAACAAGAATGCTAACATAAGTGTTTGGCCATTAATGTTTATACTAATTATTTTGTCCCCACTTTAACTTTTAGGCTCTGCTGTTTGGCAGCTGATAGCATCGTTCTTGAAGCTCCCGATCTCTGGAACTCACTGCATTGTCGGTGCCACTATTGGATTCTCATTAGTTGCAATCGGCACAAAAGGAGTTCAATGGATGGAGCTTGTTAAGATTGGTAATTGACATTTCCTTTTATTTGTGAAGGTTTGTGTACAAACATGTATTGACTGAAAATAGCATTACAGAAACATGATCTTACAATTTTGCTATACTTTTGTTTGGGAGCTATAGCCAAATGATTTTGCAAACCTTAGTTTGATATCCTGGTTTGGAGGGCTTCCTGGCCAGTGTAATTGGCCAGTTTGGACATAATAGCAAATTACAATTTGATTAGATCCAGAATAAACGTATTAGGGAAAGAGGTTGAACTCATGGAAGTCTCTGTCTCTGTAGTATGATGACATTCTTTCACAACAAAGGGTTGGTCTGTGACAAAAGAAAAAAGAAAAAAGTTTTATCTCTGGAAATGACAAACATTACAGTGGTACCTCGGGTTAAGTACTTAATTCGTTCCAGAGGTCTGTTCTTAACCTGAAACTGTTCTTAACCTGGAGCACCACTTTAGCTAATGGGGCTCCTGCTGCCGCCGCGCCGCCGGAGCACGATTTCTGTTCTCATCCTGAAGCAAAGTTCTTAACCCGAGGTACTATTTCTGGGTTAGCGGAGTCTGTAACCTGAAGCGTCTGTAACCTGAAGCGTATGTAACCTGAGGTACCACTGTATCTCACATGTCCTGGGATCTGATTTCTAAACCAGATTTGGAGATCTCCCCCAATTCTTCCCATTCCTGTAATCCTATTTAGCCCTAATTCAGATGGCTGAAGTAGAATCCCTCTTCAAGTCATGGTTTTACAGCATAGTTTCAAGCAGTCCTGATACCACAGTATCTGAACTGAGGAATAAACCATATCAAATCGCAGAAGGGAGGAAGAAGCATGCAAGTGCCCCAAGTACAGTTTGGAAATCGGGTTCCGTGAAGTTTGAACTGAGCTCATGTGCACTTTAAATACTGACATGGAGAGAGATAACAGAGCTGTTATGGCTGCTTTCCTGGGACCACTGGAAGTCAAGCTCTTGTTTCACGTCTGTTTTATTTCTCGGTTTTTAAATCCACCCCAAAGTTATGTGAGAATTGATAGCTTTACATTTCTAATTAAAGTGATCACAGCTAATATTTCAAAGCTTAATGTGCTGTGCATGCTTGTTGGGGACATGCACATTTCTTAATCCCTCCAGAGCTGCAAGCCATTTGACCTAAAGTAGAATTCCTTTATTTTTAATTCAGTGTATTTGTGCTGAAAAATAACACAAATTTAAATGACACCTGAAGCTGTGGTGTTCCAAAGTAATCTGTGTTGGTGTTAGACCATCATTAGGGGCATAACCATGGGTTTTCCTACTGCGTTCAGCAGAATGTTCTTTGTATTTTAAAAGACATACAGAACAGGCATGATAGCAATCATTCTTAAAAACTTGAGTTTTTCTTACGAATTAAACTTTTGTAACTCCCTTGTGTAGTTTGGGACTTGCAAAAATGCTCAATTCTCTCTTAAATGCCAATGTTATCTATAGAGTATCCAGTACTGAGTTGAATGATTTTTCTATCATCACTGTCTCGTTTCTATAGATTTTTATTTTTCAAATAATGGGTGAGTGGGTGAGGAGATGCAATTTTTACGTTCACTTTAACAGCTGGTAAGCCTTTCAGGGGAAAATATGCTAAATATCCAGCTAAAAATATTCCCTTCTCATGCAGTTTCGCACAGAACACATTGAAATCAATGAGACTTAAACATGCCTAATTCCAGGAGGATTGTGAGTTGGCGCACAATTTTTTCTTCTAACCTGTATGCCAACTTTTTTTGCAGTATCCAGGATCAATAAAAAATAACGTGGATTGTCAAAAGCTTATAATATTTTTATTGGATAGGATTTTAGCACAATTGTAAATTATGTGTTTTCAATCTTTTCTTCTTGTTTTGCTTTTATTCAGTTGCTTCTTGGTTTATCTCCCCATTGTTATCTGGTATGATGTCTGGTGTGCTGTTTCTGCTGATTAGATTCTTCATCTTAAATAAGGTTAGTGGCGAAATTTGTGCTTCCTGTTTTTGTTGCCGGTAAGACTGTAATGTAAGTGACAAATAGACTTTGCTGTTCTTCACCGCCAGTTACCCACCACATACTCTCAAAATGCACTCCAGAGGCTGTCATATGCCCTATTCCCTTAGTAATCTCAGTGCCTGTAGATTTTCTTTAAAGTCTGCAGAAGGTACATTTACTTATTCATGTTTCAAAGTGTAGTTCATGAATGCTAAGTTCATCTTGAAATGGCTTGAGATTCATGCAAGTTATGAGTTCCTAGGGTTCCATTGGGTTCTAGTGTTCCACCAAAAATGGAAGTCAAGGTGTTAGTGTGTAAATGAGGCTGGATTTTTACTAATGGTTCTTAATGGATTATGTGGATCAAAGTAAACAGGCTGCGGTGTGGTACACAGGTGATAGTGGGCAAAACCTGCCCCAGGCAGGGGAGTCGCCCCAAGGAGATTTAGCCCTCATTTTATTTTGTTCCCCATTTTATTTACTCCCATGTAATCAAATCGCTCTGTTCACTTATTTCAGGGAACAGTAAAGGGTTTTTTTGTGGGGGCAAAACCCATTTGCTACCCCAATATTGGTTCAGCCTCTGCTAAGTGGTACTGTTTGTGATGTGCCACTGTGCACAGAGATGCATTCCTACACATAACATGCATCTTCCCAGTAAATAGGCCCACCCTCCATACATCACCTGCCACAGTCACTAGCATTTTCTAATGTCATTGTTTTTGGGTTTTCCCCGAATTTTTTTTTATTGCTTTTCAACATTTATCACAAAATAACATGACAAATTACACAACAAAGAAAACACAGACACCACCACACTATAATAAACTAAACAGACAAGAAAAAAAGATTGTCTCTTCAAATATCCAACTTTCATCACATTGATGACTGACTTCCTTGAATCTCATTATATCACCTTTATAACAGTTCTCCAAGTTCATATTTCTAATAATATTAACTCCTTTCATTTACTAACCTCTTTTCCTTTATTAATATTCTAATCCATAATATTTACTACCACGTATCCTTATTCTACCCCTAAGCCTATTTGTCTCTTCCAAGGATTTTCTATTTATCTAATGTCATTGTTAAAATGGGTTTTGGGATGGCTGCCCCGTTGTTTTGCCTTTTGAAATTTAAATTGTTCAGCGGCAGTCAAGACACCCAGGACACAATTTTAATCAGATGCACCATGTGTTCAAAGAGCAAAATTATTTTTGCCGTAAGTTTAGTAAATGGTTAAAATATTGAGCTCCCATCGTGTAAGGTTCTCAGGAAAGATGCAGACATTTTGTAAAGCCCTAAAGGGACTCAAATCAGTCATGAGGTTTCAGTAGCCTGTGCTAAGGACATCGGCACCCAAGTGATAAATTCATGGGTTCTAATTATGGAATTTGAATTTGCCTGAAAGCCAATGGTGTTTTGAAATTAGAGAGTGACATGCATAAGTCGAAATGACAGTAGGTTGCATGTCTAGCCCTCTTCTGGACTAGATCTGTCCCCAGAAGCAAATGTATGGGAGGAGAGCTGAAAGAAAACACATCATTTTGCTTCTTACTCCCACTGATCATGAGTTGCCATTTCTCACTTTCCCAGTTCCTTTTTTCTTATTTTAATATTGCAGAGAGCTAACAAGGACTCTGGAATGACTCTAAAACTGAAACGTAATGCACAGCTACAAGCTGTAGAGGATAACAAATATATGCCACTGTTTGTGCAAGGCTTCTCTCTGTTGACTAAATAAAGAAAAGTTTATCAACTGCACCTACAATTCAGAGTCTGAAACCGTTCTATTCGTTGCTGAGTTGCTTTAGGTGTGGGCATCTGTCTAGCAGCGTTGAAGCACCCAGAGATCAGTGTGTGCTTTCAGCACTGAAATGCAACCCATTTTAGTGGAACACTGCTACATCGCTCATCAGAAATGCCTGTAAAACATTCCTCTCCCCTTTCAAATTGCCAAAGCTTCAGAATAAGAGGCTGTGAAACTGTAAACAGAAATTATCCACTCAGGAAATCAAAACAAAGGATTGCAACCTCTTTCTGTAACCCTGATCTGATTGCCTGTGATATCCACAACTTTGATGTCCTGTAACATTTTTTCTCAATAGCTACTTATAGCCACACAAAGTCCCTATTTCAAAAAGTTGCTTCCAACCTTTAGAAATGCTGGTGAAAATCTTACTATGTTACTAGAAGCTGTGCCCCAGTCTTTGCGTTTGCCAACTCCCCTGTCACTTTTTCTCGCTCTATTCAAACCTCTGCCATTGTTTAAAATCACTACCCCCAGTTTCCTTTGCTCAAACTTCTGCAGTTGTTTAAAAACCTGTCCTCTCTTTTGCTCTCTGCCACCATGACTTCATTCAAATTGAGGGTTGTGATGATAATAGGCATCATCTCACTTATGCACAATGATATATGTCCACGGTGCTGGGAAACAACCAGCCAAACAAAGAAATAAATTCAAACCAGGAAACGACGGGAGAGGCCTCGTGGCTCACAAGGAGACCCTCTCCAGAGTCCAAAGAGGATTTTAGTGAGGGCGGAGGAAGTCCCAAAGAGACTGGAGGCGCAGCAGGGCTTTTGTTTCCGCTGCTCAGCCTCCCCGCCTAGCAGCTGACACGTGCGGTAGTGCAGCAGCAGTGGCGCTTTTCTGCACATTCTCCAGACTCCAGATGGCTCTGGAGCTTCAATTCTAGTTGAAGTGAGAGTTGTGTAGAGAGAGAGAGCTGAAGAGTAGGAAGAGGCTTTTAAGAGGGCGCTTCCCACTTACGCAATTTTTTACTTACGCACCCGGGGCCCTGGAACGTAACCCCCACATAAGTGGGGCGGGAGACGCCTGTACACTACAAACCCTCCAGTGAGGGCTGATTGTTGATAGCCTTGCATTTTCATGTCCATAGGGAGGCAACGTTAAATGTTTATTTCAAAGTCCCTCGATGTTTAAAGTTTTAGCACAATTAATTTTTAAATGAAGAGTTAATATGGTGGACAGATCCAGTATCCAGTGACTGTACTTACCCATGAGGAGCTAAACAACATTTACTCCCATGGTTCATTTTATTTCATTGGAATCTGTGGTTAATCTTAACTGCGGCTGGATTGAAACAAGCCAACTTCAATTGGAATAAAAAATATGTCTCTTTTAGGAGCACAGGGAACTACCATACTGAGTCAGACCATTGGGTCCGTCTAGCTCAGCAAACGCCAGGTAGTGAACCTGAGACGTTCTTCATGCAAACAGATACTCTGCCAATGAGCTTATGGTCCTTCCCTTAGGGCTATTTTGCTTGCTTGCTTGCTTGCTTGAACTTCCAGTTAAACAAATTCATTAAAAAGAGAGGTGGATTTCCTGGCAGCCTGTGTTCTTGCCATCAAACCTGGAGGAAAGCAAGGGATAGCGTGGTGCATGCAGGGATACTGAAAGTTCTTGCAGACCAGCCCCGAAGAAGCATTTATTCTTTGTGATTCCACTCCTGCCAGCAATTACTGCATAAGGACAGTGAACATAGATTTCTGTTTTGCTGTGATACTGATATGTAGTTTGGCAGCCTGCCTCCTGCTCTAATCAAAACACTCCCTTGGTTATGAGGCAAGGAAGGGTAAAGCTCATAGACCTCCTGATAATTTCCCTTTCCTGCCAATTCTCCCTAGGGAGGCAAAGTGCTTTAATCTTTCTATCTCCTAACAAGATAATTTTCTACACTCTAAAACTGTGTGCGTCTCTAAATGGGCAAACCAGTGAGAGGGAATGACAGACTAGGGAACAGAACGGACTCATAAGGGATAGAACTCAGACTGTCAGATCCTGTCTGCCTAGACATCTGTCTGTACTCTTTCCCCAGGATCTAGTGCAACCATTTTCACAATTGTTTATTACTCATGGAAATAGGGGCTCTGTCTAGCAATAGGGTGACAGTTGTGTTTCTGTGCGTCTGTTACAATATTTGTTTGGGCATTGTTGCCTCTTACAGTGGGGACAACAGAACCAGCTGAAGGTGCCTCTTACAGTTTTAACTCATCCATCCGTTTGCTGTTGTCTGTCGTCATTTTTTAATTGGGGGCTGATTTCAGAATTCAGAAGCCACGTTTTTCTTTTTTGCTTTGTGCCATATTTGGGTAATAAAGGCTGGACTTTTGCTAGGATTTTTGAGTTGAATTTTTGGACTGACTGTAACTGATGCAGTATCTCCAAAGCTGTGATATTTTATCTTCTCTTATTCTTTATACAGGAAGACCCTGTGCCCAATGGTCTTCGAGCCCTTCCAGTCTTCTACGCTGCTACAATAACAATTAATGTATTCTCTATAATGTATACAGGTGCCCCTGGTGAGTATTATCTGACTTACGATGTCCACTATGTTACATGTCGGCTGTAGTAAAACACTCTATGAAGAAGGACAAAGGCTTCAAAAATTACCAAATGTAATAACTCATAGGGAAATTTTGGGACTTCTGAATATCATTCTGGATTCTGGATGATTGGTAAAGGACAAAAAGAGATGATAAATGTTACAACTGACAAGGCTGGTTTTGCTTTCCGTAAAAGAAGGAACACATTCAGACAGCAGTTCCTGGAAAAACAAGACAGACCTAAGCCATTGTAGATCTGTGGGGGCCACTTTGCACATCATGTGTTTGCTGCATAGGATTTACCACCAAGAGTACAACCCACATGGATTCACAGCCAGCCACAGTCTCTTGACAATTGTGCTTTCATGATGTGCATGTTTCAAGACACATATTTGTAGCACTTGATATGCTCACTTAAAAAACCTTAGGCGCATACCAAAGTTTAACGTCCAAAGTTGCCCTGATTTTGTTTCTGTCAAAAGCGGAAACTTCATGTTCTAAATAGGCACATTTGCTAATAAAGGGTAGCTGAATAAAATGCATCCTCCTTACTTTTTATTTTTTGTGATCAGTAGAACCAGGCAACACACCACTGTCCTGTGTTATGTTTAACTTGTAAACTGGCACAAGCTGTTATTGCTTTAGTTTTATGGTTAACACCAGATGCAGTTCAGTAGCAATAGCAGACTGTCCAATCTGATGCACAGTGCTCTGCCCATGTGTTTATAATATTACCAGTGTATTGAGCAAGGAGTATGAGTGTGTGTGTGTCCTGACTTGGAATTGACTTGGAATTAAAATCTCGTGCTTTTAATTGTATCACAAGTACCACCATCCCATTTATTTATTTTATTTTATTGGTGTGTTAAAAATAGGCAGCTGTACTAGATCAATTGTATGTAGAGTGACAAAAGATATGGGCAGCTGCCATTCCCAATGAAATGAAAGTACTGACCCGATTTCAACATATTATGTATCAGATTCAAGGAAAGGAGCTGTGCTTAACAATTGCTGGTTTGTATATCATGGGTGAAGTACTGTGAGGGCTTCAATGACAAAAGTACCAGAAATTATGCCCGTGGCTTTGGACTCCCATGCTGTTTTTACCAATTAAAACCACAATACATCTCCTGTCAATTGACAGTGCTGGCTTGCATGACCTGTGTACAGAATTGGGCCTGTAGGTATTTAAGAGTATGCATGCTGTGATGGAAGGCAGATAATTATATGTGCAGCAGTATGGCAAATTCAATGGCCCATGTTGGAGTCATAGCTGGTGAGCAATCATCATGAGCTCTATGTGGAAATTCTTTTAAAAAGCTGCCACAGAGTGTAACAGATGTTTTCTTGGCGTAGAAGTCAAGCCAAAGGAGATGACCTTTACAGTGGGGTGGAAAGCCTCATACTCATTTTTTCAAATGAACAGAAATGTAGAGATGCCATAGTGAACTTCAGTGCTGAACACAGTGGCAACTCAAACCCTTGTGATCTGGGCAGCTTGCATGAGAGTGATAAAGATCTTGATGGACTTAATAAGAATGGAAAGGGATGGTGGTAATTGGGTACTGCATTTGAATACATTTGCCACCTTGCTTCCATGGATTCTTGTTGTTTAGTCATTTAGTTGTGTCTGACTCTTCGTGACCCCATGGACCAGAGCACGCCAGGCACTCCTGTCTTCCACTGCCTCCCGCAGTTTGGTCAAACTCATGTTGGTAGCTTCGAGAACACTGTCCAGTCATCTCGTCCTCTGTTGTCCCCTTCTCCTTGTGCCCTCCATCTTTCCCAACATCAGGGTCTTTTCCAGGGAGTCTTCTCTTCTCATGAGGTGGCCAAAGACTTGAAGCCTCAGCTTCACAATCTGTCTTTCCAGTGAGCACTCAGGGCTGATTTCCTTCAGAATGGATCGGTTTGATCTTTTTGCAGTCCATGGGACTCTCCAGAGTCTCCTCCAGCACCATAATTCAAAAGCATCAATTCTTCGGCGATCAGCCTTCTTTATGGTCCAGCTCTCACTTCCATACATCACTCTACAAACCCTAACCCTACAATCCTCAAAAAATGTGAACTATGCTCAGTAAGGCCTTGTTCACCTAGCTGACTTGAAAGGACTTGAGCGTACAGAGCCAGGAGGTCACTGCTTAAAATTTTGGGGTGAAACAATTTTTAAAAAAATAAAATTTATGCAGAACGTGTAACAGAATTTATAAATAAAAACTGCAACACGCACAACAGAATCATTGGCATTGCACAAAGTAGAGAAGCAAGGAATTCAGTTCCCTATGACATGGTCAGAATGATCATGCATCTCACAGGATTAAGAAACATCTCTTCAACCTAGAAGATGATGACGACAAAGCCGTATTCATAGTCTGTTAATCTCTCTGCATGACTGATGCATGATTCAGATGATGTTTTTAAAAGCCATAGAACAGTTGAAGAGGTTCAGTGCATTCAGAATAGTACCTACAAAAGTCACAGAACCTGACAATAGCAACATACTTCTGGTCTCCCTGACAACAATCGTGGCAACAGATGATGTTCCCATTAAGTTGCTGAGAGCTAATGACCAGTGGATAGAAATCGCAAGGCATCATTTCATTTCTTTTTCTGTAGGAATTTCTATACTGTTCAACATACAATTTATCAGAGATTAGTATGAAGGTTTGATTCATCAGGGCAACTCCTATCTCATGATCCACTGGGGGGAAAAATAACTTGATAAACTTTTGCTTCGTTGTCAAAGGTTCTGACACAGCAGAACATAAAGAAAATGATCAAGGCTGATGTTTTCAGAGACTGCATACACACAGAGACTTGTTTAAAGGTGCTTACCAAATGATCCAGATGTTAGGATGTCTAGATGGAATACGGATTCTCTGTTTCACTGTTGCTTGTGAAGGTTGGAGAACAGGTGAGCACCACGCCAAAAGCAGGCCATTGGTGTAGATAACCCTACATGAGGTTCAGAACTTGTGTGCATTGATGGTAATGCACTAATTCGAGCAGCAGGGAAGCCTCAGGAGTTCCTGACATTTTGTGAGCGTGCTGACAAATTCTTCTGCTCTGTGGTCTGACACTTTGGGGACAGTACTCCAGTCATTTTTGATAGATGCACTTGAGTCTGTTCCACAAAGGCTGACACACAACCCAAACAAATAGGTTCGAAAGAGGCAGTACTAAAGCACGTTGATGGGCCTTGGTGCGCTGGTGTGAAGTCACATCACTGGGCTAAAAAAATGTTACAGTAAATGTTAGAAAACCAATCTGGAAGGATGTAATTTTGTTTCTTTTTTTCAGTCCTAGGAATCGTTCTTCCTATGTGGGCAATAGCACTAATATCAATTGGAGTATCAGTAATATTCGCTATCTTAGTCTGGATATTTGTGTGTCCGTGGATGAAAAGAAAAATAGCAAGTATGTCTTTGGGGGTGGGGGAGGTCAAAATGTGTGTAATTTTAAATCCCATGTCTGAGGAAATACTTTTCCAGTGTGTTTTCTAGAATAGTGATGCTTTAAATATAACTGCGACAGGTGACCTTTTTATGCCTTGCATATCATGACATTTTTTTGCGGGGACGCGGGTGGTGCTGTGGGTAAAACCTCAGCGCCTAGGACTTGCCAATTGTATGGTCGGCGGTTTGAATCCCCGCAGCGGGGTGAGCTCCCGTCTTTCAGTCCTAGCTCCTGCCCACCTAGCAGTTCGAAAGCACCCCTAAGTGCAAGTAGATAAATAGGTACCGCTTTATAGCGGGAAGGTAAACACCGTTTCCGTGTGCTGCACTGGTGCTGGCTCGCCAGAGCAGCTTGTCACGCTGGCCACGTGACCCGGAAGTGTCTCCGGACAGCGCTGGCCCCCGGCCTCTTAAGTGAGATGGGCGCACAACCCTAGAGTCGGACACGACTTGCCCGTACGGGCAGGGGTACCTTTACCTACCATGACATTTTGGTTTTTAGTTGTTGTGTTTTAAAAATGCAGGCCATGATCCAAAGAATGAAAGCTCACTGTGGCTTCATACTTTAAAAACAAAAACACAAACACAAACAAAAAACCCCCAGGAGATTCCTATTTCGTATCTTAAATACCTTTGAAACTTAACTTGTTTCCAAAAATTACTTACTGTGTGACAAATGGGGAAAAGGATATTTGAGAAACAGAAATCCCATTCAACCAAGATAGCTTTAGACTTCTCATGTAGTACTTCACATCCCAGCCAAAGTATTTTATTTATCTAACAGCTAGGCTGCTTTGAGCTCAAGGAAGCATAGAACAGAAATTTAAGATTTAGTGATCTAAATTAGATTGATGTGTAGGTGGAAGCAAATGTTCTGTTTCCTTGGTCTCTGGAGGTAGTTTAATCTTACAGATGTGGGCAACTTTCTGGGTTTCTTGACAAAAGAGCAAAGCAGTCAGTGCATTTATTTAAGTGATACTACTTATTTCTGTTGAGTGGATAATTAACCCATCCTTATAAAAGCTCCGTGTTTTCCTTAGGTCGGTTAAAGAAAGAAGGGGCATTATCAAAGATATCTGACGAAAGCCTTGACAAAATACAAGATGAGGATACACCTGTCTTTAAAGAACTTCCTGGTGCCAAAGCAAACGATGAAAGTACTATTCCTCTTACTGCCTCTGGAACAGAAGAGGCTGGTGTATCAGATAATATAGCAAATGGAAGCCATCCTCGTGTGCCATATGGTGAGAAACCAAGAGCACATAAATTATTTTCTGTTGTGTTGCTGCCTCCTGATATCTAGTGGGCAATTCCCTTCTGTGCAAAACCCCTTCCCATCCCAACTTTTTTGTTGTACAGGGTGAATAAAAAGAGAGAGCATGTGGTTTTCTTTTTTGGATAATTGCTCATGCTCTTTTTCTGGGTGCTTGTGCATAACAGTTTTTTTAAAGAACAACACACAGTTGTATGCTACACTGTGTAATTGTGTATTGTCTTCTCAAACAGCTACCTGTTCATTTACCACAGTTTCTTTTAGTGGATGATGCATTTAAGGCTGCTGTCATATCAATTTCTGATATACTGGTAATGAACAACAGAAATGACATAATATTTTGGCTGAATTTTTAAATGGTGCTTTAATATTTGAGATATTTGAACTATGTTTCACCAATAGACAAGTCTATATCTATGTATTTGTTTTCAAAGACTGAGAGTACCGTATTTTTCGCTCTATAAGACGCACCAGACAACAAGATGCACCTAGTTTTTGGAGGAGGAAAACAAGAAAAATATATTCTGAATCTCAGAAGCCAGAACAGCAAGAGGGATCGCTGTGCAGTGAAAGCAGCAATCCCTCTTGCTGTTCTGGCTTCTGGGATAGCTGCACAGCCTGCATTTGCTCCATAAAACGCCCACACATTCCCCCTTTTTAGGAGGGAAAAAGTGAGTGTTATGGAGCAAAAAATACGGTATTTTACTCTAGTAGCTGAACAGGAATGAATGAATGAATGAATGAATAATTGCATTTATTCCCCACCCTTTCCTTTAATGAGCTCAAGGTGGTATATATGGTGTGTCCCCCTCATTTAATCATCACAACAGCCTTGTGAGGTAGGTTAGGCTGAAAGGTAGTGATTGGCCCAAGGTCACCCAGTGAGCTTCATAGCTGACTGGGAATTTGAACCCTGGTCTCCCAAGGTCCTAGTCCAACACTCTAACCGCTACGCTGCAATGGCTCTCCATATGCAGTTATTTATGTTATTATTACACCTAAATTGGTAATTTGAAATAACATGGTTCCTGCCTGCAGATTTATAATCTGAAGGTAAAGGCAAGAGAAATTGAGAAATTGGAGAGGATAAATCAATTGGGGAAAGGTGGGTGGCTACCCCCCTCCCCATCAACAGGCCAATAGAAGGGTTTCTTCTGACATTTAACCCAGAGTGGCTGGCTGATTCTGCAGTCCAAGAAGAGAAGGGGTTGGCAATTGGCGAGGAAAGAGCCTCAGTCTGTCTCCCAAGCAACAAAGTACTTGGCTTGACCATGCCTGAACCCCATTTTCCAACTCTTTGACTAGTGTGGATTCCATTGAATATTCTGGTGTTCTCTCCCTACGTATCTCTGACCAATTGGTCACCAGAAAATGGCCTCGGAGCAGCAAATATTCTCTGATGGAGCATAAATGCTCATACAAATGATTAAAAAAAAGAGTGATATTTCTTTGGCGTTTCACTGTTCTGTTGCCTTTAGGTCTTTAGCTTCTTCTGGGGGGGAAAAATACTTTTCTTTGCTGTTTTAGGAAGAGCATTTTCAATGACACAGAGTATGGTGAAATCTCCAATTTCCAACGGCACCTTTAATTTTGACGGGCACATGAAGAGCGATATTCATGTGTATCACACTGTGCACAAAGACTCGGGATTGTACAAAGACTTACTGCACAAAATACACCTCGACAGAGGCAGCGACAACCGGCCCACGCAAGAAAACAACTACAAACTGCTGCGGCGCAACAATAGTTACACTTGCTACACAGCTGCCATCTGTGGGATGCCAGTGCATTCGTCCTTCAAGGCAGCTGATACGTCAACCCCAGAAGATAGCGAAAAGCTAGTTACAGACACGGTTTCCTATTCCAAAAAGAGGGTTCGTTACGACAGCTACTCCAGCTACTGCAACGCTGTGGCAGAAGCAGAAATTGAAGCGGACGAAGGTGGCGTGGAGATGAAGTTGGCATCTGAGTTAGTAGATCCTAGCCACCCCCCTGAAGACCCCGCAGAGGATGAGAGAGATGAGAGGGACTCCTCGCAGGTTCACCTGCTTTTTCACTTTCTCCAGATCCTCACAGCTTGCTTTGGATCGTTTGCTCACGGAGGCAATGATGTCAGGTAAGTGAGGAGGGCTTGCATATGTGCACGATGTCATCCTTTAAAAGTTCTGTTGTTTGTTCCAGCAGTCCAACAAGGTAAAATCTGCTGCAGAATCTTAGTAATGCTGATCTGTTTTAAATGCAGGCATTGCTCAAAACGTTCCTGCATCTATGGCTGTATCTTCACACTGTGCGTAAAACTTCCATTTGTGTGAAGAACAAATACAGAAATGAAACCACGTATCTGAGATTGAGGGCTCCAAGTCTGAACTATTTTTGTTGGTTTTACATTGGATTTCAGCTTCCCTCTTGGTGCCATATTGCTTGTGTACAGGTCTAGCTAGAATTTATCAGCTCTAATTGCTGAGTACTGTATTTTTCTGTGTATAGGACGAGGGTTTTTTTTTAATTTAAAAATATTGTTAAAATTTGGGGTTGCCTTACACACGGGTACGGGACATGGATGGCGCTGTGGTCTAAACCAGTGAGCCTCTTGGGTTTGCTGATCAGAAGGTCGGTGATTCGAATCCCCGCAACGGGGGTGAGCTCCCGTTGCTTGGTCCCAGCTCCTGCCAAAAAGCACACCAAAAAGTGCAAGTAGATAAATAGGTACCGCTCCAGTGGGAAGGTAAACGGCGTTTCCATGTGCTGCTCTGGTTTCGGTGTTTTGATGCACCAGAAGCAGCTCAGTCATGCTAGCCACATGACCCAAAAAAACTGTCTGCAGACAAACGCCGGCTCCCTCGGCCTGTAAAGGGAGATGAGTACCGCAACCCCAGAGTCATCTGCGACTGGACTTAACTGTCAGGGGTCCTTTACCTTTACCTTTTTTTTATATACACTGGTAGTGCATAGGGGGGACGGGCGATGGTTCGCAGCCACGAGTAGGAGATATACAGCAGTGATTGGGCGGGTGATTGATGTATGTGCCAAGGGCTGTTTGGGATTGGCTGTTGTTGTGGCGATTTGTGGCTGCTGGCGGTGATTGGGCAGATGATTGTTGTCTTCTGTGAGCTGTGCGATTGGCAGCTGCTGTCAGGCGGGTGAGCTCAATAAGTCTGGGCAATCTCCCCCCATTTTCTTAATTTGGAGTCCCCAAAAATAGGGGTCGTGTTATACACAGGAGTGTGTTATACACGGAAAAGTGCAGTACATTTTCAGCAAGTTTTACCAAGTTGCTGGCCAGTTTCTTGTTCATAAATTAGGAGAAGGTTGCAAGGCACATGTCAGTTCAGTGATTTGGAAAATAACCTCCTAGGCAGGCTTAGTTGTATTGTGCATAGAAACAAAAAGCAGCTACTGTAAACAAATAGCCTGCTGTAATCCAAAAGGTTGCTTCTTGCACTCCCCACAAATCCATTCTGTTTTTAATAAAGCGTAGCTTGTACAACAGGCTTGCCTTTATTGGGCCAGTTTTGGGTATCTGTAATCATATCCCATTGATTTTTATACGCACCCATTTGCCACTTCTGGCTCACCGCAGAGTCTTACAGCTTTTAGAACTTCCTGTGCTTGATCATATATCAGATTAATAAGATGAGATATGAATGAGCCTTCTTGGCTTCACAGACAGCCACGTCGCTCCACTTTCAGCAGCAAGTAAACCATGAAACCTTCAATTGAGTATGGCGTCTGAACTGCTTAACAACTTCGGAGCAAGCCAGGGCATTGAACCACAACTTCAAAGCATGGTTTCCTAGTATGGGCGAAATGGCAAGGTTTCAAAACCTTAGACTTGGGTCTGTATGCCGCCCTCCAAGCCTCTCTGTTTGACACTCAAGACTCAGCCCAGAGTCCCACCCCCTCTTGCCTGGTTGGAATGTGTCCGTCAGCTGTGACGTTGCATAGAAAGGGGTGTGTGAGCATGTGTAGAAACTAGCTCACTGTACAAAGGTAACATGTAGAGGTGCTGCTAGGCTCACTTTTCTCTCTGGCCCTGCCTGCTAAGGGTTCCCAGAAGGAAATGTGGCCTCCAGCTGAACAAGGTTCCTCAACAATGCTGTAGTTAATTGGAGACTTTGTGGTCACTCACCTGCCAAAAGGAAGAGCTTAAAGGGCTGTCTGTGCATGTGGCCAAGAAACTTACCCATCTCTTAATTTATTAAGTTAAGAGATGATGTCCGAAGTCCTACTGAGGAAGTTGGGGCCATCGGAGAGGTTGTCCTGCCGGGATCCATGCCAGTAGCAGATAGGAGCATAGAAACTTGCTTTGTTTTGGCACTCACTCATTGAGTGAGTCCAGATAAACAATGAGGCCACAGATGGAAAATCAGCTGTGGGATTCAAATCCCTGTGAGCATGAACTGTAACCAAGTTCTTAACTGGAGGGTAGGCACTTCCTGGGTTAATTATACAGTGTTTACTCTTTCTTAGTAAAGAAACATTCCCAAGTTATTTGGCATGGCAATGAAGTTTAGTGTTTTATGGTCAGGTGCCCTGTTAATTATTTAACGTGAAAATAGCAGCCAAAAGCAAAGGCCAGTTGTACGGCTGACATTTCATTGCCTATTTTTAATACAGTGGTACCTCGGGTTACAGACACTTTGGGTTACAGATGCTTCAGGTTACAGACTCTGCTAACCCAGAAATGTAGTACCTTGGGTTAAGAACTTTGCTTCAGGATGAGAACAGAAATGGCGCGGCTCCAGCGGGAGGCCCCATTAGCTAAAGTGGTATCTCAGGTTAAGAACAGTTTCAGGTTAAGAACGGACCTCCAGATCGAATTAAGTGCTTAACGGGAGGTACCACTGAACAGCTGATAAATAAATTCAAATATACTGTTTTGTATAGTTCAACATTTAATGGAAATGTAATGCAGCACTTAATGCAGTGCTCAAAGGCATTGCATTATTAAAACATTCAACACAATGGGATATAAACAAGAATGAAATATGTCAGGTATTATGTAAAAGTGAAGATGCTACTGTGAATGGAATGGATGAGCTTTGGCTAAAAACTGCCGTCACAAAAGAGAACCACATGAATAGCTCTATAGCGGTGCACAAAAATGTCAGCTTGGTCCAATTACAATATAAACATAAAAGATGTGAAGAAGAAGCAGGAGCTGTACTTCTGTGTGATATACTTTTGCATAATGCTATGGAGCATTTATATACATTTGTATGTATTATGTATTAATGCAACAACTGTATGCCCAAGAGCATTTAATTATCTATTAAGCTTGAAAATAGAACCAATTCTGAAATGAGTGGAGATTTAATATTAGTAAAGCACTTGTTGACATCAGTGAGTGCTTGAAGCAATTTTTTGATTTAGGCATATTGTGCACAAATAAGGCGTGCCTCTAAAGCAGGGGGAGTCAACCTTTTTATACCTACCGCCCACTAATGCATCTTTCTTGATGGTAAAATTACTTTAACGCCCACCAGTCCTCGATGGAAGGAGGATTCAGCCTGTGCCGTAGAACCCCCTACCGCCCACCAAGAATCCTGAAACGTCCACTAGTGGGTGGTAAGGACCAGGTTGACAACCCCTGCTCTGAAGGTTCACAGAGAGGAGGAATATCTCGTGTAGCACAGTGGCTAAGAATAGGAGCCAAAAAGTCACAGGTTCAAATTTAAGCCGACACGCACTCATTGAGTAATCCACTCTCTCTCAGCCACAGCCTGGCCTCTGCAACAGGAGGTTAATAATTCTGGCCTCATTTGAACACTGGAAATATTTTTCTTCTTCCACCTTTGGTGTTATCATTCTCATTCCAAGTGTGCCCCTAAGCTGTGTAGTTTGGCTGAAGGTGCCATTGGAATGGCAGCTCTCCATGGGTCATTGTCAGATTGGTGGGTGGGGATGGGGGAGTGCTGCGCATTCCTCCCGCATGCTCCTTGATGTGGGCTGGTTGCTGGCTTCCTCTTTCTTTGCTATTTATAATCTGCTCCACAGTTTTATGTGGAACACCTGAATTGTGTTCTAGTGTGATGAACTGTGGCTTTATTTTCAACTGGAATTGTGCCTGTTGCAAGACAAGCCCTCTTCAGGCTGGATTTGCATATATCACAGTGCTGCTTGCTCCAGGTGGCTGCAGCTCAGCCTGTTAACTTCCCTCAAGGATTGTCCCAGTGATACAGTGGTGCCTCGCAAGACGAAATTAATTCGTTCTGTGAGGCTCTTCGTATAGCGGTTTTTTCGTCTTGCGAAGCAAGTCCATTGACAGCTTAGCGGATTAGCACTATTAGCGGTTTAGCGGCTTTTAGCGATCAGCTGTTAAGCGGCTTATCAGCGGATCAGCTGATAAGCAGTTTAGCGGCTTAGGAAAAGGGGGAAAAAGGGAAAAAACCCCGAAGGAACTCGCAAGACTTTTTCGTCTTGCGAAGCAAGCCCATAGGGAAATTCGTTTTGCGAAGCGCCTCCAAAACGGAAAACCCTTTCGTCTAGCGGGTTTTCCGTCTTGCGAGGTGTTCGTCTTGCGGGGCACCACTGTATCTTAATTTCCCCTGCTTTTTCTGATAAAAACACAAAGAGATAAAAATGTCCTTTCTAAGTTAATGGAGCACAGGGTGAAGCAGCAGCTTCTTTTGTCTACGCTGAAAGCATGGCAAATCAGGTTCTTTGGCTGATTCTGAGCTCTTAATGTGGTGGAAGACAAAAAAAAATGTTCTTCCACCAGAGAAATTATTGAAATAACAGAATGAAAATTTAAATGTGTGTGAGAAGGGCTGAGCACAGGTGGAGGCTGGAATGTGAAGGTTGTGTTTGCAAGACAACCATGGCAGAACGACGGAATGACACGTATGCAAGAGCTATTGCCATAACTGTTTAGGGCAAAGGAAGGAGGAAAAGATAAGAGAGTTGCTATGCCTTGTGATTAAACCGGTACAAACTGGTAGAAGGAAGTATTGCCGTATATGGACATTACCACCTCTTCGCTTGTAAGTGTGTAAATGCTTGTGCAGTTTTCGTATTTGGTAAGCCACCTTCCAGCTACCTGCTGGTTGAGCTTGTTTCACATTGGCCTTGCCACACCCGATTAAGCATCCTGTTTGAGTGACAATTTGTGTCTGGATTCTGTTGGCTGTGTCGGGCAGCCAATAGAACCCCAATATTTCCCCAAACTTCACTTGTGTGTGTCTGTGCCATGCACAGTTTTAGAAGCCTCTATCAAGTCCCTTCCCTACTCCGTTGTCTTTTCTTCCTAAAAGAAAAAGCCACAAGCCAGGGGTGTGTGGCCCTCCAGGCCTTTCTGCCTGGCACTTGGAGCTCAGTCCATGCCACACCTCCCCAGCCTTGCCCCCCACCTTCCTTGAGTGCCTGTTCCTGGCTGGAATTCATGCCTTCAAACTCCGATAATGACCCTTTCTTGCCTGGAATGGAGAGCAGTCAGGATTGCATGGCTTTGTAGAAACCAGGTTACTCTACGGAGGCAACTCCATAGGTTGCCCGGAAGGGAATGCGACTGATGGGCTCAAAAAGTTTTCCAGCTCCTAAGTCTTGTAGGGAAGATCCCTGAGTCACATTGGCTTTCCTTTCCTGTTCGGTTTCCTGCTCTACAATATCCTTTTTGACAGGAGATAACCAGAGCTTGTACGTGCTGTATTCCAAATGTGGCCAGTGCGTACAGTTATATAGACCTGTGCGCTTTACTTGAAACATTACAGACCGTCCTGTCAAGAGAGACCCCTGGCCAAGCAAGCAGGCAGAGGCTTTCAGCCCAGGCCACACACTCCAGTAGGTAATGCTTATGTGTTGCTTTGTTCACGTGACACATGTAGGCACTAGCGCTGCAGCAATACAGCATTTTTCGTGGGTGGATGGGAGCAGGCACTAGGTGGAGCAGTAAGGGAACAGTGATGAGATGTTTGAGGGTAGAGCTGTGTGTTCCCTGCAGCCTGCCCAGCACTCCCTCAGCTAACCTGCTGTCCTTGGGTGTTGTGGAAGACCCAATTCCAATGCCAGTTTTAAATTTGATCCAACTGCATGTCTGGTTGACTTCTGTACATGATTTTTTTCTTTCAGGGGGGAGGCGTCTTGTCTTGGACTGGCCCTGGTCTAGCAACAGGAGACCTGGATAGGTTGGAGGTCACATACTAGATCAGGCAGGCAGGGTAGCATGGGAAAAGGACAGGACAGTGACGATTTGCAGCTGATTCTGCTGGAAAGTTGTGGGTTTTTGTTAAGGCTGTGGGGTCAGCTGACAATACTCAGAGAAGTACTGCAGCCAAGAGAGCAGCCTTGAACCACAAAATTGGGACTGCCTGGCTGGCAGGAGGTGCAGGAGGTCAGGCACTGAAGAGTTATGGTTGGAGGTCCCAGTATGAGACATTCCTCATCCTTGGCACCTTACCCTTACATAACGTCAGTGGTGAGCCAGAAGCGATCAGATTTCCACAGCGCCTTTTTAATAGTTTCCCACTGAGCATTAATTTGAACACCCAGTGGGTGCTCTGTTGTAACACCGCCAACATTTTGAGAATGATTGATTTTGCGTGGTGTGTTCTGCGTCTGCGATTGCATTCACTTGTGCTGTTTAGGTTTCTTCCTTCATACCACCCACGACATTTAAAATGCCGGAATAGACTCTTCGTTGAGCACCACGCAGCTAGGAACACAGCTGCCAACTGGAAGGCTTATTCACTTTATGAATCAGGTGGCAAGTTGATACCTGTGGTGGAGGCAGCCTGACCTGATGGAATTCCCCTGAATAACTCAAGCCTCTTATTTCCACAGCCATCAAGGCTGATGACTGCGCTGCTTGGGTGTTGGCATTCCTTTGGTTGTGTGTTTCATTCATTGGGCACTGGCTCCTCCAACATTTGCTCTGTTCTTTGGAAATAGAACCGTAGCTTTCAGATTGTATTTTGTGGGTGCTTATTAGGGGTTCTGCACCAAGTAACTTGGTCGTAAGGACATAGCAAGAGCCTCCTGGATCAGGCCAATGGCCCATCTAGTCCAGCATCCTGTACTTATATAGTGGCTGAACAGTTGCTGGTGGCAAACCAGCAAGCAGGATTTGAGCACAAGAGCAATCTCCCCTCCTGTGGTTTCCGGCATTGGAAGCATTGCCAGTGTGGTGTAGTGGTTAAGAGCGGTAGTCTCGTAATCTGGTGAACCGGGTTTGCTTCCCCGCTCCTCCACATGCAGCTGCTGGGTGACCTTGGGCTAGTCACACTTGTCTGGAGTCTCTCAGCCCCACTCACCTCACAGAGTGTTTGTTGTGGGGGAGGAAGGGAAAGGAGAATGTTAGCCGCTTTGAGACTCCTTAGGGTAGTGATAAAGCGGGATATCAAATCCAAATTCTTCTTGCTGTTTCCAACTGTGGAGGCAGAACATAGCCATTGTGGGCAAGTAGCTTGAAAGACTGCCTGCTATTCCTGACCGTCCCTTGCTATGCACAGCAGCAAAGAGCACGCTATCTGTTTTGTAAAGTAGGCTCCACAGGCTAACTTGAGAGTACATGTGTGTTCTTTGACTTGGTTTTCTTGGTCTTACAGAGCGTATAGCTACCACCTGTCTTTATATTCTTGGATTTCTTCCCCCTGCTTATCTTAGGTAACAATGGCATGGTGAGGGTCTCGTGGAGCTAAAACCGTGCCCCCAGGTTTCTTTTACTTTCTTCCATGAAGCTGAAAGCCTGCCATTCACTCCTAACTGAAAAATTGTGATGTTGCAGTTGGACCTTGTTGTGTGAGCTGCATCTGTTCTCTCCTTCTTGCGCTGGGTAGAGCTAGGCATCCATCCACAGAAACGTCTCCCGGGGGGAGGAGGGCTGTGTCTGCTTGCACAAAGCGTATCGAGATGCACTGCACCCCACTCAGGTCCCTACAATATACAATAACACCATTGTGAAGCATTTAAAGGATTAATTTAGCAGAAAGATGGTAGGGTCAAAAGCCAAGCTGTTGGAAAACAATGGAAATAAGTGTTCTGTTTCAATTCAAGCCTGGTAATTGGATCATTCGTAGCAAACAATGTTTGTGCAAATATAAATCTAAAAGGCCCGCAGTTCAGAGTGGGAATAATTTTTCTTGACTTTTGTCGTGGCACCCTACAGAGGCAGCCCAAGGGGAAGGGCTGCTCTTGTGAGCTGCTATCTTTATCGTACTCCTGCTTACCTAGCAGTTCTCCTGCCAACCTAGCAGTTTGAAAGCACGTCATAGTGCAAGTAGATAAATAGGTACCACTCCGGCGGGAAGGTAAACAGCGTTTCTGTGCGCTGCTCTGGTTCGCCAGAAGCGGCTTAGTCATGCTGGCCACATGACCCGGAAGCTGTACGCCGGCTCTCTTGGCCAGTAAAGCAAGATGAGTGCTGCAACAACCCCAGAGTCGGTCACAACTGGACCTAATGGTCAGGGGTCCCTTTACCTTTACCTATCTTTATCGTAAGCAGCCCCAAATTCATCTAGAGCTCCTCTTGCTCCACCTTCAGACCTGGAGCCTGGATTTTACCCCTGTGACAAACAAGGAGGCACTCCTGAATGAGGTGAATCTCTGTTTTATTAAATCTTACCATTTAAGAGCCTAGAAATACAAGGGAAGAGGAAAAGTGAGCAGTTCAGAGAGAGCCAGTGTGGTGTAGTGATTAAGAGTGATAGATTCGTAATCTGGGGAACTGGGTTCGCTTCCCCGCTCCTCCACAAGCAGCTGCTGGGTGACCTTGGGCTAGTCACACTTCTCTGAAGTCTCTCAGCCCCACTCACCTCACAGGGTGTTTGTTGTGGGGGAGGAAGGGAAAGGAGAATGTTCGCTGCATTGACACTCCTTCAGGTAGTGATAAAGTGGGATATCAAATCCAAACTACTCCTCCTCCTCCTCCTCCTCCTCTTCTTCTTCTTCTTCTTCTTCTTCTTCTTCTTCTTCTAAGATTAAAGAGATTTTTTTTTTAATTAACAAAAGCAGACATTTAAATTTAAAATTGCCATTAGTTTGGGCCAGGCCAACTTTGTACCTGGTGGAAGAAGCGTAGAGAAGGCACATAATCCCAGGAGCTATTTACTATGGCCAGTGACTGGTGCCAAACCTATGGGCTTGTCAAAACCTGGGGTATTTTTAACATAGAGGGGGAAGCATTCATTCTAGGTAAGGGTTTTTCGGCTTGCTGGGTGGCACTGGTAAATTGTAAGTGACGGGTTGTACAACACTGTATTTTAAATTAAACTGCTTCTCCACCTCCTTGGCCCTGATAGCTCAACTGCAATTGGGGTTTAGTTGTTCTTGAAACACCACATTTCTATGACTCTGCAAAGAAAGTTGCTTGACAACCTTTTTCAACGCCATTGCAGTATAAACCTTCTTCCTACTGAGCCGTAAGAGTCACTTGAGTTTAAGGATTTTATTCTGGTTGGCAGTTAGTGTTTTCCTTTTTTCTTTTTTGGTAAGTTGACGACTGCCTTTAATTCCTAGGGAATGTGTCAGGCACAAAGTTGCAAGATTTATATCATCTGAAAGCTGGGGCTCCCATTTTTCAGAAAATATTAACTTCTAGACTTTGCCTTCTTGTTATGCACCATGTCAGACAGTGTCACTGCCCTTGTTCCAGCTGTGTATTTTGGCAAGGTGCTTACACTAAATATAGCCAATGCTAGTCCTTGTATCTAGCTGTCAGTTCTTGGGTTGCGTATTCTGTGCATGCCATTCTCCATTGCCAGCGCCCTGAGAAAGCTTTGGCTTGTTAATTCATTAAACTTGGATTGTTAATACTGGGTATTTTATGTATTTCTTCTGGTAACCAATTCTTCCTTTCTATGCTTTCCTACTATTAGGTAACAGATAGCAAAATCAGTGCCATAGAATATTGCACAGGGCTATGGATGATTGGCCTGTTCATTCTATATTTGGCTTGCAGTGTTCTTGCTGTGAGCTTGTGCTTCAGAAGTGCGTGTCACATAGAACTTCCATCTCTGTTTGGTAAAGAATAAAAATGTGTTCAGCTCCGCCCTGGGGAGAGAAAACTAGATCAAATCGGTGTGCTTCTGAAATGTCCAGTTTTGGCTCCCAGGCTCAAAAACATTTAGGCAAGTAAGTGAGTTGCCATTGCATACCTTCAGGAGCATGATTTTATACCACTAAGCTGGTCAGACATTTCATTATTATAGTGGTTTTCCCATGTTTGGTTTAGCAGGAAACTAGGTTTTGTGACCAAGTCACAATAGGAATCTGAAGCTAGTCTTGACTTTCTTGAGTGTTCCTGTATCATATCCGTATTTCCGAATATGTGTCTCATTTGCTTACTGCATTACATTTTGAGATGTACACATACAGTCACGGGAAAAAGAAAGTGCACCGTCTTTGAATTCTGTGGTTTTACATATCAGGACATAATAACAACCATCTGTTCCTTAGCTGGTCTTAAAATTGGGTAAATACAACCTCAGATGAACAACAACACCTGACAACACACATGTGTTGCTGTTCATCTGAGGTTGTATTTACCTAATTTTAAGACCTGCTGAGGAACAAATGGTTATTAGTATGTTCTGATCTGTAAAACCACAGAATTCAAAGAGGGTGAACTTTCCCCCCCCATGACTGTACCCATGTCTTTAAGTGAATGCTTAAAAAGATAATCTGTGGCACAGTGGTAACCAGCATGATGACCTTTGAATGTTACTGGACTACAACCGCTGTCAATCATACTTGAGCTCATGGGAGTTGTATTCCAACAATATGTGGAGGGGACCGCAATGCTTACCCCTGCTGTAGAGATCATCCAAGAATAAAGATGAAAAATGTGTAAAGAATGTATGCTATTAGGTGTGTGGAAAGAGAGAGAGAGAATGAGAGATCATCCCTGGTTATTCTCACCCCTCCCAAAATGAAGGTTAAAAATTACTGAAAATAAATTGTAGCTAGGATTCTATTTCCCGTAAAGCACATGGTATCATGAAGTGACAGTACTAGTACACTTTCTTCAGAACTCACAGGGCTATTAGGGTTTATAATTGTTCAGGGAGGGAGCTGGGGGATCATGAACTTTCCCCTTCCCTCCTCTTTCAATGCAATGTCCTTCAACCTACCCCATTGTAACCAGGGGCATCCTTATTTCTGCTTATGGAACCCAGTATCAGATTTGCAATGCTTAAGCTAGCAATGCATACATGCCAGCAAAAAATATGTAGAAAAGTGGTCACAATCTGCTGTATGTTGTGAATGTAGGGACGGCAAAGGAAGCATTTCATAAAAGTGCATCGGGGTATCTTCTGATTCCTATATTTTGCTTACTAAACAATATTCAGCCCACCTGTCCTGTGATTTTTCAAAGTGACTCACAAGCTGACAAGGAACAGAACAGTATCCTTTAAAATATTTTACATGCCAATGAAACACCAGATTGTAGCTGAGTACCTTTGAACTCGGACGCAGGTGGCGCTGTGGGTAAAAGCCTCAGCGCCTAGGGCTTGCCGATCGAAAGGTCGGCGGTTCGAATCCCTGCGGCGGGGTGCGCTCCCGTCGTTAGGTCCCAGTGCCTGCCAACCTAGCAGTTCGAAAGCACCTCCGGGTGCAAGTAGATAAATAGGGACCGCTTACCAGCGGGAAGGTAAACGGCGTTTCCGTGTGCGGCTCTGGCTCGCCAGAGCAGCGATGTCACGCTGGCCACGTGACCCGGAGGTGTCTCCGGACAGCGCTGGCCCCCGGCCTCTTGAGTGAGATGGGCGCACCAACCCCAGAGTCTGGCAAGACTGGCCCGTACGGGCAGGGGTACCTTTACCTTTACCTTTACCTTTGAACTCTGCAAGCAGCAGGAAATGAGAACACGGTTCCTGCTTCTTGTTGTCCCCATAGTGGATAAAGAGGGAATATGAAGCATGGTCACTTCTGAGGATTTTGTGAGAGAGAAGATAATAACCAGAGCAAAAGCACTTTTTAAAAACAGCGCTTGGAATTGCATCCAGAAACCAGTTGGGAAACTAGCTGTGTTCACAATGGATCAGCCCATTAGCCCACATATTGTCCTATCTCTGTGAAATAAGAAAAAGTTAAAACTCCTGTTTTCTATTGTGTAGTAGATTCATGTCTGTGAAAACGCCACTCTGGTATTTCCTTTTAGAGGAAGATAGCATGTCTCAACATCATGGGCGCAATATGCAGCAAGGAAGGGTGTAAAAAGGTAGAGGGACCCCTGACCATTAGGTCCAGTCATGACCAACTCTGGGGTTGCAGCTCTCATCTTGCTTTGTTGGCCGAGGGAGCCGGCGTACAGCTTCCGGGTCATGTGGCCAGCATGACTAAGCCGCTTCTGGCAAACCAGAGCAGCGCACAGAAACGCCGATTACCTTCCTGCTGGAGTGGTACCTATTTATCTACTTTCACTTTGACGTGTTTTCGAACTGCTAGGTTGGCAGGAGCAGGGACAGAGCAACATGAGCTCACCCCGTTGTGGGGATTCGAACCGCCAACCTTCTGATCGGCAAGTCCTAGGCTCTGTGGTTTAACCCACAGCGCCACCCGCGTCCCAAGGAAGGATGTAAATTGTAATAAATGAATGGCTGTTTTTGTAAGGTTCTTCTGTCTTTGTTCAGGGTGACTAGGGGAGGGTATTGAGTGAAGCATTTAGGATTTGATAATATATTTTCACTGCTATGTTTTCCAGCAATGCTATTGGCCCCTTGGTTGCCCTTTGGCTTATTTATGACAAAGGTGGCGTACTGCAAGAAGCTCCTACCCCCATATGGCTGCTCCTTTACGGGGGCGTTGGCATCTGTGTGGGCCTCTGGGTCTGGGGGAGAAGAGTGATCCAAACCATGGGAAAAGATCTCACGCCCATCACGCCATCAAGGTACGTGCCCATCTCCTGCATCTAATTGCCCTGGCATTTCATGCTAGCTATGCCGTAGCATATGTGTGCCTAATGATTTCTGGTTTTGCTCGGAGTAGTGATGTACGTAGCTTTCTCTTTAAACTAATGGCAATGTTGTTTGCATTGTTGAGGTCTAGTTGGGCAGAATAGCCTACCAATGTCTGAATAGCATAGAGAGGCATAAATTAGGAAATGGCAAAAATCGAAGTAGTTTTCCATGTGCTTTTGAATGATTAAAAAAAGAAACCGAACCTGTGATTTTTTTATTTGCTTTTAATGCATACTAGACCTCTGCTGCTAACCTGTTTACTAATTGAGCATGATTTATTGGAATGTAGTATAGGTTGTCATTAGCAGCGAGCTGCTCAGCTAATTTAACGTGGATGTGTGTGTCCAGTTTTTGTTATTCAGCAGCTCTTTGTTCTCTCACTTAATATAACTCAATGACCAAAGATCACTCGGAGGGAACCGGTTGGAGACGATGCTGGTAAGACGTTGGCATGTTGCATGGTGTCAGCCCAGACTGATTGATTACACTTTTTTTTAAGAAAGAGTGACTGTGAAGTGTTTTTTTTATGCTTCCTGCAGTGGATTCACTATTGAGTTGGCTTCGGCGTTCACAGTTGTGATAGCTTCCAATATTGGACTTCCTGTCAGTACTACACACTGCAAGGTATGCCTTTGCCATGTGACTGCAGCCAGGCCGGTCTGGACTGTTCGTGTTTTAACTCTGCTGCCCAGATCAGTTTATAGCGGCATGATACCACAATGAGGAAATGCACACATCCATTTCACATCCAAGAACTCTCCCCACTCCCCGTCACTCCACTCATATGAATGGACAGCCCTTAGGTTCCCTTCTCAGACATCTCACCCTTTTTGCACATTGCGGAATCAAAGTATTCCCTCTCCCCCACAGACACTTGTTATCAGATTATTCCCTACGCATCCACATGGAATTCGGCATAGTGGTATGTTCCCCGAAAGAGCAATCTATCAACCACTGGCCTTTTGCATTGCCCATTAATTTCAGAGGGTCTTGTGCAGAAGGAAAGATTGGTGGGGTTGCACACCAGGAACTGTCTAATCTCGATGTTTTCACATGGTCATGGAACTGCACATGAGAACATTTAGGAATAATGACACGAGCCCAAATGTTTTAGAGTGTAGTAGGGGCGGATGGCCCGAGGCGTTTTGATGCCTGAGGCAAGAAATCCAAGTCTCGCCCGCCTACTGGAATTAAAATAACGAACTAAAAATCTACATTGTGCTGCCCTTGACTGGTAAACCAAAATTTGCTGCCATGCACGGTGGAGTTGGCCCTGAATAGCAGTAACTTTTTCCTCAGGTCATGCCATGTGAACGTTGATCTGCTGCACCCTTCTTTGTCCGGAGGTTCTGACACTGTTCATCGTTCATTCTTCTACTTTCCTGATGAATGCATGGCATGGGATTTCCTGTGTGTCGCTCTTACACTTCAAAATCTCCATCTGTCTTCTTTTTATTTCTTTACAGTGGATTTTGCATTGAAGTAATGTGTGCGCTAACCGTACTTGTAGCCTCAAATGTGGGTATTCCAATAAGCTCCACTCATTGCAAGGTATTGGAGTCTGCAGTGGTCACGTCGATTAAACACATGCTCAATCTTTAAAGAAAAAGAAACAAATAACAAATGCTGATTCCCCCACATCCCATTTTGCCTTCATTAAGTAATATACTACCAAGCAAGTTTTAAAATTAAAAAAGCAATAATTAAAATATGGAAAATTAGTTATTTACAAAATTATACAAAACATGTGAGTTGCAAATTCCCCCCAAATGTTAGAATGTCGGGGAGGTTTTCTTTTTTTTAAAAAAAAGAGAGCGAAAAGAAAAAGAATGTATATATTATATTATTATTCTTACTGCTGTTTATAAAACACATTGTAGTATTCATTTTGTAGTGTATTAACAAGCAACAGTCATCATCTTAACTTTTAGTTTCCTTGCTTCTATATAAACTTAAACTTCTTAGTATTAGCTTTCGACTAACAGTTTCATACATTTTATTTTCTTCCCCCAGATTTGCAGTTTCTCATATGTAACTTTCATGGATTGTGGTGTGCATAATTTTAGGAGCATACATCACAAGTCATTGAAATACAGAACCGAGCATTCATGTATCTGAAGGCAAATGGTATTTGATTTCAAGCCAATCGGAACTAGAAGGTCTATACAGATTGTAGCTTTTCAGTGATTAATCTGCTTTTCTAACCTGTATTCTCATCAAAACGTAGTCAGCTAAACTTTGATAATGTTTAGAAATGGGTTAACTGATGCCAGTGTCACTGATACCCTCTAAAAATTGGGAAAATTCATGAAACAAAACAGAGCATAAGTTGAATATTTTTTTAAATTGGTGTTAAAATTAAATTGTGGTACTTTTCATATACATCACTATTCATGCTTTCAGACCTGCCCCCCCTTTATTTTAGCATATATCATATCTCTACCACTGCCCACTTTCCATTTCTCTTATTCTCCTCCCCCACGTTCCTCCCTCCAAATCTCTTTAAAAAAACACCCTAACAAATAAAAAGAGAGTCGCAGTGGGGTGACCAATCTGCTAGAAGGAAAATCCGTAGCAAGTAATGAGGTAGAAGAATAGACAAAATCTCTAGGAGCTGATAACAGTTCATGTATGAACATATCACTATTCTCCTTAAAGAAGATTGCAAAATATTGTAATATGAGGTCGAGTTAAACAATGTTTTTAGATACCATGATTACAGTCACATGTCCATTACTTTCAGGGCTAGAAAAGTGTGCTATACGCCCCCTACAATTTCATAAGCAGAAGCCAACCCCGTCCCCACAATCCAGGCAAAGATTCCATTTACAGAAGCCATCTGGACTGGCAATTGAATTTTACGTCCACATTGGTGACAGAACCGTGTTTTCTGCTGCACCTAAGAACAACAGGATAACTTAAACGGTCTTGGAAGGCTGCAGGGCACACAGACCTCTTGTCATCCTAAACATTATCACTGCTCACTCACCACTTTGCCTGGTGCCTGCGCAGATAAATGTTCCAGTGTTGCTGCACTAGTGTCAGCAGTCGTCATGTGAGCACACCTTGCATTTGCACACATGATTCCTGCTGGTGGTGTAGGTCCTGTTCTGGTGAAACTTCCCCAGGCAAAATGAAGAATACTACAGTTACTCTCATAACTGGAGGAGGAGTGAATACAAGAACCATTTCTGACCAAGTGTCGGAGCATGTGGAAGGAATCTAAGCTACAGCTCTCCGTGCCAGTTCAGTGCTCGCAGGAGAAGGAGCTTCATTTCGCTCTATAGGACGCACCTTTTCCCCTCCAAAAATGAAGGGGAAATGTATGTGCGCCCTATGGAGTGAATGCAGGCTTTCGCTGAAGCCTGGAAAGCGATAGGGGTCAGTGCGCACCGACCCCTCTCGCTGTCCAGGCTTCAGGAAGCTATCCGCAAGCCTTCAGAGTGCGGCGGGAGTTCCCCTGGGCTCCGAAGGCTTGCGGATAGCAGCCTGCAGCCTGAAGCCCGGGGAGCGCAGTGCCAACTCCCCGGGCTTTGGCCAGCTATCCGCAAGCCTTTGGAGCACTCCCCCAGCCTGCAAGTTCTGGGAGCGGCGGCAAGGCTGTGCAACCTTGCCTCCGCTCCCGGACCTGTTCTGGGGGCTGGGGTCGGGGGAAGCTCAGGCTTCCCCCACCCCAGCCCCGCGGCTAAAAACGAAGCCGCGCACAGCCTCTCCCGGCTGGAGAGTTTGTGCGTGGCTAAAGAGGAAGCCAAGACGGCGGAATGGTTTCTTTGCTCTTTGGGGCTGGGGGAAAAAAATAATCCCCCCCTTTATTTCCCCCCTAAAAACTAGGTGTGCCCTATGGTCTGGTGCGCCCTATGGAGCAAAAAATACGGTAATTTGGTGCACCTGATCAGTCAATTCCAGCCAGCTCCAAACTTGCTTGGAAGAAATACAAAGCCTTCTTATTTAGCGTCCTTCCTTTCACAAATGGCTTCCTCTTGCCTGCAGTATCTCTTCTCCAGATGCTGTCTGACAAGAGGAAGGCAGAACATGATAGTGTCTCAGTTGTACTCCGTCCTTAGGGAGAAATGTAGGGTCATAAGAGGAAAACCTTGGCAATACAAGAAAACAAACTGTGGACTTAATGGCACTTAGAAAGGAAATTGGGTTAAGCGGTTAAAAGAAATGGCAGTTGCTCACATAAGACAAATCACAGACCATTATTTGAGATGTGAAAACATAGTTATTCTTTTGAGCGAATATATTGTATTAGAAGCCTTCATCCAGAGAACAGCTTCAGGCAAGCCCTAAAATGGCAGTGATCAGAACAGGAAAAACACATACTTCTTCTATTTGCCAGAGTGATAGAAGATTTGTCAGCCCTTTTGGCATATCTGAGATAACGTACCAATAGCAGGGATGGAAGAACACTAGATTTGCAGCTTGCTAGAAAAAGAGCTCTTCCTCTTTCCAGGATGGGGCTCAAAGCTGGACAAAATATCTAAGCTCCAACCTCAAGCCATATGCTCTTCACTTATGAAATCCAGCTTTGCCACCGATTTCCTATATTCTGCCACATAATTAATTTCCACTTTCTGTGGCACAGGACATGGGTGACGCTGTAGGTTAAACCACAGAGCCTAGGACTTGCTGATCAGAAGGTTGGTGGTTCGAATCCCTGCGACGGGGTGAGCTCCTGTTCCTTAGTCCCAGCTCCTGCCAACCTAGCAGTTCGAAAGCACATCAGAGTGCAAGTAGATAAATAGGTACCGCTCTGGCGGGAAGCTAAACAGCGTTTCCGTGCGCTGCTCTGGTTCACCAGAAGCAGCTTAGTCATGCTGGCCACATGACCCAGAAGCTGTACTCCGGCTCCCTCGGCCAATAAAGCGAGATGAGCACCGCAACCCCAGAGTCGGCCATGACGGGATCTAATGGTCAGGGGTCCCTTTACCTATGTCACGTGTAGCAAACTTCTGGGCATTTTATTTGTTATAACTTGCTAGTTGTAGTTTTTGTTACTGAGTGGTGGATTTTTTGTTTTTTGTTTAAATTACCTTGTTAAGTTGCTTTGGAAATGGTTTGCCCTGAAAAGCAACATATATTACTTTAAATACATAAAACACGGTTGATTCTCTTACTTGTAATGGTTGGCCTTTCCTTTCAAAGGGGCATGGCTCAATAACTGCTATCACAGGCCTTAAATTAAGGAGAATGTCATGTAAAGCTAGAAATAATAAGAATAAGAACTGCCATGGAATCCAAATTATGCAAGGCACTAAAAGGTGTGTTTCCCTGTCCCATGCCAAATAGTTTTCAGTTTGTGTGATAAATTCATGTAGAGCTCTTCTCCTGTGTGAAAAGGAAGCAGGAATTCCAATTTCAGATAATTTGTAAATCTGGGCTTCAGCTGACTGGCATTGGTTTTGTCATAGATTGGGGTCCATAAATGTGTTCGCTGGTTGGTCAGCAGTTGCCACAAGTCTTTTGTGGCAATTGTAAGTCCCTGGAATACCCAGTTCAAAGTGGGAGGCTTGCATTACAAAGAAAATGGAGGGGATGAGGCATCTCATTTTCACGCAACTCGTGAAACGGATTGATCTTTCTTAGTGCCAGGCTTTGGAGATACTTGGCACATCTCCTGCTGCTTCCACGTGCCTCCAAAGCATGGTTTGGTTTGGCCCAGCCCTTCTCCTGAATCGCCTTACATGCCAGAGGGACGGTAGGGTGGTGGTGATCACAGATAATAGCTGGTTACTAAAAGCAAACCCAAATTTATGGACCCCAGGTCATAAAGCATCTGTTGCCCATGTTAAGATGCCTTTAATTCTGATTCCCTTCTCAAACTTCCAAGGTTGGTTCTGTGGTGGCAGTTGGCTGGATACGCTCCAAGAAGGCTGTTGACTGGCACCTCTTCCGCAATATCTTTGTCGCCTGGTTTGTGACTGTCCCCGTGGCTGGCTTGTTCAGCGCTGCCATCATGGCTCTCTTCATGTACGCCATCCTGCCGTACGTCTGACATCGCTGCTCCTTCCATGGAAGAAGAAGGGGGTGCCTCTGAGATAAAAGAAGCAAAGGTCGCCCCTCCAGATCGCAGAGCTCCCTATTTAAACCATGCAGTAAGAGCTAATCAGCAAGGATTTGTCGTCAGAATCTAACATCTGCTGTACATAACATCTGTGTCATTGGTGACATAACATGTGGTGCCGTTTTCTTATGTATTAAAGAAATATATATATATGCTCACTGTAGGTAACACTACCTTAAGTTATAAGTGAGGTGAAAATAATTGCCTAGAACTTAATCCCTAGTAAAACTTGTACATAATGTATCATTCAGTAGCCATTTTTTTAATCTTTTAAAAGAACCTGGGATGTGTTTGTCAGTTTGATAAATGATGAAGCAATCTGCAAAAAGATGAGATTCTTTTTTTGTAAAAAAAAAAGTGCTGTTCAATGATACTGGAAGCAAAGTGCAGAAGTACATTGGCAAAAACTCGGTTCATATCATATTGTTGTGTATAATACTGTATGAACATTGAATTTGTAAATACTTACAAAAATGTAACTTTTTAATGGTGCATTTCCCTCATATATTTTGGATAAGAAAGTTTAGAAAGTACCAAAGAAGGGGGAATAGCTTGTCAGTATTATATTTGTCTATCTGTGTGCTGTTTCTCTCTCTCTCTCTCTCTCTCTCTCTCTCTCTCTCTCTCTCTCTCTCTCTCCTCACCCTGCAACCCATTTAACTTTCTAATTAAAGTTATTTTCTACCAGCCAGCCACCAGCAAAGCCAGGATAGTATCGCTCATGTTTTACTGTAACAGGTAAAGTGTCGTACTGCTACAGTCTTACGTAAAAAATATCATCCACAGAGGATTTTAGTAAAAGCTCAGCTTCGTTATGTGTCAAACCTCAAATCAAACAAGTATTTTCCACCCCTTGTATATAGGTCCAATTCTGTTCTCAAAACAGCCATCTGTCAGCAAGCTCAAGGGAGGAGAAAGATGGGGTTTCAGAAAGGTTTTGCATTTCTTTTTCCTGATGCACCCAGTGTCAACGGTAACATAGATTGGCGGTGTTATGCCCAGTGTCTTAAAGGGAGCAATCTAGGACAGTTTGGGGTGCTAACCAACAGTGTTTGGTGGTTAAGATTTTTATACTCCAGTTACTCTCATAACTGGAGGAGGAGTGAATACAAGAACCATTTCTGATCAAATGTCGGAGCGTGTGGAAGGAATCTAAGCTACAGCTCTCCCTGCCAGTTCAGTGCTCGCAGGGGAAGGAGCTGCAGTCTGGCTTCCTCTGCTGTCGCCTGGGACTTAGGACATTGCCAAGGGTGCCTGGGAAAAATCACATTGCGACAGCTTCGGAACTGCTAAAGGCAGTGTCCGATACTCAGAAACGTGTTGTCCCTTTTTGAAGAGGCATCCTAGTCTGCCAGTTGTCATATGAAGACACTACTGAAGAGGCCTACAAGGTCTCTGGCCCTAGAACTGCAATTTGTCATAGTCTGGGAGATACACATTGATGAAACCGCCCCCTCCAAATCTTTACTAGTATAAAGGGACCTTATCAACCTGGCAGACAGTGGATTGAATCCAGTTCCTCTTGCTATGGGAACCTTGAGTATAGGCTTTTGGGAAGCCTTGTTGAAACGAATCTATGTTCTTGAGCAATTCCCATTTGTTTCCATTGAGCTCATAAATGAGCTCTTCCCAGAGGATTTTGCTACTTGCAACGGTGTCCAGGTTGGGTTTACTGGAGTGGGCTTGATGAGGTCATGCTGGGAGAATGTTGGGAGCCTAGGACTGTTGAAATGCTGCTAAAAAAAATTCGATACATGAGCTTTCTTGGTACTCCATTGTGATCCTTTTTCATTGGTCATTCATTCTAAATTTATAATAAAAGAATACATTGCCCTAGAACTGCTTTCTTGTTTCTTGTTGTTTTTTTAAAAAGATACTGAACCATGTGTTTTTACTATTTACAACCTACTAAGTTGTGGGCGCTTCCTAACTCAAAGCATTCCTTGCTTACTTTGCATTTGTTACAATCCTTTCATTTGCTTTCTCTCTGTGTGAGTTCTTGTTTAGAAATTGGTAACAATGGCCTGGAAGGGGGGGCAGCAGAGGAGCACACCCATTGGCAAAGCCCAAATAAAGCCAAGCTCTGTGTAAAGCAAACAAAAACTTCCATTTATTTCACTTGGGACTGTTTGTCCCAGGATGAAGATCCCCTTATCAATTACCATAGCACTCTTTCGGTAGTAATCCCCTAATGAACATCTCATACATAAAAATGCAAATGAATGTGCTTCCATGAGCCTAGAGAAAGCGATGCTTGGACGCTACTGTCACAAGCACACTTGTGCAAAGGAAATCCAAGGAAAATATGTCCTCCTTATTCAAAACCCAGTGCTGCTGTGGTTCTTGGCTTTAAAACTCAACTCTGCATTGTTTTAACAACACAAAGCACCTGAAAATTAACTCATGGCTCATGACAGGATATAACCCACTAATGACGCAACCAGCATAATTTAAACCCTTGGTGAACTTTGTACAACAATTTGAGAATGCTTCTCTGCTTGCACATAAAAAGGAGCATGTTCATAAAGCAAACAGATTCTTTCCAGTCTGGAACATAGTCCTTAAGGAGCTTGACAGCTTTTTGGTGTTTACAAAGTGCTCCATGAGCAGAGGATGAGATCAACCGACATATATTTGAACATTCAGTGTACCTTAAGTCTGTTGCAATTCCTGACCTGTGTGACTGTCCATGAGGAATATGAACAAAAGATGTGCTCCCTCTTTTTGGTGTGTTTAGGACAAAAGTGATCACTGGCAGGGGATTGGGTGCTGTTAACATGCTATCCGGTTATAGCCAACAGTCTTGGCTCCCTCAGCTGCCATGGCAACAGGAGTTTGCTTCATTGCAGTCAATGGGCATAGGTTGCCAACATCTTATCAATAGGCATTATATGTCTCAACAGCTGAAGGTGTGCTTGGCATCGAAGCAAACAAAGCCCTTGGCTTTCAATTCTGTTTATCGACTTGACCCCCACTTTAAATCCTGCTCCAAGTTTCTCTCCAGTAATGCCAGATATTCAAATAGCAGTGTATCATTTGCCTGGTGTGACTTTGAAAAGGCTGCACTCACGATTTATTTTTATTCATTTAGAACCTTTGTAGCTTGCCCTTTCACACACGTGCGGAAAGTGTCAAATATAAAAACGCAGTAAACGAAAAGCAACTGCAAACCAGCAGCAGAAAAAAAGCAATCATGTTAAGAGTCTGATGGTCTTCACCTGTTGCCTCAAAGAAAGGTGCAAGACCTTGCCAGGGAGCGTGTCTTAGAGACAAGGTACCACTACAGAAAAGGCCCTGCGCCCATTTTGCCACCCACACACCTGGGGCAGTGTGTTCAGGATTTGGATAATGGCAGAAAGCTTGTTTCAGTATTGGCAGCTACCGAAAAAAGCAGCAGAGCAAGGGAATAGCAAACCATGCAGGTATCATCCCAGCGTTCTGTGGTCTTGCATTAGAACTGCTTTGCAACGGACAAGAAACCAGCCAATTGGATGTGGCTTGCACAAAGATCACTTGATGGCTGGATATGTGAAGTTTGGTACCTAGATGTATAAATGGGCTTCAATGAAGGACCCTGAGTATAAAGTGGTGATGAAAGTTCTTTCTGTGGGGGGGTCTATTGACATATAGGCAAAATTCTGAAAGTTTCTGTACAGTAAAATCACTTGGCAACATCAGCATCTAACAATTAAAATGCTGTTGTATAACATTCACAGATCCTCATTGCGTGTTGCAGAAACCTGGCTACTAGTTTTCACATGCAGCATATCAGTTAGTAAAGCTCTTTCCAGGCAGTTTTTCTATGCCATAATAAATTGATTAGTCTTTAAAGTGTCACTGCAGTTCGTTTTTGCCGTAAAATATTAATGTGACGACTCCTGGTACCACTTCTGGTTAGTATTTGGTGAGAAGGTATCACACGATTGAATATTCAGCTATATAAAAAACCTCTTGCCCATAGAAAGCTAAATATCCGGGAGAACTAGCCCAGCCCTTTCATTGATGTGGTAACTTCATATGAAGTTTCTTAGATGTAGAAGGCTTCAGCTGTGCCATCTCCTACAGGTAATGTGAACAGGTAACAGTCTTAGAACATTTTTACCACCATATCCACATTTTCTTTGAATCCTGACAAGACAGAAGTACTGTTTTTGGGGGACAGGGAGCGGGTGGATGTGGGGGATTCCCTGGTCTTGAATGGGGGAACTGTGCCCCTGAAGGACCAGGTGCGCAGCCTGGGAATCATTTTGGACTCACAGCTGTCCATGGAGGCACAGGTCAATTCTGTGTCCAGGGCAGCTGTCTACCAGCTCCACCTGGTACGCAGGCTAAGACCCTACCTGCCCGCAGACTGTCTCGCCAGAGTGGTGCATGCTCTAGTTATCTCACGCTTGGACTACTGCAACGCTCTCTATGTGGGGCTACCTTTGAAGGTGACCCGAAAACTGCAATTAATCCAGAATGTGGCAGCTATACTGGTGACTGGGAGTGGCCGCTGGGACCACATAACACCAGTTCTGAGAGGTCTGCATTGGCTCCCAGTACGTTTCCAAGCACGTTTCAAAGTGTTGGTGCTGACCTTTAAAGTCCTAAACAGCCTCGGTCCTGTATACCTGAAGGAGCGTCTCCACCTCCATCATTCAGCCCGGACACCGAGGTCCAGTGCCAAGGGCCTTCTGGCGGTTCCCTCATTGCGAGAAGTGAGATTACAGGGAACCAGGCAGAGGGCCTTCTCAGTAGTGGCGCCCGCCCTGTGGAACGCCCTCCCATCAGATGTCAAAGAGATAAACAATTACCTGACATTCAGAAGACATCTTAAGGCAGCCCTGTTCAGGGAAGTTTTTAATATGTAATGCTGTACTGTTTTTAACACTTGATTGGGAGCCGCCCAGAGTGGCTGGGGAAACTCAGCCAGATGGGTGGGGTATAAAATAATAATAATAATAATAATAATAATAATAATAATAATAATAATAATAATAATAATTATTTTGGACAGGCTAGACTCACGATTCCATTTCTATCTGGCTGTTTGAACAAAGTGCTGTGTATTCAGCACCTCAGTTTAACTTGGCATTGTGCTATAATGCATCATAGCTTTGGCTGTGCTGCTTTGTCAACATGCCTAAATTCAGTTCAGCTTCTAAACTGATTTCTAGCAGATACATTTGAAGGTCAAGCTAGATGGTGATGGGCTTATCTTCCCATGCTCCCCCGCCTACCTCCTTGTGCTCTGTTTTTTCAGACCTTTTCCTCCCAATCTGGATAATTTTTGGTACTGTAAAAATTAAACCACCTGCCCTTGCTTAATACACAAACAGAAAAGAACAAGGACAGTTGTCCCGTTGCATTTAGCTTGACTCTGAAAGATGTCTCTGAGGATTTGTTCACAAACTCTTGCATGGTGCATAATTTTGATGGAATCATTCTTGCAAAGTTGAAGGAGCATTTTTCTGTGCACTGTTATATAGAAGTACTTTTGATCTTGGCTCTTGATCCAGGATAGTTGGGTGAGAGCATCCATTTCTTGGTCACAGGAGAAGAGAATAGGCAGCAAAGGATGAACCCATCTGAAGACGAGAGCATGAACTTTGCATTTGAGGGGGTCATGACACCCAGGAACCACATTCTGACATGTGCTAGGTCCTTATAGGGCAATCATGTAACGTTCTGCATTTTCTGCTGTTGCAATCCCCCCGCCCCCGGTTCTGGGAGAGGCCTTCTCAAAGGCACCATAAATTTGCTATACCTGCCTTGGGGGGCTGGATTAATCATTTCCTGTCTGCAATTTGGAACTTCATGGGCAAGCTGAACTTTCCATGTATCTGCAGAAGCAGCTGAATAACTTGTAGCTTAAACAGACTTCTCACCTCCAGGTCAACTTGTCCCTTTTGATAAATGTGATCTGTCTTTTCCACCTGGGCGAAGCCTTTTGCTGTGTCACCGAGGCATATAAATCTCTGCTAATCTCTTGATTCATAGTATGGCTTTCCTTAATTTTAATGCCAATGTGTTGCTGCAAGAGTGAGGCCTTCAGGCTGCAGAGACAGAACCAGGAACCTCTGGATTTAAAGGCATAAATCCACCCCCCCGTGAGCTACAGGAACAGCTGCCTCACTTGAAACAAGCACATGGTGTGTAACCGTATCTGCAGTAGGAAAATGTTATGCAGAAATAGCATTGGGGTAGATGTTTCTAAACAATGTCGCCGCTTCTAGAGTTACAGTCCTGGTTAACATGCACTAATGTGTGTCCAGTCATGGGACGCTCACAGGAACTGTTCTGGTGTGTACAAAATTAAGAACAAAGCTCCAGCTTACCCAGAGCTTAGCTCTTGCAGATGCCGCTGCTAAAAATAAACCAACCCTTCATGATCCGAAATAATATAATATTACCAGCATGTTTGCACTCTTTGGCCCCATGAGGGATTACGGGGTCACTGGGTTTCTCGATTTAGATCCCCCTGGGCCAAATAAGTGTTCAAATATCATCGTCTCATGCAGCTTCTATGAAACGCTGAGAAATGGATTTTGAGCTAAGGCTCTGCAATTCCACAAAGGAGCGTGAGCAAAGAATTTAGAAGCCAAGCAGAAAACTTTTGATTTTGTGCAGCAGCAGCTCACACGAAAACTCATACCAATAACAAACTTGTTGTTGTTAGTTGTTTAGTCATGTCTGACTCTTCATGACCCCATGGACCAGAGCACGCCAGGCACTCCTGTCTTCCGCTGCCTCCCACAGTTTGGTCAAACTCATGCTGGTAGCTTTGAAAGCACTGTCCAACCATCTCGTCCTCTGTTGTCCCCTTCTCCTTGTGCCCTCCATCTTTCCCAACATCAGGGTCTTTTTCAGGGAGTCTTCTCTTCTCATGAGGTGGCCACAGTATTGGAGCCTCAGCTTCAGGATCTGTCCTTCCCGTGAGCGCTCAGGGCTGATTTCCTTCAGAATGGATAGGTTTGATCTTCTTGCAGTCCATGGGCCTCTCAAGAGTCTCCTCTAGCACCATAATTCAAAAGCATCAATTCTTCGGCAATCAGCCTTCTCATGCCGGTTAAATAACTTGTTTGGATTCTGTGCTACCCACCACACAGCAACATCTAAAGCACAACCATAGCTGCAGAGGGAGGAAAGAGACGGAACGTCATAACATCAGCCGTTCCCACCGCATTCCTAGCAATTCTCTCACCAACCACCAGCCATAAGGTCATTCACTGACAACATTTACCCATCCACGGAGGGTACAAATAACATGAATCAATGGCAGGAACCCTGCTCTGTCAAACAGAAACTGAATCTGATCTATACTCTCTTCCATCCACGATGCAAGGTGTGCTGCTACAAAGATCCCACAGTGGTTCCCAGTATACATGAAGGAGCGTCTCCACCCCCATCGTCCAGCCCAAGACACTGAGGTCCAGCGCTGAGGGCCTTCTGGCGGTTCCCTCACTGTGAGAAGTGAAGCTACAGGGAACCAGGCAGAGGGCCTTCTCGGTAGTGGCGCCTGCCCTGTGGAATGCCCTCCCATCAGATATCAATGAAATAAACAACTATCTGACTTTTAGAAGACATCTGAAGGCAGCCCTATTTAGGAAATTTTCAATATTTGATCGTATGATGATGAGGATGATGCCAGGAGCTGCCCAGAGTAGCTGGGGAAACCCACCCAGAGGGGTGGGGGTATAAATAATAAATTGTTGTTGTTGTTATAGCAAAGCAATGCCACAGCTCATGGGTCAATTGAACATGAAGCTAAGCCTACAGCCCAAGGCAGCAGCAAGATTCCCTCCTTTGGCCACAGAACTAGCCAGACACAGACAGATGAAGTCGCATCCCAGTACCACAGTAACCAAGCAGTTCTATAGCTCAGGAGGTCTGCCCATATTATATTATTATTATGCGTACCGTATTTTTCTGTGTATAAAACGCCCCATATATATAAGACGGACCAATTTTTTCTAACCCCAAATTAAGAAAATGCACTATGCACTATCCGTATATAAGATGACCCCTTATTTTAAACTTCAAAAAATTAGGGGAAAAGATAGTCTTATACACAGAAAAATACAGTATATATTTATTTATACCTCGCCTTTTTCCCTGGCAGGGACTCAAGGCTGCTTACAGATAAAAATAAGAACCACTGAAAATGTAGGGGGGGGGGAAATATCATTATAAAGCAAACTGTGTTAGAATTAAAACTCTACCCTACAGTAAATTGACCGCATGGGGCAAAGTGATGGGAACTGGGCTGCAAGAACTGGTGAACTGACCCAGATAAACGAATCCTCAATTGGGAAAACCCTAGCAGAATGGGAGCAGTAAAATGAGGTCTGGTCCACTCTCCTTTGAGAGGAGGGTAAGCTGAGTTTTCAAATTCAAAAGAAGACAGTACCCCTAACCATGGTCCATGGAAATTTTTTTCCGGTGAGGGGCAGCAGAGCGCACCGAAAGCAGGCTGATTTCTCCTCCAAAAATAAAATAATTGCCCCATGCACATTTAGCCCCATTTTTTCAGGTTCTACAACTGCTTAAAACCTCTCTCTCTATCTCTTAAATGAAAGCTGGGAATTGGGGGATTACAGTTCATCCTTTGTAGATGCCCATGCCTCTACAACGTTTCACAGTTGCGGATGAGATTTGAGCAAGGACATGTGGTGGACTTGCAAAGAGGTAAAGGCTTTCTGGGTGGGAAATGGTATATAATGAATTAAAGTGTTTGAAAACACTCTTGTTAAAAAACCAGAAGCCTTTCTATTGGGGATAGTGGGTGAAAAGATACCAAGGGAAGATAAAAGACTGTTTATGTATGCAACAGTAGCGGCAAGAATTATTTTAGCCTCCAAATGGAAACAGCAAGAAGTACCAACGAAAAAAGAGTGGCAGATGAAGATGATGGACTTTGCAGAACTGGCAAAGCTGATAGGAAAAATCTGAAACCAGCAAGATCAAGTATTCCAAAAAGACTGGAGTAAATTCATCTGATATCGGAAAGATCATTGTAAGCAATTAACATCTCTGGCAGGGTTGTCTGAAGACTTGTAATGAGAAATTTTCTATATCTATATCTCTATCTATCTATCTATCTATCTATCTATCTATCTATCTATCTATCTATCATCTATCTATCATCTATCTATCTATCTATCTATCTATCTATCTATCTATCTATCTATCATCTATTCATCTCTCTATCTATCATCTATCTATATCTATCTATCTATCTATCTATCTATCTATCTATCTATCTATCTATCTATCTATCTATCTATCTATCATCTATCTATATCTATCTATCTATCTATCTATCTATCTATCTATCTATCTATCTATCTATCATCATCTATCTATCTATCTATCTATCTATCTATCTATCTATCTATCATCTATCTTTGAGATATTCTGTAATGAGTGTAATTAGAATTGGAAAATGTCTAAATTGCAATGATATAAAAGTTAATTTTGAAAGCCATGAGCCTTTCATGTAAGATTACTGAGGTAAACCAGTGTTGCTGTGGGGGAAAGACTCGTAGCTTCTTAACAATTCAGTTTGGCTAATCTAACTGGTCACGTTCCAGGATACCGCTGAACAGCACACCACACTCGAGTTGCACAACATGACTCCTGTTTTTTTCCTGCCCGCGCTCTGCCTTAAGTAACCTACAGCTAATGATTTAACATTCTTCAACTCCTTTGGCCGCAGTCCACTAATACCCAGCTTAAGCCTTGCTGCTTATTTTCAAAGTGCCTAAGCAGCTCCTCTTTTCTCTAGCAGCAGCAGCATCTCCCAGCCCACATACCAAACCATTATAGTCCATTTCCAAAGTGTGGCTCGTTCCCTGGAAGTTAAATTTGAGAATCGCTGCAGACTTTGACATTATTGAGCCAGTTGGGTGCCATTGCTGCCTTGCCTCGGAGCGCAAGTAGCAGCCAGAGGCAGGACCAGATTTATCAACAGGCAAAGCAAGCCTGCGTCTCAGTCCCCAAATGGAGAAGGAGAAAAGGAAGGAAAAATGACTGTACTTTTCTGTGTATTTTGGGGGGACTGAAGGAGCATCTCCACCCCATTGTTCTACCCGGACACTGAGGTCCAGCGCTGAGGGCCTTCTGGCGGTTCCCTCACTGCGAGAAGCCAAGTTACAGGGAACCAGGCAGAGGGGCTTCTCAGTGGTGGCACCCGCCCTGTGGAACACCCTCCCATCAGATGTCAAGGAAATAAGCAACTACCAGACTTTTAGAAGACATCTGAAGGCAGCCCTGTTTAGGGAAGCTTTTAATGTTTGATGCATTACTGTATTTTAATATTTTGTTGGAAGCCGCCCAGAGTGGCTTGGGAGGCCCGGCGAAATGGACAGGGTATAAATCATCATCATCATCATCATCATCATTATCATTATTTCAGAAAATGGGGGGAGATGGCAATTATTGAGCTTTTCGGAGTTAGGATTGTCCAGAGTTGTTGAGCTTTTTTTTTTGGGGGGGGGGCGGGGATTACTGAGGGTTGCTGAGCTTTTTTAAGGGGGAAATGCCGAAAATCGCTCCTCCCCCACGTGTCGCAAAATCCGCCTCCCATCTGTCCCCTCGTCGACAGAAGCTGCCAATCAACCGCCCAGTTGCCGCAGCAACCAGTAACACGCGAGCAACCAATAACACGCACAATAGCCACTGACAGATGCAGCAGCAACCAATCAAACGCCCACCCTATGCACTACCCATGTATAAGACCCCCACTTTCTTGCATGATTTTTAAGGGAGAAAACCTAGTCTTACACACAGAAAAGTACAGTACCCTCTGTGCCCAAACTCAGCTGAGGCAAACCACCATTGCCTGAGGGACCTGCCTTGCGACACTGCCAATGCAATTTCCGGTTTCTATTGGATTTTGTGTCGTAGGCCTGGTAGGACCTCAGAGGCCATGTCCAAGGCCTCATGAAATCTCTGGCGTGATTTCTGTTATCTACCAGAAGTTCCATCGGAGACTTCTCAGGACCTTGGACGTCGCCTTGGAGGTTGTGTTGGAGTCCTGCAGTGTGGGTGCTGAGCACCTCCCAAAAAAATGTGTGGGTGCCCACCCACTAGTTGGTGCCAGTGACTGCTGTCCAATGTTTGTGGGGCCACGGGTTGCCCACTCCTGTTGTAAATATTTGTGATTTGATTTTTGTTCCCCCGCACCTAGGTGAAGTACAATCTTTACCTTTTACGCTGCTTGAGAGACTCAGTTTTTAAGCTAGCTAGGGCCTCCACAAATCTGCACTGAATCTGGGCCAGACCTAAAGTGTAACCTTGGACTGGGGCTACAGAAGCAAGCCCCTCTAACTTTTCCTGAGTTCATACCTCTTGAAATACTGTCTAACCCTGGAGTCAGCAACCTAAGGCCCGTGGGCTGGAAGTGGAGGTTGTTTGACTGGCCCACAAGCCACCCCCAAACCAAGCTGCCCACTCGCGTGCTGCGCTAAACCGGTGCAGCATGGTGTGGGGACTCACTTCTGCGGCACCAAAAATCATGTCTGCGCAGACGCCAAAAATCATGGGTGGACGTGCACATGCGTGTGTGTGATCTGTTTATCAGCTCCACCTGGTACGCAGGCTGAGACGCTACCTGCCTGCAGACTGTCTCGCCAGAGTGGTGCATGCTCTGGTTATCTCCCGCTTGGACTACTGCAATGCACTCTACGTGGGGCTACCTTTGAAGGTGACCCGGTAACTACAACTAATCCAGAATGCGGCAGCTAGACTGGTGACTGGGAGCGGCCGCTGAAACCATATAAGACTGGTCTTGAAAGACCTACACTGGCTCCCAGTACGTTTCCAAGCACAATTCAAAGTGTTGGTGCTGACCTTTAAAGCCCTAAGCGGCCTCGGGCCAGTATACCCGAAGGAGCGTCTCCACCTCCATCGTTCTACCTGGTGTGTGCACATGGTTTCATTTCTCTCTGCTGGATTGCATTGCTGTTGATGATTCGCAGCGGAGCCGACTCCATGGAAAAAAAAGTCGTGTTTTGAACCTCAATATGAAATAACAGATCTGTGGCAGTTAGATGTATTGTGACCTTCACACATTCAAAGCATCACTTGTGGGAAATTGAGTGATAAATATACATGTATATACATTTATAGGGGATGTGGGTGGCGCTGTGGGTTAAACCACAGAGCCTAGGGCTTGCCGATCAGAAGGTCAGCGGTTTGAATCCCTGCAACAGGGTGAGCTCCCGTTGCTCGGTCCCTGCTCCTGCCAACCTAGCAGTTTGAAAGCACGTCAAAGTGCAGTAGATAAATAGGTACCGCTCTGGCGGGAAGGTAAACGGCATTTCGGTGTGCTGCTCTGGTTCTCCAGAAGTGGCTTAGTCATGCTGGCTGCATGACCCGGAAGCTGTACGCCGGCTCCCTCGGCCAATAAAGTGAGATGAGTGCCGCAACCCCAGAGTCGGTCACGACTGGACCTAATGGTCAGGGGTCCCCTTACCTTTGTGGCACCACTGCAGTCCGTGTTTTGTTAGCTCAGAAGTGGAAAATGAGCGAGGTCCCAACCAAATAATAATAATAATAATAATAATAATAATAATAATAATAATAAAAATAAAATTATTTATTTATTTATTTATTTATTTTTAGGTTGCATACACATACCTTTTATTCTAGAATCAATAGACCACATTTTTTCCCCTACATAGTCCACATTTTTTGACCTGAAAAGTGCTCCTTGAGAAAATGGCTTCATTATGAAAATAAAAGTTAATTGTCCTCACAGTGCGTACATTTGAAAACAGGCATAGGTTGCCCGAGCAATGAGAGTTGTATACAATTATCACTTCCTTCTTCATTCGTCCAGGTCTTAGAATTGTAGAGTTGGAAGGTCCTGAGGGTCATCTAGTCCAACCTTCTTCAATGCAGGAATCTTTTGCCCAATGTGGAACTTGAACCCACAACCATGAGAATAAGAGTCTCATGCTCTATCAACTGAGCTATCCCAGCATCATCTGCAGGGAGGAAATGGTGTGAATAACCTGATCAAGTGGAAGGTTTTCAACTGTGAATCAAGTAATCACACCAATTCCTGTGGGTAGCAGGATCTAGAATCAATCCAGATTGAAAGCAGCATGCTGAGAAGGAACATTAACAATTCCAGATTGAGAAAAACCTACGTTTTTGAGCTACAAATGGGTTATTGTATAAAGCAGTCTTACATGCTTTCCAAAATTTTCTGCATCCCCTTCTTTTAGAGCAGAGGTAGGGAACCAGCAGTCCTCCAGTTTTTTGTTGTATTCCAACCTCCATCAGCCTCCATCATAAATAAAAAATTTATACCCCACCCTTCCTCGTTCAGGAAACTGGGCTCAGGGCAGCTAACAACCAATTTAAAACACTTAATTGATGCTACAAAAAACAGCATTAAATACGGTATAAATCCATTTATCAAACAGGCAAGACTGAGAGAAAGAATGTCCAGTTTCTCCCCTCCTTGCCCATCCAAGAGAAGATCCACTACTTATTATTGTTCCTGCTCAGCTTTTAAGGAAGAACTTAGCACCCCTCCCTAGGGAGAGAGCTCAGTGCATACAGCACATGCCACGGATTCAAGAAAGGAGATTCCAACTAAACATCTGGAAGATCTCCCTTTTTAAAAAATAAAATTAAAAAATATTTTTATTAAAGATTTCTCAGTTTACAAAAATACCTGCGTTGTCTCTTTATTTTCAAGTTGTGTTTCCTACAGATCAGTTTTGTTTGCTGTGAAACGTTAATCTGGAAGATCTTTCTGACGATAAGAGCTGTTTGACAGTGTTGGAGGTGTGGTGGGAATAATGGCGACATGTATCATATGTGGTGGACATGTAGGAAGATCAAAGTGTTCTGGGGCTTAATTTACGAGGAGTTGAAAAAATGTTTGGAATAACTTTTTTAAAAAGACCAGAGGCATTTCTGTTAAGCATTGTTGGCAGGGACATCCCGAAGGCCTTTAGGGAGGTATTCTTATATGCAACGGCCGCAACTCGGACTTTGGTGGCAAAGGGGTGGAAGGAAGAAGAACCCCCGACAATAACGGACTGGCAGTACAAGCTACAAGAATTTGCCGAAATGGCACAGTTAACAAATACCCTGAGAGGCAATTCAAAACAAAAATTTATGAAAAAGTGGGATAGATATAAAACATATGTTCAAAATTACAGTAAGGTTTCGCTATCTATGCTAGCATTTGATTGACGTTGGAGTGAGACTGAGTTGAGAAATAAGACTAAGAGCACATATTGATATAGGAATGTATTAGATAATATGTAAAGAAATATACAATAATAAGAGTACATTCATTTGTAAAAAAGGAATATACGACGGGAAAGACAGGAAGCCTAGTGTGTTGGTATGTATATGATTTTGGGGGTGAAATGGTTTTTTTTCTTTGTTCTTTCTTTCTTGTTTCATTTTCTTTCTAAAGGTAAAGGGACCTCTGACCATTAGATCCAGTTGTGACTGACTCTGAGGTTGTGGCGCTCATCTCGCTTTATCGGCCGAGGGAGCCGGTGTACAGCTTCCGGGTCATGTGGCCAGCATGACTAAGCCGTTTCTGGCGAATCAAAGCAGCGCACGGAAATACCATTTACCTTCCCGCCGGAGCAGTACCTATTTACCTACTTGCACTTTTTGGCGTGCTTTCGAACTGCTAGGTTGGCAGGAGCAGGGACCGAGCAACGGGAGCTGCCAATATTCTTATTTACTCAATAAAGCATTTCCATTCTTTTATAAAAAGTTTGTTATCTTGATTTCTTATTATTCCAGTAAGTTTCACAATTTCTGCATATTCCGTAATTTTTTGTATCCGTTCTTCCCTTGCTGGGACCTTCTGCTTCTTTCCATTTTGGGCAAGTAACATTTTTGCCGCTGTAGTCGCATACACGAATAAATCTCTATACAATTTAGGTAGTTCTGTCTCTATAATTCCCAAAAGAAAAGCTTCTGGGTTTGTTTGTTTTTTACAAACATTATTTTTCAATTCATTATATATCATTTCCCAGGAAGCTTTAACCTTATTACAAGACCACCACATATGATAGATAGAACCTTCTTTCCCACACTTATTTGATTCAGATTTATATATTTTTGCCACTTTACTCGGTGTTGGGTACCATTGATATATCATTTTCATATCATTTTCTGTTAGACCATAGCATGCCGTAAATTTTATATCCATATTCTACAATCGTTCCCCTGCTGCCATATCTATACAGTGGTACCTCGGGTTACATATGCTTCAGGTTACATACGGTTCAGGTTACAGACTCCGCTAACCCAGAAATAGTGCTTCAGGTTAAGAACTTTGCTTCAGGATGAGAACAGAAATCGTGCAGCGGTGGCACAGCAGCAGCAGGAGGCCCCATTGGCTAAAGTGGTGCTTCAGGTTTAGAACAGTTTCAGGTTAAGTACGGACCTCCAGAACGAATTAAGTACTTAACCAGAGGTACCACTGTATTATGACTGATATCTATTGCCCAGTGTGTCATTGAGGATTTTACTTGCACATCTTTTGTCTCCCATTCCAATAATATCTTATACATTTTACACAACACTTTTACATTACATTCCTACTGGTCTCTCTCCAGTTGGATGGTTTGTTATGATTCTGCCAGAGTTGATCCGTAAGGCCTGAATCATAAGTTACCAGGATAGTAGCTTTATTGAAGGTCACACCCATATTACATATGAAAGAATCCTGGGAATCGTTTTGTGAGGGACAGAGTACATTTCCCAGGATTTTTTTGGGGAAGCCCATTTAAATGTGTGTTGAATTTGCTTTAAATATATGGTCTGCATCAGGGGTCAGCAAACATTTTCAGCAGGGTCCACTGTCCCTCAGACCTTGTGGGGGCCAGACTATATTTTGGAAAAAGAAAAAAAAAATGAACGAATTCCTATGCCCCACAAATAACCCAGAGATGCATTTTAAATAAAAGCACATTGTAATGGTTATATGGGGTTGCTCGTGCGTAAGTTGCCGCCACTCCTGGCTAGGTTGCCTGGTTAAACCTTTCCTGGCTGGACAGCCCTTCACTTCGTGGCTGTTCAGTTGCTAGCAGCATCCGTCAGTGGGCGTTTCTTGAACCTCTTCCGGCAAAGAAGTTCTTTGACGCCAAGTCTACGCCTACTTTCCCTGAGCGGAAGTCTTCTGCGTAGGGTGGGTGTGGATAGCGGAGGACCTGTGCTCTCCCCGCTGCTCTCCGGCGAAGAGTCCCGGAGCCCCCTCGCCGATTCCCCCATCTGCCCCCCTTTATCCCTGGTGTTACGCTGATTTCCTTCCCCAGCCGATGAGCTCCCTCTCTCCCTGCTGGGCCCTTCTCTGGCATCGCTTGGGAGCCCTGCCTCCACTTCTGGCTCCGATGTCAGTTCCCTGACAGACACATTCTACTAATGTAAAAACACGCTGATTCCCAGACCATCTGTGGGCTGGATTTAGAAAGCAATTGGGCTGGATCTGGCCCCTGGGCCTTACTTTGCTTACCCATGGTCTGGATGGCATCCCTAAGTAGGAACGACATTCACCCTTTCAAGTTACAAGGTAAGGAAGTCTGAGCTGGGCTGCGGGAAGCTGTCTGAGGGGAGCCACCAGTCAGGAACCATGGGACAAAGCTAGCAATTGGGACAGAAGAGTCCCCAGCATAAGGTTACCAGACTTCCTCTTTTCCGGTGACAGTCCCCGGATTCACAGATCAGTCCCCTGACAAAATCCTCCGAATTCGACTGAAGTTGAAAAGTGTCCCCGGATTCACTGAAAACAATCTGGTAATAATAATAATAATAATAATAATAATAATAATAATAATAATTTATTATTTGTACCCCGCCCATCTGGTTGGGTTTCCCCAGCCACTCTGGGCAGCTTCCAACAAAGATGAAAGATACACTAAAATGTCACATATTAAAAACTTCCCTGAATGTCAGGTAGATGTTTATCGCTTTGACATCTGATGGGAGGGCGTTCCACAGGGCGGGCGCCACTACCGAGAAGGCCCTCTGCCTGGTTCCCTGTAACTTGGCCTCTTGCAGTGAGGGAACAGCCAGAAGGCCCTCGGAGCTGGACCTCAGAACGATGGGGGAGGAGACGTTCCTTCAGATATACTGGACCGAGGCCGTTTAGGGCTTTTAAGGTCAGCACCAACACTTTGAATTGTGCTCGGAAACATACTGGGAACCAATGTAGGTCTTTCAAGACCGGTGTTAATATGGTCTTGGCAGCCACTCCCAGTCACCAGTCTAGCTGCTGCATTCTGGATTAGTTGTAGTTTCCGGGTCACCTTCAAAGGTAGCCCCACGTAGAGTGCATTGCAGTAGTCCAAGCGGGAGATAACCAGAGCATGTACCACTCTGGCGAGACAGTCTGCAGGCAGATAGGGTCTCAGCCTATGTACCAGATGGAGCTGGTAAACAGCTGCCCTGGATAGAGATTTAACCTTACCCCAGGAGCAAGTTGGAGAACAGGACTGAAGGACAACCAAAGGATATAGGAATGTAGCAGAGCTCAGGAAGATCTTGCCGCTCAACAAGGCTTAGATAAAGCAGAAAGTCCTCTGATAGTCCTTGCTGTCCAGGACATTCTGGTGACCAGACCGTGGGTGAGGTTACCGTATTTTTCGCTCTATAAGGCGCAGCCGACCAAAAGATGCACGTAGTTTTTGAGGAGGAAAACAAGAAAAAAAATATTCTGAATCAAATGTTGTACTAAGCTATTTAATAAACAACCGGAAGAGAGATGGAGAGCTCACATTTGTCCTAGGCAAAGCAGCCAACTCCTATAGAATCATAGAATCATAGAGTTTGAAGAGACCACAAGGGCCATCGAGTCCAACCCCCTGCCAAGCAGGAAACACCATCAGAGCACTCCTGACATATGGTTGTCAAGCCTCTGCTTAAAGACCTCCAAAGAAGGAGACTCCACCACACTCCTTGGCAGCAAATTCCACTGTCGAACAGCTCTTACTGTCAGAAAGTTCTTCCTAATGTTTAGGTGGAATCTTCTTTCTTGTAGTTTGGATCCATTGCTCCATGTCCGCTTCTCTGGAGCAGCAGAAAACAACCTTTCTCCCTCCTCTATGTGACATCCTTTTATATATTTGAACATGGCTATCATATCACCCCTTAACCTCCTCTTCTCCAGGCTAAACATGCCCAGCTCCCTTAGCCGTTCCTCATAAGGCATCGTTTCCAGGCCTTTGACCATTTGGGTTGCCCTCCTCTGGACACGTTCCAGTTTGTCAGTGTCCTTCTTGAACTGTGGTGCCCAGAACTGGACACAGTACTCCAGGTGTGGTCTGACCATAGGCATAGGTGCCTTCACCCACCCAATAAATATTTGAGGGAGTCATCCCCCCCACCACATGCTGATGGGCATTGCCATTCATATACCAGTGTGCATGCACTGTGTCTTGAGATCCATTGTGGTCTGTGAGATTGGGCTTACCTGCCCCCCCAATATTTTATTGAAGTTGGAAGAGGGAGGGAGGGAAGGAAGAGAGAGGGAGAGCTCACATTTGTCCTAGGCAAAGCAGCCAACTCCTATGGGCCTAGGTGCCTTCACCCCCCATTCAATATTTGAGGGAGTCATCCCCCCCACCCCATGCTGATGGGCATTGCCATTCATATACCAGTGTGCATGCACTGTGTCTTGAGATCCATTGTGGTATGTGAGGTAGGGCTTACCTGGCCGCCCCCCAATATTTTTTGAAGTTGGAAGAGGGAGGGAGGGAAGGAAGGAAGAGAGAGGGGGAGCTCACATTTGTGCAGCTGCCTTGCCTTGCTGGAACCCGAGCAAAAAGAGGAGGGGGAGACGCAGGGGCCGGAGCCTTGTAAGCCGCTTTGCTTGAATTTACCGGTGAGGTGCTGGGGGAAGGACAGAAGGGGATGCCCTCTTTGTCCCTCTTTCCGGCTCATTGTAAAGAAAGCAGAGTAAGTGTGTAAGCAGCTCTCCCTTTGCTTGAATTACAGTCAGCCCATCAGACTATAAAGTCACCTCGCTGAAAAGCCATAGAGCGGGCAGACATGCTGCGCAGCTCTTGCCGGCTTCCCAGCGAGCCGGAGGAAGGGAGGTTGCTTCAGTTCTCCCACCTCACCAAAAAGCCAGCAAGAGCGGCTCCTCCCACCTGCATTTGCTCCATAAGGTGCACACACATTTCCCTTTACTGTATTTTTCGCTCCATAGGGCGCACTGGACCATGGGGCGCACCTAGTTTTTAGGGGGGGGAATAAAGAAAAAAAAATATCCCCCCCCCAAAAGAGCAAAGAAGCCAAGACAGCTGTCTTGGCTTACTCTTTAGCCACGCGCAACCTCTCCAGCTGGGAGAAGCTGCGAGCGGCTTTTTTTTTTTAGCCGCGGGGCTGGGACGGGGGAAGCCGGAGCTTCCCCAGCCCCCAGAACAGGCTGCTATCCACAAGCCTTCGGAGCCCGGCGGGAACTTCTGACGCACTCAGAAGGCTTGCGGAGAACAGGCAGCTATCCGCAAGCCTTCGGAGCCCGGCGGGAACCCCCGCCGGGCTCAGAAGGCTTGCGGATAGCTGCTTGAAGCCTGGAGAGTGAGAGGGGTTGGTGCGCACCGACCCCTCTCGCTCTCCAGGCTTCAGCGAAAGCCTGCATTCGCTCCATAGGACGCACACACATTTCCCCTTCATTTTTGGAGGGAAAAAGGTGCATCCTATAGAGCGAAAAATACGGTACCTTTTTTTGGGGGGGAGGAGTGCGTGTTATGGAGCGAAAAATACGGTAGTCCATGGCTGAAGGGAACTAGGCAGATGCCATGGCTTGCAGTTCAACAGCTCACAACACAAAGCAGCTGTACACAGATCTGAATGTTCCCAGTTCAACTCCTGTATTGTCCCAATGAGTACTGCATGTACAAAAGAACCTGTCAATCAACATTTGCTTTGTTTGTGTCTCCGATGGCTATGTGAAAGATTGTATTCCTTCATACAAACCTGCACAGGTTTTGAGATCTTCAGGGAAGGTCCTTCTTAGGCCTGTTTGGTGGGGACATGGGACAGGGCCTTCCTGGTGGCGGCTCCCAGACTCAGGAACTCCCTTCCTTCCTCCCTTCTCTCTTTTGCTCCCCCACCATCATCACACTAGTTTCTGGGAGCATCCTCACCCTGTGCCTGCCTTTTGAACCCTTTTGAACCTTGGCAACTAGCCGATGAAAACAGAGTGGTCATGCCTTACAATTTTATTATACAGCAAGATAAGAAAATAATCTGATTTTTGTGTGCGAATGTTCTCAGGTCCACTGTTGTTCGTAACTAGTATTTCTGTTTTAATGGAATTAATTACAACTTGCACTGATGTGCGAAGAATGGCTGACTAGAATGGTTGAGAGCCAGTGTGGTGTAGTGGTTAAGAGCAGTAGTTTCGTAATCTGGAGAACCGGGTTCGCTTCCCCGCTCCTCCACCTGGACTGACCTTGGGCCAGTCACACTTTGAAGACTCTCAGCCCCACTCATCTCACAGAGTGTTTTTCGTGGGGGAGGAAGGGAAAGGAGAATGTTAGCCGCTTTGAGACTCTTGAAGGGGAGTGAAAGGTGGGATATCAAATCCAAACAACAACAACTCCTCCTCCTCCTCCTCCTCCTCCTCCTCCTCCTCCTCCTCCTCCTCCTCTTCTTCTTCTTCTTCTTCCTCTTCTTCTTCTTCTTCTTCTTCCTATTTGGAAAGGTGGTTCTACAAGGTTGCTGGAGTCAGGAGAAGCAGGTTCCTGTGGCTGGTGCTTACAAACGGGACTTCGTTTTCAGTACAACATCCGATTAAAAGAAAACAGCATTCCCACTATGGAAACGCTGAAAGATGAAGTTGTGATGTAGGAGGAGAGCCAAGTGAAAACAGCATTAAGTGAGACTTAAAGGCTAAAGGCTAAACAAGAAAGTGATAACAGGTATTCATGGCAGGAAGAAGAAGGAGGGAGGAGCAGAGGCTTTTGAATTTGGCAGTGAGGAGATTGATTATTTTGGTGAGTTTGGGGGTCTATAAATTTTCTGAAACGACAAATAAATAAATACACAAGTAAAGGACACGGGCCTCTTTCGTATGAATGAAATTGATCAGTAGGAGATAAAGAAGAGGCAAAAGTAAGGACTCTTTTTTGCATAGCATGTTTTGTGGCATCTTCTGCCACAAGAAGTGTTGATGTTCACTAGCTAAATTGGCTGCACAAGTGGTTTTGATGAACTTATTATGGAGGAGAGGCTCTTAGTCATACAGAATCTCCTGATCCACAGCAGAAGAGGCCTCTTGGCTTCATGCCCTTATTCCGGACTTGCCAGAAGGCATCTGGTTGGCCACTGCACGACGTAGATGCTGGAGCATTGGTCTGATCCAGGTAAAGGGACCCCTGGTCCAGTCGTAGCCGACTCTGGGGTTGCGGCGCTCATCACGCTTTATTGGCCGAGGGAGCCGGCGTACAGCTTCCGGGTCATGTGGCCAGCATGACTAAGCCTGGTGAACCAGAGCAGCGCACGGAAAAGCCGTTTACCTTCCCGCTGGAGCAGTACCTATTTATCTACTTGCACTGGCGTGCTTTAAAACTGCTAGGTTGGCAGGAGCTGGGACAGAGCAACGGGAGCTCACAACTACTTACATATAAGCTCACAATGGGAGCTTATATGTAAGTAAAAAGGTAAAGGGACCCCTGACCATTAGGTCCAGTCGTGGCCGACTCTGGAGTTGCAGTGCTCATCTCGGTTTATTGGCCGAGGGAGCCGGGGTACAGCTCCCGGGTCATGTGGCCAGCATGACTAAGCTGCCTCTGGCGAACCAGAGCGGTGCATTGAAAACGCCGTTTACCTTCCTGCCGGAGTGGTACTTTGACGTGCTTTTGAACTGCTAGGTTGGCAGGAACTGGGACTGAGAAACGGGAGCTCACCCTGTCACGGGGATTTGAACCGCCAACCTTCTGATTGGCAAGTCCTAGGCTCTGTGGTTTAACCCACAGCGTCTGATCCAGGAGGGCCGTTCATATGTCAGTTGCATGCTGCTGTTTCGCCTGATTTATCAATGGAGATGAGTTGGATGCTTTGGAACGGCTGCAAGACATTTACTGTGCCGTGTGACCATGTATGCCTTTCCTTCCATTGAACACTAGAGGCCATAGTTGACACGCTTAATCCTTTCTCATTGATTTCCACCGGTAACTTACATAACTCTTAATACCCTTGTACACTTTACTGCCGAGGCTTATCTTGCAAGTCTGGCACTGGGGTCACATAAAACATAGCTGGGCAGTGCAAGAACTTGCCAGCATCTTCGTATATACCGTACTTTTCCATGTATAAGACTAGGTTTCTTTTACTTTAAAATAAGGTTGAAAATCTGGGGGCATCTTATACACGGATAGTAAGGGGCATCTTATACAGGGAAAAATACGGTAATTCAAACAGCCTGTTATATATTCATTAGGGCCAATTACAAATCAGAAAGCAGGGAGTTAGCATTTGGGTTTCGCATGAAACTTTTTGTAAAAAAACCCAAAAAAGTATTATTATTTTTACCTTCTGCCCTTCCAAATGGGAGTTTGCTGGGTGCTTTCCTCAATTATAATATTTGCTCCTGCATCATACTACGGTTTCCAGGATTCCTTGATCTTCCCTCTTCTTTGTCAAGGTTTGTTTTGGCTTTCACCTATGCTGGATGTAATGGTTATAGGGGTTGCTCGTGCGTAAGTTGCCGCCACTCCTGGCTAGGTTGCCTAGTTAAACCTTTTCTGTCTGGACAGCCCTTCACTTCGTGGCTGTTTCAGTCGCTAGCAGAATCCGTCAGTGGGCGTTTCTTGAACCTCTTCCAGCAAAGAAGTTCTTTGACGCCAAGTCTCTGCCTACTCTCCCTGCGCGGAAGTCTTCTGCGCAGGGTGGGTGTGGGCAGCGGAGGACCCGTGCTCTCCCCGCTGGTCTCCGGCGAAGAGTCCCGGAGCCCCCTCGCCGATTCCCCCATCTGCCCCCCTTTATCCCTGGTGTTACGCTGATTTCCTTCCCCAGCCGATGAGCTGCCTCTCTCCCTGATGGGCCCTTCTCCAGCATCGCTTGGGAGCCTTGCCTCCGTCTCTGGCTCCCATGGCAGTTCCCTGACAATGGAAGTTCAGTGCAATCAAGGCAGCATCTGGGAGAGATTCTCAGATTGAGATGACACCTCCTTCCACTAAGCCCAACAAGACTGTAGGACTTAATGGACTAAACTACTCTGGCAAGGATGCACCACGTTCCCAGACAAAGTGAAGGACAGACAGATACAGCACATTGCTATTAATAAGTTTGTGTCTTTAGACCCTGTTCCAGACAGTGTTGTAAATAATACATGGCTTAGAGGCCACAACTCTGCAATTTTTGTCCAGCCATTTTGTGAAGTTCCTCCATCGACCCTTATAAACAGAATATTCAATATATATTTACGGGGAAATGGCCATTTTGTAACAGAGGGCAAATTCTAGTCACAAAATATATAATGGGGGCGAGCGGGCTCAGATTCATAGCTATGATTTGTTCACGAATGGAATCAGCACTCAATTATAGGTTAAGGAAGGGAGAGAATATATTTTCCCCAAATAACTGGAGGGGGGCATCCCTTTATACCCCCATTCTTTTCCAGGCGCCTCTGTTTTTCTTGCTCTCTCGCGGTCTTTTTCATTTCCCTAAATCTGCCGGCTTTCCTTCTTTCTGTTCTCTTTTCCTTCCCTCCTTTTTCTGTTAATTCCTATTTTCTCTTCCCTCTCTGTCACATTCTTTCTTTCAGTTACAGAATGGTTGGGAATGGGGAAGTGTTTTGGCTGCTTGTGCAGTAGGGGAAAAAAGAATAAACAGTGGAGATTTATTTCAGGTGGGAAGGCTGCACGCAGAACAAACACAAAAGGGTCTCCCCTTTCTCTTAGCTTCATCATCACCATCATCATCTATTATTTATACCCCACCCATCTGGCTGGGTTTCCCCAGCCACTCTGGGCGTCTTAAACAAAACACTAAAATACAATAACCTATTAAACATTAAAAGCTTCCCTAAACAGGGCTGCCTTCAGATGTCTTCTAAAGGTTTGGCAGTTATTTTTCTCTTTGACATCTGGTGGGAGGGCATTCCACAGGGCGGGTGCCACTACCAAGAAGGCCCTGGTTCCCTGTAACTTGGCTTCTCTCAGTGAGGGAACCGCCAGAAGGCCCTTGGCGCTGGACCTCAGTGTCCTGGCAGAACGATGGAGGTGGAGACGCTCCTTCAGGTATACTGGACCGAGGCCGTTTAGGGCTTTAAAGGTCAGCACCAACACTTTGAATTGTGCTCAGAAATGTACTGGGAGCCAGTGTAGGTCTTTCAATACCGGTGTTATATGGTCTCGGCGACCACCCCCAGTCACCAGTCTAGCTGCCGCATTCTGGATTAATTGCAGTTTCCGGGTCACCTTCAAAGGTAGCCCCACGTAGAGCACATTGCAGTAGTCCAAATGGGAAATAACCAGAGCATGCACCACTCTGGTGAGACAGTCTGCAGGCAGGTAGGGTCTCAGCCTGAGTACCAGATGGAGCTGGTAAACAGCTGCCATGGACACAGAATTGACCTCCATGGACAGCTGTGAGTCCAGAATGACTCCCAGGTTGTGCACCTGGTCCTTCAGGGGCACAGTTACCCCATTGAGGACCAGGGAGTCCTCCACACCCGCCCGCCTCCTGTCCCCCCCAAAAGAAGTACTTCTGTCTTGTCAGGATTCAACCTCAATCTGTTAGCCGTCATCCATCCTCCAACCGCCTCCAGACACTCCAACGATCTCTAATGCTCCTGGACGAGCACAGTCAGAAGGGCAGACTTATAAATATGAAATATTATATGGAGAAATATCCGGCGGTTGTGCCCATGCAAGCATTTGCTCAGATTACTTCATGAATTAAAGCTCCCTGTTCCTTTTATTCGATCTCAAGGCTTTTGTTATCAGTGCGATATGAGTTTGGACTATGTCATAGGAAACCCCCCCTCCCCATTAAAAAAAACCCTCTATAGGCACCTTTACACTGCAGTCATAAAGCTTTTTATTTCCGTGTTTAAGCCAGCTTCTCCTGAGAACGTTGAAATCTACCGCTAGAGCAGTGCAACCTGTTTGAGAGAAAAGTCTGTGCAGTCTGACGCCTGGCTGAGAGGTGAAAGCAACGAATTCGCTCACAAAGGCTTCAAGGAGTTGGAATTGTGGCTTCAGATCGGCTACCAAACCGTACTGCACGTTGAGTACACCATATATTAGTGCCATCTTACAGCACTAAACTAACTACAGGTAAGCAAGCTTCTTTTGTAATGAAATTACCGGCAGGTGCTTCAAGCTCCTTCAGTGCAGCCGCAGGGCTCTCTTGAAGGCCCACTCAGAAAGATATTTGATTTAAGGGTAACAATATTTGCTCATTTTCTGAGGAACAAGACTACAGGAGGTTTCGCCATCGAGGGGCACTTTCCGTCCTCTTTCTGGGGGTTGGAGGGTGGTTGCCACTAGCAGAGAGGCTAGCCTTATGTGGCTGCAACTCAGCTAAAGGCGGCTTTAGAAACAGGTTCCATCTAGATATCGATGACAACACAAATTCATAGTAGTGGGCATGTCGTTTCCCAAACAACTGATTGCTCACCAGTTTAGTCATGGTGACAGTGAGTTATTTTTGTCTGTATCACCATCTATATCTTACTCATGATCATCTCCTTAAGGCTGATGGTGCAAGACTCTAGCATTGCAGAGCTTACTCTCTCCACCCAGTGCTAGATTTATGTATAAGCTAAACAGCTATAGCTTAGGGCCTCACTCTCTTGGGGGCCCCCAAAAAAAATTAAAGGAAAAAAAACCTGGATGTACATTTCCAAAATATAAGATAAAAAACAAATAAAATTAAACCTCCATACAGCAACAGTGTTTTGTGTTGTGTAGTCTCCTATGATGTAAGCAATGGGCCCCACCTGCTAGCCTGCTCACTAAAATATCACTATCACTTTTAATACACTTCTTCTTAATTGTATTTCACTATTAATATACTTCTTATTAATTGTATTTCAGTTCAACAATTACTTCGATAAAATACATATTTTGTTATGTGCAAATGGCTTTAAATCCATAAATTACCATATAGCATATATTCAACACAAAAAATAGCTACAATTTCTTGTTGACAAACGACAGCTGGACTTATAAAGGGCCCCATTACCTTCAGTAACTTAGGGCCTCATCAAACCTAAATCCAGCCCTGTCTCCACCCACAGTTTTTCATCTGTCATCAGGGCAATGACAGCTTTCCTATCAATTTCCTATAAATTGAGTGCGGGTGGCGCTGTGGTCTAAACCACTGAGCCTAGGGCTTGCCGATCAGAAGGTCAGCAGTTCTAAACCCCACGACGGGGTGAGCTCCTGTTGCTTGGTCCCTGCTCCTGCCAACCTAGCAGTTCGAAAGCACATCTAGTGTGAGTAGATAAACAGGTACCGCTCCAGCAGGAAGGTAAATGTCGTTTCCGTGCGCTGCTCTGGTTCACTAGAAGCGGCTTAGTCATGCTGCCATGTGACCCGGAAGCTGTCTGTGGACAAACGCCGACTCCCTTGGCCAGTAAAGCGAGATGAGCGCTGCAACTCCAGAGTCGTCTGTGACTGCACTTAGCGGTCAGGGGTGCCTTTAAAGCTCCAGTTGCGAGTAAAGCATATTGGCTTTAACTTGAATAGGCTTGCAGGAATAAGGCATGGCTTTATTTAATGTGTTACATTTTTATCCCACCCTTACGGCGAGAAACCCAGGGTTAGGATTATCACAAAACAACTATGTAAGGTAGGTTAGACTGAGAAATGATGATTGGTCCAAGATCGCTCAACAACCTTTGGACTAAGCAGAGATTTTAATTAAGGTCTTCCTGGTCTATGCCCCTATCTGCACAGCCTCCCTTCTTGCTATTTCTTCACATATAGAGGCGAGATTATGGTGAAGGAATGAGTAGGGCTCCCATATTTTGAAAAGCAAAAAAGAGGACATGTATGCCGTCAGCAGTGTGGGGCAGGGAGGTGGTGCAGGGGCGGGCGCATTCAAAATATGAAAAACCCAAGGATCTGGCCCTTTCCTGCATCATGCAAAACTCACACTCTGGTTTCCGTTATGGTGTCCGTACGGTCCGTAAGGTGGAAGGTCAGTGGTTTGAATCCCCGTGACAGGGTGAGCTCCCATTGCTCTGTCCCAGCTCTTGCCAACCTAGCAGTTTGAAAGCACAACGATGCAAGTAGATAAATAGGTACCAATGTGGCAGGAAGGTAACTGGCATTTCTGTGCACTCTGGCACTTGTCACGGTGTTCCATTGCGCCAGAAGCGGTTTAGTCCTGCTGGCCACATGACCCGGAAAGCTGTCTGTGGACAAACGTCAGCTCCCTCGACCTGAAAGCGAGATGAGCGCTGCAACCCCATAGTCGCCTTTGACTGGACTTAACCGTCCGGGGTCCTTTACCTTTTGCCTTAATGCACTTTATTCCCCCGCCCCATGTTGTTTGCTAGGCATGCTGGGAATTGTAGCTCTGTGAGGGGCAACTTACAGCTCCCATGATTCTTTGTAAGAAATAATATGTTTTAAATGTACCGTGTGTACGCGGCGTAACTTGCTCTCCTTGAACAAGGGGATAAAACAGCATTGGATAACATTGTTATGCAAGAGATAATCCCCACAGGTTTGATCTCCACAGGAGCACAACAGAGGTGTGGGAGAGAAGCAGTTCAGGTGTGTGCCTTTCTTTCCTCTGCCCAAAGGAAATTCTGGTCCTTGCCTGATTTCTGGCAATTCAGGTGTTACATTTTCTACTTCTGCGACACAGAAATAATTTATTTTGAAGTATGCATTTTGGGCAGGTTCCCTACGTATGGGGCTCGTTTTCTTGCTCCACACAGGAGCTGCTCCCCAGCACTGCTGCAATGATATCCATGATATGGCATGGGGACAGCATCACCAACTTTGGAGAGAGGAAAGACAAATCGGTAGTGTAAATTCAGAACGGTTGGTGTCAATTTCTGTTCTTGTTATGTACTGAAGTTCTCACCCTGGGCCAGCATGGGGATACTGTAGATAGTTCAGGTCCACATATGCAAATAAGGGATCAAAAGTGACGTTCAGTGATAGTTACAGAAAGTTGTTACAGTTACGTTGTACTAGAGCTCTATATAAGCAGGCTGCCTGAACCCTTCAGTTCAGTTCTGTTCTGGCCTGTGAATAAACAAGAGCTGTTTGAAGAATCGCTGTGTCGTCTGATATGTTCACCCACAATTTAACAGTTCTCACCTCTGGAAATAATTCAGCCATTCTTCTAGAAGAGAGCTGAGGAAACTTTGGCTCCCTAGATGTTGCTGAACCACAGCTCCCTGGCCATTGGCCATGCTGGCATCCCATAACTTCTGGGGGGCCACTGGCTACCTGTTTCTTTTGCCTCTGCAAGTAGCAGTTGTGGGGGGATTTAAGAAGTGGTGGTGACACCTGGGGCAAGCTTTCCCAGAGCTATATCCCTAATCCAAATAACCTCGTTGCTGTTACTGACATTTCTAAACAAACAAGATATCAGAAGAGTCTATTCACAAATCTCCCATGTCTGATCAAGTCCGGCCCTCAAATGGGCAGAGGTTCAAGCAGCCCAGAAGCTTATTTTGTTTTTGTTTTTTATAACCCTGCAATTACAAAGACTTTATTATAAGTTTTAAGGCCACTTCACACGGGAGCGGTATATAAAGAGGGCCACTAACCAAGGAGTTTGGTGGGTTGTTGCTCTGGGGGTACCTTTGGTGGCAAATCCAGGGGTTTGCCTCCATATAATTTGTGAAATTCCCCTTGCCCAACTTCCATGGGCGGTTGTAAACATGGATTAATAAAAGCTTGCCATAGCTGAGAGTCTCATTAATGTGCCGCTTCTGGAGTGTGCTAATCTCCAGGGTCCTCTCCTATCATTAAGTAAACAATGATGTCAGTGGAAACCAACACCTCCTGACATTATGAAGGGCACCTTAAGCCACCACAAAGTATGAGTCTGCTGGATTTCTGTGCACAAGATTATTCACAGCTGCTAGGGATTTCAACTCCATAATATTCTTTACATCACAATGGTTTTCTTTTCTTTTCTATTCGGTGGGACGTATTCATTGCAGATAATCCTTCTGTGTAATGCCAACAAAGGATTTCATAACTAAGGTGTACCTTTGGCTGTGAAAAACCATAAAATCAATTGTTGTTGTTTAGTCGTTTAGTCATGTCTGACTCTTTAGTTGTGTCCGACTCTTCGTGACCCCCTGGACCAGAGCACGCCAGGCACTCCTGTCTCCCACTGCCTCCCACAGTTTGGTCAAACTCATGCTGGTAGCTTTGAGAACACCATCCAACCATCTTGTCCTCTGTTGTCCCCTTCTCCTTGTGCCCTCCATCTTTCCCAACATCAGGGTCTTTTCCAGGGAGTCTTCTCTTCTCATGAGGTGGCCAAAGTATTGGAGCCTCAGCTTCAGGATCTGTCCTTCTAGTGAGCACTCAGGGCTGATTTCCTTAAGAATGGATAGGTTTGATCTTCTTGCAGTCCATGGGCCTCTCAAGAGTCTCCTCCAGCACCATAATTCGAAAGCATCAATTCTTCGGCGATCAGCCTTCTTTATGGTCCAGCTCTCACTTCCATACATCACTACTGGGAAAACCATAGCTTTTACTATACGGACCTTTAAAAAATCAATTCCGTGCTCTAATTTCCACAATTCAAAACACATATGTAATTGGGAGACGAGTTATCGATATGTTCCAAGCCCGTTTCTTTCACTGATAACAGAAGAAAATTGTCTATGTTGAACCACTGCAATGTTGCTGTGTTTTAGATAGTTTTGGAATATGCAATATGTCCATTACTGAAATCAATAAAAAAAGAAGGTTTCATACACATGTAAGCTGTTGCTGTTTGCTACTTCTTCCTCTTCTTCCTTGCCACAGGATGGCGTCGAATGAAGGTATCTTCAGGCGGCAACTGGTAGATGTTCATGGTGTTGCTTTGTTCTGGAGCATCGCTGAGGCATGGAACCAGGTGGAAAACTTCCAGGCCAAGAAAGATGATCTTCTGATTGCCACCTACCCAAAATCAGGTGCCTGTGCCTAAGGGCTTCCCTGGATTTTTATGTTTAATGCACAGAATGCACAACGGCTGCTTATCTGTTGCAGGGAATTGGGACATCTTCAGGAGTGGGATTCAGTCTAGTTACACGCTGCAAAATGTTGCTTGAAAAATATGCACTTCTGCCAGGAATCCTGGCAGTGTTTGTGAGATTGCCATGTCAAATGAGAATATGTGACTGGCAATTGTCAGACTGCTACATCTTCTCCCATGGTACTCATGATGACCATGCAAGGCCACTTCCATGCCATGTGGAGCTGTCTTCTCCCATTGGATTCATCTCTAAGAATCCCTTGCTGGATGACAGCTCCTTCTTTTGTGCCAAAGTTATGTTAATTGTCAGGGGCTCCAGGGTTTGGAATAGCAGACCTTATGGCCTGATGCATAGCTGTCAACTGTCCCTTATTTGGCGGGAAAGTCCCTTATCCGAGCGCTGTGTCCCGCTGCTGTCCTTTATTGATGATGTCCCTTAAATTTCCCGGGTTTCAAAGGAAGCAGCTCCTCTCCCTCCCTCCCTGCCGGCCAGGGAGGAGGGAGGCTCCAACTGGGTTGCTTGGCTGTGTTGCTCACCCAATAAGGAGTCTAAGAACGACTGGGGGGGTTGGAGCTTGCATGCCTTGTGCTGATCAAATCGGCCGCGTTGCCTGGGGACTCGCCTTTGCTCAGCGCTTCCCAGAGGAGAGGTGACGGTGGTTTTCCTTGCTGCATCCCCTTTGCTGGGTTGCTGCGCTGTGGGAACCACCACTTGAGGCTTCGTTTGGCTGCTGGCTGGGCTTTCTGCCTTTGGCTCGGAGGGGCTCAGAAGTTGAACCTACCTGTGCTCTGAAAATGCCTTATTTTGGCTGCTGATCCCTTATTTTCGAGGCTGCTGGTCCCTTATTTTCCAAATCTGTAAGTTGACAGCTATGGCCTGATGCTGGGACTGTTTGTGCTCATGCCAGAGATTTCTTCTGACATAAAAAAAGAATAGGGATGTGCAACATCAGCTTTCTTCCTGCTACCCTTCAGATTCTAGCTTCCAGATCTAGTTCAAGCTCCAAGTTCTGTTTCCAGTAAATGACACCAGGGCTGTGGGCGGACAAACACGGCCTCCCAAAGTAAGTTAGGGTTTGTATGCCACCCTTCATCGGAGGTTCACGGGGCAGTTTACAATATAAATAATAATAATAATAATAATAATAATAATAATAATAATAATAATAATTTATTTTTCCCCCTCCCATCTGGCTGAGTTCCTCCAGCCACTCTGAGCGGCTCGCAATCAAGTGTTAAAAACAATACAGCATTAAATATTAAAAACTTCCCTAAACAGGGCTCCCTTTCATAGCTGTCAACGTTTCCCCTTTTTTAAGGGAAATTCCCTTATTCCGAATAGGATTCCTCGCAAGAAAAGGAAAAAGTTGACAGCTATGCTCCCTTCAGATGTCTTTAAAAAATAGGATAGCTGCTTATTTCCTTGGCATCTGGTGGGAGGGTGTTCCACAGGGCGGGTGCCACTACTGAGAAGGCCCTCTGTCCGGTTTGCTGTAACTTCACTTCTCACAATGAGGGAACCACCAGAAGGCCCTCGGCGCTGGACCTCCGTGTCTGGGCTGAATGATGGGGGTGGAGACGCTCCTTCAGGTCTACAGGACCGAGGATTTTAAAGGTCAGCACCTGCAAAGCATAGTTACAAACAAAACCAATGCCCGCCTCCAGATTAAAAGTCCCTAGATTGTTTAATTGAACAAGGGCCTGCGAGAAGAGGAATGTTTTTGCCTGGTGCCAAAAGATATGATAAAAAGGAGCCAGGCGAGCCTCCCTAGGGATAGAGCATTCCATAAACAGGGGGCCACCTCAGAAAAGGCCTGTACTCATCTTGTTAAAGCCATGGTTTTCCCAGTAGTGATGTATGGAAGTGAGAGCTGGACCATCAAGAAGGCTGATCGCCGAAGAATTGATGCTTTTGAATTATGGTGCTAGAGGAGACTCTGGAGAGTCCCATGGACTGCAAGAAGATCAAACGTATCCATTCTTAAGGAAATCAGCCCTGAGTGCTCACTGGAAGGACAGATTGTGAAGCTGAGGCTCCAATACTTTGGCCACCTCATGAGAAGAGAAGACTCCCTGGAAAAGACCCTGATGTTGAGAAAGATGGAGGGCACAAGGAGAAGGGGACGACAGAGGACGAGATGGCTGGACAGTATTCTCGAAGCTACAAACATGACTCTGACCAAACTGCGGGAGGCAGTGGAAGACAGGAGTGCCTGGCGTGCTCTGGTCCATGGGGTCACGAAGAGTCGGACAGACTAAACGACTAAACAACAACAACATCTTGCCACGCTCTCACAGAGGAGGCACATGAAAAAAGGCCACAGATGTTGAATGTAGGAGCCAAGTCGGTTCATATGGGTGGAAGAGGTCCTTGAGGTATTGCAGTCCTGAGCCGTTTTAAGGCTTTATAGGTCAAAACAAGCGTATTGAATTGGGCCTGGAAACTAACTGGCAGCCAGCGCAATCGAAACAAGATTGCTGCATTCTGCTGTAAAGGTCTGAGTTTACTATCTGCAAATGGGTGTTTAATGCTCACAACTATATGCTCAAACTGTCTTGCCCTGGTGAGCAACCTGGCCACTGAATTCTGCACCAGAATTTGTACCGTCATCAGAGGCAGCTCCACAACTTCAGAGGAATTTCACAGGAAGCTTCAACCATATCTTCACAACTCTAAAGGATAGATTTTGTTTCTTTCTTTGTTTTTAACTATAGCTAAGCTTCACAGGGGACGCAGGTGGCGCTGTGGGTTAAAGCCTCAGCGCCTAGGACTTGCCGATCGAAAGGTCGGCGGTTCAAATCCCTGCGGCGGGGTGCGCTCCCGCTGCTCGGTCCCAGCGCCTGCCAACCTAGCAGTTCGAAAGCACCTCCGGGTGCAAGTAGATAAATAGGGACCGCTTACCAGCGGGAAGGTAAACGGCGTTTCCGTGTGCGGCTCTGGCTCGCCAGAGCAGCGATGTCACGCTGGCCACGTGACCCGGAAGTGTCTCCGGACAGCGCTGGCCCCTGGCCTCTTGAGTGAGATGGGCGCACAACCCCAGAGTCTGTCAAGACAGGCCCGTACGGGCAGGGGTACCTTTACCTTTACCTTTTTAAGCTTCACAGGAAGCTGAGTAATGTTCAGTTTGAATTAAAACCAATTTTCCTGTATTCCTTTTCTGTATTAATCAGCTGATTTTAAAGGACTCCCTTCTAAGCTTGTGTGCAGTGCCCACAATCTACACCCATTTTACAAACCCAGCTGATACCTTATGCTAAAATTACTCTGTGGGTAATTTTATCTAATTTGCACATGCATTTACATTTTCAGGCACAACCTGGGTCAGTGAGATTCTGGACATGATTTACAACGATGCAGATGTGGAAAAGTGTAAACGAGACGCCATTTTCAATCGTGTTCCTTTCATGGAGCTGATTATTCCTGACATTATTAATGGTAAAGCCTTTGCTGTATTGAACAAGTTGAACAAGTGACAATAAAGTATTTCTAATATATGTTGTAAATGTGTTATGTACTGAATTGAATAGGATCCAAACTGCAGCAGTCTGATTGGTCCTAGAACAATAGGATCCAAAAGGCAGCAGTCTGATTGGTCCTAGAACAATAGGATTCAGAATGCAGCAGTCTGATTGGTCCAAGAACAATGCAGCAGTATGATTGGTTGGCAGGAACCACCCAATCATGCTCCAGATAGAAGTGAATCCACAACCTGATTGGCTTACAGTAGAATTCTGGAATTAGCCAATCATGTGCAGCCCAATTTGTAAATAATGTATATAAAGCAGATACTTTGAGGGGACTTTCATTCATTCCTCCTCACCACTATGAGCTGAATAAAGAGCATGAAATCACTTTGCGACTCCAAGTATATTTCAAAATGGTTCCCCAAAAGTCTTTGTTGTCCTTTTCATGTAGTTTTTCTGTTACTTCTGCCAGTTCTGCATATTCCATAAGTTTCCCTTGCCATTGTTCTTTCATTGGTATTTCTTCTGTCTTCCAAGACAGAACAAAGACTTTTGTTCAACTTGTATACAGTGAAATTACACGAAGAGGCAACATAAATAAATGGATTCATTGGCAGGGTTTGAGTAAACAACCACAACTGTATACAACAAAAAATAAGACTATATGTATTGGGAAAACTTTGGGAAACAATACGTAGGGTGAACAATATGGAAATAAAGCAAAACGGGAGTATGAGGGAAGTCCAGGGGAGGAGGGTGGAAATATGAAAAATTGTCAAAGATATTTTGTTAGAAGAAGTATACATGGAAAAATCATTAAAAATATATTTTTAAAAAAGCAACAGGCAGGTATCCTTCTTGTAACAGGTGAGCTGTGTGCAGTTATTGGGATGTTAGCGCCTCTGTCTTTGGTAAATAACCTGTTTTAGCTGGGCAAGTCGTCATGGGTAGACCTGAAAAATTCACTGACAAATTCCACCTGTCCAAGAATTCAGGTGCATCTCTAGACCAGGCCAGAAGAAATTATTTTTTCAAATGTTTTTGTCCCCGGCCCACTTTAATTATTTTCTCTATGTTTTCAAGGTGTAGAACAACTTGCTGAGATACCTTCTCCGCGACTAGTTAAGACTCACCTCCCAGTGCAACTTGTCCCCGAGTCCTTTTGGGAAAATGGTTGCAAGGTAAAATAAATCTGCTTTTCATTAGGATGCGATGCACTACAGACGCTAATGCTTACTTTTGCCTGACTACGCATTCTGATTGAACCATTTCTGAATTTGCTTCAGCCTTGGATTTGATTCTTTGAATGATCAAGGAGACCTGCATACCTGAAGGAGCATCTCCACCCGCATTGTTCAGACCGGACACTGAGTTTCAGAGCCAAGGCGGTTGGTTCCCTCACTGCAATAATAATAATAATAATAATAATAATAATAATAATAATAATAATAATTATTATTATTATTATTATTATTATTATTATTTATACCCCACCCATCTGGCTGGGTTCCCCCAGCCACTCTGGGCGGCTTCCAACAAAACACTAAAATACAATAACCTATTAAACATTAAAAGCTTCCCTAAACAGGGCTGCCTTTAGATGTCTTCTAAAAGTTTGGTAGTTATTTTTCTCTTTGACATCTGATGGGAAGGCGTTCCACAGGGCAGGTGCCACTACAGTACTGAGAAGGCCCACTGCCTGGTTCCCGGTAACCTCACTTCTCGCAGCGAGGGAACCGCCAGATGGCCCCCAGCGCTGGACCTCAGTGTCAGGGCAGAATGATGGGGGTGGAGATGCTCCTTCAGGTATACTGGACCAAGGCTGTTAGGGCTTTAAAGGTCAGCACCAACACATTGAATTGTGCTCGGAAACATACTGGGAGCCAATGTAGGTCTTTCAAGACCGGTGTTATGTGCTCTCGGCGGCCGCTCCCAGTCACCAGTCTAGCTGCCGCATTCTGGATTAATTGTAGTTTCTGTGTCACCTTCAAAGGTAGCCCCACATAGAGTGCATTGCAGTAGATATTTGCAGGCAGCCCTTTTTCGGGAAGCTTTTCGTTATTGATGTTGTTCTTGCTATGGTTGTTCCTGTATTTTTGTTGGAAGTCTGCCAGAGTGTCTGGGGCAATCTAGTCAGATGGGCAAGGTATAAGAAATACATTATTAGTCCCCTTTTGGCTCTTGACATATCTACCTCCCATCTCCTGACTTGCTTTTCCATGGAGTCCACTGCCATTGGACTGCCATCTTTAAACAATTCTCATAAGATGTTGCACTTGAGGAACTGAAACGATTTTTCATTTGTTTGAAACAAAAATAGCCATACATCTTGTGAGATTCCAATATTCATATCTTTATTCCATTTTATCATGTATTTGTGTACTGTTGTCTCATTATGTACATTGTTGACATCTAATAATATTTCATATTTGTTCTTTCCTCTCCAAAACTGTTGACTTTTGCTAAACCTACTTAGGAAAGGTAGAATTTTCATGTACTGGAGCATGAATGTGTATGAGATTCAAGCTCTAGTTTATTCTTCATTTGGTCTAATGATTGTATATCCTTCCTGTCTTGGAATGTCTCCAACTTATCAACCTTCTCAAATTACCTAGTGGACCTTTCAGATGGGATCTTTCATCATGTATCAAAGAGGCAAATGACTATTTGTATTGGTCCCATATGTACCGTACTCACAGATCTGTCAACTTTGATAGTCAGGGCACTTCACGCAGGTATAAAGGGAGCATTCTTGACTGTCAATACAGACAGTGTGCACCAGTGTTGAAAGAGATAGGGAATGTTTTTGAAATTTGCGTAAAATGTCATTCCATAAATTGCAGCCTTACCTTTTTATAAGTTAGTAAGTTCATTATGAATTTATTTAAGAATGAGGAATGGGGTGTACAGAACATAGAACTTATTTTTTTAAATTTAAGACTTTCAATAAAAGGATCAGTTTTTCAAATGTACATTTTGCAAATTTGGACAAATCCGCAGTTAACAGAAACACTCAATGTTCGTTCCTGCAGATGATCTATGTGGCCAGGAATGCCAAAGATGTAGCTGTCTCTTATTACCACTTCTACAAGATGGCAAAGATACACCCAGAACCTGGAACCTGGGATGAGTTTCTCGGGAAATTTGTGGCGGGGGAAGGTAGAACTTGTAAAGAACATTTCATTTCTGAGCACAACCTGTGGACCTTCTCCTGGTCCTTAGTTAGGCAAAAGTTTTGTTTCTCTTAAACAGTCATGGTGTCCCCCAAAGAATCCTGGGATTTGTAGTCTGGTAAGTTGTTGTTGGGAGGGACGCGGGTGGCGCTGTGGGTTAAACCACTGAGCCTAGGACTTGCTGATCAGAAGGTTGGTGGTTCGAATCCCCGCGACGGGGTGAGCTCCCGTTGCTCAGTCCCTGCTCCTGCCCACCTAGCAGTTCGAAAACACGTCAAAGTGCAAGTAGATAAATAGGTACAGCTCTGGCGGGAAGGTAAATGGTGTTTCCGTGCACTTCTCTGGTTCGCCAGAAGCGACTTAGTCGTGCTGGCCACATGACCCGGAAGCTGTACGCCGGCTTCCTTGGCCAATAAAGCGAGATGAGCGCTGCAACCCCAGAGTCAGTCACGACTGGACCTAATGGTCAGGGGTCCCTTTACATTTACTTAAGTTGTTGTTGAGGGCCAAATGGCAGGCTCCTGTCTTAAGGGCAGGACTGTTCCCATCATGTGGAAGACAGGGGTGGAGGTATAGTGATTTAGGATGAAAATCAGGAAGGTGGTGGCAGACTTTGGTCTCTCAGAGTTCAGCCGCACCCTGTGCGATGCTCAAATTGGGTGCCTCCCCACTCCATTCCATAGCATTCTTGGGGTGCCCCCTTCACTGCAGTGCCCAGTCGCGCTACCCAAAAACCACCTCTGAGGAAGGGGTTAGTATCTCCTTGCCTACGGACACCTTTTCACTGTAAATTTCCCTCCTTTCACATGTGATATGGGAGAGATGTACATTTTAAAAAGTAGTGTGTGCTTTGATCTCAAAAAATTCTCTGTTAGGGTCTAATGGGGTCCCCCCTTTCCCTCCAACCAGGGAATAAAAATATCAAAGGCCCCAATAGAGGAGGGGGAGACTGTTGAACCCCTTAAAGCCTGAAGAATAGAGTTGCCCTTAATGTTTGTGGTAAGCAGGACACAAAACAATAATGGCCTTTCAACACAACTGCTGCTCATATGCAGGAACAGAAGTCTAGATATGAACTGCATATAACTAGGAATGTGACTTTGCACATATTTGCCATTCAAAATACAGTGGTACCTCGGTTTTCATACAGCTTAGTTCACAAACAGCTTGGAACCCAAACGCTGCAAAACTGGAAGTAGTTGTTCCGGTTTTCGAACTTTCTTTCAGAATCCAAACGTGCTCGGTTTTGAGTTCCCCTGTGTTTTCTGTTGCGCTGCTAATTTGCATCCCCCCGTTGTAACCCAGCCTTCCGTTTCCGATTGCAGTGTTCTGAGGTGATATTTGAAGCTTGTATTTGGTGCTTTCGTTTTTGCTATTTATTTTGCATTTTTTGTTTTGAGGCTTTTGCAATTAATCTGTTTTTGTGACTGTGTGGATCCCAGTTCAGCTATTGATTGATTGATTGATTGAATGATTGTGTGACTGTGGAAATGGATAAAAGCCCCCTATCCAAACAATGACTATCATCAGTGCAGGTAAGAAAAAAAATTAATTGTAATTTTTATAATCTACAATACTGTTTTATTTATTTTATAGTACAGTACATTGATTATTGCTTTCATTTTATGGATCGATGGTCTCGTTAGATAATAAAATTCATGTTAAATTGCTGTTTTTGGGGTTGTTTTTAAAAGTCTGGAACAGATTAATCCATTTTGCATTACTTTTTATGGGAAAGTGCTCCTTGGTTTTGGAACGCTTTGGTTTTGGAACAGACTTCTGGAACGGATTAAGTTTGAGAACCAAGGTACCACTGTATAGTACACTCAGGGTTTAGCAAATGTGATATATCTGCAATAGAAAGGTAGCCTCTGTGCTATGTGCAAAGCTGGAAGAATTAAAAAAGAAAACAAATATTGTGCAGAACCCTCTCCATCTCATCTAGTCAGAGCCCATGCAGAAGCAAGGTCCACTTGTTCAATCGGACTTACTTCTTAGTAGCCTTATTTTGATATTTTACCATTGGTGTTTTTTTCATATTGATATTCTGTCTGTATTCTTTTTTGTAATCTGAGTTTTAAAAGAAGCATTTGCCTGTCTCCCCCTTCCCTTATAGTGGCTTTTGGATCCTGGTACGACCATGTAAAAGGATGGTGGGAGAAGAAGAAGACCCACCCTAATATTCTGTATCTCTTCTATGAAGACATGAAGGAGGTGTGTGGATCCTCGGATTCTAAAGGCACGATGGTCCCAGACAACCTGTTTATTGAGCATTCCTGCTGATTCCTTTTTAGGGAGTGACAAAAACAAACCCCTGTGTTGCAATACAGAGATATCTGCTCAAATACAGCTGCAACACATAGCTAATAAATGTAATAAATGCATTATTGTTGGTAGCAGAATGTCATCCAAAATTTCCAATTTCCAAATAATATCCAAATAATATATATGTCAGTCCATAACCAATGAGTAGTCAACGCAATAAGTTACTGGCGAGGAACACCACGATGCAGACAGGATGCCTTTCAATGCCCAAGAAGTATTTTATTTAAAGACTATAATTTTATGGTTTCAGCTTGCGTTGTGATGCCAGATTTGATATACTGTACCTTTAAATTTTCTTATTTTGTTCTTAATTATTTGTTATTTGACACTCCTGTGAATAACTTTATAAGTTCTTACATCGGTTTTATCAGCATCAGTTAGCTACACTGGTTAGCGAGCTCTGATCCACAAGTATTATATTTACCTGTATGGATATTCTAAAAAATTACTTGGTATGTATTCCTTATTTATTATTTCTTCATTATGCAAGTTGCTCAGTGTCAGGGGTTCAGAAGGAGAGACACAGGAGGGGGAGCAAATGGAGAGTGAGGAGGAGGAGTACGAGGGGGGCGCAGGCAGTGACAGTGGCCAGAGTTATTCCACAAGCCTCTCTAGCGAATCGGAGGACTCACAGAAGGGAGCGCCGGTGGCCAGAGCGAAGGGGGCTCCAGGGGGGAAGCCCCAGGAGGAAGGGGCCAGCGGGGAGTCCCTGAGCAGCAGTTGGAGATCAGGACCAGCGTCTCCACCAGAGCGCAGTGGGGAGGGGGAGTCCCAGGAGTCGGGACCAGTGTCCTCACCACCAGAGGGAGGAGAGGAGTCAGGTTTGGCAACGCCCACATCAGGAAGCGGGGAAACGGTCAGAAGGAAAGTCACCGGCTGGGCGCGCGCGCCAAGTTCAAATGTACAGGAGCGCGGCACAGCGGGGAGCCCGGGAAGGGAGCCAGGTCCTAAAGCCCGCCGGAGGGAGGGGCAAGACTCAGGAGGCTCAGCGTCAGAGGAGTCCAGGAAGGAGGGAACCCCAGAGGGCAGAAAGACCCAGCGAAGGAAAGAGCAGCGCAAGAGGTGGAGCCGGGCTAGAATCTTAAACTGGTGTGGGTGGAGCAGTGAGTCAGAGGGGACTTAGCCGGTCTAGCGTCAAGACGTGGGTCTGCGCGCCCAGAGCTTGGAAATGGAAACTAAACTTTAATAAAGACTTTTATATATAACATCCACTGGGCATTGGTCCTCTGTGAGCTGGGACCTAGCGGCAGTCCTGACACTCAGTTTTATTTTTGTTGTCATTCGTTGTATGTAATGTATTTAATTTCACCATCAGCTGACAAAGATTCATCTTAGAAACAGTCGATCCAGTCCGGATATACTGTTCTCCAGACGACACATTAATGAGCACTTATTGTTATTTGCTTCCTCGGAATTGAGATGGTCTTGCCTCAAAACAAGAGCTATCCCACACTCCCTAGTGCCTTTCCCAGTCATTTTTGCTTATTACCAAAAGACTGATCTTTTGGGTTTGTTGTGTAAGCACTCCCAATCAGATAATAATGTCAAAACCTGAATTTGCTGACAGAGCCTGGGACTTGCCGATCAGAAGGTCGGCGGTTTGAATCCCCACGACGGGGTGAGCACCCATTGCTCGGTCCCTGCTCCTGCCAACCTAGCAGTTCGAAAGCACATTAAAGTGCAAGTAGATAAATAGGTACCACTCCAGCGAGAAGGTAAACGGCGTTTCCGTGCGCTGCTCTGGTTCGCCAGAAGCGGCTTAGTCATCCTGGCCACATGACCCGGAAGCTGTATGCTGGCTCCCTCGGCCAACAAAGCAAGATGAGCGCCGCAACCCCAGTCGGCCACGACTGGACCTAATGGTCAGGGGAATGAATCCCACCCCAAAAGACTGACAGTCAGGAAGCATCCGCTGCCTCTCTTTTTACAGGACCCCAAGCGTGAAGTAGAGAAGGTGATTCGGTTTCTGGGAAAGGAGGTGTCAGAGGAAGTGGTGAATAAAATTCTTCACCATACGTCGTTCAAGGAGATGCAGAAGAACCCCACTTCAAACTATACCATGATACCAGGTGATCAAATGGACCACAGTGTATCACCTTTCATGAGAAAAGGTCAGTCTCCTTTATATGCAACATGACGTTGCAACATTCAGCTTCCCACAAATCGTTAATTGGGACCAGAGTTTTTTTTTTTAAAAAAAAAACCAGAACAATAGTTTTAAAAATTGGCAATTTAAGATCCTTACACCTTTTAGATTATTTTAATATTATGCCGAGTTTCTTCACGTCACATTTTCAACTTCTCAATAGATACGAAAGTTAGAATTCTTGTTCATCGGATCTGTAGATACTTACATTTATGAATGTAATAGTTTTTTTGCGAGTATACAACATGCGAATTTTTTTTCAATTTTTTAAAATTAATTTTTGCAATTAAATATTATATAAGTATAAAAGTGCACACACATAAAAAATAGAAAATAAAACATTTTCACACAATATTAAATCCACATTTTGGGATTACTCAGAACCCTCAACTTCCCTCCATTCCCTCCCCTGGTTCTTTTATATTATCTTAATTTATACATGTCAATAATTTCCTTAACTTTAATTATCTCCAAATTTAAACATTTTCCTTAATATTACAAGTGTTTTTAAAAACCTGCTACTGTATTAACTTCCTTACAATGCTTTTGTGCATATGCAATAAACATTTTCCATTCTTTTTTTATATTTGTTGTCTTCTTGATCTCTAAGTCTTCCAGTTAATTTAGCCATTTCGGCATATTCCATTAATTTGAGTTGCCAATCGTCTTTGGTGGGGGCTCCCTTCCTTCCTTCCTTCCTTCCTTCCTTCCTTCCTTCCTTCCTTCCTTCCTTCCTTCCTTCCCTTTCTTTCCTCCTCCTCTTCCTCCTCCTCCTCCTCCTTCTTTGCCCCAGCGCTTTCCTAGTGAAAACCAGCTCTTTACTGCTGAATCAGAGAAAACTGCAATCCCCAGAAGACCTGAATTGCTCTTTGTTCTGATTCAGCGTTAAAGAGCAGGTTTTCCTGGGGAAAGCGGCTGGGCAAAAAAAAAAAAAAAAGAGAGAAGTGCTCAGACATGGAGCTTGAATGTGTGAACCTGTGTCTAGAAAGTGTGGGGCCCGAGGTCAGTGTAGACTAGCCCAAAGCATTTTTAAGGCTTTTCAGGTATCTGGTGCTTTAAAATTAAACACTTCCTCTTTTCAGGTCTTACCAGTTCATTTTAAAAGCCACCATGCCCATGAAAGGGCTGTCTGTTGTTCCCCAATGCCAGTTTATATTCCCTGCAGTGAGTGAAATTTTTAAGTATTGCTTTGCTCCCAATTCCTCCCCCCCTTCCCTTTTAAAAACTAATAGTGAAATAATTGTGGCTCTTTAATGTTGCTATTATTAGCTACTTCTACTGAAGAAAAGCAAATTGTCTCAAGCGCTGGGAAACGGAATTGTTTTACCCACCCTGCCAGCAAATGGTTTGTGCCCATGCCATCTGTGTCAAAACCTACGCAAAACTTTGATTTCGATGATCTGAAATCTAGCTCTGGGCTAGAATGATTACAGCGCTGATGGTTATCTGCAGAACAGAACATAGGCCTTATGATGGTCACCTAGTGATTTTTGGTTTCCTTCTCCACAGGGATTGCAGGTGACTGGAAAAACCAATTCACCGTAGCTCAGAACGAGAGATTTGATGAGGATTATGCGGAGAAAATGAAGGGATCTACCTTGCTTTTTCGAACGGAGATCTAACGGACAAACATTTTTCTCTACAGGGGGGTGAAAGCCACTAACTTCTCCTCTCTCAGCCCTCCTTCCGCAATGATTAATTTGAGACTTGTTGTCCTTTAGCACTACCCAGATTGTTACGGAAAAATCTAGGTGTGAGGCTGCTCAGTCACCCAGCTCGTCGGGCAGAGCTCGCGGGTCCCTGCGGAATAAAGGAAGGAGTCCAGCCACCAACCGGAGCAAATAGCTGTAGATCAGTTTATTGAGCAACAGGTTCAAAGAGGAATTTTGAACCCTGAGGATGGGGTGACAAGGACTTTTAAAACTTGCCCACCATATCCCAGAACACAGTTCGTACAGCATCATTGCTATATCATTGCTACATCACTGACATGTCACAAAAGGGGAGGGGTAGACAGGGGTTACACTAGTTTAACCTTGGCAAACATGTGCAGACAAGTCCTTGGTACAAGATTAGCATAAGCAGACATGGCAGGGCAAGACTCAGGTATAAGATTAGCATAGACAAATATGTCTTAAGTACCCACCACCCAAAAGTACAATAGAAGTTCCTTTGCATGTCTGGAGCCTGAGGCAAGTCAGGTGATGAGATTTGGCTTCCCTTGGCTAACAAGTAGCCCAGCAATTGTCACCTCTGGGAACTTCCTGGAGTCCTTTTTCAAGGGGAAAATAGCTTTGGAATGGAGGAAACTGGCAAAGGAGTTGATTTTATATTATTTTTAAAGCTAGGTAACTTCCCTGAGCAGTCAAGTTGAAAGGATACATTCAGGCATAATATTTGTAACATTTAACTTTAAAGATGTGCCCCCCGCTGCATTTCCATAACGCAGATAATAGCCCAGAAGAAGTCATTGCATCTCAGCAGCTTAGCTGTCCTGAGGAGCCAATAGGTTTGCCTCATATAACCATTCCTTCAGGCTAGGTTCCTCAACAACCCGTCAATAAGAAGAGCCACGCAGAATCCTGCAGCTTGCGTCTCGTCTCTCGGACGGCTCCTTCCTCAGAGCTAACCATTTGCCTAACCTTTGCAAGGTCCCTGCCTCTCTCCTTTCTGATCTACGCTTGCTCCCCTGGACTTTGTCTCTCTGCCTGACCCGACTACAGCTCTGCCTCTGGGACTTCTGACTTTTATGAAACTGCTTCAGAGAGAGTCCCGAAGGAGTGGCTTTTATCTTGTTTTCACTTCCCATGCTTAGTTGACTTTTGTTTCCAATAAAGTCCTCCCTCTTTCAGACCAGGTGCTTCTGTAATTACTGCACAAAATATATTTGCTTACGCTGTTTGGCAATCACACTTGGCCAGCTATAACATTTCCTCAGCCCTGGCGGCCTGAGGCATTGTTCCGGCATCTCAAGCAGACAGTCAGAAGGGCTCCTTGCCTGAAGTGATTTCTCAATGTCATGGTTTAGGGCAGGGCTGCCCAACAGGTTGATCGCGATCTACTGGTTGTTCGTGGGGTGTCCCTGGTCGATCCTGGTTGGTCATTGGACCCTCAGCTGTTGTGCTGCTAACTTTCTTTAGGGAGCTCAACAACTGTGGCTCCCCAAAAAAGCTCAACAACTTTAGTCAGTCCATAGCTGTCAAGTGTCCCTTATTTGAAGTCCCTTATTCCAGCGCCATGTCCCGCTGCTGTCCCTTATTGATGGATGTCCCTTAAATGATGTCCCTTAAATTTCAAAGGAAGCAGTTCCTCTCCCTCCCTCCCTGCCGGCCAGGGAGGAGGGAGGCTCCAACTGTGTTACTTGGCTGTGTTGCTCACCCAATAAGAAGTCTAAGAAAGACTGGGGGGTGGAGCTTGCATGCCTTGTGTGTAGCTAGTTAATGCAAGCTGAGGGAGTTTTTGAATGCTGGACGCCATTTTGTTGCACGTGCTGCTGCAAACTTTGCAGTGCAAAGCCAGGCCGGGGAGCCATCTTAAGTTGAGGCTGCATAGGCCTTGTGGTGCATGTGATTCAGATTCTATTCAGTTGAACCTCTGGTTACAAAGTTGGTTGGGCAGTGTTCTCGAAGCTACCAGCATGAGTCTGGCCAGACTGCAGGAGGACAGGAAGACTGGAGTGTCTGGAACAGGTGAGGCTGCAGGTCCCTTATTTTGGCTGCTGGTCCCTTATTTTCAAGGCTGCTGGTCCCTTATTTTCAAGGCTGCTGGTCCCTTATTTTCAAATCTGTAAGTTGACAGCTATGAGTCAATCCAATAGGTAGATCACTGCCAGTTTATTTACAGTATGAATAGATCGCTGTCTCTTGGAAGTTGGACACCCCTGGTTTAGGGTACCGTATTTTTCGCTCCACAAGACTCACATTTTCCTCCTAAAAAGTAGGGGGAAATGTCCGTGCGTCTTATGGAGCGAATGTGTGGTCCTGGAGCCAAATCGCCCAAGTGCGGCATGCTCCTGGGCTACTCTTTGGAGGTGGGGGAGGGAGCCACGCTGCTCTGCTGGCAGCCTCCTCTTTCCCCTGAAGCTCCGGGAAGGTTTTGGAGCAGCGGACAGGTTGTGTGCCATTGCCCCGCGCTCCTGGGCTGCTCTTTTGGGGGGGGGGGAAAGCCCTGATCCTGTCCAGCTGTCTGTACAGTGGTGCCCCGCAAGACGAAAAGAATCCATTTCACGATTCTCTTCGTCTAGCGGTTTGCGAAGCAAGCCCATTGACAGCTTAGCGGCTTAGCGCTATTAGCGGTTTAGCGGCTATTAGCGGCTTTTAGCGGCTTTTAGCGGCTTTTAGCGGCTTTTAGCAGCTTATCGGCTTATCGGCTAAGCGGCTTAGTGGCTTAGAAAAAGGGGGGGAAAGGGGGGGGAACCGCAGGAAGTCGTAAGACATTTTCGTCTTGCGAAGCAAGCCCATAGGAAATTCGTTTTGCGAAGCACCTCCAAAACGAAAAACTCTTTCGTCTAGCGAGTCTTCCGTCTTGCGAGGCATTCGTCTTGCGGGGCACCACTGTAATTCATTATACAAATTCTTACAAGTACAGTCCACCTATACCAAACCAAAAACATTGTGTTCTCTTGGTATTGAATGGAAGCTATTTATCTGCCCTCTTTTCTGCCTCTGTTCTTTGCTCAGTCACTCCATTCTGAATCTTCCTTTCAAAACAACCCATGCCTGTTTTGAGAAAACGTCACAGATTTAGGAACTGAAGCGCAATCATTTGATCTCTTTGCTGTTCCTCCATACTCCAACCCCTTCTCCTTTGCACAGCCCTGGTTTCTCTCCCTGACTATTACCATTCTTGATTAATAATGGTAAAATGCTCAAATTTTAGTTTATGTGACGGCTGCCAATACTGACTTCCCAGTGATAATGAAAACAGCTACATTTTAATGGAATGTCTATCCTTTTTCCATTCTCTTCATTATATACCGTGGCTCGCTTTAAAGCAGCAAAGTGGACAGGAGCCACCTGCTTTGCTGTTTTAAATAGTTTCGTACAACATTTGATTCAAATTTCCCCCCCTTGTTTTCTGCTCTAAAAACTAGGTGCATTTTATGGTCAGGTGTGTCTTATGGAGCGAAAAGTACAGTATTTCGGCAGATCTGCTTTCAATAAATGGCTTTGTCACCATCATGGTTGATGAACGTTGCTAGCTGACTAGGCAGAAAGCCACCATGACTTGCTCTTTGGCTCTTAAAACAAGGGTTTTCTTCCGCAATTTGACTTCACAGAGGCACACTCCATCTTCTCTAGAGAAAGATTGTGTTGTTGTTTAGTCGTGTCCGACTCTTCGTGACCCCATGGACCAGAGCACGCCAGGCACTCCTGTCTTCCACTGCCTCCCGCAGTTTGGTCAGACTCATGCTGGTAGCTCCAAGAACACTGTCCAACCATCTCGTCCTCTGTCGTCCCCTTCTCCTTGTGCCCTCCATCTTTCCCTGGTCTTTTCCAGGGAGTGTTCTCTTCTCATGAGGTGGCCAAAGTATTGGACTCTCAGCTTCAGGATCTGTCCTTCCAGTGAGCACTCAGGACTGATTTCCTTCAGAATGGATAGGGTTGATCTTCTTGCAGTCCATGGGACTCTCAAGAGTCTCCTCCAGCACCATAATTCAAAAGCATCAATTCTTCGGCGATCAGCCTTCTTTATGGTCCACTTGAGACAGATGGATGCCAACAAACAACTGGTGAAGTGTGCACATCAAACTGCTGTCGGAAACCCTCATGACTGGGCGGGAGGGGAGAGGGGAAATAGAATGGAATGGCTGGAGCAGGAGAACAGAGATGAGTCAACTGCCCATAACCAACAACGGAGGAATTAAACAATTGAGTGTAGCTGGCATTGGGCAGGAGTGTCCACTGAAACTAAAATGGAGATGAAGGAACTCAGGCAGCCCAGTGAGCATGCTCAGAAGGCATGGCATACTGACCAATGGGAAGGTGAAAAAACCAACGGAAGGAGAGGTGGAATGGGGTGGCTTGAACCCTGAACAGGAGCATTCCACCACATTTTGTCACAGGGTCCCATTTGTCCATATGTGCTGATACCAAGTTGTGTCTTTTAATGCTTAGGCAGCTGTCATGACACCCATGCTGCACAGAAAAGATGTATCAGCAGACTCAGAGTAACCCTGAGATATGTGCACATTTTTGTAAAAATGCCACAGAAACCCCCCCCACAGAGGAACCCATAATTAGCCCCATAATAGCTCGACGGCAACCTAGCAGTTCGAAAGCACATCAAAGTGCAAGTAGATAAATAGGTACCGCTCCGGCGGGAAGGTAAACGGCATTTCCGTGCGCTGTTCTGGTTCGCCAGAAGCAGCTTAGTCCTGCTGGCCACATGACCCGGAAGCTGTACGCCGGCTCCCTCGGCCAATAAAGCGAGATGAGCGCCACAACCCCAGAGTCGGTCACGACTGGACCTAATGGTCAGGGATCCCTTTACCTTTACCTTAGCTCGATGGCACATAATGATGAGAGACTGAGAGGGCAAAAAATACCTGACAACAGGAGGGGAGTACAGCTGGACCTAAAAAGGGCGCCGTTACCTTCAGGACCTTAGGGCCTTGTCAAACCTAAATCCGGCCCTGAGGAGGAGGAACCTGCAATACCTCAATGGCATGGATTGTTAAGAGGCTGAAACTCTCTTTGAGTGCTCACTTGAACACGTGAGGGTCAAAACTACGTACAGGGGCAAGGCCTGTTCTCAAAATCCCTGTGTCCTTGGGCTCTTCTCTTGACCTTTCATGTGGCAATCCCAATGGCTCAGGCACTTCAAAGCGTGCAGCTGACTGAGTGGAGAAACCTCCTTGCAGACCTTTGTTCTGAACCTACGATGGCCTGAGAGGAGCCCAAGCATGCAGGGAACATTGGTGGGCAGAGGCTGAATCGCGCACACACCTGACTGAAAACACAATTGGAGCCCACACATGTTCAGCTGAATGCCTGAAAAGCTTTATTTCACACAGGTCAAAGACTCAGTTTGGCACGCACGCACACACATGCATTTGCGGGTACACACACACACACACACACACACACACACACACACACAGCCTGGGGGTCTCAATGGCACCCCTCTGGAGACTTAACCCGGGGCAAAAAAAACCCTGACTAGCCCCCCACCCATAGCTAAGGCTCTGAGGGAAGGACGGAATGGTGTAACCAGAACATGGCGGCAGAGAAACGAAGTGTAGAAACCGCTGTTGTCTCGGTTGATTCCTCGTTCACATGGAAAACCTATTTCTAAGCATCCTCAGGAACAGAAGCGAGCGCTTCCCACAGAAATGAATGGATAAATTCAAATTGTTAATCTGGCAGGGACTGGGCCCTTGTATGTACGCCCTTAAAAGGGAAAGGGACCCCTGACCATTAGGTCCAATCGTGGCTGACTCTGGGGTTGCGGCGCTCTTTTCGCTTTATTGGCCGAGGGAGCTGGCGTACAGCTTCCGTGTCATGTGGTCAGCATGACTAAGCCACTTCTGGTGAACCAGAGCAGCGCACAGAAATGGAATTTGCCTTCCTGCTGGAGTGGTACCTATTTATCTGCTTGCACTTTGACGTGCTTTCGAACTGCTAGGTTGGCAGGAGCAGGGACTGAGCAACGGGAGCGCACCCCGTCGCGGGGATTTGAACCGCCGACCTTCTGATTGGCAAGTCCTAGGCACTGTGGTTTAACCCACAGCGCCACCTGCGTCCCTATGTACGCCCTTACTCACCTGAAAAACAGACAAATCCGAAAGGTAGCAGCAGAGGGGGAAATTCTTGGTCTCTCTAACTCTGTTATTATTTTAGCACGAGACATTAAAACACCAGCAGAACAGAGCCAATACAGTTCAAAGTCCACATATTTCACACAGGAGGGGCTATAGCTGGAACCGAATTACTTACGGCCACCCTGCAAAGTTGCACATAGTGGATTTTGCAGGCCAGGCTCTGGGTTGTTTATAACAGGGTGAGGGACCGTGGCCTTGCCAGACGTTTTTGGATTCCCAACTCTCATCATCCCTGACCACTGACCATACTGGCTAGGACTGGTGAGTCCCACAGACTCCCAGTCCTGGTTTGCAACAAGCCTGCGGTGTTGCACCAGGGCTAGCAAACCTGACTCTGGCTTCCTGTTCAGAATTGCCAGCAGGGACAGCTGGCAACCTTGCCCACACATTGTATTTGTTCAGAAAATATAGGTCGGGGGGGGGGGGAACCATTGATTAGGAAGAAGTAAGGACAGATCTCTTGAAAACCAAGAGCAGCAAAAGGAGGCATTTGGGATTTCTTCTCCCTTCAGATGCGGCTAAACTTGGCTGTTTTCAGACTTCTCCTTCAAACTTTTTTTTATTATTTCAGAGCCATTCAGCCGAGGACATTCTTTCTCCGCTGGCATTGAGCCCAGCTTCCATTCCCCAACCCCTCCCACATAACACACACTCTGCTTGGGCAACTGAGACCTTTGGTTTCCTTGGCCTTGTTCCCGAGGGTTTTATTTTCTTTTGTTTGTGAAGAAAGCCTCCCTAATCCCTTCCCTGTGAAAAAATCACACCACCTCCTGGGCAACTCGCTGTCTTTCGCCCACTAAAGCAGTACCATCGGTCTATGAGGAAAGGTAAGCCTCCGTTTTCCCCCTTTTGTCCGTCGAAATAACGCCGCAGCTTTTCAGAAAACAAGTGCCTGTTTTTCTCCAAAAGTCGATCAGGGCTCCAAGTTTGGGAACTTGTTGAAACAGGGCGGAGCGGAGCAGAGCAGGAAGGGGGAAAGACAACGCTTCAATTTGGAATTGTTGTTAAAAGTTTGGGAGGAAAGTTTGCCTTTGGAAGCTGCAAAAGCAAAGAGGAATGAGGTGCCTGAACTTCTAATGTGAGGTGGACATTTTTCGGCTACTCTTTAGCGAGGAGTGACTTGAAATATTCAGGGGTGCAATTTTGGCTGACTGATTGTTCAGATCCTCCTGGCAGGGCCAGTCCCCACCATCAGGCAAGGTGAGGCGACCGCCTCAGGCGGCAGGACCCACGGGGCAGCAGACCTAGCCTCGAAGGAGTGCATCACCTGTTAGCGCCACCAATCCATGTGCGTCTTGGAGGCTGGTTCTGCCACCTCCTTGGCACCCCGCTCCAGATGTTGTCTCTACAGCAGCCTCTTGGCAAATAGGAGGTGGTCTCGCCCCAGCCCAGAAACTGCTCCCTGGAGTCTCCTGGGGTCTGACATGATTTGAAGCGGGCCTTTGATTCCCACTTCAGCCATCTGCTATGGTTGATCTGATTCCCCACCTTGTCCCTGGTATACACCTTCATTTGCCCATCATCCCTGCCAGGGAGGGACACTGTTTTGTGGCTTGCCTCAGGCGTCAAAATGTCTTGGGCCGGCCCTGCCTCCTGGCGTGGTTGTGAAGGCAGAAGCTTTGGCAATGATCTGCTGCTGCTCAAAGATAGCGTCTGCATGTGGACGGGGAGGTGGGGCTGCTCTCGAGTTGGTTCTGATGAGATGATATTTTTGTCCGTAAATCTTTGAAAAACTCACTTCCTCTTTTTGACTGCTTCACTCTCTCTTGAGCTGTCTCTCGCTTGAAGTTTATGCTCTCTGCCATGTGCAGAGGCTGAGTTTTTGCTGGAACAGCGGTTGCTGTTCTGTGAAAATCTTATATCTGACTGATTTATAATGCTGTATGTGTTTAAATCAATATTATATAGTTTTACTGTTAGTTATTTAGTATGTAATATGCTTAACATGTGTTCTTAAAATCTTTTAAATTTATTTATTTATTTAATAAGGTTTATACACACCTCTTAAAGGGACGTGGGTGGCGCTGTGGTCTAAACCACTGAGCCTCTTGGGCTTGCCGATCAGAAGGCCAGCGGTTCGAACCCCCGCGACGGGGTGAGCTCCCGTTGCTCGGTCCCTGCTCCTGCCAACCTAGCAGTTCGAAAGCACATCAAAGTGCAAGTAGATAAATAGGTACCACTCTGGTGGGAAGGTAAACGGCGTTTCCGTGCACTGCTTTGGTTTGCCAGAAGTGGCTTAGTCATGCTGGCCACATGACCCGGAAAAACTGTCTGCAGACAAACACCAGTTCCCTCGGCCAGTAAAGCGAGATGAGCTCCGCAACCCCAGAGTCGTCTGCGACTGGACCTAACTGTCAGGGGTCCTTTACCTTTACCTTTTTATACACCTCTTGCTTGTAAAAAAACAAACCACACACCCTCAAAGTGGTTGACAAAAAGAGAAAACAGTGATACTGAGAAACATTTACAACCCTACTTTAAAACATACAAAACATTACTAAAACAGATTAAAATTACCTCAACTTTCTAAGCATCTGGGCAGGCTTGTTTAAACAAGGATGTTTTTAGCAGGTGCCAAGAAGAGAACTGTGAATGCACCTGCTCAATCTCAATAGGCAGGGAGTTCCAAAGTTCACGTGCTGCCAAACTAAACGACCGGGTTCTTAAAAATGCAGAATGGATATTATATGTCGCTTGTAGGACTGCCAGTTCTGCCAATCAAAGCAGTATATAGATGAGAGAACCTCTACGCATTACTGCTTCGGTTAAGTCCAGTGTTACACAAGGTTTTCACAGCAAACTTCAGTCTAGACCTTCATTGGCGAACCCCTGGCCAGGAGTTCAAATTGGGCCCATGAGCACCTTTCCTCCCAATCAACCCCACCCTTACCAACACCTTTGATCCTATAAGATGATTCTCCCAAAGCCTTGATATTCACTCCCTGTTCTGCATTGGCAAAAGAAAGCAGGCTTTGGGTGGTAAAGCCAACATTTTCGGCTCCACACCTGGCTCTTGGTGCGAATAAATGAGTAGCAGTAACCATATGCCTGGCCAGCTGCTCCTGTACTAAGTAAAGGTAAAGGGACCCCTGACCATTAGGTTCGGTCGTGGCCGACTCTGGGGTTGCGCGCTCATCTTGCTCTATAGGCCGAGGGAGCCGGCGTACAGCTTCCGGGTCATGTGGCCAGCATGACTAAGCCGCTTCTGGCGAACCAGAGCAGCGCACGGAAACGCCGTTTGCCTTCCCGACTGAGCGGTACCTATTTCTCTACTTGCACTTTTGACGTGCTTTCGAACTTCTAGGTTGGCAGGAGCAGGGACCGAGCAACGGGAGCTCACCCCGTTGCGGGGATGCGAACCGCCGACCTTCTGATCGGCAAGTCCTAGGCTCTGTGGTTTAAGCCACAGCGCCACCCACGTCCCTTTCGCTCCCGTACTATAACACCTTTAAAATGAAAATAAATGGCCAAAATAAACTCCGGAGGGGTAGGGGCAGAGCATGGCCACAGTGGCCTAAGTGGTGGCATTGGGTCTGTTTGCCACTGGCCCCATCACCTGTCCCTCTCTGGATGATAATTTGGGGACTTTGACCACCAAAATTCAGCCGTAGCTCCACTTCTCCCCCCTCCTGCATTTTATTCGGCAAAGTGTCTTGCAGGTGGTCCTCTCGTCTTCTCTTATTTTGACTGCACTGCCTGAGAGATGGGCAGCCCAGATTCTTATCTTCGGAAAGACTGGCAGATGGTCCGTGGCATCCCCATGGTCTGCGCGTTCTCCTTTGACTGGGACAGGATCGACCGTTTCCAGAGCAGGCCGGATGATATTGTGATATCCACGTACCCCAAATCTGGTGAGCGTTGCGTGGGGAACAGGACCGCGTTGACAATCTGCTGCCTTTTGATGACTGCCCAAAATTCGCTGTCTGGTGCGGCCCATCTCGGTGTCTCTAACGGTGGCAGTCAGTTCCCAGAAGCCTGTTGGAACAAGGAAGTCTTCACCTGCCGCCGGAAGGACAGCAAGGAGGGAGCCAGGCTAGTTTCTTCAGGGAGGGAGTTCCAGAGTCTGGGAGCAGCCACCGAGAAGGCCCTGCCCTGTATCCCACTTTCCTACACACTTACCCCACCTATTAACTTGCCCTGATTACTCTAATATTATTACACGGACACACTATTATTTATAAACACCAGAACAGCCTCGGTCCAGTATACTTGAAGGAGCGTCTCCACCTCCATCGGTCTGTTCAGACACTGAGGTCCAGCGCTGAGGGCCTTCTGGCGGTTCCCTCGCTGCGAGAAGCCAAGTTACAGGGAACCAGGCAGAGGGCCTTCTCGGTAGTGGCACCCGCCCTGTGGAATGCCCTCCCACCAGATGTCAAAAAGAAAAATAACTACCAAACTTTTAGAAGACATCTAAAGGCAGCCCTGTTTAAGGAAGATTTTAATGTTTAATAGGTTATTGTATTTTAGTGTTTTGTTGGAAGCTGCCCAGAGTGGCTGGGGGGACCCAGCCAGATGGGAGGGGTATAAATAATAAATTATTATTATATTTTAACATCACAAAGCCCAAATCCTAGGGGCCAAGGGGTTTTCAGCCCCTCCCAAATAAAATATTTGAGGGGGCCAAGCTCTACCAAAGTTGATGGGCATTGCCATTCAAATGGTGCGTGCGCACTGCGTCATGTGACTGATTCTGCAGGACGGGTCTTTCTTGGGCCCCACCCCAATATTTTATTCAACTTGGCACCCCTGCACCCATTTGCTGCCATCGTTGCCCTCTGAGCTAGGAGGGCAGCTTCTGAAATGTGTAGGCTCACCTGTAAGGGGGCTTCCATCTTGTACAAGAAGACGTCAAGTTGCCATTTTGTCCCCACTGCCCCGCCCCCATGTGTTTACACATTTAGGGAATGCCTGAAGAAGAGCATACCCTATAGAGCAGGCATAGGCAAACTCTGGCCCTCCAGGTGTTTGGGACTACAATTCCCATCATCCCTGACCACTGGTCCTGTTAGCTAGGGATGATGGGAATTGTAGTCCCAAACATCTGGAGGGCCAGAGTTTGCCTATGCCTGCTATAGAGAGTCTATGTATGGCTGAGTAAGCTCTACAAGAAAACAGTGAGACTTGTACCCTAGTAAGCACATACGGGGTTGAGCTACACGGCTGTAACCTATGCGTGTCAATAGATTTTAATTATTAGGAGCTTTTTGAGGGTTCCACAAAACACACCCTACAACCTACTGGCTGCATAAAATGTAAAGGGACCCCTTTACATTAGGTCCAGTTGTGACCGACTCTGGGGTTGCGCGCTCATCTCTCTTTATTGGCCAAGGGAGCCGGCGTACAGCTTCCGGGTCATGTGGCCAGCATGACTAAGCCACTCCTGGTGAACCAGAGCAGCGCATGGAAACGCCGTTTACCTTCCTGCCGGAGCGGTACCTATTTATCTACTTGCACTTTGACGTGCTTTCAAACTGCTAGGTTGGCAGGAGCAGGGACTGAGCAACGGGGGCTCACCCCGTCGTGGGGATTTGAACCGCCGACCTTCTGATCGGCAAGTCCTAGGCTCTGTGGTTTAATCCACAGTGCCACCCGCGTCCCTTAGGTAAAGGTAAAGGTACCCCTACCCGTACGGGCCAGTCTTGACAGACTCTGGGGTTGTGCGCCCATCTCACTTAAGAGGCCAGGGGCCAGCGCTGTCCGGAGACACTTCCGGGTCACGTGGCCAGCGTGACAAAGCTGCATCTGGCGAGCCACAGCTGCACACGGAAACGCCGTTTACCTTCCCGCTGGTAAGCGGTCCCTATTTATCTACTTGCACCCGGAGGTGCTTTCAAACTGCTAGGTTGGCAGGCGCTGGGACCGAGCAGCGGGAGCGCACCCCGCCGCAGGGATTCGAACCGCCGACCTTTCGATCAGCAAGTCCTAGGCACTGAGGCTTTAACCCACAGCGCCACCTGCGTCCCTTCCCGCGTCCCTTAGGACACCCCTATTGATCATAAGGCATTGGCTGGTGATGTTTCAGCAGGTGTATCAACCCATTTGGACTTCTGAGAAAATTCCCTGTCTTACTTTTCGTTTCTGTATGTTTGTTTGTTTCCAGGCACCACATGGATGAGTGAAATTGTGGACTTGATTAGGAACGATGGCGACCTTGACAAAAGCAAACGGGCAATTTTCAATAAAGTGCCCATGCTGGAATTTGCTGCCCCAGGAAAGATGCCAGCAGGTAAACTTGCGTGCGAGTTACCAAGAGAACTTGACTTTCAGAGATCCCAGGTGAACAGGTAAAAATTAAAGTGGGTGGAGGAATAAGCAGTTTCTTCTGGATTCCTGCTTTCCTATCTTTTTTTGATCTCTGGCGAAGGATCAAAGCTCCTCTTCCCTGCCTTGAGGAAAGGGAGCATAAAAGAAACCTGCATTTCTGGCAGGTGAGTGAGACTATTTTATATGTTTAGATCACACGTAATTTTCAGAGGGTGGTTTTCCCTCTTCATAACATCCGGCACCCAAACTGGGAGAAAAAAAGAGAAGTGGGAGCAGGTGCAGGGGGGAAAACTAGGATGCATAGGCCACAAAAAGGTAAAGGGACCCCTGACCATTAGGTCCAGTCGTGGCTGACTCTCGGGTTGCGGCGCTCATCTCGCTTTATTGGCCGAGGGAGCCGGCGTACAGCTTCCGGGTCATGTGGCCACCATGACTAAGCCGCTTCTCGCGAACCAGAGCAGCACACGGAAACGCCGTTTACCTTCCCGCCAGAGTGGTACCTATTTATCTACTTGCACTTTGACATGTTTTCGAACTGCTAGGTGGGCAGGAGCAGGGACCGAGCAACGCGAGCTCACCCCGTTTTGGGGATTCGAACTGCCGACCTTCTGATTGGCAAGTCCTAGGCTCTGTGGTTTAACCCACAGTGCCACCCCTTTAAGCAGTCATGGCTTCCTCAAGCATTGTGGGAACTATAGTTTGTTAAGGGTGCTGACAGCTCTTAGGAGGCCCGTTTCCTGCCCAGAGAGCTACAATTCTCAGAGTGGTTTAACAGCCTACACCTCTTCTTTGGGAATTGTAGCACTGTGAAGGGGAACGGGGCCTCCTAAGAACTCTCAGCAGCACCCTTAACAAACTACATTTCCCATGATGCCTTGGGGGAAGCCATGACTCTTTGGTGATGTGATACTGGTTTAACTGCATAGTGCAAATGGAGCCTCGACTACATCTGCCTGAAAATGAGTCAGATGACAGATCACCTCACTTCAAACAACAGCCTAGCACTGTGATCACTAGCAGTGGAGATCAGGAGAAGTATGTGCTGGATTGGACCCAGGTCAAAGAAGTCTTATCCTACCTCTTGGACCATCCTTAAGTGGATCTGCAGGAAAAGCCTGTAGACAAGGCATAGGCAAACTTGGCTCTCCAGATGTTTTGGGACTACAACTCCCATCATCCCTAGCTAACAGGACCAGTGGTCAGGGATGATGGGAATTGTAGTCTCAAAACATCTGGAGGGCTGAGTTTGCCTATGCCTGCTGTAGATCAGGGGTCAGCAAACTTTTTCAGCAGGGTGCCAGTCCACTGTCCCTCAGACCTGGGGGGGGGCCTGGACTATATTTGGGAGGGGGGGAAAATGAACGAATTCCTATGCCCCTCAAAAAAACCCAGAGATGCATTTTAAATAAAAGCAGACATTCTACTCATGTAAAAACACTCTGATTCCCGGACCGTCTGTGGGCCAGATATAGTAAGCGATTGGGCCGGATCCGGCCCTCAGGCCTTACTTTGCCTACTCCTGCTGTAGACAGTGAAAGAAGAGATGGGGGAGACTCATATACCAGAAGCAGAGGAAAACGACCTCTGGTGTTGAGGGCAGGCGTGCACACTGACAAATTGTTGAGTAGCATGCCAGCCAAAAATAAATGACTTATCAGTCTTAAATACATACACTGAACCACCCCAAAGGACCTGCCATCCCAAATCCAAAGCATCTCTCAAAATCATGCTGTCTGCCAGCATCTCTCTCGCTGAGGATGACTAGAAACAGGAACCCCACCACAGTGAAAACTAAAAAAACCCCAGTCTTCTAATATGGCTATTGGGAATATTTCCCATAGAGGGGAAGAATAGTGTTATAAATTTGTGGGGTGCCTGGACCACTTCCTTCTAATTCTGGGGCACCAGGCATTGAATTTAGCATGTTAAAGTATAAGGTAAAGGGGCCCCTGACCATTAGGTCCAGTCGTGACCGACTCTGGGGTTGCGGCGCTCATCTCGCTTTACTGGCCGAGGGAGCCGGCATACAGCTTCCGGGTCATGTGGCCAGCATGACTAAGCTGCTTCTGGAGAACCAGAGCAGTGCACGGAAACACTGTTTACCTTCCCGCCGGAGCGGTACCTACTTATCTACTTGCACTTTGACATGCTTTCAAACTGCTAGGTTGGCAGGAGCAGGGACCGAGGAATGGGAGCTCACCCCGTCGCAGGGATTTGAACCGCCGACCTTCTGATTGGCAAGTCCTAGGCTCTGTGATCTAGCACACAGCGCCACCCGCGTCCCACAGCACCACCCACGTCCCATGTTAAAGTATATCCATGTTAAAAAAAACAAACCAGGCAGGCTTCCTTGTGAAGTAATTGCCTTTAAGAGATGGACCATTAAGAGAGCGCAGTGGGCAGGGTGATGGCCCATCAAGGAACGCAGAGGGTGGGGGTCTCACCCCGGACTCTGGGTAGTTTGCAAAAGACTATACAGAGTTGGGAGAGGGAGTGTCAGAATTGCAGTAGGCCGGAGTAAGGAAGAGGGGAAATAGTTGTGTTTGGGGAAGCAGTTTGCAAGCTGGAGTTAAGTGGGTCACAGTGCAATGGGGGCTGACAGATTCAATCCTATGTGGCAGCCATGGGAGAGATAGGATCCTCCCGGAGTCTAAAGCTGGAAGCCCCCCGTCCCATCCTAGGCTCAGGTTGTATATATCTATAAATAAACCATACATCATAAAGACACCACTGTCTCCGCTGTGCCTCATTCCAAGGAAACTGAACCCTGGGTAAATGCCTGGAACCTCCGCGGAGAATGGGGTGTGTGTGGTTGTAAGTAACAATACGCTCCCTTGTTTCTCAGGTCATTGAACAGGGGTGGGGAATCTGTGCCCCTCCAGATGAGATATTGCTGAACCACATCGTGCCAGGCGGTTGTCCATGCTTTGCTGGGCTGATAAGAGTCATAGTTCAGCAAGTGGATAGCTCTGTTGTTTATAGCATGGTGCTGATACATTGGTACCTCTGGTTGTGAACAGGATCCATTCCACTGGCCTGTTCACAAAAAGAAAAGCCCGCAATCTGAAGCACCGTATCTGCTCAGGTGCCCAGCGTGATTTGGCCCTTGTGCGCATGCACGAAGAACGATTTAGCGCTTCTGCGCATGCGCGAGCGGCGGAACCCAGAAGTAACCCTTTCCGGTACTTCCGGGTCGCCGCAGCACACAACCTGAAAAAATGTATCATGAAGCAAACGTAACATGAGGTATGACTGTAATGTCAAGGTTGCAGGTTCAGTCCCTGTATGGGGCAGCTGAATATTCCAGCATCGCAAGGGGTTGGACCAGATGATCCTTGGGGTCTCCCACTCCACAATTATATGATTCTGTAACATTGGTGAGCATGGGGTAAAGGTTCGCCGGTCCTGGGGGCTAACCGAGAGGCAAGGTCCGAGTCTAGTTCAAGGTCGATGGTGCGGTATGGAGGCTGTCCGTCAAAGCTGTAGCAGGGTCCAAGGCAGGGAGTCAGGTGGGGTCAGGAACTCTGGCAGAAGATCAGGACAGGGTCAGGCAGGAACAGGCTACCAACAACGTTGCTCCCTCAACCTGGGACTGGGGCTGGCTGGCTTTTAACTGCCCAGAGGCATAGGGCGGCCCTGGTCCACAGGTGACTTGCCTCCCCTGGCCTGGAGGTGAGCACTCCTCCTGCGGGAACTTAGTTCCCTCCGCCTCTCTGCCCTGAGCCTCTGCAGCTCAGGAGAGGCTGGAGGGTTACCGGACCCAGAGGCAACCTCAGCTTCCCCTGACGGGGCTGAGAGTGGAGCACCTGCAGGCAATGGGTCCTCCATCACCTCAGGGGCCAGAGCAGACTCAGCTGGTGCCTGCACCTGAGGATCCAGCACAGGTGAGGACCCTTCATGCTCAAGCCCCAGCCCTGGTTCAGCTGGTTCTGGAGGCGGGGAATCCTGTGCAGGCTGGGATTCTTCAGGTTCAGCCTCTGAGTCTGAATCCCAGGCCATCACAAAAGGTTTCCCGCAACTACCATACTGAAAGCTTTTTCTAGCGATCCATGCTTTGCCTGAGTTGCTTTAGCCTACTGGTGCAATGAAGTTTCCTTGGCCCGCAGGTCACAGATCTCACCACAGTACCCTCTTCTGCCCACAGCTAGGTAATGATGGCAGACAGGAACAGTGAACTGTCCTTCATACCCCAGGTCAACTGTTCAACCATATTACCTAGTAACACTCTTTTGCTCACCAGGCACAGAACAATTAACTCAGATGCCATCTCCTCGCCTGGTGAAGACCCACCTCCCAATTGACCTCCTTCCCAAGTCCTTCTGGGAAAATGGCTGCAAGGTAATCCTATAAGGCAGCTAGGTTCAAAGTTTTGCAAATAAATAAATAAATAAATAAATAAAAATCCACTGGTTTAGACGTACCTAGTGTCAAAAACTACCAGTACAATTTGGATTGTGTGTGTTCCCCCCCCCCCGTGCTTTCCTTCTATGAAGATGATCTACGTGGCTCGCAACGCAAAGGATGTCGCTGTTTCCTTTTACCACTTTGACATGATGAACAAGTTGCACCCAGACCCAGGTCCCTGGGAAAACTACCTGGAGAAATTCATGGCTGGAAGAGGCAAGTCTGCCCATCCATTCACGACTGTATGTAGCTAAACTTTTCACTTTCCCAGGAAACATAAAGTATTGTTATGGGTTTGGGGCGGAGGGTCAGTTCAGTCTGTGATTGATCCTGCATCCAGTGAGCTTGATAATCTAGTACAGGCATGCCCAAAGTCTGTTTTGGGGGCCGAATCCGACCCCTTGGCTGGTTTTATCTGGCCCCTGTGGCAGTTTATTTCTTGGGGTCAAAAAATCCTTAAAAAAAGCTCAACAACTTTGGTCGGCCCTCACGCATGTTTACTTCATCAAATCTGGCCCTCTTTGAAAAATGTTTGGGAACCTCTGATCTGCTAGAACAGGGGTAGGCAACCTAAGGCCCATGGGCCACAAGCAGCCCGTGGGGGTCATTTAACCGCCCCCAAGCTGCCCCCAAACTGAGCTACCTGCTCGGCAAGTCCCTGCCCAGTGTGCTAAACCGGCGCAGTGCAGCATGGGGACTCGCTTCCACGGCGCCGAAAATTGCGTATGTGCAGAAGCAGACACCGGAAATCGCGGGTGCGCACTTACGTGCGCGTGTGATCTGGCCCACAGAGGGATCTCTGCTGGAGTGAACCGGCCCAGGCGAGGTAAACCTTGCTGACCCCTGTACTAGAAGATGCTGTTCAAACCAGTTTCTTGGTTAATAGCTAGCCAGTAAAGTGCTCTCATCAGCACCTCAAAGAATGACCTAAGTGGTGGGACACTCCAGGCATTTAAGCTACAAAGCCAGGATAAAACTCTGTGTGTGCCAAAGCTCAAGAATATGTGGTTTATATTATACTTATCATCATCATCCAGATGTTAAGACTACAGGGATTAGATCCAGCACCTGTGGATTACAGATCTATGTTGATTCACCATCTTCATGCAGAAATGCACAGGGAACGTCAGTGGAATTAGGTTCTGATCTCACAACCATTTTAGCCTTGGTTTTCTTTAAGATTTAAGTAAAGCTGCCATAGATGGAACTGGCCACACACAGGATGGTGGACTGAAATCAACCAGTGATACTTAACCCTTGGAGTGGGGTAACAGGCCCCTTTGAGAATCTGATGAAAACTACAGACCACATCTCTTCAGAAAAAAATGCAATTATAAATACATACACACAAAGTTTTGCATGCACTTAATTTTATTGCCCTGGCAAACTTTTTTCCTTTTGTGTCCGGTGCACAGACCCCCCTGAAGCTCACAGGGTCCATGGGCCACATGCTAAGAACCCCTGGCCTAACTCACCCCTGGCCAATCTATTCTCATGCTGTTGTGCCAATAGCTGATCTGGAGTAATATCAGAGGCTGCACAACCCTGAGTCAGCCAGTGGAAACAGAAGGAAGCAGCGTGCAAGTTTTATGAAGCGAACAAACGAATGAATAAGACAGCAGTGGCTAGTCGAAAACTACTGCTACCACAAGCTGAGATCATTGTGAGAATAAAAACAACACTTGGCATTTTTGCAACCCCTTTTGAGTGTTCAAAATGCCTTGTGCGCGTTTTTTTCAGTGATCTTTACAACAACTAAGGGAGGTGGGCCAGCATCATTTCCTCTATTTTGCAGATGGGGAGTTGAAGCTGAGAAAAGTGTGGCTTGCTTAAAGCCCCCTAGCAAATATGTAACTGAGACAGGATTAGGTCTGGGGACCTCTCAGTTTACAATTTAGCCAATAGGCCCTTGTATCATATTACAAGATTCAACTTGTTAGGTTTTTTTTTTTAATATATAAAAACCATCTATTATTTCCCCACTTCTCTGCTCTTTCTCAAAATTTAGTGGCTTTTGGATCCTGGTATGACCATGTGAAAAGCTGGTGGGATAAGAGGAATGACCACCCCATCCTATACCTGTTTTATGAAGACATGAAAGAGGTAAGAGCCAACAGGATAAGCCCCTGAGGTTATTTTATGTGACATATTGGAAGAAGCAAATCTTGCAGGGGATTATATGGGGTATAATTTTTGTTTTTAAAAATGTGCAAAATCTTAAGAATTGCCTTCCTGACTTGGGCCACGGGTCCAGCAAAAAGATAACGGCTGTCCTTCATTTTATCCTGTGTGGAGTTTTATATACAGTGGTACCTTGGGTTACATATGCTTCAGGTTAGATACGGTTCAGGTTACAGACTCTGCTAACCCAGAAATAGTGCTTCAGGTTAAGAACTTTGCTTCAGGATGAGAACAGAAATCGTGCTCTGGTGGTGCAGCGGCAGCAGGAGGTCCCATTAGCTAAAGTGGTGCTTCAGGTTAAGAACAGTTTCAGGTTAAGAACGGACCTCTGGAATGAATTAAGTACTTAACTCGAGGTACCACTGTATTCAGCAAAGCTTGCTGAATTCGAAGCACAATTGCTTCATCGAATACCCAAGAACCATCAAAATGCTGATCTATTTCAACACCGTTTCCCATAGGACCCAAAGCGCGAGATAAAGAAAGTGGTACATTTCTTGGGTAAGAACCTGGAAGATTCGGTAGTGGATAAGATTGCCTACAACACATCCTTTGAACTGATGAAGGACAATCCTGCCACAAACTATAGGATGGCTCCAGCTGCCGTTATGGACCACAGCATCTCCCCATTTATGCGCAAAGGTAAAAGACTTGCACCGTCCTCTCTGACCACCATTCCGTAAAGATTTAGGATCATGAACAGATCAGTAACTGACTTCGGTTTTTATTATTATTATTGATTAATTAACCACCCCAATTCAACGGAACAATAAATCTGAATAATACCAAAACCTCAATATTGGTACTAGAAGGAAAAGCCATAAATACAGAAAAAGAGTTCTGCTGGATTAGGCCATAGGCCCAGCATCCTGTTCTTGCAGTGGCCAGCCAGGTGACTTCAAGAAACCGGAGTGCAGGACCTGAGGACAACAGCACTCCCCGCTTCTGAGATTTCCAGCAACTGGTATTCAGAAGCATGCTGCCTCTAACTGTGGGAGTAAAAAGGTAAAGGGACCCCTGACCATTAGGTCCAGTCTTGGACGATTCTGGGGTTGCGGTGCTCATCTCGCTTTATTGGCCGAGGGAACCGGCGTACAGCTTCTGGGTCATGTGGCCAGCATGACTAAGCTGCTTCTGGCGAACCAGAGCAGCGCACGGAAACGCCATTTATCTTCCCACCGGAGTGGTATCTATTTATCTACTTGCACTTTGATGTTCTTTCAAACTGCTAGGTTGGGAGAAGCAGGGACCGAGCAACGGGAGCTCAACCCATCATGGGGATTCAAACCGCCAACCTTCTGATCGGCAAGGCCTAGGCTCTGTGGTATAACCCGCAGAGCCACCTGCTTCCACTGGAACTGTGGGGGTAGGGCATAGCTAATATCCAATGGTATTGGATTGGCTAATATCCAATGGTAGACCTCTGCTCTATAGTTAAAGGTAAAGGGACCCCTGACCATTAGGTCCAGTCATGGCCGACTCAGGGGTTGCGGTGCTCATCTCGCTCTATAGGCCAAGGGAGCCAGTGTTTGTCCGTAGACAGCTTCCGGGTCATGTGGCCAGCATGACTAAGCCACTTCTGGCGAACCAGAGCAGTGCACGGAAATGCCATTTACCTTCCCGCCAGAGCGGTACCTATTTATCTACTTGCACTTGACATGCTTTTGAACTGCTAGGTTGGCCGGAGCTGGGACTGAGCAACGGGAGCTCACCCCGTCACGGGGATTCGAACCGCCGACCTTCTGATCAGCAAGTCCTAGGCTCTGTGGTTTAACCCACAGTGCTACCAGCATGCTTCATGTGGGTCATCTAGTCCATGGGTAGGCAAATTAAGGCCTGGGGGCCGGATCCGGCCCAATCGCCTTCTAAATCCAGCCCATGGACGGTCCAGGAATCAGCGTGTTTTTACATGAGTAGAATATGTCCTTGTCCATGGAGTTTTCTCGGCAGGGATTATGGAGCTGGAGGAGACTCTTGAGAGTCCTATGGGCTGCAAGAAGATCAAACCTATCAATTCTGAAGGAAATCAGCCCTGAGTGCTCGCTGGAAGGATAGATCCTGAAACTGACCACCTCATGAGAAGACTCCCTGGAAAAGACCCTGATGTTGGGAAAGATGGAGGGCACAAGGAGAAGGGGACAACAGAGGACGAGATGGTTGGATAGTGTTCTCAAAGCTACCAGCATGAGTTTGACCAAACTGCAGGAGGCAGTGGAAGACAGGAGTGCCTGGCATGCTCTGGTCCAGGGGGTCACGAAGAGTCGGACACGACTAAATGACTAAACAACAACAACAACAAAGAATGTGTCTTTTTATTTAAAATGCATCTCTGGGTTATTTGTGGTGCATAGGAATTCATTCATTCCCCCCCCTCCAAAGAAAATCTAGTCCAGCCCCCCCAAGGTCTGAGGGACAGTAGTCCGGCCCCCTGCTGAAAAAGTTTGCTGACCCCTGATTCTAGTATAACCCCCCGCAATTCAGGGATTCAGGTTTGAACCCACAACTCCAAGATTAAGAATCTCATGTTGTACCTATTGAACTATCTTAGCTAAAGTAAACAGGTGGCCCATTACCTCCCAGCCTGACTAAAACTGGCTTTTACCAAATAAAACCTATCTGTGCTGATTAAAACGTCAGTTGATTAATCTACCACCGAGAGCTCTCAACTGTCCACCCTTTTTTAAATGGCTTAATCTTCCAGAGAGCTCGTGAACATCTGATTCGTATTCTTCTTTCTTCTAGGGATCGCTGGAGACTGGAAGAATCACTTTACAGTGGCTCAGAATGAGGTATTTGATGAAGATTATAAGAGGAAAATGGCGGACACAACGCTGCGATTCCGAATGGAGATCTGAAGCCCCGTGTTCTGTGCTTTCATTCCAAACCCACCTATCATTCAGTAGACAATTAAAGAGAAGAAGGAAGCCGCTGACCTAGATGGTTGTGGGATACACGTTTGAAAAAATGTGTATGTAGTCTCTGGGAAAGTATTCAGGGGCTAGATCTCATGATTTGCACAAGCAATCTCTCCCCCCCCCCCCCACACAGAGGGAGAGAGACTCTGATCATGTATCAATAAACCTCTCCTATACCTCATTTCTTGTTTTCTTCCACAATTCTGCTTCTAAGAGCAGCTTAGGTAAAGGTAAAGGGACCCCTGACCATTAGGTCCAGTCGTGACCGACTCTGGGGTTGCGGTGCTCATCTCGCTTTATTGGCTGTGGGAGCTGACGTACAGCATGACTAAGCCGCTTCTGGCAAACCAGAGCAGCGCACGGAAAGCGCCGTTTGCCTTCCCGCCGGAGCGGTACCTATTTATCTACTTGCACTTTGACGTGCTTTCGAACTGCTAGGTTGGCAGGAGCAGGGACCAAGCAACGGGAGCTCACCCCATCACTGGGATTCGAACTGCCGACCTTCTGATCAGCAAGTCCTAGGCTCTGTGGTTTAACCCACAGCGCCATCTGAGTCCCAATAGCAGCTTGGGACAACAATATTGAATAGACAATTGGCAAGAAGGTAAATGGTGAAGCGGGCCCTTCCTCTCTCCTTTCAGTGACATGCTACTTTACATTTTTTAAATAGGGAAAGAATCATACAATCGCAGAGTTGGAAGGGACCCTGACGATCATCCAGTCCAACCCCCTGGAAGGCAGGAATATGCTGTTGTCCCATATGGGGATCAAACCTCCTACCTAGGCATTATCAGCACCACGCTCTAACCAATTGAGCTATGCCAGTAACTTCCAAATGCCCCCCCATCACGTATTATTCACAAAATGTGATTATTAAAAAGTTAAGGATAAAACAGACGTATCTGGCGGCTTTTAATCATAGAATCATAGAATCATAGAGTTGGAAGAGACCACAAGGGCCATCGAGTCCAACCCCTTGCCAAGCAGGAAACACCATCAGAGCACTCCTGACATATGGTTGTCAAGCCTCTGCTTAAAGACCTCCAAAGACGGAGACTCCACCACACTCCTTGGCAGCAAATTCCACTGTCAAACAGCTCTTACTGTCAGGAAGTTCTTCGTAATGTTTAGGTGGAATCTTCTTTCTTGTAGTTTAGAACCATTGCTCCGTGTCCGCTTACAGGATTTATTAAAAGGAAAAATAAAACCAGCAGAGTTTCTGCATACAAAACAAAGCAAAATAAATCCTTTCTTTCTCTCTCTCTCTTAACCATACACAGCACTTCTTCTCCTAACACACCCACCTAACACAAACTGTGCTAGCATTCCCAGATAACAGAGTTGAGTGCTGGTCGTTAACCAATCAGAGTAAGTAGTTTCTAGGTCAAGCAGACCTTGGCTTTCTGCCAAGAGTAAATTGACACTGCCTTGAGTTAATTGTGTGAAGCCAGAATCTGTAAGTTTTCATGAGAATCAATTAACAGAAACTGAACACCCCCTCACAGATTCTGCTGGACAATTAACATCAAATAACACCTATGTAGGAGATTGTTTTTCCAGCAAACCTAAACCCTTGCACATTTGCTTGTTCTTTATCTTTGCCATTGTTTTAGTTAATACATCTGCTACATTTTCTTCACTTGGTACATAAGTACATGTGATTATATTGTCTTGTACACAGCAACGTACATTTTGGTATTTTACAGAGATATGTTTGGAACGTGATTTGAAACCCTCTGTTTTACTTAAGGTTATACAAGCCTGATTATCAATGTAAACTTGTATTGATTCTCCACAATTTACATTTAAATCTGCTAACAAATGCTTGAAATAAATCACCTCGTTGCACAATTCACTCAATGCGGCGTACTCGGATTCCGTTGATGACACACTTACAACGTCTTGCTTGCGTGACCGCCAGCTGATTAGAGCTCCACCGACCATTATGACTAGTCCTGTGACAAATTTTCTATCTGGCAAATTTCCCCAGTCACTATCACAGAAGCAACTCAACATTTCATCCTCTGAAGAATTTAATTGTAACATATAGCCAATTGTCTGTTTGAGGTATCTCAGAACTTGTTTTACCCCTTTCCAGGCATTTAGTGTGGGTTTTGAGACCAATCTACTCAATATGCCTACTGCATAGCTAATATCAGGTCTGGACCACTGTGCTAGATACAATAAACTTCCAATTACAGAATGATATATATCAGGATGTTCAAATTCAGGACTCTCATCTATATGAAGTGTTTTTATGAAACCTGGATCCATAGGCACCACTGCCCCTTTGCAATCCTGCATCCTGTATGTAGTCAGTAGTTGTTTAACTTTGTTCTGCTGACTAATTAGGCAGCTGCCATCTTGGGCCCAGCACACTTCCAACCCTAGATATGTCCTAACCGGGCCTAAGTCCTTCATTTTGAACTTACTGGACAATTGCTTGGCAAACCTTTTAGTTTGTTTATCTGTTTTGCAAGCATACAATACATCATCTACATAAATCAGACAAAACTCTTGATCACTTCCTGTACCACGTACATAAACACAATTGTCAGCTGTACTCTGCTTGAAACCAAATGACACTAAGGCCTCATGGAAACATTTGTTCCAAGATCTTGCAGCCTGTTTGAGACCATATAGAGCTTTGTTTAATTTCAACACTCTATTGGAACCTGTCTCATAACCAGGCGGTTCGGCTAGGTACAGGTCTTCTGATATTGATGCATGTAAATATGCAGTCTGGATATCAAAATGGTTTAACAGGAGTTTTCTCTTTGCTCCAAGCGTTAGAATCAGCCTTACACTGTCCCCCTTAGCAGTAGGGGAAAAAGTCTCGTCATAATCTTTTCCAGGCCTCTGAGAGTATCCTTGAGCCACTAAACGAGCTTTGTATTTGTACTTTCCTGTCACCAGAGGTTTAAGTTTGTACACCCACCTGCAGCCTACAATCTTTGCCCGCTCAGGCGCTGCTACTGGTGTAAAGACCTTGTGCTCATTCAGAGAGGACATCTCTTCCTCCATTGCCTGTTTCCAGAGCTCTGCCTCCTCTTTTGGTAACTTTAACACTTCCTGAAAACTCTTGGGCTCTGCAATTACACTAAACACATTTGCAGTATCTGGAGAAAAACGCACCGGAGGCACTCCTTTGTTTTGTCTTTTAGACCTTCTGGGAGAAAATTTTTCTTCTGACCCACTTTCCTCCTCAGAACTACGACCTCTCTTTTGTTGCTTAGCAACTGGTCTCTGGCTAATTCCACTTTCTTGAGAGCTCTTATCTGAACTTTCCTCCTCCTCAGACTCTGATTCTCTATGTTTACCTTCAGAGTCATGAAGCTCCTGGGAAGATTCAAACCAAACCTCAGTATTGGCATGTAGTCTCTCCCAGCCACTATGTTCACAAAAACTGGCATTCCTGGAGATCACAATGCCATTTGTCCCTTCAGCAAAGCGGAAACCTTTTCCCAGCTCCTGGTAGCCCACAAACACTGTTTGGTCTTAGGATCTCCCTTCTTTCTCATTTGTTTTGGAATTAATACCCAGGCTTTTGACCCAAACACAAGCAAATGGTCAATTTTTGGTTTTTTCTGAAACAATTTAAAGTACGGAGTTGTACCTATTGTTTGATGAAAGAGCCTATTTTGGAGATAACACGCGGTGAGCATGCTCTCCCCCCAATAAGACATGGGCAAATCAGCATCATCAAGCATGGCAAACATCATATTTTGTAAAGATCTGTGTTTTCGTTCTGCAACGCCATTCTCCTCTGGGGAAAAAGCATTCGTTTTTCTATGCCCAATGCCATGCTTTTGTAACCAATCTCTAAAAGCATTTGACATAAATTCACCACCTCCGTCCATCTGAATCCTTCTGAGTTTAAGGGACAGAAATCTTTCCACAGATGCCACCCAGCCTTTAAACTTAGTGAACACATCACCCTTATTCTTCATGGGAAAAACCCAAGAGTAACGCGTGGCGTCATCTACAATTGTTAATGAAAAACGCGATCCACCCCTGCTTACAGGAAATGGACCAATTACGTCCATGTGAACCAGCTGTAGCGGTGACTCACTAACTCTGTCACTTCTGGGGTAAGAGACTCTGTGGGTTTTAACCTTTTTACAAACATTACAATCAAGGTACTTGTTACAACTCTTTAAATTACCCCCATCAGCCAATTCAGACATTTTTAGTACACTTTTCCAGCCAGCATGCCCCATTTTCCTATGCAATAAGTGCACACAGTTGTCATGTATAGCTTTGTTATTCACTGCAGGCTGAGATTTACTGACTACTGCTGCAACCTGAGATCCTGCTTTAAGCCAAAACAAGCCTCCCTCTGACTTAGCAGTGCCTAAAATCTCACCAGCCTTTTTAATAATGCAACTGTCTCCTTCAAAATACACTTTAAACCCAGCTTTTAGCAAACAATCTACAGACATCAAATTGCTCCTTAATGAAGGCACACAAAGTACATTTTGCAGGCATTCACGAAGACAAGGAACAAAAACTGCACCCCCCGAAATCACTTCGGAAGTACTTCCGTCTGCTAGAGCCACCTGGCTGCGCTGTGCTGAGTTCTTGGAAACAAACAATTCATCTGAATTTACGATGTGCAGAGACGCTCCCGAATCGACCACCCAGACAGCTTGTTTCTCATCAGCAATCTTGACCTCGGCGGTCATCAGCTGAGCCGACTGTTTTCGTTTGAAGAATTTCTTTTTCCGCTGCTGCTGCTGCTGATCTCGTCTCTGCTCCTGCACCGGCCACTGAGACTTGACCAACTCTGGACATTGTCGTTTTAGATGTGCTGAAGACCCACATCGAAAACAGCGCCTAACAGCAAACGCTGACTCCTCACCGGTACGCTGCTTTTGCTTCACCTCTGGCACGGCATGAGAACTGCTTCCAAACCGCCCGCCTGTAGAAGCCTCTGCAGCAAACGACCTTTCTTGCCTCTTCTGCCATTCTTCAATCAAACGCCCAGTAACGTAACTGACTGATAAATCATGCTCCTGTATGCCTTCTAGAGACAAAACTAAATTATCCCAGCTTTCCGGGAGAGAACTCAAAATAATAGCCACCTTCTCCTGCTGGTCTAACACACAGTCTCTTTCCTGTAGCGCAGCAAACTTTAACTGTAAACTGTGTAGGTGTTCCTGCATTGTAACCCCAGGCTGTAACATTGCCTTGTACACTGCCTTGCGAATGAACAGCTTGGAAACCGCTGTCTCACGCACATGGAGTTCTTTAAGTGCTTGCCACACACCTCTAGCTGTCTTGATTCCCCTCACATACGGCAACTGGGAATCTTCCAGCCCCAAGACAATTGTGGCCCTTGCTCTTTGGTCTTTATCGAGGTCTTCATCATCAGGCTTCACAGGAAACTTACTCACCACTTGCCAGAGACGATTCCTCTGCAGCACTGCCTGCATGCGTTCCGACCACAGCAAGTAATTGGAGTCATTCAGACGCTCAAAAGCCATCTGAACTGGTTGTGAGGCCATCTTGAGAGCGATGTCCCTGGAACCCGGAACCAGCTACTCACGACCACCGAGAGAGAAAACAGGAACCACAGCACCCAGCACAAGCACGCTGCAGCTGTTGTCCTTGTGTCCACTGCGTTACCAGTTCACAGCAGTCAGGAACCAGCCAGTGTCCATCTGCTGCACCAACAGGAACAACAACTTCTGGAACTACTGGAACCAACACCGTTGATGCTGACACCACCACAACTCAGGCTGGCAGCACAATACCCATAACCTCTTGGAACTTTGAAGTGTCAGGCATAGCTCTAATGGCTTTAGCCCAAACGTAGCAGAGTTTTCCTGCACAGCGAAGAAGCTAGTTGAGGTGGAAATGACTAGTCAGCTAGACTCAGAATAACTATTTACAGGATTTATTAAAAGGAAAAATAAAACCAGCAGAGTTTCTGCATACAAAACAAAGCAAAATAAATCCTTTCTTTCTCTCTCTCTCTCTTAACCATACACAGCACTTCTTCTTCTAACACACCCACCTAACACAAACTGTGCTAGCATTCCTAGATAACAGAGTTGAGTGCTGGTCGTTAACCAATCAGAGTAAGTAGTTTCTAGGTCAAGCAACCTTGGCTTTCTGCCAAGAGTAAATTGACACTGCCTTGAGTTAATTGTGTGAAGCCAGAATCTGTAAGTTTTCATGAGAATCAATTAACAGAAACTGAACAGTGACATCCTTTTATATATTTGAACATGGCTATCATATCACCCCTTAACCTCCTCTTCTCCAGGCTAAACATGCCCAGCTCCCTTAGCCGTTCCTCATAAGGCATCGTTTCCAGGCCTTTGACCATTTTGGTTGCCCTCCTCTGGACACGTTCCAGAGGAATTTTAGTCATATTTGAGTATATTGTGCTGATCTGGGTGAATATATTTTGTGTGAGTTTGATTGCTGCAGAATTTAGTATGTTTCCCTTCACAGAGTACAGGCATTTCTCAGTTATGAGTTAATTCTCTGCAGATTTCTACTAATTTATGCTGTAGTATAGTATTGAAAATCATCAATATTCAATTGGATGGACGGATGGATGGGCAAACAAACAAAACCAACCAACCAATAAATAAATAAATGAGGTGGGCACCCAGGGGGAAAAAACACTTTGACAATCCCACCTGCTATTGCACCCCATGTGTTTGACTACACGATTTTGGGCCTAGGCACGATCCCCAGAACCGAACCCCTGCATAAATTCCTCAACTTGTACGGTTTTCATAGGTTTTATATAGCAAACCCACATTTACTGTAGAAAATCTATTAAAACCATACAAATAATTGTCTCGCCGGTATTCCCGATTATACATTTATTCAGTTTACACCCCACCTTTGTCTCCAAAGGAGCTGAACGTTCTCCTCCTCCTCTCCATCTTATGCTGAAAACGACCCTGTGAGGTAGGTTAGGCCGAGTGGCAGCCATTGACACCCAAGGCCACCCAAGTGAGAGTCATGGCCAAGGGGGAATTTGAACCCTGGTTTCCCGCAGGTCCTTGTTTGACACAACAACAACAACAACAACAACAACAACAACAACAGCAATTTATTATTTATACCCCGCCCATCTGACTGGGTCTCCCCAGCCACTCTGGGCAGCTTCCAACCAAATATCAAAAACAATACAGTGGTACCTCAGGTTAAGTACTTAATTCGTTCTGTTCTTAACCTGAAACTGTTCTTAACCTGAAGCACCACTTTAGCTAATGGGGCCTCCTGCTGCTGCCATGCCGCCGGAGCACGATTTCTGTTCTCATCCTGAAGCAAAGTTCTTAACCTGAGGTACTATTTCTGAGTTAGCGGAGTCTGTAACCTGAAGTGTATGTAACCTGAGGTACCACTGTACAGCGCCAGACATTAAAAACTTCCCTAAAAACTTCAGGTGCCTTTTAAAAGTACAATAGTTGTTTACTGCCTTGACATCTGGTGGGAGGGCGTTCCACACGGCAGGTGCCACTACCGAGAAGGCCCTCTGCCTGGTTCCCTGTAACTTGGCTTCTCGCAGCGAGGGAACCGCCAGAAGGCCCTTGGCACTGGACCTCAGTGTCAGGGCAGAACGATGGGGGTGGAGACGCTCCTTCAGGTATACTGGACCAAAGCCGTTTAGGGCTTTAAAGGTCAGTGCCAACACTTTGAATTGTGCTCGGAAACGTACAAGAATATAAGAAAAGCTGATCTATAACGAACTGAAAAAAGGTATTTAAATATACCTTCCTGAAGAAACCAGAGGCCTTTCTCCTGGGCATGGTCGGCCAATTGGTGCCAAAGAAAGACAGAACATTTTTTATGTATGCAACAACAGCAGCAAGAATACTCATTGTGAAGTACTGGAAGACACAAGATTTACCCACTCTGGAAGAATGGCAGATGAAGGTGATAGACTATATGGGACTAGCAGAAATGACCGGCAGAATCCGAGACCAGGGAAAAGAGTCGGCGGAAGAAGACTGGAAGAAATTTAAAGACTATCTGCAGAGGCATTGTAAAATTAATGGATATTAGAATGATGTTGGACAGAAATTAAGTGGTTATCAGTTGTATTGTAAAGGTTGAGAAATAAGTTATAATAAGTTATAATAAGGATTTGCTGAGCTAATAAATTGAACTGGAATACAAAAGGGGGTGAGAGGAGGTCTGGGAAACAAGTTAATGGAAACAAGTAATGGAAATTGTATTTGTTTTAATCGTTTTTAATTTTGCATTTTTGTATTTTTGTTATTTTTTGTGCTTTTTTGTTTTTGTATTAATTCGGAAACCTTGATAAATATTCTTTAAAAAAAAAGAATATAAGAAAAGCTTTGCTGGATGAGGCCAAAGGCCACCCACCAGATGCCCCAAGGGGAAAACGCACCAATAGGATCTGAGCACAAGTAGCTATCCATAGCGCTCTCCTCGCCATGAATTTGCTTAGCTCTCTCTGGTGTGTTTTTGTGTCCGTCCATGAATTTGCTTAGTCCTCTCTAGTGTGTTTGTGCGTCCGCAAGGCTGCCTTGCCAAAGCAACCGAAAGCGCAATCGTAGGTTTGCGCACTCGGAAGTTAAATCCCATTAAAGTGAAATCTCACTGGAGGTTTTTAAGCAGGTCACCTGTCAGGGACGCTTGAGGGCAGATTCATTCCTGCATGACTCGCGGGTCCCAACTCTGCAAGACTAGGATTCGGAAATTCAGACACAGGGAGGCATATTTATTTGTTTGTTTCAACGTTTATACTGCTTTTTATCCGAAGATGCCAGGATCTAGTCCTTCCCAGGTAAGGGAGGTGGATGGGGGAGGACTGCGATCAGACACACGAACTTGAATCCAGTTGAAATCCTTGCCAAACCGAATTGTGAACTGGAGCTGGCTTCGATTTCCGTCTCTCCCCCACCAAAGTTTGCACCGCAATTGCTGGACGCGAGCGCTGCTAAAGCGCACGTTCTTCGACGGGGCTGGATCCGCCACGGGAAGCAGCCCCTTTTCGCTGCGCTGAGTTGCGAGGAGGAGGAGGAGGAGGAGGACGGGGCGCAACAGCGGAATCCTGCCTGCGTGACGTCAAAAAGCCTCTGGGTGACGTCACGCCCGCCGTCGCTCAGAGAACCGTCTCCTGGCTGGAGCGGCGGGATGCTGGGCGCGCTCAGTGTCGGGCCCAAGGGGGAGCCGGCAGCAAGCAACGCCCGGCTGCTGCCGAGTTAACAACTGCATGCGGGGCTACACTGGGTGTGCAAAACATGGGGAAGAAAAGAGGTGAGCGTCTTTCAATGGAGGGGGGAGGGATGTTAGGGTTAAAGCTGTCGGGGGTTATTGCCCTGTGAAGGATACAGGTGGAGAGCCTCCATATTCAGAGGAAATCTACCTCTGCAGAAACCATGTGAAATCCTGAGTACAGTGGTACCTCGGATTACAGACGCTTCAGGTTACAGATGCTTCAGTTTACAGACTCCGCTAACCCAGAAATAGTACCTTGGGTTAAGAACTTTGCTTCAGGGTGAGAACAGAAATCGTGCTCTGGCTGTGCAGTAGTTTAAGTTAAAGTGGTGCTTCAGGTTAAGAACAGTTTCAGGTTAAGAACGGACCTCCGGAACAAATTAAGTACTTAACCCGAGGTACCACTGTATCTCTTTCTGAACTTCGGGTGGCCACAGGTTAGGTAAAGGGACACCTGACCGTTGGGTCCTGTCATGGCCGACTCTGGGGTTGCGGTGCTCATCTCGCTTTATTGGCCGAGGGAGCCGGTGTACAGCTTCTGGGTCATGTGGCCAGCATGACTAAGCCACTTCTGGCAAACCAGAGCAGCGCACGGAACCGGCGTTTACCTTCCTGCCGGAGTGGTACCTATTTATCTACTTGCACTTTGATGTGCTTTCGAACTGCTAGGTTGGCAGGAGCAGGGACCGAGCAACGGGAGCTCACCCCGTCACGGGGATTCGAACTGCCGACCTTCTGATCGGCAAGCCCTAGGCTCTGTGGTTTAGACCACAGCGCCATGCCACAGTTTGTTGGACTACAACTCCCATCATCTGTAGCCGGCTGAAGTAGGTTTTAAGAAGTGAGACCTGCAATAAAATGTTGCTGCCTTGAGTGCCTCTGCACCTCTCCTGCTCTCTCTTGTTCTCTCCCATTCTCTGGTCCCCCCCCCCCGCCCTTCCAACAGTCAAATCGGCATCCCATGATCCCCAAGCACACATAGTTCTCTTTGGGGTTTTGGGGGGACCTCCTCAAAGGGATTTTTTTTCTACTTCTGCAAATCTTGGGGTTCAACCCAGCCTGTTGCTGCTTCTTATTGTGTATGGTTGATGCTGTTTTACCTTCTACAGTGGTACCTCGGTTTAAGAACAGCCCTGTTTATGAACGATTTGGTTGACAAACTCCGTAAAACCAGAAGTAGTGTCCCGGATTGCAAACTTTACCTTGGTCTAAGAATGGAAGCCGAACAGTGTTAGGGTACCGGCAGCGGGAGGCCTCATTAGGGAAAGTGCGCCTCAGTTTAAGAACGGTTTTGGTTTAAGAACGGACTTCCAGAACGGATTAAGTTCATAAACCGAGGTACCACTGTATATGGATTGGGACTCGGAGACCTATAAAGGGAGTTTAGTGTGCTCCTGGATTCTTTTTCTTCGACAATCCCTCGTAGCCGAGTAAGATTGTCTTCCATAAACACAGTTTTAACAACGAGTCCGTAAGTGACTGTGGAGGCCAATTCTGGACCCACATGTCCTTCAACATTTGAAGACTCTAATAGGCATGATTGAATCTCACTTAATCCAGACCCTCACTACAGGGAAATTCGGGTTGTGAAACAAACTTGTTTCCCCACCTCTTCTCCACACCCCCCAAAAAGAAGCACCCAGACTTTGCACAACAAGGATAGTAAAGGATGATGATTGCTTGACATTATATTCTTCGACTCAAAAAAAAATAATCTGAGTAAATGCTCAATAATAATGACTGTCACATAATCTCCTTGGAAATGTCTATAAGAATGATTGAATGCTTAGTAAACGCGTCATCTCGAAGTGACCTGAAAGAAGAATTTCCTGGAAAATAAAAGCTGAGTTTACAGTATGTTGGTACCCTGAATTATTTCCCCTTGGACTACAATTAAGTAAAATCTGTTGTATTCTAGTAGGTAAAAAATATTGATTTTTAGAGCTCTATAACATTTCCCAAGAAGATTTGTTCTACGTTACACTTGAGTATTGCTTATAGACCCACAAGGAAGCTGTGCTAGTCATTTGAGGTTGTTATTTCTTCCCAAACATAGGAAAACATTCACACTGATTCACTTTAATGTTCTCTCTTTTTCTGTTAAAACAGATTTGATGACATTCTCTATCACTATTGTCTATATCCACGTGTTAGTGAAGAGTTAGTTTTATGTTTCTTTTAACGAAAGGAACAACCAAAGGACAAATAAATATGTTTCTTTTGACTCTATAAAAATTGTATTATGGCCACAGATACATAATTTTTAGAATCAGCTACAAAGTTTGTGTTCCATACTTTAAAAGATTCATAAGCAACTCTAAAACTTTGTCACAAACTTCTTGAACAATGAAAAGAACGTATATTTACAGGGCTGTCTTATATTCTTGAGTCTCTCTAGTTGCACGGAATGTAAACGTTTGTTTTGGAATTTGAAGGTCTCTGTGTGGATTTTTAATACACCTGAACCAAAAACCATTCTGATACAGTGGTTAAATACGCTTCAGGTTACACACTCCGCTAATAACGAAATAGTGCTTCAGGTTAAGAACTTTGCTTCAGGATAAGAACAGAAATCGGGCTCTGGCGGCGCGGCAGCAGCGGGAGGCCCCATTAGCTAAAGTGGTGCTTCAGGTTAAAAACAGTTTCAGGTTAAGAACGGACCTCCGGAACGAAATAAGTACTTAACCTGAGGTACCACTGTACAGTTTTCTCCCTCTGCCCCAACCACTACTAGCCATTGAAAACATTCTGTGTACATGGGATATTTCTCTTGTGTGCTTGCTCCCTTTCCCTGCACAACCCGTTGTTCTTTGGTATTCACCTACCCTGTGTTCCTGACCTACGGTTGGGTTGCAATCTGACTGAAGCACAACCAGCACTGCTATTTACCCTTCCTTTTAAAAAGGTTTTTAAGAGGAGGAGAGAGAAAACCTCTCTCTGCCTCCGGGACATGCACAGTTAAACTATGGAACACAGTAGTGGGCACCAACTTGGATGGCTAAAAACATTAGGATTAGACAAATGCTGTATTTTTTCGCTCTATAGGACGCACCGGACCATAGAAGGGGGAGAACAGGAATTTCCCCCCCCTTGTTCTCCCCCTCAAAAACAAGGTGCGTTCAAGAGCAGGTCGGGGAACAGCGCAAAGGCTGCACGCAGCCTTGCCGTTGCCCCCCAAGCTTGTGGGGCTGGCGGTGGGGGGAAGCGCTGCTTTCCCCCACTGCCAACCTCAAAGATCCCTGAAGCCTTTGGAGCGCAGCTTTGGGGACAGCCTTTCAAGCCTCCGTGGAGGCTTTGCGCAGCCATCCCGAAGCTAGAACAGCTTCGGGCTGCAGGTTGCTATCCGCAAGCCTTTGGAGCCCGGTGGGAACACCCGCCAGGCTCCGCAAGCTTGCGGATAGTTCCTGAAGCCTGCATTCGCCCCATAGGACGCACACACTTTCCCCCTTCATTTTTGGAGGGGGAAAAGTGTGTCCTATAGAGCGAAAAATACGGTACATGGAGGATAAGGCTTATCAGTAGCTGCTAAAGCTGATGGCGATGATCTACCTTCACTTTCAGAGGCTGAATTCCAGTTTTGGGGAAATCGTAGGAGGGGAGGGGACTGTTGCGCTCAAGTGATGCTTGCAGGCTTCTTCTCGTAGGCATCTTGTTGGACACTATGACAAGAGGATGCAGGAGTAGATGGGCCCTTGGCCTGATCCAGTAGGTTTTTCATTTTAATTAATTAATAAACCTTTTATTGGCATCACATACGATCATCCAAAACAAATCAATACAGAATTACCCCTTCCCCAGTGGCACAAAACCTTTGCTAAAAGAAAGGAGGAGGCAGAGCAGTCTATCGTCACATCTCTTGGTCTCCAGGGAGATCAGATGTCTGCAGTGTATTTAGAGATATTTAGCCACTAACTTGGTAAGCTCCTGATCATTCCCCAGTAATAGAAAATGTATGACCTCTAACTCTGGTTTCCATTTGGGGATACCAGAGTTGATCTAGAAATTGCTTGAGGTTTCTAACTTGAGGGTTCAGCTAATTAACTGCAGATTCAGCTAGTAATCTAGCCTACGAAGCCCAAATGTACTTGTGTTATGAAGGGCCTGAATTTTATAGGAAGTTATTTGTTTTTACTTTATATCTTCTCCTTTTCAGGGGTCATCAGGCTCATACACATACATACAGAAACTAGAAATTGATCTAGAAATTGCTGGCGGAGATCAGTTTACAATTGAGAACCATAGGTGTAAGGGTTTCCACCAGGCGGTCTTCACATGGACAAGTTTGTTCTCCTTCCACCCTGCGTGAGAACCTTCCCCACAGGAGGTTTGATGGATTTGAATTAAACCTGGCCAGCGAAAATGCCCTTCTTTCTTGAGGGTTAAGCAAAAATTCAAGGTAATTATGGTTAGTTTCATGAGCCCAAGAAAGTTGAAAATAAAGAGGGGAGCATGTTTTATCTGCTGCTACTGTAAGTTCCTGGTGTTCAATATCCCACAACCTAGTTTTTATTATAGCCTTGGCAGATTCTAGGGACATCATATGTTCCTATCTGGTTTTGAGGATGGATTCCTGTGAGAAACACAGGCTAAAGCTTATTTTTACTTCTGTCTGTTTTTATAGGAGGCTGGAGAAAATTTTTCTGTTGTACTGGCCCACCGGAAACGCAGTCTTCAACATGGTGAGCTACACCTCCCTTTTCTTAGTGAACGCAAGGGAACCATGTACGCCCTTTGTTTTTGTTTTTTAAATAGATATTTATTGAGATTTTAGAAAACAGAAACATACGTGAGACAAGAATACAACAAAAGCAGATATATATATATATATATAAAAGACAATAAAAACATTTAAGAAAGAAACAAAGATGAAATCCAATTTTCAACTTCAATTCTATAACCCTCTTTCTTGACTTCCTCACATCTCCCTTTTTTGTGTTCCCCTTTACCCAATCAAGTTCAGCAAATTCTGACCCTCTTCCAAGCCTCATTTGTAATTATATGTTTCAACCAATTATGTCTCCAATTTTTCTCCTCTTTTCACATCAATTTTTACCTATTATTTATAACTTAATCCTTTGTGCCACTTTCATGTACGCCCTTTGGGTGTTTGGCCCAGGCATGAGATGTATGTCTCATTGATACAGAACAGGAATTTAGTGAATGTACCAACCCATTATATGGGTTTCATCAAACTGCTTGCAAGTTAAAACTGTAGGGTATGGAGAGCTTGTTGAAGAGCAAGTCACCCAGTTGCATATATTTTGCATAAACTATTCACCCCAGGTGAGAACAATGGAGCTGAACAATGCATGCTTGAAGGAGGTGACTTATTTGAGGCAAGTGTTAATCTGCATTGTGACACCTGCTTGTGCAACCTAAAAAATGCAAATACTGCCCAGTAAAACAGAGGCCCTCAGTGTGGTGCGTTGTGTGTCTGCAATAGCAGACAAGAACACTAGCAATCAGATTGGGTTCCCTAGCACAAGTTGAAGTTACATTTATAAGAGAGAGACATAGTAGGTTTTCCACCAGTGATGGCCAGCTGTGTTGCTGGGAGTCATCAGGACCATAGGGCAAGTTGGAGGAATTCTGGGTGGCCTGCATTTATGGACGAAATTGTTCTGACTGGGACATCCCCTCTTATCCCCCACTTTAAGAAAACATTTTCACATCCGTTAATACATATTAAAGTTTTGGTTACTATCACTGTCTGTCCTACAAGCCCTGAAATTATTTGTTGCCTTGTGTCTTTCAGCCTTAACATTGCTTCGTCTGAGCAATTCAAGCCTCCCTCAGAGCTAGACCCGTCAGAACCAGACCCCTCAGAGATAGAGCCAGGCCAGGACCCGGTAATTTATTCTATATCTTCATTATATTGCCATCCCTAATTCAGATGGACTGCTTAGAGAACATTTGTTTCAGGTGGTATACAGATATAGTCTTTCATACCAACACATTTGAGGGAGGTGTGTTAATTTGTGGTGGCCAAACAGCAAGGCATCTTCTGGTACCTTTGAGATTGTGTGCTCATGGTCTCATTTGTGGAGGTGACACAGTATTGATTCCCCACCTGCCCACAATGACACTGTATTATAAAACTGCAGGTTATTGCAAGAATCCTGCCGATGTTCTTATCTGTTTACAGTTTATTTGCAAATATCCAATAAACCATTTCCATTCTTTTATAAAAAGTTTGTTATCTGGATTTCTTATTTTTCTGGTAAGTTTTGCCATTTCTGCATATCCCACAAGTTTTTGTACCCATACTTCTTATTTGGGATTTCTTCTTCTTTCCATTTTTGAGCAAGGAACGTTCTTGCCGCTGTAGTCGCATACATGAATAAATATCTATACAGCTTGGGTAGTTCTGTCCCTATAATTCCCTAAAGGAAGGCTTCTGGGTGTTTTTTTGTTTTGTTTTTAAACAAATGTTATTTTAAACATCTTTTTCAATTCATTATATATCATTTACCAGTAAGCTTTAACCTTACTACAAGACCACCACATATGATAAATATATGGTCTTTTACATTTCCAACACTTATTTTATTTAGATTTATACATTTTTGCCCCTTTACTCTGTGTTAGGTACCACTGACATATCATATTCATATAATTTTCTCCCACTGCATCAGTTTTAGGCCTGGTTAATTGTCATGGCTTTCCGCAAAGCATACAGTGGGTTGTAGAGGATGAAGGCTGAAGCTAGAGAGGATTTCTCAGGCAGAGGGAATACCTATAGTGTGCATATGCTCAGAACTGACACGACTGCTTAGCTCTTTTTGGTTGCTAAATCACCAGTTCAGTGCAGCGTAAAAAGAATAGTAGCATTTATGTGTGCTATGGGTAGGAGTGTTAGGATTCTTGCTCCGTGCTTGCAGTCATGGGATTGTTCTCGAACACAGGACGGTGTATGTTTTCATTCCACAGTGTGGGAAGTGACGGAGACAGGATGTTTTGTACTACTGTGTTCCAGAATGTAGGACTATTGTCCTTTGTTTCTTTCTCTTTGCTGTCTGATGAGAAAGAGGAAGGAGCTAAGTCAGAATGCTCCAAGTGTATTATATGTAAAAAAAAGTAGATTAGCCAAAATGCTGAGCTATTGAGTCTGCTACGCGAACTGCAGATACTCTGCAGGATCCCTAAGCTTGCTAATGCCTCTTGGTATCAGTCGCTGTGCTGTTCGGTTTGGAGAAAGCTTTTGAAGCTCCCGAACGATCGACCAGGAGGGAGAGAACATGCCAGTTGGGCATGTGTTTCTGCCAGGGTCCTACATGCGAGTAGGGCAATCCTAACAAGGAGAGGATATATTAATTGCAATTTATCCCTCCAGGCTCCCACATGTGTGGGTTCAACAGAGTTTCCAAGTCCCATCCTTGGCAGTAAAAGTAAAAGCATAGGAATTAGGCTGTAAAACCTTGTTTTGAGTCCAGGATGTGGGTGGCACTGTGGGTTAAACCACAGAGCCTAGGACTTGCCGATCAGAAAGTCGGCGGTTCGAATCCCCGCAACGGGGTGAGCTCCCATTGCTCAGTCCCAGCTCCTGCCAACCTAGCAGTACAAAAGCATGTCAAAGTGCAAGTAGATAAATAGGTACTGCTCCGGCGGGAAGGTAAACGGCGTTTCTGTGTGCTGCTCTGGTTCGCCAGAAGTGGCTTAGTCATGCTGGCCACATGACCCGGAAGCTGTACGCTGGCTCCCTCGGCCAGTAAGCAAGATGGGCACCGCAAGCCCAGAGTGGACCTAATGGTCAGGGGTCCCTTTACCTTTATGAAGTAAGCTGGCTTCCCTCCTCTTACCCTGCTTAATTAAGAACCAGGCAACAACTTTCCAGAGATGGAAAGAAGATAAATTTCCTACTAGAGAAGAATGGCAGATGAAGGTGATGGACTATACTGAAATGGCTAAAATGACCGGAAGAATCAGAAATCAGGAAGATCAAAATTTTAATATGGAATGGGGAAAATTTATAATTTATCTTAAAAGACCACTGTAGGATAGGAATATCACTTGTAGTTTAAGGGCGAATTCTGGACACAGTGAAGATGTAAAAGATTTGGATCATAATAAAAGATGCAGGGGGAAATGATTTATAATAGGACCCACAAAGGGGAGGACGGAAGTCCAGGAGATTCCTTGGAATCTTGTTTTTATGATTCATGTTTGATATATCTCTGTGAAATTTTAACTTGAAAAACCAAATATATTTTTTTAAAAAAAATCAGGCAACAACTTGTAAAATAAGTGTAAAAGTAAGATTAACTTTATAATCATGCATTGGTTCCATCAGTAAAAACTATGCAGGCAAAATATTACAGTATAACCAGCTTCAGGCATGTGTCAGTTTCAGAGCATCCAACTCTGGTCAAAGGCAGAGTGAGAGGAACAGGAAGTGATATATGCTCCTTCCTCTCCAGGAGAGGAAGAGGAAATGGCATCACACAGAGTCCTCTCTACCAATTGTTTTTCTATGGTCTATCTACCTATCCGCAATACAGCTCTGCGGACTTAGCCCCTTCTGATGCTAACTAGCAAGAATATGCATCTGTCAGGTTGGGCTGCCAATTTCTCACATTATGTTCTTCCCTGCTCTCACCCATCCTAAGGGCTTTCAAATAATGCATCTGGTTAAGGGCCCAGACCCCTGTCTGCCTATCAGCAAAAAGGGTGTCTCTTTAACTTCGTAAGTCAACTCTTATTTTGAATGTAAGGTGTCGGTGGTCATACATACATACATACTATTTCTTTCCCCAAACAGGAAGATGGCTTGTATGTTGAGAATGAGATACAAACTTCAAAAGTGGATATCCCAGAAGGAAATAGGTGGAGGTGGTCTCGATTACACAAAGAAGTAGAGCAGCAAACCTCGAGGACAGCTATACTCATTCCAGAGATAGAGACGTCATCCGAGGCAGACGTTCAGGTCCAAACCTCGTTTTCGAGCCTACCAAGAGGAAGGGAGGCCCAGGCGCAAACTTCATTTCTCTCCCTGCGGTCTCCAACCCCGGTAGAAAATGACGCTCAAGTGCAAACTTCATTTATGGAATTGCCAAGAGAGGCGGAAGCTCAGGTGCAAACATCCTTGCTTTCGTTACCTGGAGAAAAGGAGATGCATGCCCAAACCTCGTTCAGCTCGTTGCCAGAAAGGAGGTCTGTGGCATCTTTTGCAGGATCTGCCCTGTCCTCTTCTTCCTATCTAGAGTTGTTAGAGAAGTTTCCCTCTCTGCCCATGTTATCTGAGGCCCAGGTGCAGACCTCACATCTTGACATAAGAGTTCCTTCGGAAATCGACATTCAGCTGCAGACTTCGTTTTCGGACTACATGTCAGAAAGAGAGTATGCATCTTCTTCTGAGCCCCAGAGTAAGCTATCGCCCCAGTCATCAGTGATAGAACAAAGCGCGATATATCCCGTATACATTGATACTGGGGTACAAACTTTACCTGTGGAAATACCGCCTGGCAACGACTGGCGTTCTGCGCGGTTAAATACTGCGGCCCAGGTGCAAACGTCCTTTGCTTCGATGACAGAACAACGGCCAATGCTTGGGTTAGGAAAAGGCGAGGAGACAGCAGGAGAAGTGGAATCCCTTTTTTCTATAGAAGAGGCACCTCTGCCATCTGAACGGGCTGAAAGAGCTATGCAGACATCTGAGACATTGCTTCGGCAGTGGAAGCAATGGCATACATTACAGCCACGATCTGATGCACAGGTGCAAACCTCCACCATTGAACTGCTAAAGAAGCTTTCTTTGCTATCCCGGATTCAGAGCATGGAATCAGCTTCCCGTGCCGAGTTACTAAAGAAAGCTTCCTCCCTGTCAGTAGGTGAACCCCACATGCAAACTTCAAGTCCTGAATTACTGAGGAAGGCTTCTTCTTGGTCAAACTCCGAGGTCCAAGGCCAGATCTTAAGTGATGAGCTGCTGCTGAAGAAGCGTCCATCTTCGGCACAAGTGCTTAGAACCTCAGATTATGAACTGGCAAGGTTGCTTTCTCCCAAGTCAACAACCAAGGAGGCCCAGATACAAACATCTGAGGTAGAACTCATCAATAAACTTTTGTCAGATAGGTCAACAGACACTCTCTTCCGAAAGTCCTCTTCTGCGTCATATATCAAACCCCAGGAGAGGACCTCAGACACTGATTTCCCAAAGTCCCATTCTGCATCATTTGCAAAAACTCCGGAGAAGATATTGGACAGTGATTTCCAAAGCTACGCTTCCATGTCACATGCTGAACCCCAGAAGAAGGTATCAGACACTGATTTTCAAAAGTACTCTTCTTTGTCATTGATTGAGGGTGGGGATGATAATCAGGAACTTTTAACAGAAGGGAAGGAGTACCTTATTACCCCACAGGTGATGGAAGCTCAGATCCGTAAATGGTATCATGAACTCCCAGAAGTTCAGACATCAGCCTCTCAAAAAGAGCCTCTTTGGACGCCAACAATTGACAGTGAGGTACAAACATCGCATGTTGAAATACCATATGGAAACAAGTGGCGTGAATCACGTTTGCAAACCGAAGCTCAGGTGCAGACTTCAGGGCTTAAAGTACCCGTGGAAAAAGCGGAATCCTTTCCCCAAGTGCAGAAGGCCAACCAGACCCAAACATCCTTGCTTGAAATATGGCGAGCAAGAGAGTTAGCTGAAGCCCAGAACCAGACTTGCGGCTTCGATGAAGCCGAAACAGAGGAGTTCCCTCATGGATTACTAGTTGATAGCCATGCACAAACATCAGATTTTGACTTTTGGAAAGCAAAGGAACAAATGGATATTGAAACACAGACTTCAGTAGACAAAATTCTACAGCAAGGAATCAGGCCTTCTCCCACTGAACAGGTTGACAAGCTGGTGCAGACATCTTTTCTTGATCTGGGGAAATCAAAAGACTACATGCAGCAGAAGGCATCTGAGACGGACTTAACGGATCCTGAAGGAACGTATTTCCCCCCATTACAAAGTGACTTTGAAGTGGGAACTGGTACTCAGGCACAACGCTCCATCTCTGATTTTCTAGAGGCACAAAAAGAGCCTCCTCTGGCGCAACCAACCAATGCTGAGGTGCAAACCTCAAATGTTGAAATACCTGCGGGGAGCTCGTGGCGTTCATCACGCTTGCATTCTGATGTTCAACAGCAAACTTCACTGGAATTTGACGAGGAAGAATCAGAAGCTTTCCCCTCATCACAAAAGGACATCCAGTCACAAACCTCCCTTCTTGACATATGGAAGGCAAAACAGCTCCATGATGCCCAGATCCAAACTTCTTGGATGGATTTCCCAACAGATGTGGAAGATCCTTTTCTCTCACCACAGTCTGAAAGCCCATCTGACTACTTCATGCCTGAGGAAGAACAGTCTCCTCCACCAGCCCTACTGGATGCTCAGATGCAAACCTCTCTCCTTGACATTTGGAAGGCAAAAGAACTCCATAATGCTCAGAAGCAAACTTCTTGGATAGATGTGCCAGAACCCATGGAAGAAACTTTTCTTCCACCACAGTCTGAAAGCCCAATTGAGCCACCTATGCTTGAGATGGAAGAGGCTCCTCTACCAGGCAGAATTGACAACCAGGTGCAAACCTCCTTCTCTGACAGGTGGTGGAAGAAAGAACGAGTGGATGCTGAGATGCAAAGTTCCCTGGCAGATTTGCCACAGGGCAACAAGGTTGTGCCTCTTCTCCCACCACAGTCTGAAAGCCCACTTGAGCCAGCTGAGCTTGAGATAAAGGAGGCTCCTCCTCCAGCAAGAATGGAAAACCAGGTGCAAACCTCCTTCTCTGACATATGGCGGAAAAAAGAACGAGTGGATGCTGAGATGCAAAGTTCCCTGGCAGATTTGCCACAAGTCACCAAGGTGGTGCCTCTCCTACCACAGCCTGAAAGCCCAACTGAGCCACCTGAGCTTGAGATAAAAGAGGCTCGTCCTCCAGGCAGAATAGACAACCAGGTGCAAACCTCCTTCTCTGATATATGGCGGAAAAAAGAACGAGCGGATGCTAAGATGCAAAGTTCCCTGGCAGATTTGCCACAAGTCACCAAGGTGGTGCCCCTCATACCACAGCCTGAAAGCCCAACTGAGCCACCTGAGGTTGAGATAAAAGAGGCTGCTCAGGATTGCAGAATTGACAACCAGGTGCAAACCTCCTTCTCTGACATATGGCGGAAAAAAGAACGAGCGGATGCTAAGATGCAAAGTTCCCTGGCAGATTTGCCACAAGTCACCAAGGTGGTGCCCCTCATACCACAGCCTGAAAGCCCAACTGAGCCACCTGAGGTTGAGATAAATGAAGCTGCTCCTCCAGCCAGAATGGACAACCAGGTGCAAACCTCCTTCTCTGACATATGGCGGAAAAAAGAACGAGCGGATGCTAAGATGCAAAGTTCCTTAGCAGATTTGCCACAAGTCACCAAGGTGGTGCCCCTCCTACCACAGCCTGAAAGCCCAACTGAGCCAGCTGTGGTTGAGATAAAAGAGGCTCGTCCTCCGACCAGAATGGACAACCAGGTGCAAACCTCCTTCTCTGACACATGGCGGAAAAAAGAACAAGCGGATGCTGAAATACAAAGTTCCCTGGGAAATTTGCCACAGTCTGAAACCCCAACTGAGCCAGCTGTGGTTGAGATAAGGGAGGCTCGTCCTCCGACCAGAATGGACAACCAGGTGCAAACCTCCTTCTCTGACACATGGCTGGAAAAAGAACGAGCGGATGCTGAAATACAAAGTTCTCTGGGAGATTTGCCACAGGTCACCAAGGTAGTGCCCCTCCTACCACAGTCTGAAAGCCCAATTGAGCCAGCTGTGATTGAGATAAAAGAGGCTCATCCTCCAGGCAGAACTGACAACCAGGTGCAAACCTCCTTCTCTGACATATGGCGGAAAAAAGAGCGAGCTGACGCTGAGATGCAAAGTTCCCTGGCAGATTTGCCACAACGCACCAAGGAGGTGCTTCTCCCATCACAAGCTGAAAGCCCAATACAGTCACCCATGCCTGACTCAGTAGATACAGCTCCTGAATTTCCTCCCCCAATTGAACCTAAGGAGCCAACTTCCTTACCTGAAATGCCCGAGACGAGGAAGCCAGTGGATGTTCCAAAGTCACTTCCCCCATCACCAAGTGACAGCAAGGACCAGACCTCCCAGCCTGATATGCAGACACCAGAAGAATTACCCATAGCGCAGGAGCAGTCTTCAAAGACCAGCTTGGCAAGTGCCAAAGTTGTAACTCCTGTCTCATCACACACATCTTTGAGCCCTGTTCCATCACAAACTGCTGTCTCTCCCGCCCTCTCTCGCACTGCTGTTTCTCCTGCCCTCTCTCGCACCGTTGTCTCTCCTGTCCACTCTCGCACTGCTGTCTCTCCTGCCCTCTCTCGCACTGTCTCTCCTGCCCACTCTCGCACTGCTGTCTCTCCTGCCCGCTCTCGCACTGCTGTCTCTCCCGCCCACTCTCGCACCACTGTCTCTCCCGCCCACTCTCGCACTGCTGTCTCTCCTGCCCTCTCTCGCACTGCCTCTCCCTCCCACTCTCGCACTGCTGTCTCTCCTGCCCTCTATCGCCCTGCTGCCACTCCAGCTTCCTCCCACCCTCCTGTTTCTCCTGTCCCGTCATACACTCCTGCATCTCCTGCCGCATCAGAAATTCTCAGCCCAGTCCGACCACCCTCACCTGCATCGCTGTATGCAGAGGAGCAGCACTCTGACCTCGCAGAGCAGAAAAGAGCTTCGATGGAAAAAACACTGCTGGAATTATGGACCACACGAGAGGAGGCCGAGGTTCAAAAGCAAACTGACCAACTTCAGCTTCACCTCGAGGATTTACCTTTATTCCCAAAGCTGGAAGACAGCCAGGTGGAAATTGCAGAGGCGACGAAACCCGAAGGGAAGAAACCAAAACAAGTTTCTAAAGTGCCGAAAAAGTCGAAAGCTCCTGCGTTTGCTGAAGCCCAGGTCCAGACCTCGTTTGTCGAAATACCCCGGGGGAAGAAATGGCGTGCATCTCGCATATTTGCAGAGGCCCAAGTCCAGACTTCTTTTCAAGACCTCCATGTGAAAGAAAGGGCCCCAATTTTGCGTGATCACGTGGCAGCCAAAAGGTAGGAGACGAATACTGCTCTGCTGTAGCTTTACTGTGCTGTGATGGTTTTCATTCCCGTTTTGCGGTCAACCTCAGCTTCAGAGGTTGACAGCTAAAGCACATGAGTAGAAACCTGCCACTGGGCTGCACCATTTGAAGCGGAAGGTGGGCTCCCTATGTTAATTGCTCCCTGTACAGTGGTGCCTCAGGTTACATACGCTTTAGGTTACATACACTTCAGGTTACAGACTCCACTAACCCAGAAATAGTACTGCGGGTTAAGAACTTTGCTTCAGGATGAGAACAGAAATCGTGCTCCGGCGGTCAGCAGCAGCAGGAGGCCCCATTAGCTAAAGTGGTGCTCCAGGTTAAGAACAGTTTCAGGTTAAGAACGGTCCTCTGGAACGAATTAAGTACGTAACCTGAGGTACCACAGTACATACAAAGCTGGAGCATTGGGGAGAGGTTTTAAAGCAAGCCTCAGTGGCGTAGCCAGAGGGGCCGTGGCCCTGGGCACAAAATTCTGAGAGGGTGCAACCAGGCGTCCCCACGTAGGCGCCGGCTTCCGTGGGGATCCCTGTCCCGGCGAAAGTGGCAGAGCAACCTAGCTCCAAAATGAGCAGGCACAGACAGGGAGGTAGGCAAAGCATAGCTCCTCTCCGTGGGCATTGCAGGGATTTACCCGGCAGCACATGGTTGCCTTCTTGCCTGATTAATTGCTGAGGGGGACTTGTGCACACAGGCAGGTCTGTCCCATATCACCGACTGAGGCAAAACAGCAACGCGCTGCACTGTGCACATGTTGTGCGCCTCTGCCCCCTTCCCTCCTTCCCCCTTTCTGGGGTCGCACATCAGCGGCTTCCAGGATCCGGCGAGATCTTGCAAGAGCCCTGTGAGATTGTGCAAGGCCTCTGTGTAATTTTGCGGGGCTCTCGTGGGGATCCCGCCGGAAGTGTCGCCTTGCTCCTCTGGCCGTGGGGTAAATAGAGCACCCCGCCAAGAAATGTCAAAAACTTAAGAGTTCTGCTTTGAAACAGCAAAGTTTTTGCATCTCTGCTGGCCCTAGCAGGTCTCACCTGATTTTTTTAAAATAAAAAAAATGCATTAACAGTGGATGAAAACTGGGAGTTGTACAAGTCAAGCAGAAATTTGTGCCTGGGATACTGCCAATATGCTAACAGCTAGTGTGGAAGTGCCCCCCCCCCCTTTAGATAGGTTGTCCTGTGAGTAGACAGAAAGCAATGAAATCTGAACAGGAAACTTATAGACACAGAAACTCAGGAAAGCTCAGGAGGACTTAGTAGGAATACAATGAGTTGACAATGAATGACACTGTCTGGATTCCCCATAAAAACTGAGTGTTTTATTATGTTCATTCCAGACTAAACTGCTAGTGTGGAGGCTTCCCTTATAAGGCAATTGGATGGATCCAGATTAAGTGAGTCGCATTTAGTTCCCACTGAAATCAACAGGTTCTTAACTTCAGATGGTGCAAAATTCAGCAGCTATAGGTTGCTCACCGGGACAAGACGGTCTGATCATTTTACACCGGTCCTGGTCTGACCGCACTGGCTGCCAATTAGTTTCCAGGCCCAATTCAAAGTGCTGGTTCTGACCTATAAACCCTTAAATGGTTCAGGACCGCAGTACCTCAAGGACCGCCTTTCCCCGTAGGAACCAACCTGCACCCTGCAATAATAATCCGAGGTCTTTCTTTGTGAGCCTCCTACATGAGAGGTCCAGAGGGTGGCAACATGAGAACAGGCCTTTTCTGCCGTGGCTCCCCATTTGTAGAATGCTTTCCACGGGAAGACTCGCCTGTTGCCTTCATTACATATCTTTAAGTCCCAAGAAAAAGCATTCCCCTTCTCCCAGGCCTTTGGCTTATTAAACAATCTACAGCCTTTTACACTGTGTGCGGGTGGAGTAGGGGGTTGTTCCTGTTTTGTTTGTTAGTATGCAATGCAGTTTCGTGTTTTGGTATAATAATAAATAAATCTTTATTGCGGTCCAAAGACCCATAGAACAATTTCAGAACAAAATACAGTGGTGCCTCGCAAGACGAAATTAATCCGTTCCGTGAGGCTCTTCGTATAGCGGTTTTTTCGTCTTGCGAAGCAAGCCCATTGACAGCTTAGCGGATTAGCGCTATTAGCGGTTTAGCGGCTTTCAGCAGATCAGCTGATAAGCGGCTTAGCGGCTTAGGAAAAGGGGGAAAAAGGGGAAAAAACCAGCAGGAACTCGCAAGACATTTCGTCTTGTGAAGCAAGCCCATAGGGAAATTCGTTTTGCGAAGCGCCTCCAAAACGGAAAACCCTTTCGTCTAGCGGGTCTTCTGTCTTGTGAGGCGTTCGTCTTATGGGGCACCACTGTACAGTTAAGACAGCCAACCACAAAAGAGAGAGAAACTGGGGCGGTCATTGTGTTTTGTTTCGAGCTTGATGCTCTTTGTTTCTTTTGACTTCCGAAAGAAACTTTGCCACGGCCAGCGTAATATCATTAGACCTGTCACCCAAAAGATATTTAATATGGGAGGCTTCAGATTTTCCCGGCAGATTTGCCTGTAGGGGTTTGATCCCTTGCTTGCCCATAAAAGGTAAAGATAAAGGGACCCCTGATCATTAGGTCCAGTCATGGCCGACTCTGGGTTTGCGGCGCTCATCTCGCTTTATTGGCTGAGGAAGCCGGCGTACAGCTTCTGAGTCATGTGGCCAGCATGACTAAGCCACTTCTGGTGAACCAGTACAGCGCACGGAAACGCCGTTTACCTTCCCGCCAGAGCGGTACCTATTTATCTACTTGCACTTTGACATGCTTTCGAATAGCTAGGTTGGCAGGAGCAGGGACCGAGCAACGGGAGCTCACCCCATCACGGGGATTCGAACCGCCAACCTAGTGATCGGCAAGTCCTAGGCTCTGTGGTTTAACCCACAGCACCACCCACGTCCCTGCTTGCCCATACTGCCCACAATTGCAGTAAGATATGCTTCATGCAATCGATGTCCTGAGAACATAAACAAAGCCTGTTTGGATAAGGGTTGCCTCTCAGCCTACCATTTAGCACTTCCAGAGGAAATACATTTAGCCTGGCTTTGGTAAATAAATGCTGATAGGTTGGTACAGAATTGTTTTTACTGCATTTTTCGCTCTATAAGACGCACCAGACCACAAGACACACCTAGTTTTTGGAGGAGGAAAACAAGAAAAAAAATATTCTGAATCTCAGAAGCCAGAACAACAAGAGGGATTGCTGTGCAGCGAAAGCAGCAATCCCTCTTGCTGTTCTGGCTTCTGGGATAGCTGCGCAGCCTGCATTCACTCCATAAGACGCACACACATTTCCCCTTACTTTTTAGGAGGGAAAAAGTAAGTCTTATAGAGCAAAAAACACGGTATATTGTAAACTGCCCTGTGATCTTTGGATGACGGTGTAGAAATGTAATAAATAAATAAAATCATTTCATTGGGACCAAAGTGTAGCTTCATGTGGATCCATCCCATTAGTCTCTCCCCAACCCCCACAACCACCAGAGAATTGAAGGTGAGAATTGAAAGAGAGATCACCGTTTATGCTGTGTTCATGTATTCCATTCCTGTCTCTGAGAAATGAGCCTGGATAGCTCAGTTGGTTAGAACATGGTGCTGATAACTCCAGGGTTGCAGGTTCATTCCCTGTATGGCACAACTGCTTTGCAGTCGATTGGACCAGATGAGCCTCAGAGTCTCTTTCGACTCTACAGTTCTATGATTCTTTCCCCAACTATTTTAATACTCCATCATACATGCTGGTGCAAAATAGGTTTGGGGGGGTCTTCATATTCTTTCAAAAACAAGCAGAGCCCGTTTTGGCCAGAAAACAACATAGGGCTGAACGAATTGTGACTGTTCACCACGCAAAGGGGCTGCCCTCAAAATGGTTACCTGCATCCGAAAACCCTTCCTAATGTTCCCTTTTCTTGTGTTCCAGGGTACCAAGGGGACCGAAGCGAGCGGCACCAGTGTCCGTGCACTTACACGTAAAGATGTCTCCAAAGCGTCAAACTAGCAATGAAAAGAAATAGTGAATTCTTGAATTTACAGAAATAAAAGATTGCGAAATACCAGAAACATAACCAACGGCTATTTCTGTAGGTGGGTGAGCAAACACAGAAGCAGGCATAAGCGTGCAAAGGGGCGTGAGCAAGGAGAGGTGCAGCAAAGCCGTCATTAGGGGGAAATACAGGAACAACTGGTGCACATTTTAGTTGCAGAAAGGCTGTGGGATGGCACACAGTCCATGCGTGTGCGTGTTTTGTCTGTAATGCAACTGTAAGTCAACACCCCTGTAATCCCACTTCAAATATTTTAGTCATGGATTCAACAGCATGGGGAAAGGCCAGTTAGTGACAACAGATGTAGACTCTCAGAATGTACCCAGCGGTTTAGACCACAGCACCACCCGTGTCACTGCACATAGCATACTAGAGTGACTATAGTAAGGTGGGACCTATACAGGATTTGTTAATATGTGTGGTGTAGTGGTTCAGAGCGGTGGACTCATAATCTGGTGAACTGGGTTCGATTCCCCGCTCCTCCACATGCAGCTGCTGGGTGACCTTGGGCCAGTCACACTTCTCTGAAGTCTCTCAGCCCCACTCACCTCACAGAGTGTTTGTTGTGTGGGAGGAAGGGAAAGGAGATTGTTTGCCACTTTGAGACACCTTTGGGTAGTGATAAAGTGGGATATCAAATCCAAACTCTTCTTCTTACTGAGCCAGTGCATACGGACAATGCCTGTTTGAGAAAATGTGTGCAGGAAAATGAGGATTTGTTTGATTGACGGAGGGGAGGTCAGGCCTCTCTGAACAGCATACAATGCCACAATGGGAAACACATTTTACAATCTCACAACAGGAAATACCACATAGGAAACACAGGGTAAAAGGTAAAGGTAAAGGACTCCTGGACGGTTAAGTCCAGTCAAAGGCGACTATGGGGTTGTGGCACTCATCTCGCTTTCAGGACGAGGGAGCTGGCATTTGTCCACAGACAGCTTTCCAGGTCATGTGGCCAGCAGGACTAAACCGCTTCTGGCACAACGGGACACTGTGACAGAAGCCAGAGCGCACGGAAACACTGTTTACTTCCCCACCTCAGTGGTACTTATTTATCTACTTGCACTGGCATGTTTTCAAACTGCTAGGTTGGCAGAAGCTGGGACAGAGCAACGGGAGCTCACCCCATCATGGGGATTCAAACCGCTGACCTTCCAATTGGCAAGCCCAAGAGGCTCAGTGGTTTAGACCACAACGCCACCCGCTGTATGACCTACTAACTCTGGTGTATTATTCAGCATGAGATGTACTGGGATGAATTGGGTCATGTTATCTCTCACAGTATGTCACGATTGTAACCACTTGGGTCAAAATCATATCTGAACATCCAACATACCTGATAGATCCCCTGGGAGAATTGGACTATGAAACAAGGCGATCTAAGGCTGCAATTCTCACCCCACTCACCTGGGAGTAAGACCCATTGAATTCTGAGTAGGCATGGTTTGGATTACAGAGTAAGTAAGTATCACAGTGGAGAGATTCAGGGATGGCTTTGAACATGGTCGGGAAGACATGTAGAGTGGAAAGCAGAAAAGAAGGCTCTGCGAGAATAGCTGTCCAAAGTGTACAACTATTAGAGAGCTGGTCAAAATGGTTGCTAATGACAGCCAGAGAAATGCTATTGATAATAATAGAAGGGACCAGGCAGATGTTGCCATCTAGATCAGCCATTAAATTGATGAACAAGAACAAAACTAGAAGTCTGTCAACCGCAGAGCACTAAGGGTACTGCTCTGATCTTTTCCTTTTGAAATTTTTTATTTTCAGAAAGAATTAACTCAGTATAATAAAACAACGGAGGAAAACAATGGAGAGGTAAAAGCTGATTGTAGAGAATTCTTTGATGGTGCTAATGGGTTTTATGTGGTGGCTTGTGGAAGACTCACGTAGCACCTTTGTTACGTTATCTTCAGGTGCCAGGAGAAAATATTCCTCTTCTCCCAAGCCTTTGGCTGATTAAACAATATATTGGCTTTTAAACTGTGTAGGTGGGCGGCCTTTTCCTTGTTATTTTTGTTTGTATTATTGTGTTTTTATATTGTAAACCACCCTGTGATCTTCAGATGAAGGGTTGTATAGAAATTTATTATTATTATTATCAGTGATAATAATAATAATAATACAGTGGTACCTCGGGTTACATATGCTTCAGGTTACATATGCTTCAGGTTACAGACTCCGCTAATATGGATCATCAACACTGGCTGCTTGGCCACTTTCTTTAGTGACAGTATTATAATACACTGGTACCTCGGGTTACATACGCTTCATGTTACATACGCTTCAGGTTACAGACTCCGCTAACCCAGAAATAGTACCTCGGGTTAAGAACTTTGCTTCAGGATGAGAACAGAAATGGTGCGGCAGCGGCAGCAGGAGGCCCCATTAGCTAAAGTGGTGCTTCAGGTTAAGAACAGTTTCAGGTTAAGAATGGACCTCCGGAACGAATTAAGTACTTAACCCAAGGTACCACTGTAATAGTAATAATCATGTACCCAGGAAAAGGTTTGAAAGGTGCAAACAAATCCACGAAGAAGCTAAAAGGTAGTTCGGCTTCCTAATTTGTAGTGAAAACAAAAAAAAAATTAGCTACCTTTCCAGTAACAAAAAGCATCATTCCCAAAACAGAAACCTATCAGAGATCACTTCCAGATGACTGGCTTAATGTTTAATGAGCATTCAGCAGATTTTTTTGCAGAGTGATTAGACAATGGCAGCTATTTAGTGAGCTTTCATTCTGGAGAGAGCAAAAAAGCAGAGACATCACCTTGCCAACAAAGGTCCGTATAGTTAAAGCTATGGTTTTCCCAGTAGTGATGTATGGAAGTGAGAGCTGGACCATAAAGAAGGCTGATCGCCGAAGAATTGATGCTTTTGAATTATGGTGCTGGAGGAGACTCTTGAGAGTCCCATGGACTGCAAGAAGATCAAACCTATCCATTCTGAAGGAAATCAGCCCTGAGTGCTCACTGGAAGGACAGATCGTGAAGCTGAGGCTCCAGTACTTTGGCCACCTCATGAGAAGAGAAGACTCCCTGGAAAAGACCCTGATGTTGGGAAAGATTGAGGGCACAAGGAGAAGGGGACGACAGAGGACAAGATGGTTGGATAGTGTTCTCGAAGCTACCAGCACGAGTTTGACCAAACTGCGGGAGGCAGTGGAAGACAGGAGTGCCTGGCGTGCTCTGGTCCATGGGGTCACGAAGAGTTGGACACGACTAAATGACTAAACAACTAAACAACTAAACAACTAAACAACAACAACATTGAGAGAATAGATGATATTGCATCAAGCAAGTGCCACACCATCCTTTTGAGTACACCTCCCCGTTGGGAGGATAATCATTGGGAAAGATGGACTTATTTTGCAAGAGCTCCAGATCAGCTTTAATTGTGCAACCTGAATATGCTGGGATGTGAATGAATTCCACCCAAAATAGTGACCATTTGGAAGTGTCCAGTTTCAGAGATTAGTACATTTCATCAAGCAAGCTTCCTTCCTTCCTTGCTTGTTTGCATTATCCGCACAAACTCATTGACATCAAAATGCCAACCCCCTCCCCACCTTATTTAACCCAAATTTACTCTTTCTCAGGAATATATAAGTCCTTGGTCCATGTCAAGTGTCCCAGCGAATGGAAGACTGGATTGCATGGCTTCCAGCTAATTGGCCAATGCCAGCAGAGTTTGGATGGGAGTTCCCTTGGTGGCCGGCCCAACCGAGAAAACACCTCTTGCTAATGTCCAATTAAGCCCCTGTCTGGAAGTGTCCTCGATCACAGTACAAAATGACCCAGCCAGCATACAGCTGATTCTGCAGGGGCAAAGTTGTTCATTAAGCAGAAACCTGCTAATCTTGTCAGGTCTTCCATTTAACAGAGCAAAGGTCCAAACGTTAACAAGCATAGCTGCTCTCCTGTATTTGCAAATAAAAAATGGCTCCAAGTATGATTTGATTTTTATTTGTTGTTGTTTAAAAATAGTGGGCACTAATGCAGGGCTGGAAGTGAACGGGAAAAGGCATGTGCCCCTCCCCCAATCCGGATAAATACCGTATTTTTCGCTCTATAAGACGCACCAGACCACAAGACGCACCTAGTTTTTGGAGGAGGAAAACAAGAAAAAAAATATTCTGAATCTCAGAAGCCAGAACAGCAAGAGGGATCGCTGCGCAGCGAAAGCAGCAATCCCTCTTGCTGTTCTGGCTTCTGGGATAGCTGCGCAGCCTGCATTCGCTCCATAAGACGCACACACATTTCCCCTTACTTTTTAGGAGGGAAAAAGTGAGTCTTATAGAGCAAAAAATACGGTATTTGTTTCATCAACAGGCAGTCATCAAATAGTGGGGGAAAGTTTAGGCAGACATTGTATGAGCTGCTGTTTCAAAGACAAGCATAGGTTTGCTCCTTGGTTTCTCAGCAGGCGTTTTATTTAAGCAAGCTGGCCCTGACAAGTGCATTTCCATTGGCTGGGGGGACCCATTCCATTTTGCCACCTGAGGCAAAATCTGAATTGCTTCCTCCTGCCCCTCTCCTTCAAAGTGTTGCTGCACAGCTTCTCTCTCAAAGGGGTTCAAGCAGATTGGCAATGTGGCTCTCACCAAACTCAGTTGCAGCTGAGGGCTTCTGCCCTGGGGGTTGGGTGAGCGGCAATGCCATGTGCTGGAATTGTCAGGAGTTCAGCCTACACTTGAGTAGGACTCTAGCAGAGACACATGCCTGACGGGCATGTTCCCTTCCTCCTGGTCGATCGATTGGGAGCTTCATAAGCTTTCTTCATTTTTTTAAAAATAATATTTATTCAAGTTTTAAAGGTTAAAAAAGGAAAAAAGGAAAAACACCAAATTAGGCAAACCCCCCCCCAAGACAATACATCACAATGAGTAAAAAGAAACAAAAAAAGGAAAAATACAAACAATTAAAAAACAAATCAGACCTTCCCATAACTTATCTTTCATTTGCTTGTTTCCTTGACCTCCTCACACCTCCCTTTTTTGTATTCTAGTTCAATTAGATATTTCAGCAAATCCTTTCCATCTTTGTTTTTATCCTAATAATTTATCCTAATATACTGTAATTTTACAATCTCTTTTTTCACCAATTAACAATCCATTTTTACTTAGTCCTTTATAACATTTCTGGTAAAACCACATAACTTCATTCCAGCATCCTTCTAACATTCCTTAATTTTACAATGTTTCTGTAAGTAAACTTTAAATTTCTTCCAATCTTCTTCCACCGACTCTTCTCCCTGGTCTCAGATTCTGCCTGTCATTTCTGCCAGTTCCATGTAGTCCATCACCTTCATCTGCCATTCTTCCCGGGTGGGTAAATCTTGTGTCTTCCAGTACTTTGCAATAAGTATTCTTGCTGCTGTTGTAGCATACATAAAGAAAGTTCTATCCTTCTTAGACACCAATTGGCCGACCATGCCCAGGAGAAAGGCCTCTGGCTTCTTCAGAAAGGTATATTTAAATACCTTTTTCATTTCATTATAGATCATCTCCCAGAAAGCCTTAATCCTTGGGCACGTCCACCAAAGGTGAAAGAATGTACATTCCGTCTCTTTACATTTCCAACATTTATTATCGGGCAAATGCTAAATTTTTGCAAGCTTGACTGGTGTCATGTACCACCTGTAGATCATTTTCATTAAATTCTCTCTTAAGGCATTACATGCCGTAAATTTCATACCTGTGGTCCACAACTGTTCCCAGTCAGCCATCATAATGTTATGTCCAACATCTTGTGCCCATTTAATCATAGCAGATTTCACTGTTTCATCCTGAGTGTTCCATTTCAACAGCAGGTTATACATTCTTGACAAGTTCTTGATTGGGATCTAACAGTTCTGTCTCCAATTTTGATTTTTCCACCTGGAAGCGCTTCATAAGCTTTCTTCAGCCCAAACATCACAGCGACCGATGCCAACCGACACCGGCTCACTTAAGGATCCGCAGAGTCTTCGCAGCTTTGCGTAACAGACCTCAGCAACTCGGCATTTGGGCTAATCTACTTTATTTACATATAAACATACATGGAGCACTGCAACATGGCTCCCTCTCTCTCTAGCATCAGACAGCAAAGAGAAAAAGAACAAAGGACAATAGTCCCACTTCACGGAACACAGTAACACAAACATCCTGTCTCCATCACTTCCCACTCTGTGGAGTCAAAACATACACCGTCATGTGATAGACAACAATCCTATGACTGTAATCATAGATCAGGAATTTTAACAGGAACACCTCCCTCTCACTGGTGGCGAAAGCGGTGGGGGAGCCCAGTGACGCCTGAGGCGGGCGCTTCACCCTGCCTTATGGGTAGACGGGCTCTGCCTTTGGCATAATTTAATCCTTCTCTTCTAGTGCTGTTTGCCTGTGATGCTTCCACAGTGCGAATAAAGGAGCTTATTCCTTAAAGGATGCAGGTGAGAACGACCCATTACTTCCATGTCTCTTCAAGTCAAAACCAACATATGCAGGGATAGAAAAGGAGGCGTTAGCTTTGATAGGTGACAAATTTTCTTGCGTTTATCAGTAAAGATTGACGGGTCTGCTTTCAAGTACAGTGGTACCTTGGGTTAAGTACTTAATTCGTTCCGGAGGTCCATTCTTAACCTGAAACTGTTCTTAACCTGAAGCACCACTTTAGCTAATGGGGCCTCCTGCTGCTGCCACGCCGCCGGAGCATGATTTCTGTTCTCATCCTGAAGCAAAGTTCTTAACCCGAGGTACTATTTCTGGGTTAGCGGAGTCTGTAGCCTGAAGTGTATGTTACCCGAGGTACCACTGTACAGTTCACACATTTGCAGAAACAGCAACCTTTTTCAATTATTGAACCACAGCATGAAACAAAGCAGGTGATATACTGGCAATGTTTTTTCAAAGAGGGCCAGATTTGACAAAGTGAACATGCGTGAGGGCCGACCAAGGGACCAACCAAAGATGTTGACCTCATTTTAGGATTGAAGTTGTTGAACTTTTTTTTACGGTTTTATCCCAGAGTTGTTGAGCTTCTTTTAGGATTAAACCTGTTGACCTTTTTGCATGTTGAGACCCAGAGATCTCCCCCCCCCCCAAATAAACACACATTTGACTCAAATTCTAGTTTTGGTTTTTGGCAGAATTTAGGCCACAACTTTATTGATTACAGAAAGTGAGTGGTTGCATAGGCTCTGGTTCGACTTGCTCCCTGCACCCTTGCAGGTAGTATTGACCCAGAGCTCTATCATAGGTCAGCCAAGGGTGAACACCTGAGGTAGGTGGAAAGACCGGGAACAGACTATGTCCACTCCCCAGATGCTCCCTTGGACTCAGGCATGGGCACAACCCCCTCTCGAGGGTTGACCAAACCAAGTTGAGTCCCTGGATTCCTTTAACAGAATACCCTTCACATACGGATAGCAAGACTGTTTTTCCATCCCTATCACCTGAACCAGTGCCTATCCGCAACCTTATGAGTTGTGACAATTTGCTACGCGGCAGGAGAAACCCAAATGGCAACAGCCAATCAGTCAAGTGGGGAAAATTCCTGCCATGCACCTGTCCCAACGACAGATGACACACGGCGGCATGGTAAGGTCAAGCGCACAAGCCCTAAAAATAGGGAGAGGTGGATGGGTGTTCAGATGCACGAGGTCTGGGTCACGTGCATAGGTATATATAAGTCCCTCGGCCCATTTAGACAGCTCCCCATTGGGCAGATTAAACCCAGTAACGAGGGACCTACCAATCGGGTGTTGTGGCTATCCAATAGACCCACCCACAACCAAGAGGTCAGTCTCCAGGTCTCACCGCAACACATGCCATCTTTTAGGGAGGACACACTTTTTGTTGTTGAGCTTTTTTTGGGATTTTACCCCAGGAAATAAACTGCCACAGGGACTGGATTAAACCGGATTAGGCCCCCAAAATGGACTTTGGACATGCCTGGTCCAAAGCAGAGAGGGGCCTCTGGACTTGAATTGTTCGTGATGAGTTAATAAATTGTTGGGAAGGAATGTGGTAGAGTGTATTCAATAGTAATGAGAGAATGACAAGTTATTAATTGTAGGAGGGACCTTGTAGATGCCGCATGGTGATAAGAACCCCCGGTTCATTCTTGCGTTATATTGGTAGGCTGACTGGATGTAGTTAAAGGCTCTGGGCCTCACTTGTACCTTGGTCAAAAATAAACAGCCAAGTTCCCTTAGTGAGTAGCAGTGTTTGTTCTCCGTATAAGCCTGAGGACACGCCTGTTTCTCTACTACCAGTGACAAGAAGTGGAGGTCTCAGTGAACCCAGGTAAGTCTGGAGACTCTGAATATATTTTGTTTGGGAAGGCAAAGTGAATTTTTGGCCAGCATGACAGTGAAGGGAACAATATGGCCCGGGACTTGGTCAGAAGGTATGTGATGTCACAGTCTTCTGGATGCTAAAGAGGTCTGGACCTGGTCAGTTCCGGGATGGAATTTGACTGGGAACCCTGTGTACCCTGTCCTGAGTTCCAAGGAAAAAAAAGAAAGTTGAGATATAAATGAAATGAATACCAAATTTAGCAAAAGAGGAACCACAAATATACAGCAAAATACACCCAATATACCTGCCCTTACGATTCCATATTGAAGAGGAAGAACCAACGCTGTATGCAAATATCAGAGATATTTGCCCATTTCTGATTTTTTCATTGAGGAACTGCTGATAAACTTCCATAAAATCTGGGTTTCCCACTTGGAAGCCCAGCTGTGTATGTGAACCATTTCGCCCAGTATTTTGACGTTGCATAGATAGAAATAGCCCCCACTTTTCAAACTTTGGTGCTTAATCATTTAGACCAAGGGTTTGTTGTTGTTTAGTCGTTTAGTTGTGTCCGACTCTTCGTGACCCCATGGACCAGAGCATGCCAGGCACTCCTGTCTTCCACTGCCTCCCGCAGTTTAGTCAAACTGATGCTGGTAGCTTCAAGCACACTGTCCAACCATCTCGTCCTCTGTCGTCCCCTTCTCCTTGTGCCCTCCATCTTTCCCAACATCAGGGTCTTTTCCAGGGAGTCTTCTCTTCTCATGAGGTGGCCAGCCTTCTTTATGGTCCAGCTCTCACTTCCATACATCACTACTGGGAAAACCATGGCTTTAATGATACGGACCTTTGTCAGCAAGGTGATGTCTCTGCTTTTTAAGATGCAGTCTAGGTTTGTCATTGCTTTTCTCCCAAGAAGCAGGTGTCTTTTAATTTCGTGACTGCTGTCACCATCTGCGGTGATCATGGAGCCCAAGAAAGTAAAATCTCTCACTGCCTCCATTTCTTCCCCTTCTATGTGTCAGGAGGTGATGGGACCAGTGGCCATGATCTTAGTTTTTTTTATGTTGAGCTGCTTCAGTGATGTGAGGCTTTTCACCGATCTGTTTGATGTTCTTCTCTGTGCCTGGATTCCCCCCCCCCCCTCAGCCTTTTTTTTTCTTGCGGCAAGGGGTGCTGGGACTCCAAAAAGACACTGCTGAACTAAGGTTATAGCAAAAAATTTGACAAGTACAGAAACAGATGAGTTTGTGAAAGAAACAGAATTAAATGTGGTTAAAAAAGTAAAATATCTAGGGGTGTATCTGACCTCCAAAAATTTGAATCTGTTTAAGGACAACTACGAGAAATGTTGGTTAGAAATCAAAAGAGATTTGGAAACATGGTCAAGATTGAAACTTTCCTTGTTGGGCCGAATAGCAGCTATAAAGATGAATGTATTGCCAAAAATGTTATTTTTGTTTCAGACCCTACAGGTCATGGACAAGGTGGAATGCTTTGGAAAGTGGCAGAGGGATATTTCTAAGTTTGTTTGGCAGGGCAAAAAGCCCCGAATAAAGTTTAAGATATTAACTGATGTGAAAGAAAGAGGGGGATTTGCCCTGCCAGACTTGAGGTTATATTACGAAGCTGCAGCCTTCTGCTGGTTGAAAGATTGGATTTTACTGGAAAACACTGATGTCCTAGATCTGGAAGGGTTTGACAATGCTTTTGGGTGGCATGCATATTTGTGGTATGACAAGGTTAAAGTGCACAAATTGTTTAAAAACCACATTGTCAGGAGAGCAATTTTAATGGTCTGGACAAAATATAAAGACTTATTGGAGAGTAAGACTCCGAGGTGGCTCTCACCGGTGGAGGCCAAGGCACGTAAGAGACCTAATATGGAAGCCAATTGGCCTAAATATGGGGAAATTATTGAAAAGATTGGAGACAATTGGAGGCTGCAGAGCTTGGAAAAACTAAAAAACAAGGTGCGAGATTGGTTGCATTATGCACAAATTCAAGAGGTTTTTAAAGTAGACAAGAAGGTTGGATTCCAGGTGGAAAAATCGAAACTAGAGACAGAATTGTTAGAACCAAAAAGTAAACTACTTTCGAGAATGTATAACCTGTTGCTTAAATGGAATACTCAGGATGAGACAGTCAAATCCGCCATGATAAAATGGGCGCAGGATTTGGGGCATAACATCATGTTCGAAGACTGGGAAAGGTTATGGAACACCGGAATGAAATTTACGGCATGTAGTGCCTTGAAGGAAAACATTATGAAAATGATATACCGGTGGTACATGACCCCAGTCAAGCTTGCTAAGATATATCACCTGTCTGATAATAGATGCTGGAAATGTAAAGAGGCGGAAGGGACATTCTTTCACCTCTGGTGAACATGCCCGAAAGTGAAGGCCTTCTGGGAAATGATTCGTAATGAATTAAAAAAGGTACTGAGATTTACCTTACCTAAGAAACCAGAGGCCTTCCTTCTGGGCATGGTGGACCGGAGAGTGTTTAAGAAGGACAGAACTTTTTTTATGTATGCCACTACAGCAGCAAGGATTCTGATTGCAAAATACTGGAAGACACAAGATTTACCCACACTGGAGGAATGGCACACGCAGTTGATGGATTATATGGAACTGGCTGAAATGACTGGCAGAATCCGAGACTTGGGAGAAGAAACAATTGAGGAAGATTGGAGAAAATTTAAAGACTATTTGGAAAAACATTATAAGTTGTATGAATGTTAAAAAATGCACCTTTTAGGAAATTCTAGCTTCAGTAATGTTAAATTCAAGAAATGGAAATTAAGGTACAAGGAGTCAGAGATAGAATAATGAAACAACTTTATTGTGTTAAAATGAAAATGTACATGATTTGGGTTATAATACATTTGAAATTGGGCAACATGATAAAAAGGAAGATACAATAAGTATTGAAATAAGTTAACAAATTGCAGACGTTATGTACCACAGAGAATGCAGGGTTGGGAGGATGTGGGGAAGTCCAACAGATTTGGAAAAAAGGGTAAGAAAAATTTGTAACTTTTCTTTTTGGCTTTTATAATACGTTCTTTATTCTTTTTTCTGTACTTTATAAAACTAATAAAAAATATTATAAAAAAACAAAAACAAAAAGACACTGCTGAAGTTCCTTTGGCTTGAGCTTCCTTCCAAGCCTTTTCAGGGGTCATTTAGCCAAACGTTGCCCCTCACATTACCGGTGTACTTGCTTACTGCGATCGGAGCTCACACTGTTGCAGCTGTGGTAAAAGCGGAAGTATTTCTTCAATAAGAAATTGAAGAAGAAATATAGTTCACCACATATTAACATGAGAAGGTTTGGGTGGGTTTGTAAGAAGAGTTAACCTTGACTGGATCCAAAATGGTATGGGCAGGTTATGATTTTTGTCGGAAATAGTGACGGAGGAAAGCTGTGCCATTTCTCTTTTCTTTTCAGAAATATTCAGTGACAGCGTTCTGCTTGCTTGGAGAGTTAACAAAAAACCCTGACTCAACACACTTGGTAAAAAGTCTTCTGTGAAAGGAAAACTTTGGACGGGAGGTTTCTCACACAAACAAAACGCTGAATAATTTTCCTCTGTTGTGGAGTGATAGAAGAAGAAATATGGCTGCCTCAGAAAAGCGTCTTGTGTCTTCTGCCTCAGCAACAGTGGTTATGATTCAGCTGTTAATACTTCAGGTTGCCTTAATAGGAAACATTTCCTGTGGGAATGTGCTTATTTGGCCAGCGGAAGCCAGTCACTGGCTAAATGTTAAGGTCATCATTCAAGAACTGCTACACAGAGGTCACAACGTCAGCATTCTAGTTCCAACATCAGCACTCTTAATCAAACCCAGTGATGATATATCAGCAGCTAAGTTTGAGGTATTTCCAGTGTCCTATGGAAGGGATGAGGTCGATTCCATTTTCTCGAACGCCATATGGGCATGGGTGAACAACAAGCCGACCACCCTGACCTTCCACAGGTTTTACAAAGAGCTGGGGAAAGAGGTGGGGAAAATGGTTGACTTACAGAAGGACATATGCGAAGCGGTTCTGGCCAATAAGGAACTCATGGCCCGCCTGGCAAAGAGCAAATATGATGTGCTTCTTTCAGACCCTGTGGCGTTCGGTGGCGACCTGATTGCCTTGAAATTGGGCATCCCATTTATGTATACCTTGAGGTACATGCCAGCCTCAACCATAGAAAGACACTGTGCGAAGATGCCTTCCCCTCCTTCGTATGTTCCGGCTGTTTTGTCTGAGCTCACAGACAGAATGTCATTTGGAGAAAGGGTGAAAAACGTAATATCTTACCATCTGCAAGACCATGTTTTCCAGGCTTGGTTTGGAGCGTGGGACTCTTATTGCAGTCAGGTTTTAGGTAAGCTTGTTTTTGTTTCTTCTTCCCAAAGTATTATTATTATTTGGTAGAGTAGATGCTCTAAAGAGGCCAAGGATTCCAACTTCAGTCCTTGGCATGACCAGTTAGAAAGGACCTCCTAGTAGCAGGATTGGAAAGGCCTCATCCTGAGGCTGTGTAGAGCCACGGTCAGCTGGAAATAGAGACTACCAAACTTGACCACCTGTAAGGGAAGGAGTAGATCTCACTTGCCTTCCTCCCTTCTTGCTCCATCAAATTGTTCTCTCTTCTGGGCAACTCTCCCTGAATTCAAATTGATCTTGAAGAACTTCTCTCTTTTTAAAACTTTTTTTTATTAGGGATTTGCTATAAGCAACTAACTAGAAAATAACCCATACAAAAGAAATTAAAGGTAAAGGGACCCCTGACCATTTGGTCCAGTCGTGACCGACTCTGGGGTTGCGGCGCTCATCTCGCTTTATTGGCCAAGGGAGCCGGCATACAGCTTCTGGGTCAAGTGGCTAGCATGACTGAGCCGCTTCTGGCGAACCAGAGCAGTGCATGGAAACGCTGTTTACCTTCCCACCGGAGCGGTACCTTTTTATCTACTTGCACTTTGATGTGCTTTCAAACTGCTAGGTTGGCAGGAGCAGGGACTGAGCAACGGGAGCTCACCCCGTCGTGGGGATTCAAACCGCCAACCTTCTGATCGGCAAGTCCTAGGCTCTGTGGTTTAACCCACAGCGCCACCCGCGTCCCATAAGCAACTAACTAGAAAATAACCAATACAAAAGAAATTACGAGACATTAAATGAAGCAGGCATGAGAATGCATACATCAGTGAGGAGACCTTATGAAAATGTATTATAATAGAGGAAATTGCAAAACACGCAATAGGGCAGCTGCCACACAAAAATGTGTGTGTTAGAATAAAATATGCACTAAAATGCTGGTAATTTCTTTGCAGTAACTTTTAAAAATAAATCACAAATTGAAAAATTCAGTCTAATGGAGCGTTTCAGCCTAAAACTTCCATATGCCCCAGCTAGCACCTGAAGGACATCAGATTGGGGAGACCAAGACTGGTACTGATGCACATTCAGCTACCAATTCTGACTTCAGAGGAAAGGATTATTCTAAATATTATAGAAGAGAAAATATGGATTTGGCACTGAAAGAATATCTCTGAAGGAGCCATAGCCAGTTCTGGCTTCCTAACAAATGTGTAGCATAACACATATTTCTGCAGACTCAGTCCCCAGTTGCTGTTCATATTTCTTTTCTTCTTTTTTCAGGTGTACAGTATATAGTTAAAACATAATGTGGAATCCAGCTTCCTGTATTTTGGCAAACAAGGTTGCTAAAGCCCTCATATCTGTAAAGAAAATACAAGCTGCATTTAAACTCATTCCCTTTCCCTCGTTCAACAGGGAGACCCACAACATTATGTGAAGTGATGGGGAAAGCAGAGATCTGGTTGGTCCGCACCTACTGGGACTTCGAATTTCCGCGGCCTTTCCTACCAAATTTTCAATTTGTGGGGGGTCTGCACTTGAAGCCAGCCAAGCCTTTGCCAGAGGTAATTCCCTCCTTTGCCCTTTGCTTGCTTGGTAACTATGCCTGGATCTTCTTCAAAGCACCTCTGGGAAAGGGGAGGGGATGTGGTGGCAAGGTAAAGAAGTTGCAAGGACAACTTGTTGTTGTCGTTTAGTTGTATCCGACTCTTCATGACCCCAATGGACCAGAGCACGCCAGGCACTCCACTGCCCCCCGCAGTTTGGTCAAACTCATGTTGGTAGCTTTGAGAACACTGTCCAACCATCTCATCCTTCTCTTTGTGCCCTCAATCTTTCCCAACATTAGGGTCTTTTCCAGGGAGTCTTTTCTTCTCATGAGGTGGCCACAGTATTGGAGCCTCAGCTTCAGGATCTGTCCTTCCAGTGAGCACTCAGGGCTGATTTCCTTCAGAATGGATAGGTTTGATCTTCTTGCAGTCTATGGGACTCTCAAGAGTCTCCTCCAACACCATAATTCAAAAGCATCAATTCTTCAGTGATCCGCCTTATTTATGGTCCAGCTCTCACTTCCATACATCACTACTGGGAAAACCATAGCTTAACAATATGGACCTTTGTCGGCAAGGTGATGTCTCTGCTTTTTAAGATGCTCTCTTAGGAACTTTTAATTATACGTGGAGGAGGTATGGATTGATTTCCTAATCTTGCTCTAAATAAAGAGCAACCCTGACTCTAAGATGAGTGGCAGCTTTGTAGCATTCAAATCTGAAGACACAGGCAGTCTTATCAAGGGGTGAAGTCTGGTATGACATTCTGAATGGCAGAATGAGGGAGGGATAGATCAAGGGAAGTTTGTCTGGCATCTTCATTATACACGTTTAGGTGCCAGGCAAAAAATTCCTCTTCAACCAGGCCTTTGATTGATTTGTTGGTATGTTAAACTGCACTGGGCTTCTTGAACCAACTTGGAAAATGCCAGGCAGCTGCGTTCTCCCCCACAAGCAACCCTCGGGATGATTCATCACTCTTTTCCCCCGAAGTGCTTCTGTGACACATATCCGAAGATATATGCACACAATCCGATTGCAGAGTCCAAGCAGAAGCTAGGCATTTGAGGTGTGGAATCTAAGCTAATTTATTATATACAAGTGTTACAGAACAAAGAAAACATGGCTCCTCTCTCCACCAGTGTGGTGTAGTGGTTAAGAGCGATAGTCTCGTAATCTGGGGAACCGGGTTCACGTCTCCGCACCTCCACATGCAGCTGCTGGGTGACCTTGGGCCAGTCACACTTCTCTGAAGTCTCTCAGCCCCACTCACCTCACAGAGTGTTTGTTGTGGGGGAGGAAGGGAAAGGAGAATGTTAGCCGCTTTGAGACTCCTTAAAGGGAGTGAAAGGCGGGATATCAAATCCAAACAACTCTTCTTCTTCTTCTTCTTCTCCTCCTCCTCCTCCTCCTCCGAGAGAGCAGACTAAAAGCAATAGTACTACATAGATAACAAAACAGTGTAACTGAACTTCCGGTCTCATGACTCCAATAGTATGGAATGTTAACACAGACATGTGGTGAAAACAATCACACATCCAGCAACGGAGGAATGAAATCCCAACGTGATTAACATCCAATACCCTTTAAAATGCGTTTGTGGGAGCAGGGCGGTTATTGGTTTGTGGAGGTTTTATTTGTTCTTGTTTCTATTATGTATTTTGTGTTGGGTTTTTTTATGATGCGAACCAACCTGAGATCTATGGATGAAGGGCGGTAATCAAATTTAATTAATGGGGGGGGGGGAGATATTATTGTCTGCGTGTCAATCCAGGGACACCATTTCAGATTTCTCTAGAAGGGACATACATTCCTGAAACATTTTCCGGAGCCCAGCTCTGCTTTTTCTGATAGCACAGAGTAACCGGACTGATTGAGCACACAACCTGTAACTCCTCAGTCCTAAAGAGCACTGGAACCTCCTTCTAAGATGCTGGAAACACAGTTTGGAAACTGGACCTTAAATACCACCTTCTCACTCAGAGGCCAGCTCAACTTGAAGTGTTAACATTAACATTTCTAATTCACGCAGCAGGTTCACATGGCAAAGACCTGGAGGGAGGCGGTTTGTTGGTTTATAAAGAATGCTTTTAATCTTTTGACAGGAAATGGAAGAATTTGTCCAGAGTTCAGGGGAACACGGCATTGTGGTGTTTTCTCTGGGCACTTTTTTCCCAAACTTAACAGATGAAAAGAGTAACATGGTTGCATCGGCACTCAGCCAACTTCCACAGAAGGTCAGTGTTCATGTCATTTGGTTAGAAAATAACAGTTCACTTGTATAGTGGACTTGTGAAAATGCTTCCCTGATTTCCTTACCCTGGCTGTGAAATTGCATGCTTTTACAACAGACGTTTTAAAGACTTGCTTTTCTTGAAATCTACTCTTACTTAAATAAATTAGAGGAGGCTTAGAGAATGAGGCTACTCCTAGCCTAATGCTTGTTATGAGATGTAGAATAATGCAAAATAATTCAGAGAGAAGAAAATAGGCTCCCTAAGGTCTGCTTTGAGGAGCAGATGGAATTAACTCTGGATAACTTTTAGTTTGAATCTTTTTTTCAGATTTACTCATACATTATGAATTCTCAGTGCTGGGGGAATATGGAGTCAGAACAGTCCAACATAGCCTGAAGTCAACATACTTGATTGTTTAAATGTAGCTTATATATTTTCTTAATATATAAATGCCGTATTGTTCAGTTGTCTACTAGGCTACTATATATCAGGGACATGGATGTGGTACAGAAATATGGTGCATTACAGCTGTATCTCGGGTTAAGTACTTAATTCGTTCCGGAGGTACGTTCTTAACCTGAAACTGTTCTTAACCTGAAGCACCACTTTAGCTAATGGGGCCTTCTGCTGCCGCTGCATCGCCGGAGCACGGTTTCTGTTCTCACCCTGAAGCAAAGTTCTTAACCTGAAGCTCTATTTCTGGGTTAGCAGAGTCTGTAACCTGAAGCATATGTAACCCGAGGTACCACTGTATTATTATACTGTCACTAAAGAAAGTGGCTAAGCAGCCAGTGTTGATGATTCATATTAGAAACCAGAAGGACAGCTCAAGTTGTTGGAGAAGCCTACAGATCAACATGGTGCTGATTGAAAGCCAAGCAAGATGAGCAGCATGCCTGGGGGGGGGGGGGTGTCATCCCAGTTTTCCTTGCAACCTGAGCTACAGAGAACAGTCTTTCCATTTCCCCTCCAAATCCAGGTTCTTTGGCGCCACAAAGGGAAACGACCAGAAACCTTAGGAGAAAACACCAGGATTTATGACTGGATCCCACAAAATGATCTTCTCGGTGAGAGAGACCTAATGCTTGTTGCAGTTATGGCTTCATTGCAGAGTTCTGCCAATTCCTAGGAAATATCTCTCCTCCATCCTCACTTTCCTCACTCACGTCATGACAGCCCTAGATAGTAGCAATGAACATCTTCCCCTTCGTTTATTCCATTCCTAATCAGTAGCTTCACCCTGCCCCTTAGAATCATAGAATCATAGAGTTGGAAGAGACCACAAGGGCCATCGAGTCCAACCCCCTGCCAAGCAGGAAACACCATCAGAGCACTCCTGACATATGGATGTCAAGCCTCTGCTTAAAGACCCCCCAAGAAGGAGACTCCACCACACTCCTTGGCAGCAAATTCCACTGTCAAACAGCTCTTACTGTCAGGAAGTTCCTCCTAATGTTTAGTTGGAATCTTCTTTCTTGTAGTTTGGATCCATTGCTCCGTGTCCGCTTCACTGGAGCAGCAGAAAAAAACCTTTCTCCCTTCTCTATGTGACATCCTTTTATATATTTGAACATGGCTATCATATCACCCCTTAACCTCCTCTTCTCCAGGCTAAACATGCCCAGCTCCCTTAGCCGTTCCTCATAAGGCATCATTTCCAGGCCTTTGACCATTTTGGTTGCCCTCCTCTGGACACGTTCCAGTTTGTCAGTGTCCTTCTTGAACTGTGGTGCCCAGAACTGGACACAGTACTCCAGGTGAGGTCTGACCAGAGCAGAATACAGTGGCACTATTACTTCCCTTGATCTAGATGATATACTCCTATTGATGCAGCCCAGAATTGCATTGGCTTTTTTAGCTGCCACATCACACTGTTGGCTCATGTCAAGTTTGTGGTCAACCAAGACTCCTAGATCCTTTTCACATGTACTGCTCTCAAGCCAGGTGTCACCCATCTTGTATTTGTGCCTCTCATTTTTTTTTGCCCAAGTGCAATACTTTACATTTCTCCCTGTTAAAATTCATCTTGTTTGTTTTGGCCCTTGTATTCTGTTCTGCCTGTTTTATTGCTGAGCTTGGATCATTTAAAAAAATAATATCAGAATTGGCAATGTGTGTGTTGGGCAGGGAAGAGGGGAAGATGCAAACTGGAAAATGGTGAGCGCACACATGCTGTAGCCTAGGGATTGTCAACCTAAGGCCCATGGGGTCGTTTAACTGGCCCACGAGCCGCCCTGAACCAAGCTGCCCACTCCTTGAGTCTCTGTGCGCTGTGCTAAACCTGCACAGCGCAGCACGGGGACTCGCTTTTGCGGCGCCGGAAATTCCCGGAAATCATGTCTGTGCAGACACGGGCGCCAGAAATCATGGGCAGGCGGGCGGGCAATCCAGCCCACGAAGGGATCTCTGCTGGAGTGAAGTGGCTCAGGTAAGGTAAACCTTGCTGACCCCTGCTGTACTTGGAAACACTTGGATGGGGAGAATCCCAATTGAAGACTTGTATGTTTTGTTTTGTTTTTGAAGTGGACAAGGATCCAATTTCTAGGCTTTTGCACATTCCCTTCCCACTTACTGCTTGCTGGTGTGACCCCACTCCTTGTCTGGTGCAAGCAATTGGCACAAGCTCTTTGACTGAGCTTCCCCCATTCCAAGAGTAGAATCAGACCATTGTCCAGAAAGGGGCACACATCCCAGCCCCTGCCTCCACACAAGGTGAGATGCAGGCTGTCCCTGCTATTATTAATTAATTAATTAATTAATTAATTAATTAATTAATTATACCCCGCCCATCTGGCTGAGTTTCCCCAGCCACTCTGGGCAGCTCCCAATCAAGTGTTAAAAACAGTACAGTGTTAAATATTAAAAACTTCCCTGAACAGGGCTGCCTTCAGATGTCTTTTAAAGATAGGATAGCTGCTTATTTCCTGAAGGGAAGGGTGTTCCACAGGGTGGGCGCCACTACCAAGAAGGCCCTCTGTCTGGTTCCCTGTAACCTCACTTCTCGCAATGAGGGAACCGCCAGAAGGCCCTCACCGCTGGATCTCAGTGTCCGGGTTGAACGATGGGGTTGGAGACGCTCCTTCAGATACACTGGACCGAGGCCGTTTAGGGTTTTAAAGGTCAGCACCAACACTTTGAATTGTGCTCAGAAACGTACTGGGAGCCAATGCAGATCTCTCAGAACCGGTGTTATGTGGTCCCGGACTCCCAGTCACCAGTCTAGCTGCTGCATTCTGGATTAATTGCAGTTTCCGGGCCACCTTCAAAGGTAGCCCCTGGTTATCATATTTCTTCTGCCATCCCCAGTTGGATCAAGTTATTACCCCTCATCCAGCAGTTGTTTCTCACACCTGTTTCTCACAGGTGTAACTTCTTGGGATCCTTGGCGGAAAGGGGAAAGAGGCAGGGAAAACACCTGGATCCATCCCAGGGAATACCAACCCCTCAGACCGTGCTGTTTTTCAAATCTTGGCCCAAACCTGAGCAAGCTAGCCGAGCTCAAATATTTGGTGCTTTGTGTTTCAACTATTCAGGAGATCTGGAACTACAAATTCTCTCTGTTTTACGAAGCTGTTATGTGCTTGGACAGGGTCAGTTTTGAATTCTAGCAACTTTAATAACCTGCCTTTACCATCCCATAGTCAACAGATTCTCATCTTCCTCCTCCAGGACACCCCAAGACCAAAGCCTTCATAGCACATGGTGGGATCAATGGGATTTATGAAGCCATTTACCATGGTGTTCCCATAGTGGGGATTCCTTTTTTTTCTGACCAGCATGACAATATTGTACACATGAAGGCAAAGGGGATGGCTGTGGAACTGGACCTTCAAACAATGAAAGCAGAAGATTTGTTGGTAGCTGTGAAGGCTGTGATTCACAATCCCACGTGAGTGGTCAACCCTCCCATTTAAAATGTCAAGCAATTTTTAAAAGAAAACCTCTCTCCCAAATCTCAAAGCCCCTTCGCACTAAGTCACTTTGGATTTTGAGTGAATGATGTCATATTAGTTTTTTTAATTGTTACTCTGCCCATCTGACTGGGTTATCCCAGCCACGCTAGGCAGCTTCCAACATATAATAATAATAATAATAATAAAACATTGAACATTTAAAAACTTCCCTAAACAGGGCTGCTTTCAGATGTCTTCAAAAGGTTGTATAGTTACTTATCTCCTTGGCTCGGGGGCTCACAAGACTCCATACCCTCCAACAATTCTCCAATGAAAATAGGCACCTCCTAAGGTCTAAAATGGAGGGATGCAGGGGGCGCTGTGGGTTAAACCACTGAGCCTAGGGCTTGCAAATTTGAAGGTCAGTGGTTCGAAACCCCACAACTGGGTGAGCTCCCATTGCTCGGTCCCTGCTCCTGCCAACCTAGCAGTTCGAAAGCACATCAAAGTGCAAGTAGATAAATAGGTACCACTCTGGCGGGAAGGTAAACGGCGTTTCCGTTCGCTGCTCTGGTTCACCAGAAGCGGCTTAGTCAAGCTGGCCACATGACCTGGAAAAACTGTCTGCGGACAAACATTGGCTCCCTCGGCCAGTAAAGCGAGGTGAGTGCCACAATTCCAGAGTCGTTCATGACTGGACTTAACTGTCAGGGATCCTTTACCTTTTTAAAGGAAAAGTGGGACATTCCAGGATCAAATCAGAAACCAGGATGGCTTCTGTAAACCTGGCGCTGTCTCAGGAAAATAGGGACACTTGGAGGGTCTGCCTTCACTGTCGGATGAAGAACTCAAATGTCCAAAGGCTTTAATGCTCAAATCAGATTGGTACTGTTATGTACTGAGTTGAATAGGATCCAAATTGCAGCAGTCTGATTGGTCCTAGAACAATGCAGCAATATGATTGGTTGGCAGGAACCACCCAATCATGCTCCAGATATAAGTGAATCCACAACCTGATTGGCTTACAGTAGCATTCCAGAATTAGCCAATCATGTGCAGCCCATTGTGTAAATAATGTATATAAAGCAGATACTTTGAGGGGACATTCATTCATTCCTCCTCACCACTATGAGCTGAATAAAGAGCATGAAATCACTTTGCGACTCTGAGTATATTTCACTGGCGACGAAGGTGGGATCCCGCTGAGCTGACTGCCACACACACAGCACCGCAGCACCGCCACCTGCCGCACCGCTGCCTCGCACCGTGTATCCAGGCTTCAGCTCCGGGACACAAGGAACTCAGAATGGCAACCGACAGCAGCTTCTCGCTGTTCAACCCAGCAACGGGAGACTGGGAAGCGTACGCCTCCCGTTTTACCTTCCTCCTAGAAGCCAAAGGGGTCACCGATGAAGAAGACGCCAAGAAGAGGGCGATATTCTTCAGCGTCTGCGGAGAGGAGACATTTGAAATCGCCCGGGCTCTCCTTGCGCCTGAAGACGTCGCTACTGTTCCATACAAAACAATAATGGAACAGCTGAAGGGGCACTTTTCGCCACAGCCCTCAGTGGTGGCTCGTCGAAATGCCTTCTACGCAAAGCGGCAAGCCCCTGGGGAAACCATAACTGGGTTTGTGACCTCTCTCCGCCAAGCCGCCCGGTTCTGCAACTTCTCAGAGCTGGAGAACATGCTTCGGGACCGCCTCGTCGGTGGCCTGAAGGATGAGAAGCTGCAACGACGCCTCTACGCTAAGAAGGACCTAACGTTCCAGGTCGCTCTGGAGGAGGCCCTGGCAACGGAAGCTGCCAAGAGGTCGACACAAGTGGCACAGCCGAGCCTGCCATCCCAACCAAGGGTTCACCACGAAGACCTCACCGACGACTCAGGATCTGACAGGGAGGAAGTGTACCGAGTACAGCAGCACACTCAAGCAGCCCACATACCACAGCTGCCTCGACGAGAAGGAGGGAACTGCGCAAGCTGCGGGGAAAGTCACGAAAGGAGGACCTGCCGTTTCCGCAACGTAGAGTGCAGGCAGTGCAGAAAATTGGGACACATCGCCCGGGTGTGTCGGGCTCGGCCCACCCGACGCCAGGCATCAGATGACCAATCCAAGAGCCCCAGGTCCCGGGGCCCAACGCACCAAGGCAACTCGACGGAGCTCACGGACGTCCAGGTATACCAGTTGCCCTACCCCAACATAGAGAAAATTTATGTAGAGGTACGGATAGAGGGGGCCCCATGCCGCATGGAGCTTGACACGGGTTCAAATCTATCCATAATCTCGGCAAGGACCTTAAGGAAACTGTGTCCTACTGGGGGTCCCAAACTCAGGCCGGCCCCATTCACCCTCCGGGACTTCCAGAAACGTAAGGTCCCCACAATGGGGGTGGGGACCTTCAGGGTGCAATACCGAGGGCGGACGCGGCAACTGGACTTGCTTGTGGTCAAGGGCCCCTACATTAGCTTACTGGGATTGGCATGGTTTGGACCACTGGGGCTAGCCATCACCGGGGTGAACCACACTACCTTACAAGTGGACGTGGATGCCATATGCAAGGAATTTCCAGAGGTTTTCGATGGGAAATTGGGACAGTATACGGGCCCCCCCATTGCTCTACAGCTTGACCCCGCAGTACGACCAGTCAGGCTAAAGGCCCGCCGGGTCCCGTTCGCCCTGAAACCCCGTATAGACGAGGAATTGGACCGGCTTGTGGAGCAAGGAGTGCTGGAGCCGGTGCCCAATGCCCCCTGGGAGACCCCAATCGTAACACCAGTAAAGCCTAATGGTTCAGTCCGCATCTGCGCAGACTACAAATGTACCATAAACAAGGCCCTCACGGCCCATGCATACCCAGTGCCAGTGGTCAGCCATGTCCTTGCCACCCTGGCTGGGTCAAAAATTTTCGGCAAGCTGGACTTGGCCCAAGCATATCAACAGCTTCCAGTAGATGAGGCCACGGCAGAGGCACAGACAATTGTGACGCACAGAGGAGCGTTCAGGGTAAAGCGGCTGCAATTCGGTGTCAGTGTGGCACCAGGCATATTCCAGAATCTAATGGACTCGCTCCTTAAAGGGATTCCTGGCGTCACCCCCTTCTTCGATGATGTGTTGATTGCCGGGCCCACACCAGAGGAGTTTGAGGACCGCCTCCGCACCGTTCTGCACCGTTTCCAGATGGCGGGTCTCAAGGTGAAGCGGGAAAAATGTCTACTAGGAGTGCCTCAGGTGGACTTTCTGGGATTTATGGTGGACGCAGAAGGGGTCCACCCAACTGGGGACAAGGTACGGGCCATTTGTGATGCCCCAGCGCCCAAGAACAAGACTGAACTTCAGGCCTTCTTGGGACTATTGAACTTTTACCATTCCTTCCTTCCCCACAAGGCGGCGGTAGCGGAGCCCCTACACAGACTCCTGGACAAGCGGGCCCCTTGGGTGTGGGGCCAGCGCCAGGAGGCTGCATTCCAGGCAGTCAAGGACCTGCTTGTCTCAAACTCGGTCTTGGCACACTTCGACGAGAGGCTGCCGGTGGTGCTAGCATGCGACGCCTCGCCCTATGGCATTGGTGCTGTCCTGGGACACCAACTCCCGGATGGGAGAGAGGTACCGGTAGCATACTTTTCCCAGACACTCAACGCAACCGAGCGGAACTACTCGCAAATAGACAAGGAGGGGCTCGCAATCGTGAAGGGAGTAAAAAAATTCCATGATTTTTTGTACGGGCGGCCCTTCACCGTGGTGACTGACCACAAGCCGTTGCTTGGCTTGTTTGCTCCCGAAAAGCAGACCCCCCAAGTGCTGTCTCCTCGTGTCCTCAGGTGGTCAATTTTCCTTGCCAGCTACCAGTATGCACTGATTCACCGCCCGGGGAAGGCGATGGGCCATGCGGATGCCCTCAGCAGGCTACCACTACCAGAAACAGGCCCCGACCCAGCACCTGCACAAGAGGTTATGAGCCTGGAGCTGCTTCCTGACCGCCCCATTCAGGCACAAGAAGTTGCACACCATTCCAAGAAAGATAGGGTCATCTCCCGGGTCCTGGACTGGGTGTGGAGGGGATGGCCCAGCAGCAGTCCTGGGCCAGAATTCGCTGGCTACACAACCCGCAAACATGAACTGTTGGCCCACAAGGGGTGCCTGTTATGGGGAAGCAGGGTTGTTGTTCCCCAGCCCCTCTGCAAAAGGGTCCTCACAGCCCTACATGAGACACACCCAGGGGTAGTAAGAATGAAGGCCCTGGCCAGGAGTTATGTGTGGTGGCCAGGGATCGACGGAGAGATAGAGGCCTGGGTCAAACACTGCCAGGCCTGCCAAGAATCCCGCCCAGATCCCCCAAGGGCCCCAGTCCAGTCCTGGGAGTCCGCCCGAGCACCATGGTCACGCCTGCATGTGGACTTCGCTGGCCCCTTTCAGGGGAAAACATTCTTCATAGTGGTGGACTCCTACACCAAATGGCTGGAAGTTGCACTGGTACCGTCCACTTCTACATCCGCAGCCATCCAGGTACTACGCAGGCTCTTTGCAACCCACGGGCTCCCTGACACTCTCGTCTCAGACAATGGGACTGCATTTACGTCAGGAGAATTCCAAACCTTCACAGCGCAGAACGCCATCCGCCACATCCGTTCGGCGCCATTCCACCCTGCCACCAATGGCCAAGCAGAACGCATGGTGCGGACCACCAAGGACACCCTTCGCCGCATGACGCAAGGGGATTGGGAGTACCGCCTTGCCACATTCCTCCTAGCACAGCACAGCACCCCCAGCTCAACGACTGGCCGGAGCCCCGCTGAACTACTAATGGGTCGGCGCCTTGCAATCAGATTGGACCGCCTTCACCCCGATAGAGCTCAGGATGAGGTAGTGGTGGGGGAAGGCAGGAACCCCCGGACCTTCGAGGCCCAGGACCCAGTGTACGCAAAGAATTTTGGGGCAGGCCCAGCATGGGTACCTGCCACAGTCACCAGGGTCACTGGCCCCGTGTCGTACGAGGTGCTAACGGATGGGGGGCAATGCTGGCGCCGCCACTGCGACCAGATACGGCGACGATTCCTGGGAGAAAACCAGGAGGAGGAAAGGTCAGAGGAGTCCCAAGGGAACAGCGGGGCAGTGAGGCCCATAGAGCAGGAGGGGGCAGCAGGAGAGGCAGAATCAGTAAATACAGAGAGGACCTGCGAGGCCGAAAGGACACCGGAGCCAGAACCACGACTGAGCGAGCCGGTTGCGCCAGACCAAACAGGCCCATCACAGCCAGCATCCTTGGAACACGAGCCAGAACCTGAACCCCGGACCAGGGAACACCCCAGGCCACAACGCACACGTAGGCCGCCGGCGTACCTCGAGGACTATGAATGCGACCTCCCGGGCAGGACTGGAACTTAGAGGGGAGGGGTGTTATGTACTGAGTTGAATAGGATCCAAATTGCAGCAGTCTGATTGGTCCTAGAACAATGCAGCAATATGATTGGTTGGCAGGAACCACCCAATCATGCTCCAGATATAAGTGAATCCACAACCTGATTGGCTTACAGTAGAATTCCAGAATTAGCCAATCATGTGCAGCCCATTGTGTAAATAATGTATATAAAGCAGATACTTTGAGGGGACATTCATTCATTCCTCCTCACCACTATGAGCTGAATAAAGAGCATGAAATCACTTTGCGACTCTGAGTATATTTCAGGTACATAAGGTAAACTACAGATTACAAGGTACATCAGAGGGAGGAGACACACGCCTAAGACATTGACCCAAGAAGCAACACACCTCCTGCACCTTCCTTTTGAAGAGGGGGAGGCAAGTGGCTGGAGTCTCAAGGCACTCTGTCGAATGGGCTGACTCTCTGTAGAATTTTTGTACTGGTGCTGGCATCTCTGTGTCCATAAAAATGGAGACAAAGTCAGGACTGGCTCAGCATAATCTTTGCTTTCAGCTGCCTCTCCAGGTGAGGGACGCCCTTCACTGATAGGAAGAAATGCTGGAGGCTGCTCCACATTGGGAGGTGTTGGGCTAGGGGTGTCCAATACCATAGAGGTGGGTGCTCCTCTGCAAACCCACTCAGCCTCTCTTTGCAAACCAGATCTAACCACAGACCACTGAACCTCTTCCCAGGTTCAGACATTTCTTTCTTTCCCTTTGTTGTTCATTTCTATTGTTTTTATTATCATTTCTATTGTTTTTATTATCAATCTTTATTGCATTTTTAAAATTTACAAAAAAAGAAAATAAATTAATCCTTACACCCACATATACCAAAAAGAAAAGAAAATATGAAAATAAAAATTAAAATTAAAAAAGGAAAAGATATTTGTCAAATACACCAAATTATTTAAGGAGTAGAAACCATAGTTTGACTATTCTACATCCAAAATTCCTAGAAAGACATTACCTTCATATTCCATCTTTTCTTTTTTTTACCGTCACATTCTTTCTATTCCACTCAACTAGATCGAGTCCCTTATATGTTAATTGACTTCCCTCTATCTCTTTGCGGTTTCCATATTTCTCTTACATTTAAGTAATCCGTATTCCATTATTAAAAAAGAAAATTTCCTTATATCTGTGAAGTTAGTCTAGGCACAGCCCAGTGTTGTTATTGGAACCATATTTTGTCAGATAATTTTTAAAGCAATCCCATTCAGGACCAGACATTTCATGGGGTGTCAATTCCAATTTCCCTGTCTCATGAGGACTCTACTGGTGTCCTTCAACACTCTTAAGTTCCTTTCCTTCTTCCTTGGGCTCCGAGCTCTGCATCCATGACAACACAAACGGGACTTGTAATACCTGCTAAACTGCAATGGAAACGTGAGTTTGGGCCCTATTCCAATTTGTCCTTCCTTTTCGCTCTTTCCCCCTCCCCTTCTTGATCCAATCCTCCAGGTATAAGGAAAATGCAATGAGACTGTCGCAGATCTACCACGACCAACCGATAAAGCCGCTGGACTGGGCTGTCTTTTGGATTGAGTTTGTCATGCGCCACAAAGGGGCCAAGCACTTGAGAGTAGCTGCGCATGACTTGACCTGGTACCAGTATCACTCCCTGGACGTCTTCGTCTTCTTGATCAGTTGCATGGCAGTCGTCACATTTATTGCTGTTAAATGCTGTTTATTTTGTTGTCGGAAATGTGGCAGGGTCCTTAGGAAAACCAAAACAGAGTAGCTTCTTCTGGGACTCAGCCATCATTGTTTCACTTGCGTTATTTGGTACGCTCAGAATTGGTGTGCTGAAGCCCCTTCAGGAAATCCAAAAGCTGTAATCATTTGCAAAAACTTTAAACTGAATTGAATGTACAATAAACCAACCTTTGTGTGTCGAAGCCCCCCAGGACACCCCCAAATAAAGACACAGTTCCCACAACATTTTTGTTTTGGTTTTTGGCATAATTTTGGCCACGACTTTATTGAATTACAGTATGTGAGTGGTTGCTTAAGCATTGGTTAGCGACTATCTGTTCCCACATAGAGGTAGGAACAGAACTGACAACCGCAAGCCTGTGGAAGTCAGTAAGGGAAAACATTTTTGGGGAGAGAATAGAGCTGGGCGCCAGGCTTTCACCTCTCCCCAAATGCTCCCAGGGGCTCTTGCATGGCCCTAGCCCCTTGCCAGGGGTTCGGACAAGAGCATGACAAGCCCCTGGATTCCTTTAACGGAATACCCTTCAGCAGCAGCATTCGAGGGGGAGGCATAGCCAACTACATCCCCTCTACCAACCAAAATTAACCAATGCCTAACAGCAACCTTACAAGTTGTGATGATTTGCTACGCGGGTGGCCCTGTGGGTTAAACCACAGAGCCTAGGACTTGCCGATCCGAAGGTTGGCAGTTCGAATACCCGTGACGGGGTGAGCTCCCGTTGCTCGGTCCCTGCTCCTGCCAACCTAGCAGTTTGAAAGCACCTCAAAGTGCAAGTATATAAATAGGTACCGCTCCGGCGGGAAGGTAAATGGTGTTTCCGTGCACTGCTCTGGTTCGCCAAAAGCAGCTTAGTCATGCTGGCCACATGACCCGGAAGCTGTATGCCGGCTCCCTCGGCCAATAAAACAAGATGAGCGCCGCAAACCCAGAGTCGGTCACGACTGGACCTAATGGTTAGGGGTCCCATTACCTTTAACTTTAGGCAAAAAACCAAATGGCACCAGCCAATCAGCCAAATGGTAAAAATTCCTACCAGGCCCCTGGTCCAAAGCAGACGGGCCCATGACAGGCATAGCAAGGTCAGAGCGAACAAACCCTAAATATAGGGAGGGTGGGCAGGTAATCCGATGTGAGCAGCGAAAAGAGGAAGCGCAATGCTGCGCACAGAGAATAAATAGCACCCCCATCAATCAAATAAAATTGCAACATTACATTTTCCCCAGCAACAATTGGAGGTGCCCAATCAAATCTGTGGCCATCCATACTTACCCACCCAGCAACAGGGGATGTCATGGTAGCCCCCACCGCAACACGTGCTCTCCATGAAGGAGAATCTGCTTAACTACACTCCAGTCAGCAGCCAAGAGAGAGTTGTAGATATCAATGATAGTTCATTGTAGGGTTGCTTTACTCTCTTTAAATGAGATTATTCTGTAATCTCCAAGGTTTGCTTTGTGGCTCAGTATCTGCTTATTTTGGGACGCGGGTGGCGCTATGGGTTAAACCACAGAGCCTAGGACTTGCAGATCAGAAGGTCAGCGGTTCGAATCCCTGCGACGGGGTGAGCTCCCGTTGCTCGGTCCCTGCTCCTGCCAACCTAGCATTTCGAAAGCACGTCAAAGTGCAAGTAGATAATAGGTACCGCTCTGGCGGGAAGGTAAACGGCGTTTCTGTGCGCTGTTCTGGTTCACCAGAAGCGGCTTAGTCATGCTGGCCACATGACCCAGAAGTTGTATGCCGGCCACTCGGCCAATAAAGCGAGATGAGCGCCACAACCCCATAGTCTGTCACGACTGGACCTAATGGTCAGGGGTCCCTTTACCTTTACCTTACCTGCTTATTTGGAAATGGTGCCCCCCCATACATTTCTTAAAATGGTGTATCATTGCTAGTGCCGGATTTACGTACATATAAGCTAAACAAGCTATAGCTTAGGGCTCCACTCTCTTGGGGGCCCCCAAAAAATTAAGGAAAAAATGAAACCTAAATTGTGTTTCTAAAGGAACTTTTGTTATTGCCAAATGCCAATGTATTTGTTATGAATAAAAAATCATTTTAAGTTAGAGCTTAATAATTATTTCACTATTAATATACTTCTTAATTGTATTTCACTATTAATATAAAAGTATGTAACCTGAAGCATATGTAACCCGAGGTACCATAATAATAATAATAATAATAATAATAATAATAATAATAATTGTACCCCACCCTTCTGACTCGCCACTCTGTGCTGCTTCCAACAAATATAAAAGCATAATAAAAGCATAACACTATAAAAAATGCAAAACTAAATGTTTAAGTTCCATGTCTTCAGTGCGGCTACTGCCTTCCTAATGCCGATCCAAAGTGATCCAAAAAGGAGGAGCCAATGGCTGCTTCAGAGTCCAATTCTGAATCTGCTGAAGGTATAAACATTGCAATTCTTAAGATGACTTATATTTTGCATTTTCGTTTCATCTTACAGCCATGCTATGTGGAGACAGACCTGCTTAGCTTCGCCCTCTTTTTTTTTTTTACTTTATTAATTTAAACTACACACTTATACAAAGAATTTACAAAGAATTAACAATCTCATATTACAAAATGAAAATTAAAGAAAAAAACAAAAAATATAAATTACAGAGAAAAGAAAGAAGAAAAAGCAAATTTACGTACATAAAAAACCCTTAATCTTTCTAATTAATACCTAAATAAACACTTAAATAAAAAAGACTTCTGACAAAACGAGTCTTCCAATCATTCTCATTGTACTGTTTAGATTGTCATCGTTTCCCCCCGCACAGTTTTATATTCTTTAATATTGTTCCCGTCTACTCCACAAACGGTATTTGTTGTGTTTACAAGTATCACTCAAGTTCTGCTAATATGGTGTGATTGGTACAATATGATCTTATATAATCCTTAAATATTCTCCATTCTCCAAATATTTTCTGGTTCAGTACTCCTCTAACTCTTCCCGTCAGTTTTGCTAGTTGTAAATATTCTAACATGAGTATCTGCCAGTCTGTAATTGTCAGTATTGTTTCATTCTTCCACTTCCTCGCTGCAAGCATTCTTGGCAGAGGTGGAGCTAGCTAAGATTGCCACTCCCTGCTGCAAATGGAAATTGACTGTTCCAGTATCAAGCTCAATTGCGCCCCAGTGGGCTTCAACTGCTACGGCCCACACTCTCATCACTAACATAAAAGGTCACCCAAGGTTGTCCTTTGGAAGCTGGTGACCCTTACACTTACTAACTTTTGACTCCCCAACTACCGTTGCACACATTTGAGCACATTCATCCCCCCAGGGTTTCTTTCGAACTTTCCCCTTGGGTTTTTCGCAAGCAAAAAACATGCTATCCTTTCTGAAACTTCTCGTAACTGAAATGAAGAATGGGAAAGAGGAAACAGAAAATAAGAATTAGCAGAGAAAGGTATGGGAAGGAGGGGGAAAAAACACATAAGAAAGGAGGGGGAGAAAGGATGGAGAATTTGGAGAAACGTAAAAGGCAGAGAGGAAGCAAAAAGAACAGAGGTGCCTTGAGAAGAATAGGGGAGTTATTTGGGAAATGCCCACAGTTATTTGGGGGAAAGAGATGATAAAAAGGTAAAGGGAACCCTGACCATTAGGTCCAGTCGTGGCCGACTCTGGGGTTGCGGCGCTCATCTTGCTTTATTGGCTGAGGGAGCCGGCGTACAGCTTCTGGGTCATGTGGCCAGCATGACTAAGCCGCTTCTGGTGAACCAGAGCAGCACACAGAAATGCTGTTTACCTTCCCGCCAGAGCAGTACCTATTTATCTACTTGCACTTTGACGTGCTTTCGAACTGTTAGGTTGGCAGGAGCAGGGACCGAGCATCCTTAATCTGGGTGAAGAAATATGTTTTGGCTGGTATAGGAATGGGGAGTAGAGAAATAAAGAGTCACTTTTTGAGAAAGTGTCCCCCATCCCTTATGAATTGGCTTTTTCTGTTTTCCTAGAGGTTTTTGCCACCGCCAGCTTCCCTCTATTTTTCCCTCCTCACAACCATCCACTTATTATATGTCTCTCAGTCTCTGAGCACTCTTTGGGTTTGCTCTCTCTAAAATGCATGGGCAGTCATTGCCCGGTATAAAATTACTTGTCATGGAATGCATGTTGGGCAATTTACATTGCCCTAGGGACTCAGTGGTGACCCAGCTTCCAAAATCAAAGACCCCCTTCAGGCAGGCAGGTTTACACCTCTGTTTGACATTGCTAGAGGCAAGAACCAGGCAGTTTTTGAGTAGTTGAAGAAGAAGAGTTTGGATTTGATATCCCGCTTTATCACTACCCGAAGGAGTCTCAAAGCGGCTAACATTCTCCTTTCCCTTCCTCCCCCACAACAAACTCTCTGTGAGATGAGTGGGGCTGAGAGACTTCAGAGAAGTATGACTAGCCCAAGGTCACCCAGCAGCTGCATGTGGAGGAGCGGGGAAGCGAACCCGGTTCACCAGATTGCAAGTCCACCACTCTTAACCACTACACCACACTGGCTCTTTTTTTTGTAGCCATTTTGTGAAGACCCTTAACTCTTGTGAGTCCTGGGGGGGCTGAGAAACATTAGAATAAGCAGACACAACAACGTTCTGCAATTGAAGATAGCCACAACTTTATTGGTTACAGGTTTCAGTAGGCCTTTGCTTAGGCACTGGGTAAGCATTCTGAGTCAGTCTCCTGCCTGAAGGCTGATGTCGAACAGGGTTGTGCCCAGTTTAAGGGTCACCTCAAGACATACGTCAACCAAGTTGGTTTCCAGGTGGCCATTGGGAAACTCTATGGCTCTTAAACAACTAAACAAGAATGGCTCTTTTGCTCTCCAACTGGGCTTCTGGATAGAATATTCCACCCAGACCCCTTTACCAGAGTACCCTGAGATCTCGAACCTGATCCATCTCAAACCCCGGTAACAGACTAAGGCAGAGGTTTTCAACCGTTTTGTCATGGCTTAGTCATGCTGGTCACATGACCCGGAAGCTGTACGCCGGCTCCCTCGGCCAATAAAGCGAGATGAGTGCCGCAACCCCAGACTCGGTCACGACTGGACCTAATGGTCAGGGGTCCCTTTACCTTTACTATGTGTTATTAATAATAAATTTGTGTATGTTTATTCAAAACCTGCCAAGGAGTCCAATTCATTTTGTTGTTTCTTGAAATACTTTGTAAAAGGTTCCCATTCTTCTCTAAAGTCACAGTTGTCCTTGTCACACAGTTTGTGTGTCAATTTCGCCAATTCCGCATAGTCCATCAGTTTCTCTTGCCACAGTTCTTTACTCGGGGTTTCTTCATTCTTCCCTCCTTGTGCTATTAAGACTCTTGCTGCTGTTGTCGCATACATGAAAATGTTCTTAAATTTCCTTGTAGTTCTATGCTGTGAAATCTACAGCTGAAGGGAAATATAAAATTTAATAAACAACAAAAAAATTAATGCACCTGTTTTTTTTCTTGCTTCCTCTCGCCTTTTTCATTTCCCCAATTTTCCTGCCTTTCCACATTTCTCTGTTCTTTTTTTCTTCCTTCCCGTCTCTTTCTCTGATTTTTTGGAAGTGAACAGTATGCTTTCTGCTTGTGCCATAGCAGGAAATGCTTATAATACAACCTGAGGGAAGGAATGTTAAAATTTAGTAATTTTGGTGATCACCAACTTTGCAAAAATATTACAGGAAAACCTTTAGGCTTTTTGTTTGTTACTGGTAAGGGTGTGGACTGTAATTGTTAGAGCTCATGGGGCTCAGTTGTGTTTTATGCTTAAATAGTCAATTTCCACCAGCAGTGTACAGTCTTCCTATGAGACCGAGGAAACCTCTGTTTGTCTACTAATGCACCAGAGAGTGGGAATCTCAGCAAATCCAGGTAAGTCAGGAGACACCTAAATTTTTTTGTATTGGTGGAAGGCAAAGTGAATTGTTGGCCAAGCTGAGGGCGAAGGGAATCATGTGACCCAAGGTACCGTATTTTTTTGTGTATGATATACCCCCGTGTATAAGATGTATAAGATGGGGGACACAAAATTAGGAAAATGGGTGAAGATTGCCCAGAGTTGTTGAGCTTTTTTGGGGGGAAGGATTGGTATTGAGCTTTTTAAAGGGGGGATTGACGAAAATCGCTCACCCACCTGACTTACACTGCCACTCCCGCACATCCCAAAAGCTGCCTTTCATATGTCCCATCGCCGCCAGAAACCGCCAATTACCCGCCCAATTGTCGCAGCGACAGCAAATCCACACCAGCCCTTGCTGCAGCCACCAATAACACCAAAAATCGGTTTATGATGTAGTCGCCATGATGATGGTCAGTTCCTTCGTAATGATGAAGGGTCCCCAAATGTTGGAACTTTGAGGGGCTGAGAGCTGGGCTGGATGTGGAACTTTTATTTTCTGTTTCCTCTTTTTGCTTTCTTTCTATTTCTTTCAATGCTCCATTTTACCGTAAAATAAAACAATGAAAGAGAAACAGTAATTACAGTGGTGTAGCCCTGCCCCTAAGGCAGCTAAGGCTGCAATTCTGGGACACTTCCTTCTCTAAAACATTTAATCCGGCACTGCAAACACAGAACGCTGGCACTGTACCACTGCAGGCTGCATGTGGAAGTCGAGTCTTCTTATTATGATTTTAATATATTTGCATCCTGCCTTCCTCCCAGATTGGGACTCATGTCCTCATACAAGATAGCATGTCTATGCACTCCTAGCAGATGGTAAGGGAAAATGTCTGAGCCTGCTTTCTCCCCACTGACATGTGAGCTTTCAGTGTGCAGGGAGGATATAGACAGGTAATCTCCCCCCTGTTCCCAGTGGAACAGTCCCAGGAAGGTTGCTTCACATGTCTGCTCTGCTCTGCAAATATAATGGGCATGATGTCTGCATGTTGGAATGCCATGAACGCAGTTAGTAGGAGGATCATCCAAGCTGGGGAAATAAAAGGTTAAGTTGTGCTTGGTGAAAGTAGTAGAACAATCCTATTTGTTGTTTAGTCGTTTAGTCGTGTCCGACTCTTTGTGACCCCATGGACCAGAGCACGCCAGGCACTCCGGTCTTCCACTGCCTCCCGCAGTTTGGTCAAACTCATGTTCGTAGCTCCGAGAACACTGTCCAACCATCTCGTCCTCTGTCATCCCCTTCTCCTTGTGCCCTCCATCTTTCCCAACATCAGGGTCTTTTCCAGGGGGTCTTCTCTTCTCATGAGGTGGCCAAAGTATTGGAGCCTTAGCTTCACGATCTGTCCTTCCAGTGAGCACTCAGGGCTGATTTCCTTCAGAATGGATAGGTTTGATCTTCTTGCAGTCCATGGGACTCTCAAGAGTCTCCTCCAGCTCCATAATTCAAAAGCATCCATTCTTTGGCGATCAGCCTTCTTTATGGTCCATCTCTCACTTCCGTACATCACTACTGGGAAAACCATGGCTTTAACTATACGGACTTTTTTTGGCAAGGTGACGTCTCTGCTTTTTAAGATGCTGTCTAGGTTTGTCACCTGGAGCAGGAACCAGCAAGCCACTCCAGTATCCCTGCCAAGAAAACTCCATGAACAATCCTGTAATGGTTCTAGGGGTTTCTTGTGCATAAGCCGGTGCAAACACCTGGCTGGGTTGCCTGAGTGAACCTTTTCTGTCCGGACAGCCACTCGCCCGTGGCTGTCTCAATTGCTGGCAGAATCCGTCAGTGGGCGTTTCTTAAACTTCTTCCAGCAAAGAAGCTCTTTGATGCCTAGTCTCCTCCTACTCTCTCTGCGCGAAAGCCTTCTGCGCAAGGAGGGCGTAGGCAGCGGAGGACCCCTGCTCTCCCCGCTGGTCCCTGGCAAGGAGTCATGGGACCGCCTCGCCGCTTCCCCCATCTGCCCCCCTTCTCCACTGGTGCTACGCTGATTCTCTTCACCAGAAGATGGGCTGCCTCTCCCAATCCCGGGACGCTCCCTGGAATCCCTCTGGATTTTGCTCTCTCCCTCCAGCCCTGATGGCAGTTCCCTGACAAATCCTATACCCCCAAATATATCAAAGCTGCTATGCCACTGGAACAGCTGCCATTAGCCTATACCCCAAGGACCTGAGCGATATAGCCTAGGAGAAGATAGGTGCATCATCTATTTGAATAAAATGATATTCGAGTAATTTTATTGGTGTGGGTAGTAGATTTCTATTGGTTATGGTTATGTAAAAATATCATTCAGTTGAAATAGTGATGGAGATGGCTTGTGCCATTTGTCTTCTCATTCCAGAAATCTTCAAACAGTGTTCCACCTGGACAGTTAAAAATCAAGACTCAACACACTTGGTAAAAAGTCTTCTCTGAAGTAGGGTGTGGAATAGGAGTTTTATGCACTGAATGACATCTTTGTTGACAAGTGACAGAAGACAAATCTTTGGCTTTCCCAGAAAAGCACATCATGGCCCCCACCTCAGCAAGAGCGGTTGCAATTCAATTGTTAATACTTCAGCTTGCCTTAGTAGGAAACATTTTCTGTGGGAATGTGCTTATCTGGCCAGAGGATGCCAGCCACTGGCTAAATATCAAGGTCATTATCCAGGAATTGCTGCATAGAGGTCACAACGTCAGCATCCTAGCCCCATCAGCGTCCATCTTAATCGAACCCAGTGATGATATATCAGCTGCCAAGTTTGAGGTGTTCCCTGTGCCCTATGGAAAGGATGAGGCCCAGTCGTTCTTTGAGGAATTTGTCACGTTGTTGCTGGACCACAAGCCAACTGCTCTGACCTTCTACAGGTTCTACCAAGAGATGCGAAAGATGATGAGGAAAGTACACGAGTTCCACAAGTTCAAGTGTGAAAATGTACTGGCTGATCAGGAACTCATGGCCCGCCTGAAAAAGAGCAACTACGACGTGCTCCTTGCAGACCCTGCGACACCCTGTGGCGACCTGATTGCTGTGAAAATGGACATCCCGTTTGTGTACACCCTGCAGTTCACGCCAGGCTTAACGGTGGAGAGACACTGTGGGAAAATACCTGCCCCCCCTTCCTATGCCCCTGCTGTCTTGTCTGGGCTCACGGACAGAATGTCATTTGGAGAAAGGGTGAAGAATATAATATCTTACCTCGTGCAAGACCATGTTTTCCAGACCTGGTATGGCGATTGGGACTCTTATTACAGCCAGGTTTTAGGTAAGCCTGTTTTTGTTTCTTCTTCCCAAAGTATTGTTATTATTTGGTAGCGTAGATGCTCTAAAGAGGTCAAGGATTCCAACTTCAGTCCTTGGCATAACCAGTTAGAAAGGGCCTGCAAGCAGCAAGATTGGAAGGGCCTCATCCTGGGGCTGTGTAGAGCCACAGTCAGCTGGGAAAAGACTCTACTAAGCTTTAGAGCCTAATCATCTGTAAGGGAGTGAGGAGTGAATCTTACCTGCTTTGTTCTTTTATTGCTTCACCTGAGTTCAAATTGAACTAGAATCATATCAAAAATTAGCTTTGGAGTTGAAGCACAGACATTATTCTGGGATTTTCTGCTCTTTTCCACCACTCAACAAATGATGAACAAGCCACTTTTATGTCGTTCTATCTATTATTTCATCAGGATCCTTCTGTGTGGTATTTTACTGATGTGTTTTATTGCAATGAATGGTGGAGAAACTTGATCTGATATTGTAAACCTACGTAAATTCCACTTCCCGGAGTAACAGACACACTGACATACAACTATGCTTTGAAACTGGAGTTACCTGAATTTTGCAATGCAGTTCAATAGACCAAAAAAATTGTACAAAAATGTGTAAGTTATGTGAAGCATGCAGGGAAATGCATACATTTGTGAGAATAGCTTATTAGGGAAAACTGCTTGCAAATATGTGTATAATATGCAAAAGTGCATACAAAAATATGTCTGTTAGGAGTGACACTTTTTTGTGAAAACTTTTTAAATGAATGACATTTTAATGCACTAATGTGAACAATTGATTGTGGAAGAAAGAAACTGAGAGCAGCCACAACTGACCTGTCCTTAGCTCCTGCACATCGGAAAGATACCACATGAAGATAATCTTCATACAGCTGTATGTGTGATCACCACCACACTGTTGTTGTTTTGAGGGGAAGATGTGTTCTCAATGCATCAGTAATGTTGAGGGGGTAAGAAAGTCAAGGAAGGTGAAGGAACCAAAAGCTGCAACAGGGTTCTATGCAGAATTCAGTGACAAGAACTGAACCAATGGCCTGGTTGTCAATAGATTGTCACTAGTTCTGGGGCACATTCAGCTACCAATGCTGACTTCAGGCCAATTGGTTCTTTCTAACATTATGGAAGAGAAAATTTGGACTTACCCCTGAAAGAATATCCCTCAAGGAGCCATAGCCAGTCCAGGCTTGCTAGTGAATGAGTGCTCATAATACATGTATTTCTTTCTGTCCCCAGTTCCTGTTCACATCTCTTACTTTTTTTTGTAATGTGTGAACCAGCTTTCACTATTTGTGGAAATGTTGAAAATGTGAAGGAGAGATAAGCTGAATGTAACCTCATTCCTCTTTCTCATTCGACAGGAAGACCCACAACTCAGTGTGAAGTGATGGGGAAAGCCGAAATCTGGTTGATCCGTACCTACTGGGACCTTGAATTCCCACGGCCTCTCCTACCAAATTTTGAGTTTGTGGGGGGTCTGCAGTGTCAGCCAGCCAAGCCTTTGCCAGAGGTACGTAATTCTGAAACCAAATTTCAGTTAGGTGTCCTTTCTTGAGAGGAGGTCCCATTGTTTTTGCTGGGTGAATTGTATATTTTGAGAAGTGTAGCAAATGTAGTGAATGAGCTTATCATCACTGATATAGTTGTGCCAGGAAGAACTTGGCTTGCTTAATTTCTGCTTTTCAGGCTGATGTGAAAAGCACAGGTGAAAAAGTGGAGAAAAGGTGTCTGCAGTTGGAGTGACCAGTGACTTTGTCTGTTGTCTACTCTGCTCTCTGGGTGGCGCTGTGGTCTAAACCACTGAGTCTCTTGGGCTTGCCGATTGGAAGGTCGGCGGTTCGAATCCCCGCGATGGAGTGAGCTCCCGTTGCTCTGTCGCAGCTCCTGCCAACCTAGCAGTTCGAAAGCACAACGGTGCAAGTAGATAAATAGGTACCAATGTGGCAGGAAGGTAACCGGCATTTCTGTGTGCTCTGGCACTTGTCACGGTGTTCTGTTGTGCCAGAAGCGGTTTAGTCATGCTGGCCACATGACCTGGAAAGCTGTCTGTGGACAAACACCGGCTCCCTCAGCCTGAAAGCAAGATGAGTGCCGCACCACATAGTTGCCTTTGACTGGACTTAACCATCCAGGGGTCCTTTAACTTTTACCTTTAGAACTCTAATAGGCTTCCATGGAGCCTAAAGCACAGTTTGGAAGCTGGAAGTTAAAGATCATTTGCCAAACACTCCCTCACAACATTAAATATCAAGAAAAATATTCACATTGCTACTCATGCATCAGGTTCAAACGGAAAAGACATGGAGGAATGTGACTTGTCAATATATTTATTTTTAAAATGTGCTTTGAACTTTTGACAGGAAATGGAAGAATTTGTCCAGAGTTCAGGGGAACATGGCATTGTGGTGTTTTCTCTGGGCTCTCTTGTTGCAAACTTGACGGATGAAAAGAGTAACATCGTTGCATCGGCACTTAGCCAGCTTCCACAAAAGGTCAGTGTTCATGTTGTTTGGTAAAGAAAACAACAACAACAAAAAAGTTTTCTAGTGGACTTGTGAAAATGCTGTCCCAATTCCCTTAAATGACCTGTGAAATTGCATCCCTTTACAGCAAACACATTAAAGATTTTCTTTTCTTGAAATCTACTTAAATACATTAGAGTTGTGTAAGATGTTGAAGTTGTCCTTGTCTAATACAGTCATACCTTGGGTTACAGATGCTTCAACTTGCGTTTTTTCAGGTTACGGACCCGCCGAAACCCAGAAGTACCGGAATGGGTTACTTCTGGGTTTCGGCGGTCGTGCATGAGCAGAAGCGCTAAATCGCATTTTGCGCATGCGCAGAAGTGCCGAATTGCAACCCGCGTGTGCGCAGACGCGGCGTTGCGGGTTGCGAACGCTGCGGGTTCCGAACGTGCCTCCCGCACAGATCACATTCGCAACCCGAGCATCCACTGTAAATGTTGTGAGAGTTAATTATTGGTGCAGAATAATTCATAGAGAAGAAGATGGACGATGGAATTTGCTCTGGATAACTTTTAGTTTGTTTGTTTTCTTCCATTTTACCCCTATATTATGAATGTAGGAGTCATGGAAGCTTTCCTCTTTTTTTTCTAATCCAGGTTCTTTGGCGCCACAAAGGGAAAAGACCAGAAACTTTAGGCTCCAACACCAGGATTTATGACTGGATACCACAAAATGATCTTCTCGGTGAGGGAGACCTCATGCTTGTTGCAGTTATGGCTTCTATGCTGTGTTCTGCCAGTCCCTTGGAAATATCTTTCCTCCATCCTCACTTTCCTCACTCATGACAGCAATGAGCATTCTCCCCTTGTTCTATTCTGATCCATTCCTGATCACAGAATGGTAGTTGTCATGTATTCAGTGGTCTGTGTTTGCCTGAGCTTGAGTCCAGACTAGGGATTCTGAGCCCCTGAGTCCTGATTCGACACATGATAATCCAACCACAGAACATTTCAGGATTTGGGCCACTGCCATTGGCCCTTAAACTCTGAGTTATGATTCGCAGCTTAGAAGTTTAGACAGCCAATCATGTTGGGAGTAGCCCAGACATTCAGAAATGTACAGTGGTACCTCGGGTTAAGTACTTAATTTGTTCTGGGGGTCCGTTCTTAACCTGAAACTGTCCTTAACCTGAAGCACCACTTTAGCTAATGGGGCTTCCTGCTGCCGCCACGTCCCCGGAGCACGATTTCTGTTCTCATCCTGAAGCAAAGTTCTTAACCCGAGGTACTATTTCTGGGTTAGTGGAGTCTGTAACCTGATGCGTATGTAACCCAAAGTACCACGGTATATAAGCAGTTGCTCTGCCCCTGTTGTCCAGTTCTATTAGTTCAAAAAAGGTTCGTGCAGTTATTACTTTGCCTTGCTTCATGGCAACCCATCTACACTTCAGTAGTATCATAAAACTGTAGTGCTTTCTAGTCCAACCAGCAAGTTTACTCTGCTCCTGTGTTCTGTGCTGCCTGCTTCCTTGTTGAGGATATATCTATATGCAACGTTCAGGGATAGCATGGCATGTGGACTAAGCTCGAATGCTGTAGCTTAAGATCAATTATAATTTAACCATTTCATATCCAGTAAATTTTCCTCTTCCTTCTCCAGGACACCCCAGTACCAAAGCTTTTATAACACATGGTGGAACCAGTGGAATTTATGAACCTGTTTGTCATGGTATTCCTATAGTGGGGATTCCCATGTTTAGCAACCATTCCCATAACAGGAAGAGGCAGGGGAAACATGGGGTACACCCCAGGAAAAACCAAGCCCCCAGACAGTGCTAAACTTTTGGTACTTTGTGTTTTCCACTATTCAGGATACCAGAGACTGCAAACTCTCTCTGTTTTACAAAGCTGTTGCTGTGTGCTTGGCCAGGGTCAGCGCTGAGTTCTAGAAACATTAATATGTATAGTGAACTGCAATCTTCAGAGATTGCCTGACAGTTGGACTATGCTGGGCACTGCTGCTGAGACTCAATGCTAATAACCTATTTTATCATCCCATAGTCAACAGAGTCTCATCTTCTCCTTCCAGGACACCCCAAGACCAAAGCCTTCATAACACATGGTGGGATCAATGGGATTTATGAAGCTATTTACCATGGCGTTCCCACAGTGGGGATTCCCATGTTTGCTGACCAGCCCGACAATATTCAGCACATGAAGGCAAAGGGGATGGCTGTAGGGCTGGACATCCAGACAATGGAAGCCGAAGATTTAGTGGATGCTGTGAAGGCTGTTATTCTCAACGCCACGTGAGTCAATCGCAAACTCTCCTCTGAAAGTGAGAGATGACTAGTGGTCTCCATTAGTCTGCAGAATGCATGTGAGATTGCTTCAGGGCCAGGTGTATGGCAGCTTACCTGTGGAAATGGGCAGAAACCATGACAAGTGTCAAAAGCTGATTGCATGGTGATTCCCGCCCCCCACTCCAGTTGGGATAAATAAAGACACAGGACACCAGAATTTTAGGTTAACGGACGAAAAATGGCCACAACTTTATTGGTTACAGGTAAGAGCGGTATTGGCTTTAGGCATTGGTCCTATCAGATTATCCGGCATAGAACCGGAAAGGGATAACACCAACAGGAGGAGCCCCTGAGATGCACATCCCTAGGCGCTCCCCGAGGGGTCACCGCTCAGGAGCGCGCTTTAGGCCCTAGCCTCCATAGGTTTCGGAAGAGGCAACGCCCCCGGAATCCTCTACCCTTAAATATTTGGGGGAGGTGATGGCACTCCCCCCGACTCATCTGCATAATAATACCCCTACCAATGCCTAACCGCCAAAACCAAAGGCGTTGTGACGTTTTGCTACAAGGTAAGCGAAAAAACCAAATGGCTTTCAAAAACAGTGCCAATTAGCCAAGTGGAGAAACTCCTACCAGGCCCCTTGCAGCGACCAACTGAGGTCCATAGCAAAGTCTGAGGGAAAACCTCGAGGGAGGGTGGTATGACGCGGCCCAAGGATTCCCCTGATCGCACGGGACCGCAGCCAGCCCCGCACGGATGATGGTGGGCGTGAGCCCGCAACCCCCCATCCTTATGTTGGGAGTGGCTTTATGGAAAAGTATTGCTCCTTAGCACTGCGCCCGTTGTTGTTTTGCTAGAATTGCAAAATTTCCTAGAATTGCACAGCAGTCTACTTTACAGGGTTGCTGTATGGCAGGGGTCTGCAACCCGCGGCTCCTGAGCCGCATGTGGCTCTTTTACACCTTTGCCGCGGCTCCAGGGCGGATACTAGCGAGGGGAGGAGGCGCATTGTGCGCCCCAACACTCCCCACTGTGGCAGGCGATGTACTGGCTGTGACGTCGCATGGGGGCAGTGCGTGCGTTAGTTTTGCGGCTCTCAGTTTTTTTCCCTTCAAAAACAGGTCCGAGTGGCTCTTTTTGTCTTAAAGGTTGCAGACCCCTGCTGTATGGATAAATTCAAAATGGTGGTTGATTCAAAATGCTACTGTAGAAAGTAGGATGGTTCAAATCAATGTCCATAGTACCAAGGCATGTATTGCACCCTGCTTGCACACCTCACCCGGGCAAGTATGCGCCCACACATTGGATTTGCTGAAGATATGCATGTAAAGTCAGGTGCTCATATGCCTAAATATTGTGGTTCTGTCACAGATTTGCACCTCCTTTGATTTGTAGGTGTTTGCTTTTCATGACTCAAACCTGGTGACACACACAGTCCTCCCCCACTTCAAAATCAGGGACAGACAGGCTGAAAATATACTTTTAATTATTATCATTCTTTATTTATCAATTATTGAGTTTATATCCATTCCATCTTTCCCCAAAGGAGCTCAAGGTGGCATTCATGGGTCTTCTTCCCCCCATGTTATTCTCACAACAACCCTGTGAGGGAGTTGAGGTTGAGAGAGACAGTAATTGGCCCATGATCACACAGGGAATTTCATGGATCTGTGATGGTTTTGACTCTGATCTACCAGCTCCTAGCCCAGTTAATATGCCTCCACTTTACTGCACATTCTGGAAAGAGGGGAATAATCTTTTCACACAGGTCTGGGAATTTATGGGGGTGGGGTGGGGCAACTTATTAACAGCCCTGTGTGGCTCCTTTAAGACTAAGCTATGCAGGCTGCCATGCAGTGCATATGTTATATACTGAGTTGAATAGGATCCAAAAGGCAGCAGTCTTATTGGTCCTAGAGTAATAGGATTCAGAATGCAGCAGTCTGATTGGTCCACAGGAGCCACCCAATCCAGCTCCAGGTGGAAGGGAACCCGCAACCTGATTGGCCTACCGGAGAATCCCGGAATTAGCTAATCACGTGGGGCCCATTGTGTAAATAATGTATATAAGGCACTCATTCTGGGGGAACTTCCATTCCTCCTCACCGCTATGAGCTGAATAAAGAGCATGGAATCCACTTTCGACTCTATTTCAGCATACATATGGGGAAGCAATCCCCATAGAATTCAGTGGGGCTGCACTGGCTGTAAAAGAAGAATCAGGAAAAAGTTAGAGTTGGATAAAACCACTATAAAACTGTTTGATTTGAAATCAACCTGGCTTTCAGTTTGTTGATGTCTCTAGTAACCTTTCTCTTACTTCTTGGGTGTTAGCTCATATTACAGATGTATGATCTGTATCACTCTATTTGTTCTGTTGCTGCAGATTTGTCATCGCCTTTGGCTATTTATATGGGTTGAGTAATGTACAGTTTCTTTGGCATAAATCCACCCTAGACATTGCGATACCAACTTTGAACCAAGCTATGGCACTCAGGGCTTATCCACACTTCCTCTTGTCTTGCTGCTTTCCCCCACCCAAGAGAAAGCTGCTCTTTAGTGCTCAACTGGAGGAAACAGCAATTCCTTTTTCGCCCTTGATTGCCATTTGTTCTGATGCAGCTTTGTCACGCTGGCCATGTGACCCGGAAGTGTCTCCGGACAGCGCTGGCCCCTGGCCTCTTGAGTGAGATGGGCGCACAACCCCAGAGTCTGTCAAGACTGGCCCGTACGGGCAGGGGTACCTTTACCTTTACCTTTATCGCCAAAGAGTGAGTTTTCCCTTGAAAAGGAACGGGGCAAGGGGGAAACCGCTGGGACGCATGCTTTCTGGGCACGGCACAAGCAGAAGTGTGGATGAGCCCTTAGTTAGGTGCTAAGTTTTTATACAGCTGCAGTGTTTAAATGCCCCGTTTCACTGCAAAGTAGGAGGATAGAGAGAGGGTCCTAAGAGGTGGTGGCCCCACAACTTTTCTCCCAGCAGTGAAGCAACTGGATAGCAGGGACACCTTCTGAACCAAAGTAAGACACATTTTCAGTTTAGTTAGATGCTAAGCATTGCGGAGGGACGCGGGTGATGCTGTGGGTTAAACCACAGAGCCTAGGACTTGCCGATCAGAAGGTCGGCGGTTCGAATCCCCGCGACAGGGTGAGCTCCCGTTGCCAGGGCCAGGACCAGGGCAAATAACGAGACCCAGTCTTACAGCTGTGAAACATAGCAGGTGCTGCTAGGTTGTGTTAATTAAGCTGTGTCAGCATTTGGGCATAGTATATAAGGAGCAGCACCTAGCTCTCTCATTACCCTGGAGGATGGGTTGGTGGTTGGGTCATGTTTGTTGTTATGTTTAGTGTAAAAGGAGTTTTGTTTTTGTTATTAAAACCTTGTTAAAGTTATTTTTGAGTTCCTTGTCATGCATGGTCTCCCCAGCAAGCTCTCTGCAGTGCTACTAAACGGCAAATAGCCAACATCTTTGGCTCCTGCCAACCAAGCAGTTCGAAAGCACGTCAACGTGCAAGTAGATAAATAGGTACCACTCCGGTGGGAAGGTCAACGGCGTTTCCATGCACTGCTCTGCTTCGCCAGAAGCGGCTTAGTCATGCTGGCCACATGACCCGGAAGCTGTACGCCGGCTCCCTCGGCCAATAAAGCGAGATGAGCGCTGCAACCCCAGAGTCAGCCACGCCTGGACCTAATGGTCAGGGGTCCTTTACCTTTACCTAAGCATTGCAGTTGTACAAATACTTAGGTGCCCACGATATCTTTGCAAGGGAGAAGGATGGAGAGAAAACCACAACTGGTCAGGCCCCTGGCACCTCATTGTCCACACCCCTATGACTCCTTGGCAGCCCTGCCAGGTCCATCAGGACTCATTGCCACTGCTTACTAACAGGCTTTGTTGCAATATTTCCGAAATATTAATCTGGGCAGGATATTGCCTTCAGTTAAGCAGCTGTAACATTAGCAATAAGTCACTTTCGGATCTTGAATGGAAAACAGTAGGCAAGTTTTAATGCTGCTTAAAAGTTTCCAGAGGTGTGCCCATGTGGGTGTGTTGCAACAAAAGGCTAACCAATTGATCATGGTGACATAATAAAGGTGTTGATTTTGAATTTTGGGGGTAATCATCAAGGACTTTAATGCTACAGTGCTTGCTAAACTGAAATCAAAAATTGAGTTCTGGTCCTATCTCCAGGGGCGTAGGAAGGGGGCGGAGCGGGGAGGGGGGGCACCATGGAGGGGAGTGAAAAATTATCAAGGAACAATTACTGCCCTACTAGGGCGGTTCATAAAAAACTTTTTTTGAAAATGCCTGCTCCAAAGGTCTTATCTTAGTACACTAGGGATTATAGAGCTATATATGAAATTTCATGCATATCTGTTAATATCTTGACCCTCCTCCATGAAAATAGCTTTTTACTTGGCCGTTTTCCTATGTCTTGAAGGCTGAAATTTCAATTCAGTGGAGCCCTTCCTGTTCCCAACCCTAACCCTGCGGAAAGCCATCTAATTAGACTTTAATTTGATTTTGACTTGTTTTTAGGAAGTAATTTAATTATTGTTTGATTTTATACCAGTGTTATGTATCTGATGTTAGCCGCCCTGAGCCCGACTTTGGTCAGGGAGGGCGGGATATAAATAAAAGTTTATTATTATTATTATTATTATTATTATTATTATTATTATTATTCCTTTGTAATAAAATATGAAATAACATAAAACCATTTTTGCAGGCAAAAAAAAATATCAACGGGGGGGGGGGGGTGACAATAAATTTTATGCACTGGGTACCACCTGACCTTCCTACGCCTCTGCTTATCTCAATTTGTTTTTATTTCTCTCCCCCACTCCCTTCCCTCCAGATATAAGGAAAACGCGTTAAGGCTATCACAGATCCACCATGACCAACTGTTAAAGCCGCTGGACCGGGCTGTCTTTTGGATTGAGTTTGTCATGCGCCACAAAGGTGCCAAGCACTTGAGAGTAGCTGCCCATCACTTGACCTGGTACCAATATCACTCCTTGGATACCATTGCCTTCTTGATTGGTTGCATGGCACTCTTCACATTCATTGCTGTCAAATGCTGTTTGTGCTGTTTATTGTATTGTCGGAAACGTGTTAGGATCATTATGAAGACGAAAACAGAATAGTTTCTCTTGGGACTCAGCCATTGTTGTGTGCCCTTTTATGGAATCTGCTTCCAAAAGTGCTAAGCATTTTCAGCTGTTTAGAGAAGGTTTTAATGTTTGGCGTTTTATCATGTTTTTAATATTCTGCTGGGAGCTGCCCAGAGTGGCTGGGGAAACCCAGCCAGATGGGCGGGGAATTAATAATAATAATTTATTATTATAGCAATGCTCAGCTGAAGCCAGCCTTAACAACCCTCCATTCAGCAGTGGAGAGAGGCGAGTTGTAGGTATTCACAGTGCTTTTTTCTGCTACCCTTGATGGCAGCCTCATTTCCTGTCAGGGTGTTTCCTGAGTCTCAGACAGAAGCGAGCGTTTAATGTGTGAAGTAGGAGTTGGAATCTAGCACGGTGATTGGTCAGTTTTGTTGTTACCACCTAAAATAGCGACTTCACTTCCTTTCCCAGTGTAATGCATGTTCTTTGTACTTTTGTCCATTTAATGTATTTATTTCCCCCGATTTGAACTATAAAATGGTGATTTTCAAAATGAGAGTACCCCTAAACTTTTTTTTTTAAAAAAAGAAAAAAAAGCACTGGGTATCCATAATGGTTTGCTTTAGGGTTACTCCCCCCACTTTAAGATTATTCTATAAAAATAAAGGTCCAGAAAATGCAACATAATAAGGTGGTAATGTAAAAGAAATGTAATAGTGATGCAGAAAAAGAATCCATGGCTGCAGCTTTTAAGCTGTAAATGGCTTGGCTGTACTGCTCAGAATACAGCTCAATTTTTTAATAAATTAAATAAAAGGATCAAGGCTCATTAACAAACTATCATATGGTTTTGCTATCTGAAAAAGACAAAATAAAGTTAAATCGCACCGTCTCAACATGGGCATAAATACTCCTCCCTTCCACTACTGCAGCAAATACAATACACGGATAGTGAACTGAAGATTGCATCTCTGTAGTAGAGCAATCTCCCAGGTTAAATCTGGTAGACCTGCGAGAGAACCCGGTCTCAAAGCCAGGCCAGCAGCCCACGCAGGCAATACCAAGCTGTCTTTTTCCATATAAGACAGTATTTGACATTCCTTTAATGGTGCTTTTGTGACTATCCTCATGAGATACGGTGTCAAAATACTGCTCTGCATTCCATGTTTGGTACAAGCCAATAAGGAATCAGGGCAGGGCATTTTCAGTGGTGGCCCCAATGCTTTGGAATTCTTTGTCTCAGGAGAACTTGACAGGTCTATCTTCCTTGCTTGCAGAAGCACAGAGATTCGGGCACGCAGTAAAACAGCAAGATCCATCTCATTCATTCTCTCCTCTACTCCCCGTCCCCATGAATACACTAGCCTGTGCTGGTTTTACATATAAGCTAAACAAGCTATAGCTTAGGGCCCCACTCTCTTGCCCTCCCCTCAATTTCACTATTAATATAAAGGTAAAGGGACCCCTGACCATTATGTCCATTCGTGACCGACTCTGGGGTTACGGCGCTCATCTCGCTTTATTGGCCAAGGGAGTCGGGGTACAGCTGCCGGGTCATGTGGCCAGCATGACTAAGCCACTTCTGGCGAACCAGAGCAGCGCATGGAAACACTGTTTACCTTCCCGCCAGAGTGGTACCTATTAATCTACTTGCACTTTGAGGTGCTTTCGAACTGCTAGGTTGGCAGGAGCAGGGACCGAGCAACGGGAACTCACCCCGTTGCGGGGATTCAAACTGCTGACCTTCTGATCGGCAAGGCCCTAGGCTCTGTGGTTTAACCCACAGCTATATACTTCTTAATTGTATTTCAGTTCAACAATTACTTTGATTAAATACTTATTTTGTTGTGTGCAAATGGCTTTAGATACCTATTAGGTCCATAAATCACCATATCGCATATCTTCAACACAAAAAACAGCAACAATTTGTTGTTGGCAAAGGACAGCTGGACATATAAAGGGCCCCATTACCTTCAGGAGCTTAGGGCCTCATCAAATCTAAATCTGGCCCTGGGCACACGCATGTAGTAGAGTTATGATTGCATTGCATCATGGACTTAGGGGTCTCAGAGTCCCATGCAGAGATGAGCAGCAAAAGCCGAACCCCAATTTTGGCATCAGTCAGAAAGCTGGCTAATACGCTCACAAGGTTTGGGTGGCAATAATAGTAGTATACCAGTATATTTTTTTACAGTGAGTAGAGAATAAAATTGTCTGCCACAAATCTAGGTTGTTGTATTGCTTGCTCGCTGGTGGCTGCTTAAGCAGTTGGAAACAATGAATAATAACTGCCAGTAAAAAACATAATTGTGGAGCTGACTGCCTATGATAATACAGTACAGGACTGTGTGCAGTGTATTCACAACACAACACAGTGCTAACACAGACAGACAAGGAATACTGAACACAGCTATAAAAAAACAACTCACAAACTACACCTAAATGCTAAAAGCCAAAAGAGTTTTCTGTAGCATTTATGCCACATATTTATTTATTTAAATATATTTAAAAGCATTTACAGTGGTTTTGCTTCAGGTTAAGAACTTTGCTTCAGGGTGAGAACACAAATCGCGCAGCAGTGGTGCAACAGCAGCAGGAGGCCCCATTAGCCAAAGTGGTGCTTCAGGATAAGAACAGTTTCAGGTTAAGAACGGACCTCCGGAACGAATTAAGTACTTAACCTGAGGTACCACTGTATCATAGCTGTCAACTTACAGATTTGAAAATAAGGGACCAGCAGCCAAAATAAGGGACCTGCAGCTTCACCTGTTCCAGGCACTTCAGTCTTCCTGTCCTCCTGCAGTCTGGTCAGACTCATGCTGGTAGCTTCGAGAACACTGTCCAACCAACTTTGTAACCAGAGGTTCAACTGAATAGAATCTGAATCACATGCACCACAAGGCCTATGCAGCCTCAACTTAAGATGGCTCCCCGGCCTGGCTTTGCACTGCAAAGTTTGCAGCAGCACGTGCAACAAAATGGCGCCCAGCATTCAAAAGCCCCCTCAGCTTGCATTAACTAGCCACACACAAGGCAATGCAAGCTCCACCCCCCAGTCGTTCTTAGACTTCTTATTGGGTGAGCAACACAGCCAAGCAACACAGTTGGAGCCTCCCTCCTCCCTGGCCGGCAGAGAGGGAGGGAGAGGAGCTGCTTCCTTTGAAATTTAAGGGACATTTAAGGGACATCCATCAATAAGGGACAGCAGCGGGACATGGCGCTGGAATAAGGGACTGTCCCTTCAAATAAGGGACACTTGACAGCTATGCACTGTATTGTATTTAAGATTAGGAAGCTCTGATTTATAGAATGGGGATGATAAAGATAACATGTAACCTTAAATATGTAATATGGGAGAGTATACAGTGGTGGCCTCCAGCTTCTTCCAAAAACACCCCCAAATGTGGGAAAGGGGTGCAATGCTCTTCACTGCCAGAGAGGCCGAGATTAAATGCTGACCACCAATCATGGCTCAGCCAGAAGAGCCTGACTCTTAACCTCAGGGTCATGGGTTGGAGCCCCACTTTGGCCGACAGATTCCTGCATTGCAGGGGGCTGGATTGTCCCTGTGGTCCCTCCCAGCTCCACAATCCCATGATGCTAAAGGGAGAGTTAAGAGCCCAAGCTCTGCCACAAGCTCCATAGCGGCAGCAACACCCCTTCTGCTATTCTTTCGTTGGGACCCCTAAGCGATGGACACACTATCAAAGGCTCATTGGCATGGATAGCCAAGGCCATCGCTACCAACAACGCTCTTTGGAAAACAGGACAGTGGATGGGAAAGGCCTCCTTAGAGGACCGCACAGTAAACTGGGTGCAAGATAGTACAGAGTCAGAAGTGGCCCTTGGCTGCACATCTGATTAAACCTGTGGGGCCTGATTCAGCCAAGTGAAAGGAAAGCGGAAGGCTGCTTCTGTGGGGAAAGGGATGGGCAGGAAGACGAAGATCCCACCCTCTTCTTCTGCAAGGGGAATAACTAACAATATAGGAGCAAAACACAGAGAGTGAATTTTTCACAGCTCCACAGTTGTTGTTGTTGTTTGAGTTTATTTATTGAACTATTTAAGCATGCAAAATAGGGCACGGATGTAAGGGTGGATGGGTCCAAGTAGGCATGATGGAAGCAACAGTATTTGTTCCTTAAGTGTGTCTGCCACATTTACATGTGAGGAAGCCAGAATCTAGGAGCAATCCAACAGAATCAGAAATCTAGCCACTACTGTCTGCATTACTGACACACATCTAAAGAAGCAGGCAAGTTTGGGCACTTTGAAGTCAGTGGTTTTTATTCAAGCAATGTTCCCAGTTGCACCTCAGCTGTGTCGTATCTACAGGAAACTGACAAGAATAGACCCACATCTCATGTCATTCTGGACTCCTTCGGGAGAAAGGGTGAAATATAAATTCAATAAATAAAATAATTATAAGTGAGTGTCCGGCTTGCAGACGTTCTTTGGAAGCCCAACATCTGACATGGCTTCCTTCTGAGTGCAGGAAGCTCCTGCAGCCAATCGGAAGCCGTCCCTTCCCTCCCCCCTCCCTTCTAGAACCCGCCACTCTCAACCAACTCTCAACCGCCTCCTCACCAACATTCAGACTCTCAAGGAAGGAGAGTTGCTTTCAAGTCTGCTGTACTGCTTTCCAAACCTGACCCTGCTCTACTGCTCCACAATGAGTGAGCTTCGCAAAGGTGAGAACCTGGAACCCCACAGGATTACAGAATTGTAGAATTGGGAGGGACCCTGAGGGTCATCTAGACCAACCCCCTGCAATGCAGGAATCTCAGCTAAAGCATCCATGGCAGATGGCCATCCCACCTCTGCTGAAAAACCTCCTAGGAAGGAGAGTCTACTGCCCACTGAGGGATTTCTTCCCACTGTCAAACAGCTCTTGCTGTCAGAAAGTTCTTCCTGAAGCTGAGTTGGAACCCCCTTTCTTGTAACATGAATTCACGGCATCAGGTCCTAAGGGCCTCTGGAGTAGGAGAAAACAAGCTTTCTCCCTTCTCCCCGTAATGGGCCTTGAGATATTGAGAGGGCTGCATGGTGTGGCTCTCATATCTATGTCCTGAGGGACATGGTTTCTCTGTCCCTTTGCTCCCCCCCCCCCGCAGAATTGCAAGGGGTCAGTGCATCTGGCTGGTAAGAAGATGGTCGGAGTTTGGAGCCCAGCCGGGGCTGGCTGTGGGCAGGATATTTTCTGTTGTGAATTACTGGTTGGTAACTTCCTCTGTTTTTATTTTCCTTTCTGTCTCACAGGTTCTCAGGCAGGAAGGCAGAAGCAGAAACAAATATCCCTGGACATTGTGGTATGTTAATTCCTTGGGGAATTCGTCTCCCACATATTTATTTATTTATTTATATTTATATACCGCTTTATATTTTTAATAAAAATCTCAAAGCGGTTTACAGCATAATAAATCAATAAATCAACAAAACAATAGCTGGGCGATGCTCCTCCAGCCTCAGGAGGAGCCTCTTCAGTAGGGCTGGCTGGTGGGTCTGGGCCTCGCCCCCCCAGGCCAGGTGGAAAGGGCCTTGCAGGGAGCGGCCTTCGCTCCCCACCTGCCCCCTATGTCCCTCCGCTGGCTGGCTGTCCCCTGTTGTGGCTGGGGGGAGAGAAAAAATGGAGTGAGATCTGCCCCAGAAGAAAATCTTTGGGGAGGGCCCACGGGACCCCTGTCCCCTAGAGTGGATGCCTATGGCAGGAGAGTAAAATGTCCTTCTTCCTTTGCAGGGCCGTGGTTTGGAAGCGCCGGTCAGGGCTCCGGCCAAGCAGCAGCCCAGCGGTGCCACGTCCAATACCAGCATCTACAGGTATGCTGTGCCCTTCTGTGGCAGGGCTGGGGCAGTCTGAGGATGGCACGGCCAGTGCGCTCACACTGGGCTATTGACTCATAAGAAAAGGTTTTCGATAGAGGGTGAATTGAAAGGGTGGAGGGTTGGAGGAGAGGCAGAAAGAAGAGCTCATTTGTCCGTGGCTAGGGGGTGTGATCTGGACGGTTCTCCAGGGGCGCAAGATCACCCAGCTACGGCTCTGCGTATAGGGTGCCCTGGACATTTGAGAGCCCAAAGTTGGCCCTTGGTTGGGCACAGTTCCAGATTAAAACCTGTGGAGGCCCCATGGCAGTCAAAATATCCCTGGGCTCCTTGCAACTCATATCCTGATACGTTTTTGATTTTAGCAACCAACAATAATTAATAGGCAAAACAAACAGTACTTTTTCTGATCCGTTGTTGCCTGGCCCATAGGCCTACTCTGTCCATTGAATAATCAGGCTCTGTTGGAGATCAAGCCCAGAATTCTCCCTGTCCCCACCCCCATCATACTAACTGAGCTTGTTTCTTCCTTAGGCGAGAGGCCGGCCAGAACAAAGGGGGAAAGGCTCCCAGCTCAGGTAAGTGGAAATGCCAACTGAGTGCCCCATATTCTAGGAATGTTTTCTTCCCTTGTCCCCCACCCTCATGCCCCAGACTGGGGCTAGCATGGCAGGGAGCCAGGCGCCTGCTCATGTTTTTTTTTCTTTGCAGTGTGGGAGCCTTTCCCCAACACCTATTTTGTTCTGGCCAAATCCCTGGAGAGACGTGGCGGACATCAGGTACGAGGGCAGAGGGAATGAAGGGATCCTTGTGAAACATCTTTTGGGAGTCCCACCTGTGGCTTCCATTCTCATATGATGTCCTTCTTCCTTCACAGGGCCACGCCTCCAGGGATGAGGCTCCAGCGCCGGCTCCCGGAATGAAGAACCGAGCAACATCCCGGCGGTTCCCGGCTGTCGTCCCTCGCGGCGCGTCCCCACTGCCCCTCCTCTGTACGGGCATGGCTCCATCCCGGCCCGGTTTGGCACAGAAGCAGCAGCCAAAGTTTCCTCCCATTAAAACAGCTTCTCAGGTGAGGGAGGAGACTTTGGCTGTTGCTTCTGTGCTAGGCCGGTCGGACGCCCGTACGGTGGAGAAGTGGGGAGCCCTGATAAGATCAGGTAAGTGGAAATGCCCCCTTCCCAGGTCCCCCACCCTCCTGCCCCAGACTGGGGCTAGTGTGGCTGGGAGACAGGAGCCTTCTGATGTCTCTGTTTGTTTTGCAGCGAGGGAGAAGTTCAGCCGTGGAACCGCCACATTCCTCCGGGAGGGACTGGAGCCCAGACGATGGCCTCTCGCCCCTGAGGTAATGGGACAGAGGGGAGGAGGGGGGCCCTAGGAAACACACAAGGAGGGCCTGCGGGATCAGGCCAAGGGCCCATCTGGTCCAGCCTCCTCTTATCCCAGGGGCCACCCAGATGCCACTGCGAAAGCAGCCAACAGGATTCGATCCCAAGAAGCAGTGCTTCAAAGCTCCCTTCTTTCTTGCAGGATCTCGATCGTGCACCGCTGTGGCTGTTGCCCAAGCCTCCCCCCAAAAGACCAGGTAAGAGGAAGGGAACCTCTGCATGAGGCGGGGAGAAGGCTGGGGGGCTTCCGACAGGGGTTGCTTCACTACATCTCCCATTGTCTTTGACGACTGTCCTTTCCCCCCTTCTTTTTTTTATAAAAAAACCACAGGTTGAGGCGAATTCCAGAGCGTTTGGATCTCAGCTGAAGGACTGTATTGCGGTTTCTGATTTGTCAGCTGCTGAAGCATTTGAAAGCTGTGATGTGATAAATAGAGGTTTTACAAATGTGAAGAGCAAACTTTCCCCTGTTCATCCTTTGGACACACCGGGTAATTTTGTTGTTGTTGTTGCTAAATCAAGAGAAGATGAATTTTTCTACTCTGAGAAATATTCCGGGGCTGCATGCACCGCTGAAGCTGCAGATGGAATTCCAAGCAGTGAAGCAGCTCCAGCATCTTCCTTCCTAGTTCTAACTTGTCCCTGGATCTCTGGAAAGGCAACTGTGACTGCATTGGTTTTGAGGATATTTTGAACGACCCGGCACAGAGTGAAGGAATGGGAGATCCTCATCTTTTGGTTGAACACAAACTTGGTTTCGTACAATGCACACATCCTCCATCCTTCTGTTCATGAAAATATTTCTTACCTGTCTCCCTGTGAGTTCAAGTAAACCATCTAAACAGTAGTTGTACAGCACTTGTTTTGATACACCCCTTCCAGGCAGAGATTGCCAAGTTTATGTCCCTGATAATCAACACCTTTTACTCCAACAAGGAAATATTTATGCAGGAGATCATTTCCAACGCCTCTGATGCACTGGACAAGATCCGCTATAAGAGTCTGACAGATCCCTCAAAGCTGGAACGTGGCAAAGAGCTGAAGACAGATATCATTCCCAATCCCCATGATCGCACCCTCACCTTGGTGGACACCGGTATTGGCATGACAAAGGCAGACCTTATCAACAATCTGGGCACCATTGCGAAGTCTGGCACCAAAGCCGACTTCATGGAAGCCTTGCAGGCTGGTGCAGACATCTCCATGATTGGACAGTTCGGTGTGGGCTTTTACTCTGCTTACCTTGTGGCTGAGAAGGTTGTGGTTACTACCAAGCACAACGATGATGAAGAGTATGCCTGGAAGTCATCCTGCAGGCGGCTCTGAGGTGGTGTACATGACAGAGCCCATTGATGAGTATAGCGTCCAGCAGCTGAAGGAATTTGTTGGCAAGACCTTGGTGTCTGTCACCAAAGAAGGGCTGGAGCTGCCAGAGGATGAGGACGAGAAGAAGATGATGGAGGAGAACAAAGCCAAGTTTGAGAACCTGGAGAAGAAAGTTGAAAAGGTGACGGTCTCAAACAGGCTGGTCTCCTGGCCCTGCTGTATTGTCACCAGCACCTATGGCTGGACCGCCAACATGGAAGGTATCATGAAGGCCCAGGCCTTGCGAGACAACTCCACCATGGGCTACATGATGGCCAAGAAGCACCTGGAGATCAATCCTGACCACCCCATTGTAGAGACACTGCGTCAGAAGGCCGAGGCAGACAAGAACGACCAGGCCGTCAAGGACCTTGTGGTGCTGCTCTTGGAGACAGCACTGCTTTCCTCTGGCTCCTCCTTGGAGGATCCACAGACTCACTCCAAGCGTATCTCTAGGATGATCAAGCTGGGGCTCAGGATTGAGGAAGATGAGGTTGCTGCTGAAGAGCCTAGTGCCGCTGTCTCTGAAGATATTCCCCCTCTGGAAGGAGACGAGGATGCCTCACGCATGGAGGAGGTGGATTAAAGAGAGGGCGCTGACCTCCCCCCTCTCTTGCCCCCATCCATTCCCTGCACCATCGCCTTGCTCAGGAAGACTGGCTCGAGCAGTGCTCTGGCATGCCTTCGTAAGCAGTCTCTCACTACCTTCCTGTAGCCAGTGTGACAAGGGGTCTCCACACCTATCTGATCTGTCTTTCTGCTGCTTTAGGGGAAAGGGACAGGCCCACTGGTTTGAGGTTTTCCCTCCCCCCATGTGGGTTTTATCCTTTTTCTGCTGGGCCACCAAGCATCCATCCTACCATAGCTGAGGTGAACACAGTGAATGTCCTCCCCTCTAATAGAGCAGTGAGTTGGCTCCTTGTCTCCCTCCCTCACTGCTGCCCTTTGTCCTCAGAGAGCCGGGACTTGTACTCTTGTTGGCTGTTTGTATTTGGTTTTGTTTTACTGGAATTAAAATAACAAAGAATGTGGTTTACCTTGATGAAAACAAGGCACATTAAAGGCTTCAATCTATTACTTTCATTCTGTGTTTACTGTCAGTACAAATGTCGTGTAATTGTTGCCTGTGGCTTCTAAAAGCAGGCCCTCCAACATTTCTCCAGTGAGAATAGGGATGTCCCATTCCATCATGATAATTTTACTATTTATACCCTACTCATCTGATTGGGTTGCCCCAGCCACTCTGGGCATCTTCCAACATATATAAAAACATAATAAAACATTAAACTTAAAAAAAAAAACCCTTCCCTATACAGGATTGTCTTCAGACAGCTCGGGGTTTGGATAACTCCATACCCTCCAACATCTCTCCAATGAAAATAGAGACATCCTAAGGAAAAGTGGGGCATTGTGGGATCAAATCAGAAACCGAGACGGCTTCTCCAAATTAGGGATGTGCCTGGAAAACAGGGACGCTTGGAGGGTCTGTAAAAGCCATCAGCATGTAGCAGCAGCCACACCCCAGGAAAGGCTTTGACCAGCCAGCTAAAGCAAGTGAGGGTAACCAATGGTTCTCAAACCCTCAGAGAGTTAATACAGAGACAGGCTCTGGTGGATTGAGCAGAGGAGAGCAATTGTGGTTCCAGTAGTCTGCAGGTACTGTGGAGGGAAGTGAGGGGCAGAGGGGGCTTGTCGGCCTGTCATGGCCGCCCATCTCAGAGAAGAAAAACCCTGATTTTAAATCTCCACTGCATGCATGCATGTATGTGTGTGTGTGTGTGTTGCATATATGATGGAAATCTTGAAACGGCTCCCAATACTGGTGTCACCTCAAATCTGGTTTTATTTTTTGGGGGAGACATGTCTCAAATTAGTTCTATGCCTCCTACTGACGCAGGTGGCACTGTGGTCTAAACCACTGGGACTCGTGGGCTTGCCGATCGGAAGGTTGGTGGTTTGAATCCCCGCGACAGGGTGAGCTCCTGTTCCTCTGTCCCAGCTCCTGCCAACCTAGCAGTTCAAAAGCACACCAGTGCAAGTAGATAAATGGGTATCACTGCAGCGGGAAGGTAAATGGCATTTCCGTGTGCTTTGGTTTCCGTCACGGTGTCCCATTGCGCCAGAAGCGGTTTAGTCCTGCTGGCCACATGACCTGGAAAACTCTGTGGACAAACGCCGGCTCCCTTGGCCTGAAAGCAAGATGAGCACCACAACACCATAGTTGCCTTTGACTGGACTTAACCATCCAGGAATCCTTTTCCCTTTTCCCTAATGCCTCCTACTATATCAACTTCCAGTAAAGTTTTCCAGTTTTTGAGGCTCCATCAATTCTTTCCACAGTATGTTCCTCCTATCTCTCAAGAGTGAGGAAGTAATAGAGTTGTCTATAACACTCTTCCATTTTCTTCTAGTCATGAGGGTGGGGTACTGAGAGGGGCCTCACGTGCCATAGCCTAGGGCCTTTCTTCATCTAAATCTGGCCCTGAGCGGGACCCACACTAAGTTAATAAATGGAGGGAGGAGGTGGGGGAAGAAATACTATATCTATTCTATCCCCCCATTTTTTTTATTAATTTCCCAAATTTATAACAAACAAAATAATTTTTTATAACAAATAAAAAACATTAGAATATAAAGAACAAACAAACATTCATTTATCCTCACTGTTAAATTCCCGATTTTGTTATCATTGTTAAATGACTTCCTCAAATCCCCCTAGCTGGGTTTCCATATAGGTCATTGTAGCAGTTTTCCAATACTACTTTTAAATAAAATTAACTTAATCGATTAACATCTGTCTTTCTTTTCAAATTATCTTCTGTCCATAATGTTATACAATTTAACATGTTTAACTCCTAGGCCAATTTGGTACTTACAAGTAATTCTAGTTATATTATCTTCGAATATTTAGCTAAATAGTCCTTAAATTTCTTCCATTCTTCTTGGTACTCCTCCTCTTTCTGATCGCGGATTCTTCCAGTCAGGTCAGCCAAATCCAAAAAGTCCATCATCTTCATCTGCCGTCAGTGGCGTAGCGTGGGGGGGCAGGGGGGGCCGGCCGCACCGGGCGCAACATCTGGGGGTTAGGGTTAGGGTGCGCAAATCCACGGGTTAGGGGGCGCAAATCCATGGGTTAGGGGGCGCAAATTACTTGCCTTGCCCCGGGTGCTGACAACCCACGCTACGCCACTGTCTGCCATTCCTCCTCTGTTGGTAATTCTTGGAAATAATATATCTATTCTTAAGCAAAGAGGATGTGTGGTGATTCTTTGGAAGCGCAGATCTCTTCTCACTTGGAGCAAGAAGAACACAACAGACTTCTTAAATTTAGGGGTCTTTTATACCCTTTTGGTAAAGGCATACCAATGGAGAAGGGACAGAGACCTTGAGATGAGCAGTTAGTTTTATCCTGCCTTTGAATTTATCTTAGAATTTCCTCCCTGCTTCTCACCTCACCCGTCTTGCTAATTAAGTGTTTGAATTAAAGCCATCCTGGTGGCCTCTGGCTGAACAGGCTATCCTTTGTTTGCTCTCTGGCAGTTAAATTTCCTTGAGTTGGCTGATGAGGCTGATTTCAGGCTTGCACCAAGCTCACGATGGAGAATATCATGCCATATTGAAGTTATATCAATCTTTCTTACTTATGCTATGATCTACAGCACTTTAAGCAACTTTTGGGGAAAGGAGAAATCTGGTTCTTTCAAAAGTACATTTTTTTTAAAAAAAAATGTGTGGTACAGTTTCTAACTCTTTACTTTCCACACGGACAAACAGTATATATAAAATGCTGTTGTGGTTCGAGGACCCGATCCCCGCGTAATGGAATGAAAACACAAGGACACGTGATATAAGGTTAATGGGCAATAAAAGGCCACAACTTTATTGATTACAGCAAGTGAAAAGGTATTGGCTTAGGCATTGGATTACGTCAGCTGACTCCACCCCCTCAGAGAGGGGTGAGTCTAAAACAGGGGGGTTTATTCACCAGTAGGTGGAGCCTGTTGATGCTAATCCAACTATAAGCTCTCCCCTGATGTCACCGAGGGTCGTGCCATGGCCTCCCGCCAAGCAGGCATCGGACAGAATACACGACCGCCGGATTCCTTTAACGGAATACCCAAAAATTGAAGGCGCAGGCGATGGCCACACCTAGCCCTTCAACACACCACAACACATTATTCCAATGCAGGAGGAGAGTCTTTAAGCCTTCCTTTCAAAGCAGTGTAAACGCTTGTCTATATTTTGGGGAAAACATTTACCTCAAATAATCAGTGCATGCTCCTTGTGGCTCCATGTGATATACTTGATTTCTGGCTTTAGTTTTGGCAATAAAAGGTAAAGGTACCCCTGACTGTAAGGTCCAGTCACAGACGACTCTGGGGTTGCGCGCTCATCTCGCTCTATAGGCTGAGGGAGCCGACGTTTGTCCGCAGACAGCTTCTATGTCATGTGGCCAGCATGACTAGCTGCTTCTGGCAAACCAGAGCAGCGCACGGAAACGCCGTTTACCTTCCCGCTGGAGTGGTACCTATTTATCTACTTGCACTTTGATGTGCTTTCGAACTGCTAGGTGGGCAGGAGCTGGGACTGAACAACGGGAGCTCACCCCATCACAGGGATTTGAACTGCCAACCTTCTGATCAGCAAGCCCTAGCTTCTGTGGTTTAGACCACAGCACCACCTGCGTCCCCAGTTTTGGCAATAGTAACACACAATTTTTGAGACATGTGTTGAGGGTTTCCACCAATTCCAAATAAGCAGTTACTGAGCCACAATGCTAATTCTGGAGATTACAGAATAAGTTCAATCAAAGCAGGGAAGCCTTTTCAGTTAAAAAATTAAATATGAAAGGAGATTGGATAACCTATAGAGATTTGTTGAAAGAAGACAATAACATAATCAAAATCAGACCTTATGAAGAACTAAAACCTAGATTGTCAGGATGGATGGAATATCACTGTAATGGTTATAGGGGTTGCTCCTGCCTAGGTTGCCTGGTTAAACCTTTTCTGTCTGGACAGCCCTTCACTTCGTGGCTGTTTCAGTCGCTAGCAGAATCCGTCAGTGGGCGTTTCTTGAACCTCTTCCAGCAAAGAAGTTCTTTGACGCCAAGTCTCCGCCTACTCTCCCTGCGCGGAAGTCTTCTGCGCAGGGTGGGTGTGGGCAGCGGAGGACCCGTGCTCTCCCCGCTGGTCTCCGGCGAGGAGTCCTGGAGCCCCCTCGCCGATTCCCCCATCTGCCCCCCTTTATCCCTGGTGTTACGCTGATTTCCTTCCCCAGCCGATGAGCTGCCTCTCTCCCTGATGGGCCCTTCTCCAGCATCGCTTGGGAGCCTTGCCTCCGCCTCTGGCTCCCATGGCAGTTCCCTGACAATCACCATATTAATGATCTATTCCTTAAAGATTAAAAAAAATATATGGATTTAATCATAATAGATCAATACTGGAGACTGGTGTATTACAAGGTCATACAAAGATTTTGTCTAAAGTATATGAATTTTTGTTGGAATGGCATACAAAAGATGAAGATATTAAGGAGGTCATGATTAAGTGGGCAATGGACCTAGGATATAATACCGAGTATGAGAAATGGACAAGACTATGGAATTTAGGAATAAAATTTACCGCATCCATGACCTTAAAAGAGAATTTGTTAAAAATGATGTATAGGTGGTACTTAACACCCAACAAACTAGCAAAGATGTACAAAATGAAAAATAAGAACTGCTGGAAATGCGCTGTAAAAGAGGGAAATTTTCTCCACATGTGGTAGTTGTGTGACAAGGGGAAGACTTTTTGGGATAGTGTGTATAGTGAGTTAAAAAAGATATTTAGGTACACTTTTTATAAAAAGCTGGAGGCATTTTTGCTAGGAATGGATGGAGAGGACATTAAAAAGGAAGATCAGAAATTCTTCCTGTATGCCACAACAGCAGGAAGAGTACTCCTCGCACAGAGATGGAAACAACAGGATATTCTGACAATTGAAGAATAGCAACAGAAAGTATTGGAGTATGCGGAAATAGCAAGGCTAACAGGAAGAATCTGACAGCAGGACGATGAGAAATTCCAAAAAGAATGGTCTAAATTTATGGTATACTTAGAGAAAACTGTACATAAATAAAGACACTCACAGGACTGAAATAAAACTCATAACGTTTATTGTATACATTTGGTTACACCACAGGATGTAATGCTGTAATATAATAAGGAATGTATGTCTAAAGTATAATACAAAAATTATTAAGAAATTATAGATATTTATAGAATGTATATATAGTAATCACGCTTAAGTAAGAGCAATGTAGAGATGCCAGAAGAGGGGTGGAGGGAAGTTAATTTGGGTAAGATATAGACTGAAAGGAGAATAATATTGTTAAGCTGTATTGTGTTTAAGATATTTGGAAAAAATTAATAAAAATTATTGGGGAAAAGAAAAAAACGAAGCAGGGAAAGCAATGCTAAAATGAACCATCATTGATACCTATAACTTTCTCTTAGCTGCTGAATGGAGCATGGCTATGGTTGGCTTCTCAATTCAGCTGAAACGATTAAAGCTTTTGGAAGAAGATTTCATGATGGGGCTTAAATCTGAGTATACTGAAAAACACAAGCCACAAAACGATGGCAGGGTCCCAGGAGAAGCTACTGTGTTTTGGTTTTCCTGCCACATTTCCAACAACAAAATAAACAGCATTTGACAGCAATGAATGTGAAGACTGCCATGCAACCGATCAAGAAGGCAAGGACGTCTAGGCTGTGATACTGGTACCAGGTCAAGTGATGGGCAGCTGCTCTCAAGTGCTTGGCATTTTTCTGGCGCATAAGAAACTCAATCCAAAAGACAGTGCGGTCCAATGGCTTTATTGGTTGGTCATGGTGGATCTGTGACAGTCTCATTGCATTTTCCTTATATCTGGAGGATTGGGTAGAGAAACAAGAACAAATCAGTATAGAGCCAGAACTCAAAAGACGGCAGTCTTTAAATAATAATAATAATAATAATAATAATAATAATAATTTTATTATTGATACCCTGCCCATCTGGCTGGATTTCCCCAGCCTCTCTGAGTGGCTCTCAACAAAACACTAAAAACAGAATAAAACTTCAAACATTAAAAACTTCCCTAAACAGGGCTGCCTTCAGATGTCTTCTTCAGAAGAGAGTTTGCGATTGACTCACGTGGCGTTGAGAATGACAGCCTTCACGGCATCCACTAAATCTTCGGCTTCCATTGTCTGGATGTCCAGCCCTACAGCCATCCCCTTTGCCTTCATGTGCTCAATGTTGTCAGGCTGGTCAGCAAAAATGGGAATCCCCACTGTGGGAACACCATGGTAAATAGCTTCATAAATCCCATTGATCCCACCATGTGTTATGAAGGCTTTGGTCTTGGGATGTCCTGGAAGGAGAAGATGAGACTCTGTTGACTATGGGATGAGACAAGTAGGTTATTAGCATTGATTTTTAGCAGCAGTGCCCAGCATAGTCCAACTGTCAGGCAATCTCTGGAGATTGCAGTTCACTATACATAGTGTTATGTAGTGAAGTTCTCACCCTGGGTCAGCAGGGGGATACTGTAGATAGTTTTCACTCAGGTCTGTAGATAGTTTTCACTCAGGTCCACGTCAGTTATTTTAGGCGGGAAACTCTGGGTTGTTGTTGCTACAATGTTGACAGCCGGTTGCCTATAAAAGCAGGCCGGCTGAGCTGTTTGCTGTTCAGTTCTGTCCAGCTTACAAGTAAAGAGCTGCTCTGGAGCAATCGCTGTGTCGTCTGCTATGTTCGCCCACAACTTAACACTGGCGACGAAGGTGGGATAGATGGACATCAGAGCACAGCCAGATGCAGCCATCTCTGAGCAGAGCTGAATCACTGAGCTGAATCACTGAGCGAAATCACTGAACAGAACCAATTCAGAGCTGACTGTTCTGGCTAGAGCACGGTGTTCCATCCATCGCCCTTCACGCCGGCATCGGAATCATGGCTTCACTTGTGCCTCTACCGCCGTTTGCGCCAGCCTCTGAATCATGGAACTCCTACCTCGCTCGGTTCGACTGCTACCTCCAAGCCAACGAGCTGACACAAGTACCACAGAAGCGTAAGCGGGGCCTATTCCTCAGCCTCTATGGGCCTGAGGTGTTTGAGACGGTGCAAGCATTGGTTGCGCCTGAAGCAGTCCAGGCAACACCATGGGACACGATCCAAGAGAAGCTCCGCAACCACTACGCACCAAAGCCGTCCAAGATTGCTGCCCGCCATGCTTTCTACCACCAGAACCAGGCAGAGGGGGAGTCAATCAACAACTACACCACCGCCCTGCGACAGGCTGCAATGCACTGCGAGTTCCAAGACTTAGATGATGCCCTGATGGATCGAATCGTCTGCGGGGTCCGGGACATCCATCTGCAACGGCGTCTCCTCGCCAAGCCAGACCTCACGCTACAGAAAGCCATTGAGGTGGCTGTGGCCTCAGAAGCTGCTGAACGCTCCCCCCAGGAGATCCGCAAGTCCAGCAGCCCGCGTCTTGCTAGGAAGCCAGTTCCAGTGCATCATGAAGAGGCCAGCAGTGATGAGGCATCCTCCAGTGAAGACGATGACGTGCACCAGACAAAGCGGGAGCGCAGGAAGTTCCAACAGAAGTCCAAGGGCCAACCGGAATGTGCCGGCTGTGGAGGCAACCATTCCCGTGCCAAGTGTCGATTCAGAGACGCCATCTGTAGGAAGTGTTCCAGAAGGGGCCACATCGCTAAGGTCTGCCGATCGGCTCCGTCTGACACCCCCCCTTCACTGACTCACAAGTCCAAGTCTTCACTCCAGTCTGCCAAGGAAAGCTGTTTCGCTCTCACCAACTGCCGCTGCCCGTCTGGAACCACGATTGGCCAAACCGACTCGCCTATGCGACGCAAGCTGAACGTCACGGTGCTCATTGAAGGAGCTCCATGTGACATGGAGATCGACACCGGGTCTGCCCTGTCCATCGTGTCTTGGAGCACCATCGAAAGACTGGTACCCAGAGTGTCCAAAAGACAACTCGACTCTCACCGCGTACACCTGAGAGACTACCAGGGAAATGACATTCCCGTGGTAGGCGTTGGCCGGTTCCGGATCGCCTTCAAGGATTTTTCGGGCCTGCTCCGGTTGGTGGTGGTCGAAGGTCAGCGGCCAAGCCTCCTAGGGCTAGACTGGTTTGATGCCCTCGGCCTGGAAGTCACTGGCATCAACTGCATCTCTAACGCAGAGACTGAGGGTCTGGTCAAAGACTTTGCCGAGGTTTTTGACGGCACCTTGGGGCAATATACAGGTACGCCCATCTCCTTTAGCCTTGATCCACAAGTCGCCCCCATCAAGCTAAAGCCACGCCGGGTTCCCTTTGCTCTCAAGGCTAAGGTGGACGAACAACTGAACAAGCTGATCGCCCAAGGAGTTTTGGAGCCGGTTGATCACGCCAAGTGGGAAACCCCCATCGTCACGCCTGTCAAGCCAGACGGGTCGGTGAGAATCTGCGCTGACTACAAGTGCACGATCAACAAGGCACTTCAGCAGCAGGCTTATCCGGTTCCTGTTGTCCAACACCTGCTGCATTCCCTGGGTGAGGGTAAGGTCTTCACTAAGCTGGACCTTGCCCAAGCCTATCAACAACTGCCCATCGATGATGCCACTGCTGAAGCCCAGATGATTGTCACCCACCGAGGGGCATTCCGTTGCCGCCGGTTGCAGTTCGGGGTGAGTGTGGCTCCTGGCATCTTCCAAAGCCTTATGGAGCGTCTCCTGCAAGGGCTTCTGGGCGTGGTACCATATTTTGATGACGTCTTGGTGTCCGCAGACTCACACCAGCAGCTGTTCGAGCGCCTCCGTGCCGTGCTGACCAGGTTCCAAGAGGCCGGGCTCAAGGTAAAGAGGGAGAAGTGCCAGATCGCCGTCACAGGTAGAGTTCCTGGGCTATCTTATCGATGCCTCCGGCCTTCACCCGACCACATCCAAGATCTGCGCTATCCAGCAGGCCCCCATCCCAAAGAACAAGACGGAGTTGCAGGCATTCCTGGGGCTGCTGAACTTTTATAACATGTTCCTGCCCCACAAAGCCACAGTGGCTGAGCCTCTTCACTGACTCCTTAGCACAAAGACGCCTTGGGCCTGGGGTCATCGGGAGACGGCGGCCTTCAACGTGGTCGCGGCTGTCTGCTGTGGGGAGACCACATCGTGATTCCCCAGGGACTCCGTCAGCGCGTCCTGGAGGCTCTGCACGTTGGCCACCCGGGAATTGTCAAAATGAAGGCGTTGGCTCGGTGTTACGTCTGGTGGCCTAATATGGATGATGCCATCACTGCCTGGGTGTCCGCCTGTCAAGTGTGCCAAGAGTCGAGGCCTGCACCACCGGCAAGTAAGGGACACACCTGGGAGACACCAAAGACACCCTGGTCGAGGGTGCACATCAATCTGGCTGGCCCCTTTCACGGCCGGACCTTTATGGTAGTGGTGGACGCCTATTCCAAATGGCTGGAGGTGGCCCTGATGCCCTCCACCACTACCGAGGCCGTCATCCGGGTGCTGCAAGGCCTGTTTGTGACACATGGGTGTCCTGATGTCCTTGTCTCCGACAACAGACCGCAGTTCACGTCAGGCACTTTTGAGTGGTATCTTTTGGGACTGGGCATCCGCCATGCCCTAACGGCACCTTTTCATCCATCCAGCAACGGGCAAGCAGAGAGAATGGTGCGCTCGGCAAAAGAGGCACTGGCGCGCCTGGACCAGGGAGACTGGCACGAGCGGGTCGCCAAATACTTGTTCGTGCAACACATCACCCCTCATGCGGCCACACGGCGGAGTCCTGCTGAACTGCTTATGGGCCGCCGCCTCAGGTCACCGCTCGACCGGCTGCACCCGGACTTTGCCGTGGCTGAACCCCCAGGCTGTGCCAACGCGCCACGGTCATTTGTTCCAGGAAACCAGGTCTTTGCCCGGAACTATGTGGGGGACATTCCTTGGGTGGCAGCCACAGTAGTGGGAGTCACTGGACCTCACTCGTACCAGGTGGCACTCGAAGATGGATGCTTGTGGCGCCGGCACATAGACCAGCTTAGGCGCAGGGTTGGGGACTTGGACACTACCGTGGTGCCCCCAACTGCGCTTGTGGCTCCAGAAGAGACACTTACAGATGGCGAGTCTCCACCTACACCTCCCTCGCAAACTGCCAGCGTGGAGCCGAACCAAGCCACTTCAGAGGGTCTGCCAGACTTACCACAGACTCAGACCACTCCACTTGCGGAGGCTCCACCCACAGCAGTGGACCCAGGGGATTTGGTTTCAACGCCACCTAGGGTCGCACCACAGCCTCAGCAAGAACTGTGTGGCCCTCCGGACTTGGCTACCAGTCCCCGGCGGTCTGGCAGAGTTTCCAAGCGCCCAACTTATTTAAAGGACTATGTTGTTGGACATGTATCACTGTTGGTTTAAGTATGGGAAATGTAACCGATATGCTTTTGTGCCTAATTGAACCATTACGTGTAGTGCTGTATATAAGGAAACCATTACGATTGTAACTAACGTCTTATCTCGGTGGGGAGGGGTGTTATGTAGTGAAGTTCTCACCCTGGGTCAGCAGGGGGATACTGTAGATAGTTTTCACTCAGGTCTGTAGATAGTTTTCACTCAGGTCCACGTCAGTTATTTTAGGCAGGAAACTCTGGGTTGTTGTTGCTACAATGTTGACAGCCGGCTGCCTATAAAAGCAGGCCGGCTGAGCTGTTTGCTGTTCAGTTCCGTCCAGCTTACAAGTAAAGAGCTGCTCTGGAGAAATTGCTGTGTCGTCTGCTATGTTCGCCCACAACTTAACACATAGTAATGTTTCTAGAACTCAACGCTGACCCTGGCCAAGCACACAACAACAGCAGCTTTGTGAAACAGAGAGAGTTTGCAGTCCTTGGTGTCCTGAACAGTTGAAAACACGAAGTACCAAAAATTTAGCACTGTCTGGGGCCTTGGCTTTCCTTGGGGTGTACCCCAGCTGTTTCCCCTGCCTCTTTGCCCTTTCCCTCAAGGATTCCAAGAAATTGCACCCAAGAGAAGCTGGCCTACTCTAGCAGAAACAGGAGAGGGGGGAAGTATGGGAAACAGCTGTGGTATGAAGAATAATAGTTTGATCTAGAACTCTACAAATTGGTGATGGCAGGAGGCCTGGAGAAGGACTAGAAGCAAACAGCAGAGACAGTTTATATCTTATATTGTGCGGTCGGGGGGAGGTCAACCAGCATCCATTCTGGATAATGGTCTGCTTCTACTATTGGTCAGGAGAAGCACAACCAAAGAGCTTCTTCCAACAGCTTGCACCAGACAAGGAGTCAGGTCAAACCGGAAAGCCGTAGGTGAGAGAGGAATGTGCAGAAGCCTATAATGTGCATCCTTGACCATTTAGAAAGGAAACGTTGAGATTCTCCCCATTCAAACGTTTCTTTGGATCAATGGTGTGTTGTCAATGCATAAGCAAACCACAGTTCTTTTCTGTGTTTTGTAAATGTCCTTTTTCAGGCTACAGTGGGGGTCAGCAAGGTTTACCTTACATGGGCCAGTTCACTCCAGCGGAGATCCCTTCGTGGGCTAGATCACCCGCCTGCCCATGATTTCTGGCACCTGCGTCTGCACAGACACGATTTCCGGCATCTACATCTGCACAGATGCAGTTTCTGGCGCCGTGAAAGTGGATGGCTTGGTTCAGGGGTGGCTCATGGGCCGGTTAAACGACCCCCATAGGCCTTAGGTTGCCAACCCCTGGGCTACAGCATGTGTGCGCTCACCATTTTCCAGTTTGCATCTTCCCTTCTTCCCTGCCCAACACACACATTGCCATTTCTGTGATTAATTTTGAAAATGATCCAAGCTCAGCAATCAAACAGGCAGAACAGAATACAAGGGGCAGGGTGAAGCTACTGATTAGGAATGGAATAAATGAAGGGGAAGATGTTCATTGCTAGCACTATCCAGGGCTGTCAGTGAGTGAGGAAAGTGAGGATGGAGGAGATATTTCCTAGGGATTGGCAGAACGCTGCAATGAAGCCAAAGGTGCAATGAAACATGATGTCTCTCTTACCCAGAAGATCATTTTGTGGTATCCATTCATAAAGCCTGGTGTTAGCTCCTAAGGTTTCTGGTCTTTTCCCTTTGTGGCGCCAAATAATCTGGATCGGGGGAGGGGGGAGGAAAAACTGTTATCTGTAGCTCAGATTGCAAAGAAAACTAGACTGGCTCACAGGCTGTCTACTCATTTTGCTTGGTTTTTTAACAGGACCATGTTGATTATGAAAGCTTCTCCAATAACTGTTGGCCCATCTGTTTTCTAATATGGCTCATCAACACTAACTGCTGAACCACCTTCTTTAGTGACAGTAAAATGATTGTGCACCATATTTCTGGAGTACATCTGAGCCTATAACATATATTAATATTATGAGTTTGTGGGTGCTAGACATCTGTAAATCCCTGGATCCAGCAAGTGTTTGAATTTAATCAAGCCCATTTGTGTGATGTGACCAGGAAGAAAAGCAGCAAGCTGCAGAGAGAGAGAGAGAGAGAGAGAGAGAGAGAGAGAGAGAGAGAGAGAGAGAGATTGAGAGAGGGAGGAAGAGGTAGAGAGATGTTGGATGTCTGCTTGAATCCAAAGCTGCAGCTATGGGAAAAAGAAGACCCACTAGGGGTGTTCATGCTGTGAACCCCTCCATCCCAGGCTTTGGTTGTGTATATGCATAAATAAACCATATATCCTGAAGACACCACAGTCTCCACTGTGCCTCATTTCCAAAAGGAAACACAGACCTTGGGTAAGCACCTGGAACCCCTAGAACCTCACACCCAGAGTTTGAAAATCCCATTGTTCTAGGCATATTTTGCAACAGGAAATTTCATTAGCATGAGCAGTTTCTGAGCTCTGGGCGCAGTACTATGCCTGAGATTTCAGATGAAAACTCTAGAGTGGAAGGAAAGGAGGACCTTTTTCTGCCTCCCCACTTCCAGTTACTCTTTGAAGACTGGAGAAGAGACGCTCTTAATAATATTAGGGGGGTGGGCAGCGGAAGGACTAGACCCTGTGAAAAATGAACATAATATTTTAGCTGCAGTTCATTCATTTTCAGCTTTGTATTCTTGTTATTAAAAAAAGTGCACCTAGACATTCCGTTGTTGCGCCCAGAACTTAGGTTTAAGGTGCCATTTAGCTCCTAGCTTTCAAATCTCAGTTTCTAATACTGCTCACACCGCTGAGAGATTGGGGTGCCGGGCAACATTATGACAGTAGGCAACTAAGCAATAGGGCATTTATACTTACGAAGATATACAAGGTGCAAAATTAAATCCGAGCGGCACAATTAAAGTGGATTTGGCACTCTTGAACAACAAACCTGCTTCCCCAAAATTGGACTTTTTTTGTGGTAAGGAAAGTGGCAGGAAAATGCCCTGGAAAGTGTGGGGTAACCATTTCTTGATGCAACATCCTATAACTTTCCTACAAACATACTGTAGTCCCCCTGCAAACCTTGTGCAAATAAAACAGGATGAATGCTCAACAAATAGGTCATCTGAAAACAACCCAAAACACTGCTGTTCAGAATTCTCATAATCTACAAAAATAAAAAGTATAGTGAATACTTATCTACTTTTAAAACTCTCATTTTTGATCTTATTTCTTTCTTTTCTTTATCTTCTTCTTGTTCTTTTCTTTTATATTTTACCTTTCATTTCTTTTCTTTATTGTGGATATTGTTTTGTAGAGGTGTAAATAATTGTAAATATGAGAAGAGGTAAAATCTTTTCTAACTTTCTCTTGGTTACATGTATTTTCCTTTTTTTTTGGTATATTTGTATTTTTTTCTAATTTGTACTCAATAAATAATTAAATAAAATTTTAAAAATAAAATAAAATAAAAAATAAAAAGTGATGATGTTTAAGTACGGGTATATTTTAAGGAAAACAAATGTGGAAAGTGTTCCCTTATCATGGCAGGCATAAGGAAATGAGGGCAGCATTTTCACAAATCCGGTACTGTATACAACTGCATTTTTAACCAAATGACAAGAACACTGACCTTCTGTGGAAGTTGGCTGAGTGCTGATGCAAGCATGTTACTCCTTTCATCTGTTAAGCTTGCAACAAGAGAGCCCAGAGAAAACACCACAATGCCATGTTCCCCTGAACTCTGGACAAATTCTTCCATTTCCTGTTGAGAGATAAAAGCCATCTTTATAAACAAACAAACAAACAAACAACATTTCTCCATGCTTTTAAACCTAATGCACGAGTAAAGGTAAAGGTAAAGGGACCCCTGACCATTAGGTCCAGTCATGGCCGACTCTGGGGTTGTGGTGCTCATCTCGCTTTATTGGCCGAGGGAGCCAGCGTACAGCTTCCAGGTCATGTGGCCAGCATGACTAAGCCACTTCTGGCGAACTAGAGCAGCGCACGGAAACACCGTTTACCTTCCCGCCGGAGCGGTACCTATTTATCTACTTGGACTTTGGCGTGCTTTCGAACTGCTAGGTTGGCAGGAGCAGGGACGGAGCAACGGGAGCTCAAGTCGTCGTGGGGATTTGAACCGCCGACCTTCCGACTGGCAAGTCCTAGGCTCTGTAGCAATGTTTAAAGGCGTGCTGGCTTGTAACAGGGAAGGTGGTCTTTAAAGTCCAGTTTTCAAACTACTGTATGTTTCAGGCTCCTCAGAAGGAGCTTCCAATGGCAACTACTGGCCTTTAGGACTGGAGAGGTGGGGTGCAGGACAGACAACAAGCAGAACGACAGGTCACATCAGTTGGAGACACTTATTCCCCACTTTTTCTACTGTGCCTTTACCTTTAAGCTTGTAGCCCATCCAGAAAGCACTCCACACCCCTCCCTACATAAACATGGGACACAATCCATGTGTCTTCACGAGCTTCGTTGGAATGAACAGCTGTTACAATGAGTAGACTGTGTGTTCCACACGTCAGATGTGCTCTTCTCTCTTTCTGCCACTCTGAATGTTGCCCCAAATCCACCCCATAGTAAGGCTGCTGCAGTGGTGACTCAGCTGGGGCCTGAACACCAGAAGTAAGACGGTGTGCAGCCGCAATGGGTGGTGCGCTGTGTCAGTAGCTGCAGTACATGGTGGTGCATGGAGGCAGCTGCAGTGCTCAATGTCGGGAATTCAAGCCCATATCAGGAGAAACTGGCAACTCTCCCAGGCACCCGGCATGATTCCCTGTTGACCTCCCTGGCTGCATTCCCCAGCAAGGGCAGGCAAGGTCTCAATAGGCGATTCTTCTCAAACGTGAGAAGAACACACCCCTCTTTCCTGCCCCCCCCCCGGCAGGGGAAAGAGATAGACAGAAACATATTTACATGTCTTCATTTCTGTCTTTGCAGCATTACAAAAAACGTGACTGCTCTCTTCAAACTCCAGCAGTGTTGTGACAAACACTTCCTGGACAGGAACAAACGGAAGAGCTCATATTACACTCTGAGCTAATTCCGGTGCTTCGCACTGTGAATTGACTGTGTTTCCCACGGGCAAACATTCCCATCATGTTTACTTTTCAAGCTAGCACTTTGCAGCAGCATTGCATCCATATCGTAACACTCAATGCCCGGTGGCCTCCGTAGCACATGCACTGTGTCATCACAATGGTGCTCCATGCCGTGATGTCATTGCCTCATGTCACATTTCTGGGAATGTTTAGGGATGCGGGGGAGGATATATTGTCTAAGATATCCTATCCCAACTTGTCTTTACAAGTTCAACAAAATCAGCAGAGTTAACATTTCCCCTTTTTAAACACACGCACAGCAGAAAGCTTGCCCAGACTTGTTAGAGTCACTGTAAATATTTCCTGGTATTTTCCCCGTTTAATCCCTCCTAAAATAAGATGCTACCCAGTCTTCTGTAAAGTATAAAATGTTTACTCACAAGTAATCATCTGTTCACACAGAGATACCTAGAAGGCAGACTTAAAAGGTTAGAACATAGTTTAAATGTGGTGACTATCTCCTTATGGGCCTGGAGCCAAGGGTGCATCTTAGTAGTGCTCTTGTTAAGATGGCATCAATAGAGACAAGACAGACAAGATGGTCGCCAGCCTGTGATTCTGGTTCATTCTACTACAGGAGAGGCCACGCCCATCTCAAGTTACACATAGGAAGTTTCATCTCAGTCCTGGAAAGCAGGAAGTTCTGACTGGAGGACTGAGACAACCTTCATGTCTACTCTTGCCGTGTTGTGTTTGACTGCACCTGATTCTTACATCCCACAACATTATGACGTCATTACGGTGTGGTGCCGTGCGAACCAATGTTGGGCACCCACAGTGTGGGGCCCAAGTGGGCACCTCTGTAAACTAAGTTGACCTTGCCACTTCTTTATCACGCCACCACACGCCCTCCCCTTCCCTGGAGGTGCTTTGAACAAGATCCAGGCATGGATATCATGCACAAGTGAAGGTCAAGCGAGAGAATTACCTCTGGCAAAGGCTTGGCTGGCTGACAGTGCAGACCCCCCACAAATTCAAAATTTGGTAGGAAAGGCAGCGGGAATTCAAAGTCCCAGTAGGTGCGGATCAACCAGATATCTGCTTTCCCTATCACTTCACAACGAGTTGTGGGTCTCCCTGATGAATGAGGAAGAGAAACAGAGTTATTTCACAAATGCAAAGGATTTGGCAAACTTGTTTCTAGAAATATTGAAAGCTAGTTTGCACATTACATTTCAAATGAACACCTAAAGATTTGAACAATAGTTGGGGACAAAGCTGTGCTTGAAAAAATACATGTACACTTATTCATTAGGAACTAAGATGGGCGGTGGCTCCTTGATGGATATTCTTTCAGAGGAAAATCCATGTTTGATATTTTTTGAAAGAACCCTTAGCTCTGAAGTCAGCATTGGTAGCTGAATATGAATCAGAACTAGTAAGGCCAGCCTTCCCCAACCTGATGCTTCCAGTTGCTGGATGGAGCTAATGGAAGTTGTAGCCCAAAATATCTGGAGCACAAAAGTGGGCAGGGCAGCAACTGGGGGAGCAGACCATGTATTCATGCTCCTTCCTCCCCAACTTCAGCACACACACATTCAGACAAATGTCTGAAAAGGGCTATTAAGATCCCAGGGATGGTGGAGTGAAAGCTTCGGACAGGATGTATAGATCTCAGGACCTTCTAGGTCCAAAGAGTTGTTGCTAACAACTCTTGGCACCAATTGGTGCCAAAGAAGGATAGAACTTTTTTTATGTATGCTACAACAGCAGCAAGAATACTCATCGCAAAGTACTGGAAGACACAGGATTTACCCACTCTGGAAGAATGGCAGACGAAGGTGATGGATTATATGGGACTGGCAGAAATGACTGGCAGAATCCGAGACCAGGGAGAAGAGTCGGCGGAAGAAGATTGGAAGAAATTTAAAGACTATTTACAGAAAAATTGCAAAATTAAGGAATGTTAGAAGGATGTCGGATAGAAATTAAGTGGTTTCCAGCTGTAATGCTTTAAGAGAAATATGGAAAAAAAGAATTTAGAAATAGGTTAAAATTTATTAATAAGGATTTGCTGAACTAATAATTTGAATTGGAATACAAAAAAGGGAGGTATGAGGAGGTCTGGGAAATAAGTTAATGAAAAATAAGTAAATGGAAATGTTTTTTAAATTATTTTTATTTTTGTATTTTTGTTATTATTTTTCTGTTTTTTTTTTTACTTTTTGACTTTTATTGTATTATTATTGAAAATTTTAATAAATATTCTTGGGGGAAAAAACAAAGAGTTGTTGCTAAGGCACTGGAACCTCTTGTTACCGAGTTGTGTATACAACACAAGGGCAAACACCATTTGCAGAAGCTTTCGATTCCTCCATCTTCCTTGTGTCTCTTTCTACGCTACCGATCTGCAAGTGTGCGATGCACATACACATATTTTGTACAAATTATTTGGTTGGTTGAATGGCATCGCAAAATTCAGGAAGCTGCAAGCATGTGTCTCTGTGTGTGCACTATTTAAGGAAATAACTTAAGGAAATAGCTATTTAAGGAAATAATAAGGGCTTTTTCAGTGATGGCTCCGACCTGCTGGAATGCTCCGTCCCATGAGACTAGGGCCCTGCAGGACTTGATCTCCTGTAAGACAGCGCTATTATGCCTGGCCTTCAATTTGAATTAGCCTGATACTTTTTTCCCTTTTCCCTTTTCTCTTCTATGAAGAAACCCTTTCTGGGACCCCACATTTAAATTCTTCCCTGGTCCTCTTGCTGGCCCTAGTAGGACCAACTTGGCCAGTTAGCCCTGGTGATCATTTTGATGTCTACTGAGTGGGTCCCCCCCCCTCAAAAAAAATGACCCCTGAATTTTCAAATGTTATTGATACTGATGCTGCATTTTATGTTGTATTTTATGTTGTTTTAAAATCACATTTTAATCAATTTGCTGTTAGCCTCCAAACTGGGAAGGGCGGGGTATAAATAAAAAATTACTATATTTATTATTATTAAATGCAATTTAGGAAGGTTCACATAATATTGCAAACCAAACAAAGTTTCTTCCCAAACCCCAGAAGAACACATCAGTAAATAAAGCAGCACAAAAGAATGCTGGTGGAGCAATAGCTACAATATCAAATTTGCTTTCTCCATGCTTGAACATTGGTGGAAAAGAGCAGAAAATTCCAAAAGAATGTCCATGCTTCAATTCCAAGTTCATTTTAGAAATTATTCTACTTCAAGTTGATTACAGCAGGCAGAGCACCTGGGTGAAGCTGTGGGAGTCATACAGCTAAGGCAGAGGCTTGTAAAAACTGCAGGGGCCCCCTGACATTCCTCTGGGCAATGATTACCTTATTCAGAGAGGGGAGTGTCAAGCCTTGACCGGATGAGGTAACAGGAGACTTTGAAAAAACGGCCATGCGGCTGGGAGAACAAAGGAGATAATAAAAAGCTGCCGGAGGAGAAAGGCTGAAAGGACCAGCTCTCCAGCATTATGAAAATACTCGCTGCCTCATTGTGTCTTTTTTCTATGCTATGCTAAGCACCAATTGACTGGCTGGTTCCAACAAGTGGTGCCCTCTCTGAGGCTCAATTAAAAGAAGAGGAAAACTTAAAAGAAAGGAGGCTGACTGAAGAAAGCAGTTGAGACGGACTTCAAAGGCTAAAGAAAGGAAGCAGTGGGACGCTGACTTCAAACTTCAAAGGAAACCATAAGAGGCTTCTCGATCATCGACTCACCCCGCCCGGAAAGGGCTAATCAGCGCTGAATTCATCTACGGATCCCTGGTGAGTCGATCCCTATTATATTAATTTTAGAAATATGGGCAATTCCCTGTCATCTCCGCAACAGAAATTTTTAAAAGACTTACAATTTCTCCTGTCCTCCAACCAATTGGAAGTTCCTGAGGGTGATTTGATACAGCTCATTCTAGCCATTGATGAGCATTGTCCTTGGTTTCCAGCAGAGGGCACATGGGAGCTAACACAATGGGATAAGATTGGAGCACATTTTCATGGACATCCCAGTTTTGGTGTTCGAATTTTAAATGCTTGGTGTAAAATTCGTTATGCTATGGGCTCTCTATCACCAAAAAATATCTCCATGGCTACATTGCCAAAACAACCTTCAGCTTCATTAATTCAGCATGCTGCTATGCCATGTGTTCCAGCACTTGTTTTGCCAGCAGCCCCAGACCCCAAACCTCCAGATTACAGTGCCTCACCAGAGGACCCAATCCTGCAAAAATACAGTGGTCTGGCTGGAAATGACCCTGCTCTTTCAGCAGCAGAACAAGCTACCCCTTTTCAACGTGCAGTACTTGCCTGTTCCTTATCACAGGATACCATGGCATTCCCTGTTATTGTGCCCCCTACTGGTGCTCCAGCAGGAACTCAAGCCCAGCACCAACCTTTTGACTTTAAAATCTTGAAAGAGCTTCAATTGTCAGTTAGGACAAATGGACTGCAAGCTCCATTTACACAAGCTCTTTTGGAAGCCACATTAGCCCAGCTATTGGTTCCAGATGACATCAAGCTTTTGGCACGTACGGTTTTACCCCCATCAGCAGGTGTATTGTTTGCCCATGAATGGGAAATCGCCTGTCGTGCTTATGCTCCTGCTTTACTGCAACAAGCAAGAGGGAATAATCCTAATCTTACCCTCGCAGATGTAATGGACGCTATGATGGGGTGTGGGCCCTTCGCTCAGGCCTCAGTACAAACCACACTGCTGCAGATCTTATTAAGGGATACTGCTCTTGCTGCTCAACAAGCAATGAGAAAAATCCCGGAACCCACCAGTGTTCAGTCTAGGTGGGGTTCAATCAGACAAGAACCTAGAGAATCATATTCTTCCTTTATGGACAGGCTGATTACAGAAGTGAGTAGACAAATTGAAAATCCTGAAGCCAAACAAATAATTATCAAACAATTGGCCTTTGAAAATGCAAATGAGGATTGTAAGGTTGCGTTGCGCCCGATAATACACAATCCTACCACAGACACAGCAGCTATGCTTCGCATTTGTCAGTCTGTAGGTACAGCAGCTCATCTGTTAGCAGCAGCGCTAAATAAAAACCAGCCTGTAGCCATCGATACAACGTTTCCAGCGTGGCAAACCAAGATCACCGATACCTCAGTGTGGATAGAACAGTGGCCTCCACCAAAAGAAAAATCCGCAGCAATGGCACCATCTCGTTTCTGAACAGCTTATTTCTGAACAATTGACCCTTGGCCACATTGAACTGTCTTCATCCCACTGGCCCCAGCAGACAGGAACGGTTTGCTTTTACATTGCCAGTATATAACAATTTGCAGCCCACCCAGCAATATCAGTGGGTTGTCCTGTCTCACAGCATGCGGAACTCCCCTACACTTTGTCAGCATTTTGTGGATGAAGCATCGAAACCTTTCCGCATGCGCCACCTAGAGGACAAGCCTTTGTGGGTTCCAGCTCGACGCGTGCAGCCATGGCGAGTCCCTTCAATTGCGGAAGTGCCTTCCCCACCATCTGCCTTGCCATCCTTTGCTGCACCGTTATACAAGGAAGAGAAGCAGACGACCCAGTCCAGTTGAAACCACCATATTTCACCTTATCAGCTGGCAAGCCGCAGTCGTCAGAATCCTACTCTGGCTGGCAGCATCCACGGCTCAGCCACTCTCGAACTATAAGAACAGCTTTGTTGAATAAGACTTTTAGGGGAGAAAATTATCATAAGATATGGAGGAATAATATTTTTGTGCAAGATATGATTAAGTTTACTAGTTTATTGCATGCTTCTGAATGTTGGTTATGTATGCACATGCCCCCTTTTGCCAGCCATTCAGGCATAATGCTTCATGGTGTGCCTGTCAATGGATCTTTTCGATTTACAAATATTATATCCCCTAAGCAAACTTTTTGGCCTCCAGTACAATTGACCCTCCATGAGCCTGCCCCCATTTGTTTTCAAATTAGAGAGGGGAAAGAATCATGGGGCATATATCCAAACTGTCAATATACATTGAAATTCATGTTTAATAGCTCTTGTTCTCTTACAGGAACATACAGTGACCAATCTCAGTGCTGTAGGAGTGACACGAGTGCATGGCTAAAAACTAGGAAAGAAACCTACCATGCAAATTGGAGTCTGAATTCTTCTATCCCTGGCTTAGCAAATGCCGCAGATGAGCAATTTCATATCAGTTCCTTATTTACTGAAGCCTTTAATTGGTCCCAACAGAGTAGTAATATCAGCTATTTACTCCAAAAAGAGTTATGGTTGCTTTGTGGCGAAAAAGCATACAAAGCCATTCCTCGAAACCTCACAGGCACATGTACCTTAGGTATCGTGGTTCCGTTGTTGTATAAGGTTGATAAGTTACCATCTTCTCTTAGACTAAGAAATCGTCGGGAGGTTAATTCACCCATAAATCAATACATCGGTACCCAGATCTCTCGGGCCTTGCTGCCCTCAGTGGGTGCAGCAATGAACTATAGGGACCTCCATCAGCTAGCAAATTGGACTGAGGGATTATTCAATGATACCATAAAAGCTTTGAAGGAACTCAACCAGGAGGTGTCCGCAATGAGAGAAGTGGTTTTACAGAATCGTTATACTTTAGATGTGATTTTAGCCTCAAAAGGAGGAGTTTGTGCACTTGTTCATTCTCATTGTTGTATGTTTATTCCTGATAATAATGTCAGCATATCTGCGACGATCGACCATATGGAAACTATGGTAGCCCACAATCCGTTTGCCCCCCTCCTTCCGTTGATCCATGGGCATGGTTATATTCTTGGCTTCCGGATGGAAGTTGGCTTCAACATTTATTAATTTTAGTGATCATTATAGTAGTTATTTGCATTATTTTGTGTTGCTGTATTCAATGTATTCCTTCTTTAATCTCTATATGTACTGCATGGTTCTCCAGTCCGCGGCCCGCTTCCGGTTTCACAAGAGTCGCTTATCGCGCTCGTTATAATCGTGTTGGAACGGACATTTATGACTCTGATTAATAAAATAAAGAAAGAGGGCATGTGGGAGTCATACAGCTAAGGCAGAGGCTTGTAAAAACTGCAGGGGCCCCCTGATATTCCTCTGGGCAATGATTACCTTATACGGAGAGGGGAGTGTCAAGCCTTGACCGGATGAGGTAACAGGAGACTTTGAAAAAATGGCCATGCGGCTGGGAGAACAAAGGAGATAATAAAAAGCTGCCGGAGGAGAAAGGCTGAAAGGACCAGCTCTCCAGCATTATGAAAATACTCGCTGCCTCATTGTGTCTTTTTTCTATGCTATGCTAAGCACCAATTGACTGGCTGGTTCCAACATGAAGCGATAAAGGAGCAAAGCAGGTGAGATCTACACCTCCCTCCATTACAGGTAGTAGGCTCTCCAGCTTAGTAGAGTCTTTTCCCAGCTGACCGTGGCTCTACACAGGCCCAGGATGAGGCCTTTCCAACCCAGCTACTTGGAGGCCCTTTCTAACTGGCCATGCCAAGGACTGAAGTTGGAATCCTTGGCATCTTTAGAGCATCTACTCTACCTTTGGGAAGAAGAAACAAAAAAAGGCTTACCTAAAACCTGACTGTAATAAGAGTCCCACTCTCCCCACCAGCTCTGGTAAATATAATCTTGCACAAGGTAAGATATTATATTCTTCACCCTTTCTCCAAAAGACATTCTGTCTGTGAGCCCAGACATGATAGCTGGAACATACGAAGGAGGAGCAGGCATTTTGCCACAGTGTCTCTGCAGCGTTGAGGCTGGCGTAACCCTTATGGTGAACAGAAATGGGATGTTCAACTTCAGAGCAATGAGGTCGCCACAGGGTGAGATCAGGTCCACAAGCAGAACATCATAGTTGCTCTTTTTCAGGCGGGCCATGAGTTCCGGATTGCCCAGCACCGCTTCACACCTCTGCCTATGAATTTCATTTATGTTTCTCATGCATTTCCTTGCTGCTTTGTAGAAGCTGTGGAAAGTCATGATGGTTGGTTTGTTGTTCAACCCCAACATTGTGAGCTCCTGCATAGAGGAGTCCATGGCACTCTTTCCATAAGACACTTGGTACACCTCAAACCTGGCAGCCGCTATATCATCACTGGGTTTTATTAAAAAGGTTGCTGACGGAGTTAGGATGCTGACGTTGTGACCTCTATACAGCAGTTCCTGAATAACGACCTTGATATATAGCCAGTGGCTGCCATCCTCTGGCCAGATAAGCACATTCCCACAGAAAATGTTTCCCACTAAGACAAGCTGAAGTGTTAACAAATGAATTAATGCCACTCCTGCTGATGTGGGAGTCATGATGTTCTTTTCTGGGACAACTGATTTCTTCTGTCACTCCTCAACAGAATTATTAATCAGTATTTCATTTTGTGCGGAAACCTCACAATATTAACTTTCCTTTCCCAGAAGACTTTTTAACCAAATGTGTTGAGTCAAGTCTGTCGTTGGAGATTTCTGGAATGAAAAAAACAAATGGCACAACATTCCTCCATCGCTATTTCAACTAAATGATATTTTTACACAACCGGAATCAATGCAAATGTACCTCCCACCCTCAAACAACAACTTATTAGCATATCGTTTTATACAGCTATAGGATATAGGATATATACATCTTCTGGGTTACACCCTCCAGGCCAAGGGGGTATAGGATATCGCAGCTGTTCCAGTGGTGTAGCTGCCCTGGCATGGTTGGGAAATATTGGACTACTCCGTTACTTTCACAGGTACAATTTAACCATATTCTTGCCCACCTTGGAGAATCCTGCCCCTAATTTCATTCATGCCATTCAAACATGCAGATATCACGTGAAGCAATCTTCCTGGGATTGTGTGACTGTAGGATGCAGGTGGGAGATTGAATGCCAATGCTCTCCTTGTGAACAAAATACTAGCATATCAGGGCAGAGGTCTAGGTGCAAGCACCTTCTCTAACAAGCTAGATTTCCATCTGCAGTGAGTACATGCACATGCTATCTGCCCTAAACAGCCTTGGCCCAGTATACCTGAAGGAGCATCTCCACCCCCATCGTTCTGCCCGGACGCTGAGGTCCAGCACCGAGGGCCTTCTGGGGGTTCCCTCATTGCGAGAAGCAAAGCCACAGGGAACCAGGCAGAGAGCCTTCTCGGTAGTGGCGCCCACCCTGTGGAATGCCCTCCCATCAGATGTCAAAGAGATAAACAACTACCTGACATTCAGAAGACATCTTAAGGTAGCCCTGTTCAGGGAAGTTTTTAATGTGTGACATCTTAGTGTATTTTTTGTCTTTGTGGAAGCCGCCCAGAGTGGCTGGGGAAACCCAGCCAGATGGGCAAGGTACAAATAATAAGTTGTTGTTATTATTATAAGTTGTTATTATTATTATTATTATTATTATTATTATTATTATTATTATTCTGTTTTCAGTCTGAAATGGATCGGTCCCAGGGTTGTGGGTAGGCAGTATACCGTGACCATTCAGGGAGGGAGGAAAGAATATTGGGAAGTTGGACACAACAGAAGGGCAAACCTAAAAGTTTTAGGCATGTTATGTAACATAACCCTTAACTTCACAGCACTCTGTGACAGTGGCTAACTCCAAAGTAAGTGTCCCAGGATGGCAGCCTTAGCTGCCTTAGGGGCCAGTTCCTTTGCAGGGCTGGGCAGTTGTAATTACTGGTTCTCTTTAGTTTATTTTGCCGTAAAATAGAGCATTAAAAGGAACAAGAATAAAGCAGAAAGAGGAAACCAGAAATGTAAAGCTTCAACATCCAGCCCTCAGCCCCTAAAAGTTCCCAAATTTCCCAAAGGCCAGCTTAAGCTTCTGTGAGGGACAGCAGAATCAGACCAGAATCTGGTAATGCAGTCCCTCAGAGTTCCACCAGAGGGCTGGAGCCCCTCTCTGATTGGCTACCATGGCAGCAAGTCAGAGGGGGGTGGAGCCAGCACTTTGGGTGGGAGAATAAAAGGAGCCGTTTCTGAGGGAGAAAGTTAGATAGGGCCAGTGAAGGGAAAGAGCTGGAGCAAGATAGTTTGAGAGACAGGGCTTGATTTGAGATGGCAGATAGGAATTAGGATAGGGTTCTGATTTGAGTTCAACATCTGCTCTGAGGAGAATATCTATAGCTGGAGGAAGGAGCCTCACAGCTTAGATAGGGAGACTGGGTTGAGGATCTGGGGAAGGTATACAGAGTTAACTGTGTGGGAATGTTCAGGGAGGCAGAGAGGATATATTGTTTAATTATATCCTTCCCAACTTGTGTTAAAAAGTTCTATAATTTAACAGAGAAACATTCCCCTTTTAAAAACTTACACAGCGGACTTCCGGGGTGGCGCCACCGGCAATGGCGGACTCCCTCTGAACTGGAGGGAATAGCTCCGCCGGAAACGGGTCTTCTCCGCTACGGCAAAGCGGGGACCCTTTCAAAAATCACAGGCGGATGAAGCCTGTGACCATGGGACTCGGCGGGCACCTTTAGCGCCCCCCCAACTCGCTAAGGAACCCACAAACGGGCTCCGAAGTGAAGAGGGGGAAGCGGCGCGGTGCTGAGAGTCAACGGCTATTTCCGTGGAGCGAAGCTGCATAGCCGTTGCCAGAGAGCGCTGCCTCTTTCCTGGGACAATTTGGACTCAAAACAACAACCCATGAGTAGTACGGAATTTGGATTTTCTAAAATACTTTTAAATTCGGCACTGATCGGGGAAGGTTCAAACAGGAAGTCTGCCTCCCCTTTCTGCAAATAATCTAAAGCAAAGAACCTCCAACTAAGGTCGTGGAGAGCCTTATTTTTTGTAAAAGACTTTAATTCTACTGATTGAGATTTTAAGAAAATTTATTTGGAAGCAGGGGAACCTGCAGGAGAAGAACTAAATTTAAGAATTGATGTGCCGCCCCCCCCCCCGGACCCAGGAGTGGTCCATGAGAGCCGGTTGATGAGCAATTGAACAATTTGACAGCTGTCAAGTTAGCTGTCAAGATACAAAAAGAGGACTTTGTCTCTACTCCCTACATTTGTTACAAGTTTATGTTTTAAAAGAAGGAAGAACTGTCACAATTTAACGTATGGAACTTTTGGTTTTGTGCTGAAAGGAGTAAAAAGAAACTTAAATCCCCCTAGAGGGAGCCTTGGGACATTGCATTAAGAACCAGCTGAGAAATTGTTTTTTGACCTTGATATGCTTAAGAATGGCAGTTGGTAAGGAAATCCAGTCTGAACTGAACAGGACTTTCTTTCTCTTGGGAAAGCTGCAAGGTCAAATAGGTGTTTTGACTACAAATGTTACAACTTTGGGCACAAGAGTTAGTACCAGCAATGAACTTGATAAGAACTCGGTTCAGGAATTCTACTTAACTGAACAAACAGAGAAAGTTGAGAAGGAGAATAATGTTGCCTTTGAAGAGAAAAAAGGGGGAGCCATAATCCTGCAGATGCAAAAGGCGAGCCGCAACTTGAGGGCTGACATGATGGTAACAAGGAGAAACAAATCTCTGAAGATGGAAGCCTGGCCTGAATTGGAAAATGAAAGATGGAGAGACCTCCTTATGTGGAGATCACATGACCCTTGGATTATAAATTTGATTCAGCTGGAGGTTGGAGCTATGGGGACATTTGGAACTGAAAGGAGAATGAAAGAAGATGTGGAATACCCTATAGGCCTTATCTTTAAGTACGTAGGCCTGGCTGGAAGAAACGTGGATGCTGTTGGGCGGGAGTCTCACCGAGATTTGGTTTTTAATATCAAAGACTATCAAAAAGACTGGCAGAGGAGCTATGAGAGAGATTTAAGAGCCTCGGATATAAGATCTCCGGGTTGATGGTCTTCTTTATGAGATTTGTTGGGGACTGAAACCGGGAAGGGGGTATGGGTGGAATGAAAAATGGGAATTTAAAGTGTACATAATATAAGGTGTTTTTTTTTTGTTTTACCTTTTTGTTTTACTTTTAGGAGAATTGGGAAATTCGTGGAAGGGAATTTTCTTTCGACCTTAGAGAAATGTCTTAAGAACAAGCATTGCTATATAGGTTCAGATGAGAGTTAAGTTTGGATAAAGTAAAAGTAAAAGTGGTTTCTAAAAATATGGTAAAATCAAGGATTTTGTTGATAAGATGTTTGAGAAAGGAATTAATGTGGTTTTGGTAAAAAGACATTAAAGGATTAAGTAAAAATGAATTGATGAAAGAGAGTCTGTAAAGATATAGTATGTTAAAATAAATTATTAAGATAAAAATTAGGTTAGAAGGATTTGCTGAAACAACAATTTAAATTAGAATACAAAAATGGGAGGTGCGAGGAGGTTCAAGGAAATAAGTAAGGGAAGAAAGTTATGTAAAGGTTTGATTTGTTTCTTTTTTCTTTTTTCTTTTTTCTTCTTTTTTTAATCATTGTATGTTTTCTATGTTTTTTTTAAAAAAATATGTTTTCCCTTTTTTTACTGTAACCTTTAAAATTTTGAATAAATATTATTTTAAAAAAAATAAAAATAAAAACTTACACAGCGGATAACGTTTTGCCAGGCCTGCTTAAGCCTCTAAAATAAGTTTCCGGGTAGTTCCCCTTTATTCCCACCTAAAAAGAATAGACACGACACAGTCTTGTATAAAAAGTATAAAATAGTTTACTCACACATTCCGTTCACAGATGGATCCTAGAAGACAGACTTAAGTTACAAAATATATACACCTGGAATCTATCCCATAAGAAGATAGTTACTTTGTCCTCCCTTGGCTGGAAGACAAGAGAGCATCTTAGGCTAAGGAGATGTTGCTTCTTTGCGGAATGGAGTTAGAGAGAGATGTGGTGGCCAGTCCTGTGCTTTTGTTACCTGCACAGGTGAGGTCACGCCCACCTCTGGTCACATGTAGAGGAAGTTTGTCCCAGCCCAGCAGAAAACAGGAAGTTTATCTACTGGCTGGACAAACATCCCTCTTCATGTCTAAACATGTCCACTCTAGGAATGTTGTATTTGACTGCTCTGCGTTTCACACCCCACAAACTGGAGGGCTGAGTCTGTGCCAGGAGAGGGAGAAGCTGTGAGGATACAGCTTTCTTGGGACTCATTCCAGTCAGGAGGGAGAGGTCTTCTAGATCAGGCATAGGCAAACTCCGGCCATCCAGGTGTTTGGGACTACAATTCCCATCATGCCTGACCACTGGTCTGTTGGCGAGGGATGATGGGAATTGTAGTCCCAAACATCTGGAGGGCCTGAGTTTGCCTATGCCTGTTCTAGATAAAGAAGAATCCCAAACCAGTAACAAGGAGTGAGGCGACCCCCTGGGTCTGTTAACAACCCCACGCCTGAGGTATTCCAACTAGTTTGTTGGAATACCTCAGGAGTGTGATTGTTAACTGACAAAAAATGCCCCTCACTCATGAACCAAAGTATTAACTGTGAAGGAAGCTGTGCTCTGTTGAAAGTATTTAACTGTAACCCCTGTCATAACTAAGTAAAGGAATGAGAGTGAAGTAGCAGAAATTGAATTATAGTCATTTTACCGCCTATTCTAGAAACCTGAACATCTTCCTGAAGTGTAACAACAGATTTTTAGCAACTGAAAACTGTTCAAACCTGCGACAGCTTTATATTGTATTTTTTATAGTCTGTTGAGAGCCGCCCAGAGTGGCTGAGGAAACCCAGCCAGATGGGCAGGGGTATAAATAATACATCATCATCATCATCATTTAGTTTAAGTAATAAGTTGACTTCTACCTCAAAGAACGCATTTCCTCATCCAACTTTGATTCACCAACCTCTTTTTGCAAATTAAACTTTCCTTGTTTGATCAACTCCTGCTGGAGACTCCCTGAATCGAAGTTTCCCTCACACAAGACCCCCCATGAAATAGCTTGTGGTAAATGGTAGAAATTCTCTTGATTTGCCTGCCATGCAGTGGGTTCGCTATATTTAATTGGGGGCAGTTAACTGGGCGAATCTGCTGTGGCTTCATCATGGTGGCTGCTTCATATACCTTGGGCCACATGATCCCGCTTATATTGGCCAACACTTGTCTTTGCCTTCCCAGACAAAATCTATTCAGGGTCTCCTGACTTACCTGGATATGCTGAGATGCTCACTCCCTGCTGCGGTAGGAAAAGAACAAAGGTGTCCTGAGGCTCAGATCCAGATAACAGAGCTTGAGTATGGGCTGGACTGCAGTTCACCTCATGCAGTTCCATAAGGGTGGGTATTGACCCCTCTTTTAATTATTAACTTTTCGGACTTCCGGAGGCGGCGCGAAGGGTAATGGCTGCCCTTTCCTAACTGGGAAGGGAGCTCCGCGCGAAAACGGGTCGTCCGCTACGGCGAAGCGGAGACCCACATCGGAAAACCGCAGGCGGCAGAAGCCTGCGGTCTTGGGACCCGGCGGGCGCCAGAAGCAGCCCCCAAGACGCAGAAGGAACCCCGTAAGGGGCTCTGGATCGTGGAGGAGGCTGCGGCGCTGAGGGTCGTTCCGCAATCGGCGGAGTGAAGCCGCAAAGCCGTTGCCGGTGAGCGCTGACCTTTCTTCCTTGAATTGGCACCTTGGAAAGCAGCAACCCGTGAGTAATAAGGACTTTTAATTAAGCTTAAAGATCAAAGCTCCTGAATTTGGCTGAAAGCGGAGGACGTAAAAAAAGGAAGTCCGTCTTCCGCTCACACTAAACTTCAAAGCAAAGAGCAGGAGGAGTGGAGGCAGTGAATGAACTCTTTTACAATTTGGATTTGAGCATTCAGTGCATCACTTTAATGCAGAAAAGGATTTTAAGCATTGGATTTATGCTAAGATTTGGACTGTAGGATCTTTCTCTGAGGAATCTACATTTTAAAAAAGGAAACCCAGGTGCTGGAACTGCCTGGCAACAGTAGCAGTCAGCCTGCAGACATAAATACTTTGAAACAAAATTTGGAAAAAATCTGAGGGGCTTGGACTTTGCTACTTTGACATCTTATGAGGTACCAGCAAGCACGGCTTGAAACATTGTGTTTTTGTAAAACCAACTCTGCTGAAGATTTAGCATTTGAAGGCTTTTGGACATGGGTTTTGTTTTCTCTGTGAACTGTATTTATTGATTCCCTTCTGAAAGACTTTTTAAGCTCCCCCTAGAGGTTTTGGACTTTACAGCAGTGACATCCTCATACTTTCTGTTTCCCGGTCTCCTGGCTGAATGTTACCATCTGGGCTGTCTTTTTCTCATGGGAACAACTCAGCTTGACCTTGAGCCTTAGATAAATTTGGAATGAGTGGCGCAAAGAAAAAGGAGCCAAAAGAAAAGGAAAAAGAACAAAGACCGCGAACTAGACAAACAACTTTAGCCTCAGCCTTGCAGCAACGCAGATCTTCGGTACCCACTGTGCTCTCTGAGGAAGCAGCAGCTTCTCTGCCACGTGCAGGGGAAGGAGAAACAGAGGAACTACAATTGGAAGATATGGCCTCAGGAACAGCTGCCTCCATTTTAGAAAAAATATATGAAAAATTGGAATCTTTGGATAAGAAAGTGGAATCCTTGGATAAAAAAGCTGATGAGCAAACTTTTAAAATAGACCAAAACACCGAATGTTTAAATAAATTAGCTGGACAAGTGGCACAGAACGTGGAAACAATTGCAGAATTGAAGGGAGCTACAGGGGAGAACAGAAAATTGGTTGAAGACACCAGCCAAAGGCTGGGAAAGTTAGAAAAAGAGGTGAGGCCACTCAACAAACAAGTTGGTGAACATCAGACCTATCTCTCGATGATTGAACTGAGAAGTAGGGAGACCAACTTAAGGATTAGATCGATACCCGAAGTGGAAGAGGACAATCTGGCTGAGTTTTTGACCAAAATATTTTCCAAGCACTGGAACCTAGAAGAGACGGACTTTAAGATTACATCAGCTTTCAGACTTGGAAGACTGACAAAAAAAGACAAGCCCAGAGACTGTTTGATATCACTGAGATCAAAGGAGGAGAGGGACAAGATTTTGGGCCTACACTACGGAAAGTCACTGGACATTTTAGATAAGAGGATTGAGTTATACAAGGACGTTCCCAAACAGCTTTTGGATTTGAGATCGGAATATTTGGAATTAGCAAGACTTTTGAGGAGCAACGCCATCATCTTTAGGTGGGATTTTCCACAAGGACTATCTTTTACTTTCAGAGGGAGGAAGATCAAAATTAGAACATTGGAAGACAGAGACAAATTTCTGAACCAATACGGAGAGGACCTTCATAAAAAACTTGGATTACCATCGGAGCTCGAAACACCAGAGGTACCTGCACCCTTGGATTCTGAAGATTCAGCGAAAAAGGTACCACCCCCAGAAAAATAACCAGATCTATCCAGGATGTCTCTGCAACTTCTGAGTTGGAATATAAATGGCTGCAACATTCCGGAGAAAAGGAGGAAAATTTTTCACATATTAAAAAAGGAACAATTGGACATTATTTGCCTGCAAGAAACCCACGTGACTAGGCTCCACAGAAAAGTGCTGATAAATAAGAGACTTGGCCAAGAATTTATATCTTCAGACATAGTGAAGAAGAGAGGAGTGGTGATATATGCAAAAGAGAGCCTTTCACCTAAATTTTTATTTAAAGATGAACATGGCAGAATTTTGGCAATTGAAATACAATATCAAGGAGAAAAATTTTTGATATTAGGAATCTATGCACCAAATGATGGGAAATCGGAATTTTATAAGAAGTTGCATGAAAGCATGCTGGAATATCTGGACTATGACAACATCATAATGATGGGAGATATGAATGGGATTGTATCAACTAACATGGATAAGTCGCAAAGTCAAAAAGTTACCAAAGATGGCAGACTACCAAAGACCTTTTTTGAAATGACAGAAAATATGGGCTGGATTGACATATGGAGAATCAAGAACCCCCTAGGAAAAGAAGGAACATTTTTCTCTGAGGCTCAACTGACTTGGACAAGAATCGACCAAATTTGGATTACTAGAGGTCTGGCACCTAAGGTCAGGAAAGTGGAAATCTGCCCAAAAACCTGCTCCGACCATAATGCCTTGAAAATGGACATGACATTATTACCAACCGGCTCCTTTAGATGGAAGATGAATGACAATTTGTTTAGAAATCAGGAGATCATTAAGAAGGCCCAAAAAGTTATAAAGGACTATTTTGAAATAAACCTGAACACCGCGGTGGAAAAAAGAACAATTTGGGACGCAAGCAAAGCTGTGATGAGAGGGTTCTTGATACAACAGAATGCCATAAGGAAAAGGACACAAAATGAAAAGAAAGACAAGATTCTGGAGAAAATTAAAGAACTAGAGAAGAAGCTAAGAGCCAATCCGAAGTCACAGCCGATTTTGAGAGAAATTAAACTTCATCAAGCACAATATTCAAAACTGATAAACCAGGAAATAGAATGGAAGATTAAATCAATGAAACAAAAAACGTTTGAATCGGCAAATAAATGTGGGAAACTGCTGGCCTGGCAGTTGAAGAAGAGACAAAAATTGAACATAGTAACAAATTTGGAAATTGAAGGAAGAAGTATACAGAACCCCGTGGAGATTAGAAAGTGTTTTCAAAAATATTTTAAAAAATTATATACTCAAGGGCCGCAGAATGAAGTTGAGATTGAACAATTTTTGAGGAAAAACGGATTGAAAAAATTGTCACAAGAAAATAGATTACTCCTGAACAGCAAAATAACACGACAAGAGATTGAACATGCCATTCAGAACTTGAAATTGGGCAAATCTCCAGGGCCAGACGGCTTGACCTCCAAGTACTATAAGACATTAAGTGATTATTTGATCCAACCACTGCTGGAGGTCAGCAATGAAATTATGGAGGGAAAGAAGGCGCCAGAATCGTGGAAAGAAGCGTTCATCACATTGATACCAAAATCAGAAACTGAAAAGACACAGCTCAAGAACTACCGCCCCATCTCCCTTTTAAATGTGGATTACAAAATATTTGCTGATGTTTTGGCAAACAGACTTAAAAGAGTTTTAAGTCAAGTAATTCATAAAGACCAAGCAGGCTTTCTCCCAGGCAGACATATGTTTGCTAACACAAGGAACATTATTGATGTCTTGGAACTTTTGCAAACTGACATAAACACTAAAGCAGTGCTAATTTTTATAGATGCGGAGAAGGCCTTTGACAACATCTCTTGGAAATTTATGAAGGGAAATTTAAAAGAAATGGGAGTGGGGAGGGGTTTTGAAAATGGGATTGACGCAATATATTCAGAACAAAAAGCAAAATTGATTGTTAATAATGTGGTAACAGAAGAGTTCAAAATTGAAAAAGGAACACGACAAGGCTGCCCGATTTCCCCTTTGTTATTTATCTCAGTCCTGGAGGTGCTCTTAAACTTGATCAGAAGGGACCGGTTGGTGCAAGGGATCCAGGTCGGAGCGAAACAATATAAACTTAAAGCTTTTGCAGATGACCTAGTTTTGACACTGCAGGAGCCGGAATCTAGTACGAAAAGAGTTTTACAATTGATTGACAATTTTGGTCGGGTGGCGGGATTTAAGTTAAACAAACAGAAAACTAAGGTGTTGGGGAAAAATTTGACAGATATTGAATCAGAACAGTTTCAGAGAGAAACAGAATTATCATTGGTGAAAAAGGTAAAGTACCTAGGGGTGAACATAACAGCAAAAAATCTGAGTCTATTTAAGGAAAATTATGAAAAATGCTGGTCTGAAATTAAGAGAGACTTGGACAGTTGGACAAAATTGAAGCTTTCTTTGTTAGGCCGAATTGCTGCTATTAAGATGAATGTATTGCCAAAAATGTTGTTTTTGTTTCAAACACTACAGATTATATTTTTTTTATAATAATTTTTATTAAGGTTTTCCAAATTAGAACAAATCAAAGCAAATTAAATCCAATCTATTGCCAATAACTAGGACTTCCCCTCCCTACCCCCTCTTGTGTTCCAAATCTTCCAAATAAGCAATTAAATTCAACAAATTCTTATCCCCAAATTACACTCTTCGTCAATAACCCAATTTATCCAAATTCTCGTCCCCTAAGATCGATCTATACCCTTCCACGGGTTTCCCCCTTTCGAACATAGTACAGATGAAAATAAGATAAATGTAAATAATAATTTTACAGCCTTTGGATTCCAATTTTCCCTCCCCTCTTTCCCCTTTGCGTTTCACCTATCCCTCCACTTCTAATATCTTCCTGGAGTTCCCACATTACACTATATCCCTCCGGTTCTTTGCCAGTCTTTAATTACGGATGTCCAATCGTAGAAGGAGTCTATCAAATAAGGGCCCATTTCTTCTATCCAGGTTTTTATATCCAGGAGTAAAAACTCCAATTTTGTATCCATAAGCTTGTCAAACCTGAATATCCCAAATGTTCCCCCAGTTCTGTCCAGTTCTTGTTGTTTCCTTGTTCTTATCAATCATTCTCCTCCTTTTTATTTCTCTGTTCTCCCACAGAAATGTTCTTTTTCCAAAAGTTTCTAGTGTCTCTGCAGAGGTTTGTTATTCTTGAAGCAAAGCATTACATCATGTTCCTTTCATTTTCCAACAAATAGTTCCATTGTTTCCTGTAGTGTATAGACCTCTGTAGACAAAATAGTGTTCCATTCCTGCAGTTTCCCAGGAGATTGAAAGTTCCATTCAACTGTTCACATTTCCTGTGAAAAACACATGCAATGTCCCTCGGCTCCTCTAGGTGGATTGCAGTAACAAAGTTCCCTTCCAGAATCACATCCACCAGACCAAGTAGCTTGTTGACCGATATTTAAAACAGTTTGTATTCAATTTGTAACAAATATAACCGGCAAAGTCCTCATAACAAAGTCTCTATTTTAATCTTCCTTTTTGACAGCTCTTTGACAGCTGTCAAAACCTCCATCACTTTTCTCCAGGCAGTTTCACGAATCGCTCCAGGGATTCCGGGGGGGTTGCTTTTTTTAAAAACAATTCCACTTTTCTCCTCCAGCTCAATCTTATAATTTTCCCTCGCGAAGTTGCTGATTCGGCAAGATAAGGTTACACTCGATCTTAGTTGTCCAGTCCTTTGTTTTGGCTCTTCTACAATTTAGGGGTAGGCTGACTTCCTTTTTTCCACCTCCCCCGTTCGCTCCGAATTTTAAAAATTTATCCCCTTTTTTTTTTTTAGTCCATATTCCAATTACTCACGGGTTCTTCTTTAGAGCCGAATTTTCAATAGAAGAAGTCAGCGCTCTCCGCCGGATGGCATGCGGCTGCGCTCGGCAGGGATAGCAGAGAACTCAAAGCACCACGCTTCTCCCCGGCACCCGATCCGTAGCCTTTAAAAAGGCTCCTTCACGAGTCGGGAGGGCGCTAACGGTGCCAGCCGAGTCTCCATGTCCACGGCCTCAATCTGGCCGTGGTTTTTAAGGGTCCCCGCATCGCCGGTGCGGTAGGACCCAGCCCCTGCCAAGCCGGCTCCCTCCGGAGCTCGGAGGGAGCCCGCCATTCGGCGATGGCGCCGACCCGGAAGTCCAAACACTACAGATTATAGACAAGACGGAATGCTTCCGGAAGTGGCAGAGAGATATTTCTAAATATGTCTGGCAGGGCAAAAAGCCCAGAATTAAGTTTAAGATATTGACTGACGCAAAGGAAAGAGGGGGCTTTGCCCTGCCAGACTTAAGGTTGTATTACGAAGCCGCAGCTTTCTGCTGGCTAAAAGACTGGCTACTTCTCGAAGACACTGATGTGTTGGATCTGGAAGGGTTTAATAATAATTTTGGTTGGCATGCATACTTATGGTATGACAAAGTTAAGATCAATAAGGCCTTTAAGAACCATATTGTCAGAAAAGCAGTGTTTAATGTCTGGACAAAATATAAAGACTTATTGGAAAATAAAACCCCAAGGTGGCTTTCACCTCTGGAAGCTAAGGCCCGAAAAAGACCCAATATGGAAGCCAATTGGCCAAAATATTGGGAAATATTAGAAAAAGATGGAAATAACTGGAAATTGCAGAGTATGGAAAAAATGAAGGATAAAGTGCGAGACTGGTTACATTACGCTCAGATTAAAGAAGTTTTTAAAAATGACAAAAAGCTAGGGTTCCAGGTGGAGAAATCGAAGCTGGAAACTGAACTGTTAGAACCTAAGACTAAGGTACTTTCAAGAATGTATAACTTGCTGTTGAAATGGAACACACAAGACGAAATGGTTAAATCGGCTATGATAAAGTGGGCACAGGACATTGGGCATAACATTATGTTTGAGGAATGGGAAAGGTTGTGGACCACTGGGCTAAACTTTACTGCATGTAATGCTTTGAAAGAAAATATAATGAAAATGATATACAGATGGTACATGACCCCAGTTAAGCTTGCCAAAATATACCACTCGTCTGACAATAAATGTTGGAAATGTAAAGAAAATGAAGGAACATTCTTTCACCTCTGGTGGACTTGCCCTAAAGTGAAGGCCTTCTGGGAAATGATATATAATGAACTGAAAAAGGTATTTAAGTATACTTTCACTAAGAAACCAGAGGCCTTCCTTCTGGGTATTGTCGACCAGAAGGTGTCAAAGAAGGACAGAACTTTCTTTATGTATGCAACAACGGCAGCAAGGATACTCATCGCAAAGAACTGGAAAACTCAAGATCTACCCACGCTGGAAGAATGGCAGATGCAGCTGATGGACTATATGCAGCTGGCGGAAATGACTGGCAGAATTCGAGACCTGGGAGAAGAAAGGATTGAAGAAGACTGGAAGAAATTTAAGATTTATTTACAAAATTATTGTAATTTGATGGAATGCTAAGAAGGATGCTTGATTATAAACAATTGGCCATCACTAAATTAGATGAGCATTATTAGACTATATTGTAATGATTGGTTATAAGATTACAAATAAGATGGTAATTTGCTTGAAAAATTTTATGAACAATGTAAGTGCGAGCGGATGACGTGAGGAAGTCCAAAGATGTTATGAAATTTTGTAAAGACACAAACAATGCTGTTTTTTAATTTTGTATCTCTTTTATTAAAAAAACCTAATAAAAATTTTGGAAAAAAAAATAATAATTATTAACTTTTCAGTTTCCCAGTACTGTTGCATGCATTTTGATGATATTCCTTCACTTCTTTGCTGAGCAAGCAGCAAGGGCTTTGTCCTGCTATAACCTGATTTGGGGGCCAGAACCAGGTAGTGCACTTTAGACAACATCTTTGTTGCGCATGCCGAATTGATCAGATTTGCAACATGCAACTTGGCTCTCTCCTTTGTATGGGGAAATAAAGATGTGCATTAGTGCAACTGGAAAACACACAATTATAATGCTAAACAGCACGCGTGTGTTCATGGATCAAGCAATCATAAATCATATTCAAAATCTTTGCCATTTGCTCTCTGACTGACGTATTCCCTGACCAAACCTCAGCCTTACAGCCAAGAATCATGGGACTGTGAGGGACCCATCAGATGACATCTCAATTAAGACTGTGTATGTGTAACAGGATGAATGCTGAGGGCATCTGGAGAAGCCCCTGAAGTAGATTTTGGCCTTTTGCTTGCTAAGCAATGACAAAAATATATTTTAAAATGTTTTAAATATGCCCTTTGAATTACCACCATGTCCATGTTAGCAGACCTTGCAGCTTGGGTGAATGAGATTGGAACAATTACTTCCAGTTTCTGGGGTTCAAAGGCTTTATTCATGAAGGAACTATTTACATGATAGGCAGAGATGTGTGACAGAGAAACAGCAACAACAATAGACATATTGTCTCGACAAGTTGGGAGAGAACAATAAGCAAAATGGCTCCGCTTTTATATGCAACATGCAACTTGGATCTCTCCTTTGTATGGGGAAATGCAGGGGTGCCAGGATAAGCAAACAGAATTCAAATTGCTCAAGTCCAAAGATCTCAGATCCCACCTAGCTCCTGTAAAGAAAATCACTCTCACAAAAGCACATATGCACACAAAAATTCAACTGTTCTGTTCTGGTTGCCAAGCAATCACCAATGAGTATTTGGCTTTTTTTAAAAAAATAATATTTATTAACAGTTTAAGGATTACAAAAAAAGAATTAAACAAAACAAAACCATACAATACAATACAGAAACAAAAACACTACATAAACACTAACCTTAACAAAACAAAACAAAGACAATTAAAAACACATCCAATAATTTCAATATCTTATCTTTCATTCACTTGTTTCAGCGACCTCCTCGCACCTCCCTTTTTTGTATTCCACTTCAGTTAACTGTTTCAGCAAATCCTTTCCATCTTCCTTAGTTTTCTGTCCTGTAATTTATCTTAACACATTCTAACCTTATTTTTCCCTTTAATCCATTAACAATCTATTTGTACTTAGTTCTTTGTAACATTTCTGCTAAAGCCATATAGCTTCATTCCAGCATTTTTCTAACATTCATTGATTTTACAGTATTTCTGTAAATAATCTTTAATTTTTTTCCAATCTTCTTCCACTGACTCTTCTCCCTGGTCTCGGATTCTGCCAGTCATTTCCGCCAGTTCCATGTAGTCCATCAACTTCATCTGCCATTCTTCCCGGGTGGGTAAATCTTGTGTCTTCCAATACTTCCCGATGAGTATTCTTGCTGCTGTTGTGTTGCATACATAAAAAAAGTTCTATCCTTCTTTAGCACCAATTGGCCGACCATGCCCAGGAGAAAGGCCTCTGGTTTCTTCAGGAAGGTATATTTAAATACCTTTTTCATTTCATTATAAATCATCTCCCAGAATGTCTTAATCCTGGGCACGTCCACCAAAGGTGAAAGAATGTACCTTCAGTCTCATTACATTTCCAACATTTATTGTCAGGTAAATTATAAATTTTTGCAAGCTTGACTGGTGTCATGTACCACCTGTAAATCATTTTCATGAAATTCTCTCTTAGGGCATTACATGCCGTAAATTTCATACCTGTGGTCCATAACTGTTCCCAGTCAGCCATCATAATGTTATGTCCAACATCTTGTGCCCATTTAATCATAGCAGATTTCACCGTTTCATCCTGAGTGTTCCATTTCAACAGCAAATTATACATTCTTGACAAATTCTTAGTTTTGGGATCTAACAATTCTGTTTCCAATTTTGATTTTTCCACCTGGAAGCCAAGTTTTTTGTCCAAGTTGTATGCCTCCATTATTTGGTAGTAATGGAGCCAGTCTCACACTCTATTTTTTATTTTTTCAAAGCTCTGCAGTTTTATTCTGTCTCCATCTTGTTCCAGAATTTCCCAATATTTCGGCCATTTGGCCTCCATATTGAGTTTTTTCTGAGCCTTCGCTTCCATTGGTGACAACCATCTTGGGGTTTTATTTTCTAACAAATCCTTATATCTTATCCAGACATTGAACAGTGCTTTTCTAACAATATGGTTTTTAAACGCTTTATGTGCTTTAACCTTATCATACCACAAATATGCATGCCAACCAAATACATTGTTGAAACCTTCTAAGTCCAGCACATCAGTGTTTTCAAGAAGCAGCCATTCTCTCAGCCAGCAAAAAGCGGCTGATTCATAGTAAAGTTTAAGATCTGGCAGGGCAAATCCACCTCTTTCTTTAGCATCAGTTAATATCTTAAATTTTATCTGAGGCTTCTTGCCCTGCCAGACAAATCTGGAAATATCTCTATGCCACTTCTTGAAACAGTCCATCTTGTCTAAAATTTGCAATGTTTGAAACAAAAACAGCATCCTTGGCAATACATTCATTTTTATCACAGCAATTCGGCCTAACAATGATAACTTCAAATTTGACCATATTTCTAAGTCCTTTTTCACTTCAATCCAGCATTTTTCATAGTTATTCTTAAATAAATTCACATTCTTGGCAGTCATGTTAACCCCTAAATATTTCACTTTCTTAACCAATGTTAATCCTGTCTCCTCCTGAAACTTTTCTCTCTCAATCACAGTTAGATTTTTCTCTAAAACCTTAGTTTTCATCCTGTTCAACTTAAAACCTGCTACCTGACCAAATTCTTGAATCAATTCCAGTACCCTTTTAGTACTAGATTCTGGCTCCTGTAAAGTCAATACTAAAACATCAATTGGTCCTTTCTAATCATATTTAGCAGAACCTCCAGGACCGATATAAAAAACAATGGAGAGATTGGGCAGCCTTGTCGTGTTCCTTTCTTAATCTTAAACTCTTCTGCCACTACATTGTTCACAATTAATTTTGCCTTTTGTTCTGAGTAGAATCATAGAATAATAGAATCATAGAATCATAGAGTTGGAAAAGACCACAAGGGCCATCGAGTCCAACCCCCTGCCAAGCAGGAAACACCATCAGAGCACTCCTGACATATGGTTGTCAAGCCTCTGCTTAAAGACCTCCAAAGAAGGAGACTCCACCACACTCCTTGGCAGCAAATTCCACTGTCGAACAGCTCTTACTGTCAGGAAGTTCTTCCCAATGTTTAGGTGGAATCTTCTTTCTTGTAGTTTGGATCCATTGCTCCATGTCTACTTCTCTGGAGCAGCAGAAAACAACCTTTCTCCCTCCTCTATGTGACATCCTTTTATATATTTGAACATGGCTATCATATCACCCCTTAACCTCCTCTTCTCCAGGCTAAACATGCCCAGCTCCCTTAGCCGTTCCTCATAAGGCATCGTTTCCAGGCCTTTGACCATTTTGGTTGCTCTCCTCTGGACACGTTCCAGTTTGTCAGTGTCCTTCTTGAACTGTGGTGCCCAGAACTGGACACAGTACTCCAGGTGAGGTCTGACCAGAGCAGAATACAGTGGCACTATTACTTCCCTTGATCTAGATGCTATACTCCTATTGATGCAGCCCAGAATTGCATTGGCTTTTTTAGCTGCTGTGTCACATTGTGTTTTTTTAAAAAATATATTTATTGAAAATTTTCCACTTTATTTTTTCCCCTCATTCTTTTTTATTAGTTATTTCCAAAAAGAACACAAGGTAACACACAAATACAAAGAAAATACACAGAAAAGAAAAATTAAAAATAATAAACAGCAATTATCATTTCCATATCATCCATATAACATAGTCGTCTCTTACGGGGCTTCCTTCAGCCTGTCCGTAAATCATTCGAAGCAATAAATAAAATTACACGTTTCATTACTTATATTGTCATTATACCGATTCCTAATTCCTGTTTGCTTTGCACAATAACTCTTAGTCTTTCACAGTGCGTCTCTAAATCCCTTTAGCGTTATTTGCCCTTCACTAATACATTCCAGATAATCTACATACTTTTCCCAATCTTTGGTGAACACTTGGTCTCTTATGTATCTAACTTTTCCTGTTAATCTATCCAACTCTGCGTAATCCGACAACTTAGATCTCCACTCCTCCACCGTTGGGGTTTCCCGTAGTTTCCACTTCTGGGCTAATACTACCCTTGCTGCCGTAACCGCATAGTATACCAATCTGCGATCTTCCTTTTTTATCTCTTGTCCTAATATCCCTAGAAGAAAGATTTCTGGTTTCTTTATGAACTTGTACTTTAATATCTTCTTCAATTCAGTGTGTACTTTCTCCCAAAATTGTTTCACCCACATATGGTAGAAGGAGCCCTCTATGTCTTTACATCTCCAGCACTTATTATCCACCTTATACATTTTTGATAATTTCATGGGTGTCAAGTACCACCTATAAAACATCTTCATGATGTTTTCCCTTATCGAAGTACACGCCGTAAAGTTTACCCCCTCCTTCCAAAGTTTCTCCCAATCCTCAAACTGTATACTATGACCTATATCCCTTGACCAATGGATCATCACCGATTTGACTTCCTCATCGCCTAAATTCCAGTCCAACAACATCCTATATATCTTAGATATAATTTTCACTTTATTATTTATTATTTCTGTCTGGAATTTTGAGTCTTTATCTGCATAACCTCTTTCTTTGATATCTTTACTAAACATCTGATTCACCTGATGGTGATGTAGCCAATCGTAAACATGTTCCTTTGTTTGCTCATACGGTTTTAGCTTCCATTTCCCTTCAACCTTAGTTAGTAGTAGCTGCCCAATTGCTTCTCATATTAATGGTTTTTGTACTCATTACTTCGAGAGGTGAAAGCCAATGTGGTGTTTTCGGCTCTAACACATTTTGATATCTTTCCCAAACTTCGATTAGCGGCCCTCTAAAAATGTGATTCGCAAACCCCTTGTGTTCTTTCCTTTTGTTCTTCCATAAGTACGCGTGCCAGCCGAATCTATTATCGAAGCCCTCTAAGTCGAGCAGCTCCGTATTCACCAATTTTACCCATTCTTTTATCCAACATAGGCATGATGCCTCATAGTACAGTTTCAGATCCGGCAGGGCAAAGCCCCCTCTTTCCTTTACATCTGTCAGTAATTTAAACTGAATTCTGGGTTTTTTGCCCTGCCATATGAATCTTGAGACTATCCTTTGCCATTCCTTAAAGATTCGACTCCCTTTGATTATAGGGATGGTCTGGAATAGAAACATCAACCTTGATAAGACATTCATCTTGATTACATTAATCCTTCCCCAGAGTGACAATTTTAGCCCTCCCCATTTCTCTAAATCTTTCTTTATTTCCTTCCACATCGGCTCATAATTATTTTTAAATAAGTCTATGTTTTTAGGTGTTAACCAGATGCCGAGATATTTGACTTTTTTGACCATCTCTATCTGCGATTGTTGTTGGATTGTTTCAATTATCTTTGGGTCCACGTTTTTTCCTATCATTTTCGTTTTTGTCTTGTTTAATTTAAAGCCTGCCACTTCTCCAAATTGTTCTATTTCCTTTAATATTTCCCCTATTGCCGTTGCTGGTTCTTCTGTCATTATTACTAAGTCGTCGGCGAAGGCTTTGGTCTTATAAACATTCTGTCCTACTGATACTCCTTTTATATTCTCGTTTTGTCTTATTGAGTTCATAAGGACTTCTAACACAGTTATAAATAGTAACGGAGAAAGCGGACATCCTTGTCTTGTTCCCTTCTGTATCCTTATCTCCTCCGTCACCATATTGTTTATGATCAATTTGGCCTTCTGTTCTGTGTATATTGCTTTTACCCCATTAAAGAAATCGTTACCCACATCCATGTGTTCTAAGTTCTTCAACATAAAGTTCCATATCACGTTATCGAATGCCTTCTCGGCATCTACAAACACCATTATAGCTTATTTGTCAATCCTAACAGACAGGTATTCTAGCATATTAATTATATTTCTTGTGTTGTCTCTCATCTGCCGACCTGGCAGGAATCCCGCCTGGTCCCTGTGAATAATTTCTGATAGCAAAATCTTCAGCCTTCTTGCCAGAATTCCTGCAAATATCTTATAATCTGTGTTTAGGAGTGAAATTGGTCTGTAATTTTTAACCTGGGTTGGATCTGCATCCTGTTTGGGGATAAACGTAATATATGCCTCTTTCCAGGTCTCTGGGGTTTCTCCTTTCTTTAAGATATTGTTCATAATCGTTTTTAGAGGTCCCACCAAAATAGATTTCATTTCCTTGTAGTAGCCGGCTGTGAATCCGTCAGGGCCTGGTGCCTTACCCCTCTTTAAATCTTTAATTGCCTCCTCTATTTCCTCATTTCCAATTGGTGTATTCAAACGTTGCTTTTCCTCTATTGAGATTTTTTGCACCCTTTTATCCTTCAAGAATCTCTCTATCCTCCTTAAACCAACTTTCTCTTGATCTTTATACAAATTCCTGTAATGGCTGAGGAATTCGCTCTTAATTCCTTTGGGGTCGGTTCTTTCTACTCCCTCCACTGTTATTTTATTAATTACACCTTGCTCCTTCCTTTTTTTGATTTGCCAGGCAAGCCATTTGCCTGATTTATTCGCAAATTCAAAATTTTTTTGCCTTAGTTTTTTAATGTTCCACTCCACCTCTCTATTTATTATTATAGCAAACTGGGCTTGTAGAATTTTAATTCTTTCCTTCGCTTTTTGACAATTTGGTTTTTGTGATAGTTTTTGTTCGTTAACCATTATCTGTTTTAGAATTTCCTCTTTGTTTTTCTCTCTATTCCTATTTTTGATTGCATTCTGTTGGATAAAAAACCCTCTTATTACAGCCTTACTCACATCCCAGACAACGCTATCCTTTGTTCCTTTATCACCATTATCTTTAAAATAATCTATCAGTTTTTTCTGTGCCTTTTCCACAACTTTCTGATCATCTAAAAGGTGGTCTTTTAATCTCCATCTGAAGGTTCTTGTCTCTAGGCTTTCCAGTTCCAGCTCTGTTGGGCTATGATCTGAAATTACTTTTGGTCTTATTTCTATTAATTTAACTCTTGGACATAGTTCCTTTGAGACCCATATCTGGTCTATGCGCGACAGCGATTGGTTAGGCGCAGAATGAAAGGTGAATTGTTTGTCAAGCGGGTGTCTGAGACGCCAGATGTCCACCAGATTACAATTTTCTACCATGGAGAAGAAGGTTTTTGGTAACTTTCCTTCTTTGTTTGTTCCTTCTCTTTGTCTATCCATTTCTAGTGAAACAACCCCGTTCATATCCCCCATTAAAATTATTTTTTGGTCCACAAATTCCGTCAACTTCTCTTCCAATCTTTTAAAGAATTCCGTTTTACTACCATTTGGGGCGTATAGCCCCACTACCAACAGCTTTTCACCTTGCCAGTTAATACTGACCCCTATCATCCTCCCCTCTTCATCCTTGAATATTGTTTTAGCTTCTATATTATTTTTAACATACAGTACCACACCTCTTTTCTTTACCTTGTCTGAGGATTCAAATTCCTTTCCCAACCTTTTGTTAATTAACCCTTTCCTATGCCTTCTAGCAACGTGCATTTCCTGTAGACAGATAATGTCCAAATTTTTCTTTTTCAGATATTGCTCAATTTTATTCCTCTTATTTTTATCGTTCATCCCATTAATATTCCAGTTCCAAATTTTTAATCCCATGATGCTTAACTTTCACTTCGGAAGTTAAGTTTTCGCCTGAGTTTTATTCAAATTCTCTTTTCCTTTAAGGATTCCCTGAGTCCTCCGCTTCCTCCTCTGCCTCTTCGCCCGATCTACTTCCTCCTTCCTCCTCCTCCTCCCCTTCTCCTGACTCTCCTGATGGGGCCCCCTCATCTCCTCCAGCCCCCGTTCCATTTACCTCCACTTTAAGTTCCTTGTACTTCCTCAAGAACTTCCCGGTTTCTTCTTGACTTGACAACTTGTGCCTCTTACCTCTATATACAAATGATATCCCTTCCGGGAATTCCCATCTAAATTCGATCTTATTTCTTCTCAGTACCTGCGCCAAGGATTTATAGTGATCTCTTCGTTTGAGTAGTCTGATCGGGACATCTTTAAAAATAATTATATAATTCCCATCTATATTCAACCTCTTTTCTCTATTCCTTTGAAGGATCCTATTTCTCATTTCTTTATCCTTGAATGTAATCAGACAATCACCTATAAGTTTCCTTCCTCTTGTTGTGTTAACGCGCATTCTGAATGCATTTTGTATATTATTGGCCATTTCCTCCGCTGGTAAACCCATCCATTCTGCTAACTCCATTGTCAATCTCTCTTTAATATTTTCATTTTGGGTCTCTGGCACAGCTCTAAATCTCAGATTAACCTCCCTCTGCCTCAGTTCATTCATCGCAATAATGTCCTTCATCTCTTCCTGAGCCTTATTTAAGTCCATCATTTCAGTTTTAATCCTTTCTTTATCCCTCTTAATATCCTTTAATTCTATCCTTGTCTTCTTTAACCCTTCCTCTGTAAGCTGCGTTCTCCTAAATATTTCTTTTATTTGGCCCTTAAGTTTGTTAACAGTCTCATCCATTTTTTTATCCATTTTCCCGATCCTGTTATCCACTTGCTCTAATTTATATTCTAAGTTGGCTTGGCTTTGTTTGATCTCTGTAAACATCTTCAAGATATCCGACTTAAAGTCTACTTCTTGCTTAGAGCCCCTCCTATCCCCAGGGGTCCCGCCATTCGTTCCTTTTTTCCCTGTATGTGACATCTTAAATACTTATACACTTTTATCTCCCCTTGTCCCCGATAATTTCTCGCCCCCTGAGTTTGTTTCAGATGATTTCCTTTATACCGCCCGCTTTGTCCGTTTTTATAATACCCTCTTTCTTTCTTTAGTGTTACTGTTCAGAATTCCCAATTCTTTATATATGTATTTTCCCAAAAGTCAGTATCGAAGTCCGTATATATAAAATCGATGTCAAGTTCTTACTGTACAGTCCTCTTCCTTCAAGGCGGAATGCTCCAATGTCGGGGGTTTGTCCCACCTCCAATCAGGCTAGTCCATGTTCCATAGTAGATATACGGGGGGGGTCTTAAAATAGGGGGTGGTGAATAGAAAAAGGAGGGGAGAAAAGGGCAGGGGGAGCGGAGGCCAGTCTCAGATCACACCAACCTCATTTTAACACAAGAGGCCGTCAAACCAATATACACTGACGCCAGTTCCCAACGTGTTCCCAAAGTGTTCCCAGGAGCTCCCAGAAGTTCAAAAACCCTAGTCTCCAACCAAGGGAAAAGAGATGGAGAACAATATGCGTATTAGCTCCAATATAGATATTATCACTGTCCTCTTTCTGCTTTTCACAAACTCACGCACAAAAAGTCTCAAATGGCGGCGGGGGTTTCTCTTCCGGCTTCATTCTCCTAAATTCTGACGCTAAGATAGAGAAACACCCCTTCTCCTCTTCACAACCTCCAGTTCACCAAAAACGCCAAGTCCTAATGCTTTGTCTCTGGCCCCCTTTCTTCCCTCTTCCTCTCCAGCGTACTTTTCCTTCTATTCGGCTTGTTTGGAGGGAGGAATACAGAAAGGGAAACAGCGTAACCGCTAAGGCAACTCCCTTTCTCTTTTCCCCGCACTGGCGTCTTTCCGCGTCTAAATTGATTTCGGCTATCAGCTGAACTCCGTTTGTTTCTCTTTACTCCCTCCGAGGCTTCCTTGTTCTTTTTATCTTAATTACAAAGTTGCAAGTGTCAGAGTTCTTTGTTCTGAGAGCGTACTGCTCTCCCTGCAAGCTCAGGGCTTCGCTATCTGAAGGTGAGTAATGGCTCCCCCTTGACCGCTAGACCTCTCCGCCCACGCTCTTCGCCTCTTCCGAGGTTACATTAATTTAATACATTAAAAAAAACAAAATTTAATACATTAAAAAAAAGAAAAAAGAAAAACAAAATACAAAAAAGGCAAGAAAAAAAAAGAAAATTAAAAACACATATAATTTACAATCCTTATTTTTCTATAACATATTTCCTTGACTTCCCCACACCTCCCCTTCTTATATTCCAATTCAAATTTGTTAATTCAACAAGTTCTCATCCTTAACCTTTTTATATTTAATTCATTTTAAAAAACCAATTTTACCTTATAAGCATCAATATTTGTACATCAGTTCTCAATTCTCAATCTTAAAGCTTTTTTTTCTAAAGTCGACCCAAATTCCCTTTCACGAATTCCCCAATTTTTTATGCTAATAACATGCCAAAAAATAAAAAGAAAGAACATGTTATAATTATACACCCTTTGGATTCCCAAACCCCACTCTTCCCCTTTCCCGGTTTCAATCCCCAACAAATGTCCATCAGTCTTGGTCTACTATCAGCCTGGAGATCTCACGTCCGAGGCTCTTAATTCTCTTAATTCCTCTCTGCCGGTTTTTTTTATAGTCCTTAATATTAAGCACCAAATCTCGGAGAAGTAGTGAAATCTCTCCATTCTTCAATCTCCAATTCAAACCAGATTTTCATCATCAAGTTCTTATTTTCCTTTGTAACCATCATGTCAGGCCTCTGGCTCTCCTTTGTCATCTGCGGCATTACGTCTCCTCCTTCCTTTCCCTCAGAAACAACATATATCTCTTTCTCCACACTCTCAAAGCTCTCAAGTTTCTCCTCTTGTCCAGCTGCATGAACTTCCTGAGTCAAGTCCTTATCAAATTCAATGAATTTGTTTACTGTTAAGTCCAGAGTTACAGCATTAGAAGCCAAAACATCAATTTGGCCTTGTAACTTTCCCAAGAGAAGAAAAACTCTGTCCAGTTTAGCTTGAATTTCCCCTCCTTCAGCCATTCCTGTAATGTCCCAAAAACCCCTCTAGAGGGCTTTTGGTTACTTTGTATTCCTTCCAGTTCAGATCCAAAAATCAAATTAGTTTGTATCGATTCTTCCTTGTTTTCAACAAATTGTAACAAAATTGTAACAGATATAACCAGCAGAAGCAGCAGAAGCAAAGTTCTCTTTTCCCGTCTTGACAGCTAATTTGACAGCTGTCAAACTCTTTAGTATCTCTTCAACAGGCTCTCTCACGGATCACTCCCGGGTCCGGGGGGTGGCACTTCAGCTCCCAAAATTTACTCTTATCCTCCAGTAAGATTACTTATACTGCCAAGTCGTGAAATTAATGTCTTTTACCCAATAAAAAGGAAAAAAAAATTCTCTCAACCTTAGTTAGCTGGTCCTTGCTTTAGATTATTTATAAGACAGGGAGACGGACTTCCTGTTTGCGCCTTCCCCGATCGTGCCTAATTCAAAAAAATTTTCTTTACAAATCCAATTTCCGTAGTACTCACGGGTTTTTGCTTTAGAGTCCAATTGTTCACAAGAAGAAGTCAGCGCTCTCCAACCATGGCATGCGGCTTCACTCCGTAGGAGAAGCAGTCAAACTCTCAGCACCGCGCCGCTCACCCCATCCCCCGTTCCGAAGCCTTTGAAAAGGTTCCTTTGCAGGTCAGGGGGGCACAGATGGTGCCCGCCGAGTCACCAGGTTCACAGGCTCACCGCCTGTGATTTTTGAGGGTCCCCGCGTCGCCACAGCGGCTAGACCCAAAACCTACGGAGCCGATTCCCTCCGGAGCTTGGAGGAAATCCGCCATTAGCCGATGGCGCTAACCCAGAAGTTCCTGCTGCGTCACATTGTTGGCTCATGTCAAGTTTGTGGTCAACCAAGACTCCTAGATCCTTTTCACATGTACTGCTCTCAAGCCAGGTGTCACCCATCTTGTATTTGTGCCTCTCATTTTTTTTGCCCAAGTGCAATACTTTACATTTCTCCCTGTTAAAATTCATTTTGTTTGTTTTGGCCCAGTTCTCTAATCTGTCAAGGTCCCGAGCAGGGATGAAAAGAGTCAAAACTACACCAGGGGGTTAAATCCAGAGAAAGAGCTTTATTCTGCCGTCCCGGGGGGGGGGGTCAGAGGAGCAAGTGTGATAGATTCACAAAACAAGCACGAGTTCACAGCCATTTGCACAGAATATATATTTCCCTTCCAGTTCCCTCCCCTTTCTCCTCCTTCTGAAAAGTTCTGCCCCATGTATCTCCTGAGCATGAACAGAAAGTTCCTGTCTCGGGACTATTTTGGACTCTTCCCAGGAAAGGGGGTGAGAAACCAAAGGGGGTTTCAGAGTGTTCAAGATATGTTTCGTTCTCTTGTTCTGGCATAGTTCCCAGAAAGAAAGTTGCAATCTGGTTTAACTGGCCTTAGAAACAAAAAGGCTCTGAGAAACAATGGACTCTGTTCTCTACCTTTGTTACATAGAAAGATGCTGAGCTAGAAGCTTTAGTCTTGGGGGGGGGGACTTTGAGAGTGCAGTTTGAAAGTGCCTGAGGTGAGGCTTTGAAGCCTGGCGGGGGGGGGGGGAATCACAAACAGTTTTAGGGTTTTAGGGTAACCTAACTGACTGTCCTTCTTCATTGCAACACTGGCATATCCAAAATCTCACGCTGCTACAATACAGCGACTCAGTAAACTCTCCCTCCTCCACGTCCAGTCCATCCACCACACTCCCCATTCAACCCACTAACTCTATTGAGGTGCCAGTTCCTAAATGTGCCGAGGGGTCTCAGCATTAAAAGAGCCCAAACACTGGTGCCCAGGTACATGTGAGAAATTTAGGCTGGGCACTTAGTAAATCTGGGTTGGATTTTAACAGACCGAGAGGAGTAAAGTGGGACCTGTTTGTTTTCCAGTTTGAACTTGGGCAATTAAATCAGTAATTTCATCAGCAGTTACTGGTTACCACTCTGGGGCATTAATAGATCAAATGAGTGTTAATAGGTGAAAAACATGACTGGCACCACTCAGGTATTTACAGTGGTGCCTCGCAAGCCGAAATTAATCCGTTCCGTGAGGCTCTTCGTATAGCGGTTTTTTCGTCTTGCAAAGCAAGCCCATTGACACCTTAGCGGATTAGCGCTATTAGTGGTTTAGTGGCTTTTAGCTATCAGCTGTTAAGCGGCTTATCAGCAGATCAGCTGATAAGCGGCTTAGCGGCTTAGGAAAAGGGGGGGGGAGGAAAAAAAAACCGCAGGAACTCGCAAGACATTTTCGTCTTGCGAAGCAAGCCCATAGGGAAATTTGTTTTGCGAAGTGCCTCCAAAACGGAAAACCCTTTTGTCTAGGGGGTTTTCAGACTTGCGAGGCGTTCGTCTTGCGGGGCACCACTGTACCCCCAATATTCCTATTCATACCAAGGGGTGGTGATCTCAGTTCTGATGGGGTGAAAAGTGAAGCAGTAAGGCTCCCATTACCAAGCACTGCTTTCACCGAAAAACAAACAAAAACAAACCAGCCAGTAATTTTTAAAAAGAAATTTCACTAATGGCTAGTTTGGCTCCCCTTAGATTGTAGGCTTGTTTTTGAAACATGGTGCATCACATTGTCAAATCTCATGGGCTTTTTAGCAACTGCAGGCCACTGGATCCATCCCCAAGAAAATCCTGTTACAAGAAAGTTGGAACAGGGGTGTTATGTACTGAGTTGAATAGGATCCAAAAGGCAGCAGTCTGATTGGTCCTAGAACAACAGGATTCAGAATGCAGCAGTCTGATTGGTCCTAGAACAATAGGGTCCAGAATGCAGCAGTCTGATTGGTCCACAGGAGCCACCCAATCCAGCTCCAGGTGGAAGGGAATCCGCAACCTGATTGGCCTACAGGTGAATCCTGGAATTAGCCAATCATGTGGGGCCCATTGTGTAAATAATGCATATTAAAGCAGACATTCTGGGGGAACTTCCATTCCTCCTCACCACTATGAGCTGAATAAAGAGCATGAAATCCACTCTCGACTCCAAGTATATTCCAAGGTGATATGGGAAGTTGTTCAGGTTTTTGTCATCCATGCACTTCAGGTTGCCAAGATGCTTTCAGCCATTGCAGCTGCCAAACCATTTCCAAAATAAACCCATCCAAATGCTCTACTCAAGAACATCTCACACACTGTGTTGTGGTGAAGATACAAGTTTGATCAGGACTTATTAACTGAGACAGCTCCTGTCTATTAAACCAGTTTGTATTCAGTGCAGATACGTCCTTTAACATTCAGGGTACGGCAGGAGTTAATTCTGGACCTTCCTATGTGAAAAGTTTTGACTACCTGCTTTCAGTTCTGGGCATCAAAGACCTGTCGGATTAACCTTTGTTTATCTGGTAAGGTTTATGTGAAATCAAATAGCATCGCTACCACCCTCTCCATCGGTTCCTACATTATTCCCCTGAACATGCCAGGGGAATGTCCTGTCCGATTCTCACATTTCTCTCTTTCCATTTAATACCTCTATTCAAAACAAATCTTATTTAAACTTCTTTTCCTTTACTCCATGCAGAAGACTGCTGAATCTGGAAAGGAGAAGACCCGGTAGGTGTCAATGGGGCAACATTGATTCGGCTTATCATTATTATCATTATGATGGTAATTTATTACTTAGGCAAAAAATAATAACAACAAAACACCAGACATTAAAAGCTCCCCATGAAGTCCTAACAGATGCTGTAAGACATGATGGTTAATTTCCTGTCGTATTGATAATAACTCCTATGTAGCAACTTTCCTAATCTTGCATGGGCATATTGACAGTGGCGTAGCGTGGGTTGTCAGCACCCGGGGCAAGGCAAGTAATTTGTGCCCCCTAACCCGTGGATTTGCGCCCCCTAACCCATGGATTTGTGCCCCCTAACCCTAACCCCCAGATGTTGCGCCCGGTGTGGCTGGGCCCCCCTGCACCCCCCACGCTACGCCACTGCATCTTGAAAGACTGGGTTATTGTCTTCTTAGCAGAATAATGCCTACAAATTCAATCCAGCATTTCTCATGCACATGCTTACGTTCACCTGGCAACATACATTGGTATCCTGGCTACATAAAAACAGCTCCTGAAAGTGGAACGGTCGCGACAGCCCGCACGCCTCTGCATCTGTGAGTCTGGGAGGGAAAGAGGTAACTATGGATGCTGATTGATGCAAACCGCTGAAGGTGGTCTGAGAGTTGCTACCAGTGTAGAATGTTGTGGCTCACTTCTTCACAGGGACACGTTGTCAGACGGTGTCAGGGTTTCAGGGACAGAGAGCGAGGGGGAGGGGTCCCAGGGTGACGAGGAAGAGGACGACGACGACCCGAGGTTGTCAGTGAGTCCGTCAAGTGAATCCGAGGATTCCCAAAAGGGAGCCCCCCTGGTCAGGCCAAGGGGCAGTAGAGAGGGAAGCAGTCAGAAGCAGGGGAACGAAGAGGGAATCCCCAGTGGGGGTTGGAGATCGGGACCGGCCTCTCCGTCGGAACGGAGTGAAGGGGGTGGAGTGGCCAGTGTGTCAGAAAGAGCAGAACAGGAAGCAGAGAGGGGAAGGAGTTCGGAGCAGAACGTCCTGCCGGAAGGGGAGGAGTGTAGTACCGAGAGTAGCGTAACGGTCGAAAGGAAGGTCAGAAGCAACGTACGCGCGCCAAGTTCAAATGTGGAGGCGCGCGGAAATGAGGAGAGCCCTGAGGAGGAGCCTGGTCCCAAAGCACGAAGGAGGGGGGGAGCAGGCGTCAGAAGACTCAGCCTCGGGGGAGTCCCGGAGGGAGGGAGCACAGGGGGGCAGGAAGACCCTGCGGAAAAGGAAGGAGAGGAAAAGGTAGAGCAGTACAAGCCTCTTAAGCTGGTGCAGGGGCGGGACTGACTCAGAGGGGACTTCTAACATCTAAGGGTAACAGATGCTGAGCCACGGAGCTTGGATGTAACGACAACAATGTTCTTCAATAAAACCTTTTGTATATAACTTGGACTGGATTTTGGTCTCTTGTGAGCTGGGACCTCGGGTGGCTCTGACAGATGGATTTCCAGCTCAGCTCAGCTCAGTTTCCGATTAGCATCAGAGCCCATTTCCAAGTGTTGGGAATGAACATCAAAACCATACATGAAAGGCTGAAGCCTTGGGGAGCCCGTCCTTGCTTCCTCCTTCCCTGAGATCCACAGGGAAAAGCTTTCTCGTATGTCCCATGATGCTGTAGATGTGAGGATGCAGTTACTGTGGTAACACCTGTGCCTGCATTAGTTGGTTCGTATGATAAAGCAAAATAGCCGCTGCTCTTCATCTCTTTCCTTAGATTTTTATCTGGTTACATTTTTGTTTCAACTGTCAATTTGTGTTTATGGGTTTTTGGTTCTTTAATGGTGGATTGAACAGCTGTTTGCTCGGGGGCCTGAAATCACTCCCCCCCCCTTCACTAAAAATTGCCAAAAATTAAATGTTGGTTGTTTCTGGGCCACCCATATACAGTCATACCTCGGGTTGAATATGCTTCATGTTGAGCGCATTTGAGTTGGCAACCCGGAAGTAATGTAGCGTGTTACTTCCGGGCTTCGCTGCTCGCGCATGCGGAGATGCTCAAAATGACGTCACGCGCATGCACAGAAGCATCGAAATGCGACTCGCGCATGCACTGACGTGCCGTCGCTGGTTACGTTTGCTTCTAGATGCGAACGGGCCTCCGGAACGGATCCCGTTCGCATCCCGAGATACCACTGTATATATTAAGATGGGTGAAATATGCATTGGTTTTAGTTGTGCAGAATAGGTGAAAAAATGACCCTTCTGCCTTTTTTCATTTTAGCTTCTTCTTCAACAACAACAGCATTCCTGTTAGAGACTTTATAAACATTAAACACCTTTGGTCAAAAGTGAAGGAGAGTATGAGACAGAAGGTTTCCCCAGAGAAGTGAAATGCTGAATAACACTCCTCTGTTGGGGAATTATTGAAGAAGAAAACATGGCTACGCAAAAAAACCACATCATGACCTCCATCTCAGCAACAGCGGTTGTAATCCAGCTGGTGATAGTTCAGGTCACCCTAGTAGGAAACGTCTTCTGTGGTAATGTGCTTATCTGGCCAACAGAAGCCAGCCATTGGCTCAACGTTAAGGTCATCATTCAAGAACTGCTGTACAGAGGTCACAATGTCAGCATCCTAGTTCCTACAGCTGCCATCTCCATCAAACCTAGTGATGATGTATCAGGTGCCACGTTTGAGGTTTACCCTGTGCCCTTCGTAACGAGCGACTTCGAAGCCTTTATCAGTGACATTATAATGCTGTGGTTCAACCATATGCCCACCACACTGACCTTCCACACGTTCTACCAAGAGCTGGGGAAACTGATGGAGAAAGCAGTCGTGCTCAACAGGCAAATGTGCGAAGGGGTGTTGGCCAATCCGGAACTCATGGCCCGGCTGGCAAAGAGCCGATACGATGTACTCCTTGTGGACCCTGTGACAATCTGTGGTGACCTGATTGCTGTGAAATTGGACGTCCCATTTGTGTACACCCTGCGCTTCACTCCGGCCTCAACGGTGGAGAGACACTGTGGGAAAATACCCTCCCCTCCTTCGTACGCTCCTGCTACTCTGTCTGAGCTCACGGACAGATTGTCGTTTGGGGAAAGGGTGAAAAATTTGATATCCTACCACCTGCAGGATTATGTTTTCCAGACCTACTGGGGAGAATGGGACTCTTATTACAGTCAGGTTTTAGGTAAGCCTGTTTTTGTTTTTGTTCTCCTCCTACTCCTCCTCAAAGTACTATTATTTGGTAGAGCAGCTGCTCCAAAAATGCAGAGGGTTTTTGGAGCAGTCCTTGGCATAGCCAATAAAAAGGGGGACCCAGGTTGCAGGACTGGAAAGGCCTCATCCTGAGGCTTCGTGGAGCCACTCTCAGTTGGAGATAGACACTACCAAGCCAGGTAGCCTGGCCACCTGTAATGGAAGGAGTAGCAGATCTCGCCTACTTTGCTCTTTTATTGCTTCACTGAGTTGCTCTGCCTTCTGTTCTACTTCTGTTCCTCCTTAATACCTTAGGAGGGATTCCAGATATTGCAGCGTCTCAAACAAGGCTTGCTCCCCACAGCAGTGCAGCATTGGAGTCAATGGGATCTCTCCCAGCCAGTCTTCAGACACAGGCATAGGAAGGTCAGGTGGTACTTGGTGTGGAAAATTTCTTGTCATCCCCCCCATTGATTTATTATTATTATATTTTGCCTGCAAAAATGGTTTTATGATATTTCATATTTTCTTACAAAGGAATGTGGATTCTGGGCCTCTGATAACAAGTAGGTGACTGTGGATATATACTTAAATCTACAGGATGGATTGTGTTTTGGCTTGTGCTATTTTATTTATATTTATTGCTTATTTATATTTTTTTAAAAAAATATTTTTTAAAAACCTGCAAAGTGGTTTTCCAAAACAAAAAAAAATCAGTTAATCTCTTGACCCTGCCCCACTGAATTGAAATTTCAGCCTTCACGACATAGGAAAACAGCCAAATAAACAGCTATTTTCGTGGAGGAGGGTCAAGATATTAACTGATATGCATGACATTTCATATATAGCTATATAATCCCTAGTGTAGTAAAATAAGACCTTTGGAGCAGGCATTTTCAAAAAAGTTTTTTCATGAACCACCCTAGTAGGGCAGTAACTGTTCCTTGATAATTTGTCACCCCCCTCCATGATGGCACTGGGGTGACCCGCCCCCCCTTCCTACGCCCCTTCCTTCAGAGAGCCTTCCTAAGATGGAGCCCAGCCTTTGATCTTTCCCTTTCTTCTTTTTCCCAGCACACCTCGCTAAAGCCACTCTTTTCCTATCACCCCACACCCTACCTACCTTCCAAATTCCTTGTCTCTATACAGCATATATCTTTTCAAATTCCGCAGCAACCCTCACTCCACCTAAGGTAAAGGGTAAAGGGACCCCTGACCATTAGGTCCAGTCGTGGCCGACTCTGGGGTTGCGGCGCTCATCTTGCTTTATTGGCTGAGGGAGCCGGCATACAGCTTCCGGGTCATGTGGCCACCATGACTAAGCTGCTTCTGGCGAACCAGAGCAGCGCACGGAAACAGTGTTTACCTTCCCGCTGGAATGGTACCTATTTATCTACTTGCACTCTGATGTGCTTTCGAACTGCTAGGTTGGCAGGAGCAGGGACTGAGCAACGGAAGCTCACCCCATCGCGGGGATTCGAACTGCTGACCTTCTGATCGGCAAGTCCTAGGCTCTGTGGTTTAACCCACAGCGCCACCTGTGTCCCCTTCACTCCATCTACCTGATCATAAACCCCCTTGAAACCAGTAGAGCTTACTTCTGAGAAGAAATGTTTAAGATTGTGCTGTTGCTTTGCTTTCAAGGGATTCTAAGAGCCCAAGTTGTTAGGAGTAGCTCTAGCGTGCAGAGTGGGGTGGATCTGTGGAGTTCAAAAGTTCCTGGATTGCAAGTCGCATCAGCCCTTACCTAGCCAGCATGTTCAATGGTCAGTGATAACAGGAGTTGCAAGTCAGCAACTTCTGGAGGACCAACTTCCCACACCCCAGCCCTAGAAGCTGCAGATTCCTCATAGCTCTGCTTGAATATATTAGATGGTGCCAGGAGTTGCTGCTTGCAGCTGATCAAGAAGATGAGCAGACTATTAAAACTAGAAATCACACACACACGTTTCAGGGCCTTTTCTCCTTGATCATAAAGGTTAGGAAAGAAGGTGGAGAGTTAGGACACTAAACCGTCTAGAGGGGCTGGGAGCTGGGGGCACTGTTATACGGTGGTTCCGCTCCTTTCTCCTGGGCCGTGTCCAGAAAGTGGTGTTGGGGGATGAGTGTTCAGACCCCTGTGCTCTCACGTGTGGGGTACCTCAGGGTTCCGTCCTCTTCCCCATGCTTTTTAACATCTATATGAAGCCACTGGGAGAGATCATCAGGGGGTTTGGGCTGGGTGTTCATCAGTATGCAGATGACACCCAGCTCTACCTCTCCTTTAAATCAGAACCAGTGAAGGTGGTGAAGGTCCTGTGTGAGTGCCTGGAGGCGGTTGGAGGGTGGATGGCGGCTAACAGATTGAGGTTGAATCCTGACAAGACAGAAGTACTGTTTTGGGGGGACAGGGGGCGGGCAGGTGAGGGGGATTCCCTGGTCCTTAATGGGGTAACTGTGCCCCTGAAGGACCAGGTGCGGAGCCTGGGAGTCATTTTGGACTCACAGCTGTCCATGGAGGCGCAGGTCAATTCTGTGTCCAGGGCAGCTGTCTACCAGCTCCATCTGGTACACAGGTTGAGACCCTACCTGCCCACAGACTGTCTCGCCAGAGTGGTGCATGCTCTAGTTATCTCCCGCTTGGACTACTGCAATGTGCTCTACGTGGGGCTACCTTTGAAGGTGACCTGGAAACTGCAATTAATCCAGAATTCGGCAGCTAGACTGGTGACTGGGAGTGGCCGTCGGGACCAAATAACACCAGTTCTGAGAGATCTGCATTGGCTCCCAGTACGTTTCCGAGCACAATTCGAAGTGTTGGTGCTGACCTTTAAAGCCCTAAACGGCCTCGGTCCTGTATACCTGAAGGAGCGTCTCCACCCCCATCGTTCAGCCCGGACACTGAGATCCAGCACTGAGGGCCTTCTGGTGGTTCCCTCATTGCGAGAAGTGAGGTTACAGGGAACCAGATAGAGGGCCTTCTCGGTAGTGGCGCCCACCCTGTGGAACACCCTCCCTTCAGATGTGAAGGAAATAAGCAGCTATCCTATCTTTAAAAGACATCTGAAGGCAGCCCTGTTCAGGGAAGTTTTTAATATTTAACAATGTACTGTTTTTAACACTTGATTGGGAGCCGCCCAGAGTGGCTGGGGAAACTAAGCCAGATGGGCGGGGTATAAATAAATTATTATTATTAACATAACCATGATAGCATGCTCACATGATGATTCCTCAGAGTCACTTTTTGGGCTTTTGGGGGGGGCACCCCATAGGCCAGTTTAAGACGATATATATCCCTCCTGTCTTAACTCAGCCCCCTTTTTTGTATTTTGTGGGGTGTGGGTTTGCCAGATCTCAACACCTTGGCTTCATTTCTTCTTTGCAAATCTGCAACAACAGAGGGAGGACTAAATGAAAATGCCCCTAAACTGTATGTTCTATTATGTTCTGAACACACTTCATATGGCAGACTTACCTAACAGCTTTTTTAAAAAAGGGAATAAAAGACAGTATGAGCCATCTCAATATCTCAGCAGCTACAAAGATTTCTTTGTGCCTGGAGATTTGCTTACATCACAACCCCCTTGACCCCCATGCTTTCTGGTAATTAGATTATTTTTACAAATAGCCGAAGCTTAGGTTCCGTAAGCAAAATACACACACAGGAATTCGACACTGCAGTTCACATGCAGGCTCTTTGTTTTGAATGGTATGGTGTTTACTTGATCTGCTTTGCGGTGGGAACAATGGTTTATATAACCATTCCTGATGGCTTGTGAACAGGCCTCCAAAAGGTTGGGTGTGTGTATCTTGGGTTCCATCCTGCACTTTGCAGGGCCTCTTCAAATCCCTTTGCTCTTGTGCAAATCTGAGGATTGTTATCTTATCAGCAGAATTAATTCCTGTTGCAGTTGGCATAATACGTTCTTTGGCCCCTTGACCCCACATTCCCTGAGCTTCTTATCACTATTCTGCTGCAGTCAGCTATTTATTTTCCAGTTCTAACAACACAGGGATGGAATGAAAAAAGAGATGATACAATTATCCCGCTGCTGTGATCAGTGGTGCAACCCACAGAGCTGTCTCCCACAAGCAGCAGATGTTGAGATAGCATGGACATGCCAGGACCTCTCCTAGGCTGACCATAGTGATAGGAATGTGCAATTTTTGTTTACAACGCCATGGTTGCTCAGAGGTGGAGATGGGGCTGGGTGCGGAGCCTCAGGAGCGCTGCAGGGGGCGCTACAACTATGACGTAAAATTGTGTATCATTGTGTATCATTTCCCAAAAGCCTGTTGCTTTTTTACAAGTCCACCACGTATGAAAAAAATAACCCTTTGGACTGTTTGCTTTTCCAACATTTACCGTATTTTTCGCTCTGTAAGACGCACCAGACCATAAGACGCACCTAGTTTTTGGAGGAGGAAAACAAGATAAAAAATATTCTGAATCTCAGAAGGCAGAACAACAAGAGGGATCGCTTCACAGCGAAATCAGCGATCCCTCTTGCTGTTCTGGCTTCTGGGATAGCTGCACAGCCTGCATTCGCTCCATAAGACGCACACACATTTCCCCTTACTTTTTAGGAGGGAAAAAGTGAGTCTTATAGAGCAAAAAATACGGTATTTGATACAATCTTGTACATCTCAGCCTGTTTATTAGGTGTTAAATACCATCTGCATATCATTTCCAAATAGTTTTCCTTTAGTGTGTAACGGGCAGTAAATTTCACATCTACTTGCACAACTTTTCCCTTGCTGCCATGTTAATATTATGTCCTAAATATTGCAGTTTCTCCACTCCAGAGTTACAGGCAAACAATTTCATATGCTTCGAGCTCTAGGTGTGAATATTATGGGCCATATGGAGAGTTTAGCTGAAGTCATTGGATGACTCATTCAGAGTTATTCCTGGAGTAATAAACAAACTTGTCCACTGAGCAGAGAACCTGTTTTGTTACTTGCTGTAGGAGGAGGAGTCCAGATTTCGAAAGAACTATGCTATGTTATCCCCAGCAGGATTTTCCTGCGGCAGAGAACCTTCCTTTCTTGGAAAGTCTCTGTGCCAAAGAACGGCAAAGTTTAAGCAGGGTGGAGAGCAGTGAAATTCAGGAGTGCTCTGAACAAGCCCAGCCTGTCACAGTAACCTTTGATCACCCTGAATCAAGTGGAGGAAAGCCAGGACACAATGGCAGCAAAATGGCTGCTGGTCTTTTCTGTGGTTTGGGTGTTCTTTTGGGGCTCAGCCTCCAGTGGGAATGTCCTCATCTGGCCGGCAGACGACAGCCACTGGATCAATTTGAAATTCATCATGAATGAGCTCACAGCCAGAGGCCACCGAGTGACTGTGCTCCTGCCTTCATTCTTCCGGATAATTGACCCCAGTGAACCTTCCCCTTTCCCGATAGAAGTGATATCTGCTCCGTTCTCAAAGGCAGAGATGGAAGGTCTCCTGCAGGACTACATACATCTATGCACTTATGGGATCCGAGAACTTTCTTCCTGGGAATTTTTCAGCAAGTTGAATGCCTTAGTAACACATGTGATGGGTCGATACAAAACTGTCTGTCATATAGCTGTGACGAATGAGAAACTGCTGGAGAAGATGGAATCAGCTGGTTTTGATGTTCTGCTTGCAGATCCACTCATTCCTTGTGCAGAACTGTTGGCTCAGAAGCTAAGGATTCCATTTATATACACCTATCGATTCTCTTTTGGAAACACAGTGGAGCGTCTATGTGGATGTATGCCTGCTCCTCCATCCTACGTACCTGCTAGCACAGGGGAACTAACAGACAGGATGTCCTTCACAGAGCGGGTCCGAAACATGCTCTTTTACCTCTTCCAAGATTTCTTATTCCAGCATGTTCAATATAAAGGCTGGGATGAGTTCTATAGTGATGTTCTAGGTAAGAGCTCGCTCCTCGTTCGGGTCATTGTATTTTTGACATCAACATCAAAAAGTGTTGTTTCACATACACATTTCTGTGCTCTGCTTTTCCTCATTTTTGCCTGGTCCATCACCCAGTCCAGCTCCAGTGTTGAGGTGGGAGATGGCGGGGAAAGCAGAATTTAGGCAACTGAGCATGAGGTATGAATCTAGTGCAAGGGTAAGAGATGTTTCAGCTCCCCTTACCTGTACATCTCTTTCTGATGCTACGATTGAACTCTGCATCCCCACTTTGTAGAAGAACAGTGCAGAAATGTAAGTTATTCTTTTTGCTAATTTGTGGATATATCACACTAAAATGCAAGCAGAGATGCACATTGTCACCATATTTCATATAACATCTACTTATATTTCCTGTATCCGTTGCCCACGTTTTGGGCTACAATTTAAAAACGAGTATTTTATCCCTTGCTTGAGCCAAAAACTGCATGATGAAATTCTGAGAGGTGTGATATCTGACTCTAGCTCTTCTGTTCCATTCTGTGTGGTGGTTTGTGAAAGTGTGAATTGGTTTGGTCCACATGGACCAAATGACACTGTCAAGCATCCCCACCTGCTTGTGTAACCCTCTATGGCGATTTTGCCTAGCTCATAGCTGTCAACCTTCCCTTTTTTTGTGGGAAATGCCCTGACTTCAGCGCCGTTTCCCGCAGCTTCCCGCTGCTATCCTGGATTGTTAGATATCCCGTAGACTGTCCCCGGGACAGGTGAGGCTGCTGATCTCTTATTTTTGAGGCTGCTGATCCCTTATTTTCAAATCTAAGCTAAGCAGTTGGCCCCTTATCTCTCTCGCCCTGACCTAGCTACTGTGATCCATGCGACGGTCACCTCCAGACTGGATTATTGTAACTCGCTCTACGTGGGGCTGCCCTTGAGACTGACCCAGAAACTCCAGCGGGTGCAGAATGCCGCAGCGAGACTCCTTATGGGGTCTTCGCTGCGAGATCACATTCATCCGGTACTATACCAGCTGCACTGGCTCCCGGTGGAGTACACGATCAGGTTTAAGGTGCTGGTTTTAACCTTTAAAGCCCTATACGGCCTAGGACCCTCGTACCTACGGGACCGCCTCTCCTGGTATGCCCCACAGAGAAACCTACGGTCTGAAAATAATAACATCCTCAAGGTCCCAGGCCTCAGAGAGGTTAGGCTGGCCTCAACTAGAGCCAGGGCCTTCTCGGCTGCGGCTCCAATCTGGTGGAACGCTCTGTCACAAGAGACTAGGGCCCTGCGGGACCTGACATCTTTCCGCAGGGCCTGCAAGACAGAGTTGTTCCACCAGGCCTTTGGTCATGGCGCAGCCTGACTCCCTCCTCTGGCAACCTGCACAGAATTTTGCTTAATCGGTTGCCATCAATTTGATTTTAATTAATTTTTATAATGAAATATTTTTAGAATGTGTGATTATTTGATTATTTGATTGTTGTTAGCCACCCTGAGCCCGGCTTTGGCTGGGGAGGGTGGGATATAAATAAAATTTATTATTATTATTATTATTATTATTATTATTATTATTATTATTATTGCCTGAAAGTTGACAGCTATGGCCTAGCTGCTGGCTGGATCCACAAAGCACTCTGATGGGGTGAGGGGCATGGTAGACTGGTGAAGTCAGGACCATTTTCAGTGGTCTGATGAGGCACAGGAGGTGGAGCATATAAGAATGCAGGAGGTGGTGCTGCAGACAGGAGGGGAAAAGATGGCCCAGCCTGAGTTGGAAGATGCTGGGCTCAGGACAAGGTAGAAAGAGGGATGCTCTTATGAGCCAGCCAGGATTTTCCTGTACTTGACAGCCCAGCAGTGAGCAACCTCCCATTGCCTGAGGACCTGCTCATCTTTACAGGTCCAGGTGGGCAGCCTGCCACTGCTGCATCCTTCTCTGGCAGAGACATCACCCCAGGTGAGGGAGGCTTAGGTTCTCTGAGAGCAGGAGTGAATCCTTACCCTTGACATTTCTTCACCCAAGACTACCCCTAGCCCTAGCTCTTAAGGAGGTCAGCCCTGAGTGCTCACTGGAAGGACGGATCCTGAAGTGGAGGCTCCAGTACTTTGGCCACCTCATGAGAAGAGAAGACTCCCTGGAAAAGACCCTGATGTTGGGAAAGATGGAGGGCACAAGGAGAAGGCGACGATAGAGGACAAGATGGTGGGACAGTGTTCTCGAAGCTACCAGCATGAGTTTGACCAAACTGCAGGAAGCAGTGGAAGACAGGAGTGCCTGGCGTGCTCTGGTCCATGGGGACACGAAGAGTTGGGGACAACTAAATGACTAAACAACAACAACAACCCCTAGTCCTATTGATGTAACTAACTGGAGACAATACAAGACTTGCCTTGTGAAACCGACTACCCACATAATCTTGTTCCTTGCACAGCATCCCTTAGCACTTGACACTGATTCATTTAACCAGCAGCACCACAGAAAATGCATCCTCATCTGCTGCACGAAACTGCAGGAGAATGTCATCTTGGCCAATAGCCATCTTTACTCTGCCTTGGCATGCATCTCCCCACCTGTGTATGCTAGAAACACTATCTATGTGTCTAATTGTAGGCTTTAGAGGTCATCAGAGCCACTGGGAATGGCCCTAGCACCTCAGCAACAAAGGATATTGGGTTGCCAGAGATTTTTAGACCTAGTCCTACGCAGAGTAGACCTATTGAGCTTAATGGACGTGACGGACTACCTTAGATTCTTTAATATCAGTGAGTTTGCTCTGGGCAGGACTTTGTTAAATATCAACCATTTTCTTTGAAAACGGCAGGTGTCTCTGCATTCGAGGCTGATGTTTACGGTAGGTGTGGACTTTGGTCTTTCAAATTTCAGCAGCATCCTGCGAGAGGCCAAAATCCATCACAACCTCCAACCTTCCATTCTGCATGTGCACTACGCCATAGCTGCAAAGCCCCGCGATGCCCCCTGTGGCATGGTGACCAGTCCTGGGAAACTGGTCACGCTGCCCTCAATCTGCCACTGTTCACAGTTGACCAGAAGAAACTATGGTCCCACAAGCAAAAAAAAAAAGGTTTCTCCAGTCCTGTGCTTATAGGAAAACCATGTCATTTGCTTCAAGTTTTGTGTGCAAATAGTATGGACCACATAGAGAGGTTAAGGTAAAGGGACCCCTGACCATAAGGTCCAGTTGTGGCTGACTCTGGGGTTGCAGCACTCATCTCGCTTTATTGGCCAAGGCAGCTGGCGTACAGTTTCTGGGTCATGTGGCCAGCATGACTAAGCCGCTTCTAGTGAACCAGAGCAGCGCATGGAAACGCTGTTTACCTTCCCGCCGGAGTGGTACTTATTTATCTACTTGCACTTTGATGTGCTTTTGATCTGCTAGGTTGGCAGCAGCAGGGACCGAGCAATGGGAGCTCACCCTGTCACGGGGATTCAAACCACCAACCTTCTGATCAGCAAGTCCTAGGCTCTGTGGTTTAACATCCCATAGAGAGGTTACCTGAGAGTAATTCCTAGTAAGACAAACAAAAGTGTATATTGAACAGAGAGGCTGTTTCATAACTAGGCGGAGTGACAATCATGAACCCACGTTTCGACAGATGCTATGCCGTCTGTAACAGGATTTTGCTGTAGCAGAAAACCACCTTTGCTTTGACGAACTCTGTGCCAAAGTACGGCAAAGGTGAAACAGGGAGGAGAGGCACAGATTAGAGGAGTGCCCTGCATAAGCCCAAGCCTGTCACAACCACCTTGGAGCTCTCTGAATCAAGCGTGGGAAAGCCAGGACACAATGGCTGCAAAATGGCTGCTGGTGTTTTCCGTGGTTTGGGTGTTCTTTTGGGGCTCAGCCTCCAGTGGGAATGTCCTCATCTGGCCGGCAGACGACAGCCACTGGATCAATATGGAATTCATCACGAATGAGCTCACAGCCAGAGGCCACCGAGTGACTGTGCTCCTGCCTTCATTCTTCCGGATAATTGACCCCAGTAAACCTTCTCCTTTCCAAATAGAAGTGATATCCACTCCATTCTCAAGGGCAGAGATGGAAGATCTGCTGCAGAACTTAGTATATTTTATGACGTATGATGTTCATGAACTATCTTACTGGGAGTTTTTCAACAAGTTGTCTGACATCGTAACTGTGACGATGCATCGGCAGAAAACTTTCTGTCAGATGGCTGTGACGAATGAGAAACTGCTGGAGAAGATGGAATCAGCTGGATTCGATGTTCTGCTTGCAGATCCACTCTATCCTTGTGCAGAACTGTTGGCTCAGAAACTCCGGATTCCATTTATATACACCTATCGATTCTCTGTGGCAAACACAGTGGAGCGTCTTTGTGGAGGATTGCCAGCCCCTCCATCCTATGTGCCTGCAAGCATGAAGGCGCTAAAAGACAGGATGTCCTTCATGGAGCGACTCCAAAACATGCTCTTCTACCTCTCAAATGATTTCCTCTACCATCAAGTTCTCTATGGAGACTGGCATCAGTTCTATAGCGATGTTCTAGGTAAGATCCTGCTCCGAGTTTCGGTTACTGTATTTTTGGGTTTTTTTTAAAATAGTATTTATTAAAGTTTCTTAGAAGTTACAAAAATAAAAAGAAGAAAAAGAAACAAAAAGTACAAAATATAGAAAAATAAAAACAATTAAAAACAAATCAGTCTTTCCATGTCTTGTCTTTCATTTGCTTGTTTCCCTGACCTCCTCACACCTCCCTTTTTTGTATTCTAGTTCAATAGTTGTTTCAGCAAGTCCTTACCATTTTTGCTTTTATCTTGATATTTTATCTTAATATATTGTAACTTTACATTTTCACCTGTTAACAATCCATGTTTGCATACCCCTTTGTAACATTATTGCTAAAACCACATAACTTCATTCCAGCATCCTTCTAACATTCTTTAATTTTACAGTGTTTCTGTACATAGTCTTTAAATTTCTTCCAATCTTCTTCTACCGACTCTTCTCCCTGGTCTCGGATTCTGCCAGTCATTTCTGCCAGTTCCATGTAGTCCTCGGTTACTGTATTTTTGACATCCGCGCCAGTAAGGTCTGATGCATGGAGACATGTCTGTTGTATTGCTTTGCTCTCTATTTTGCCTGGTCCTTCACCCAGTCTAGCTCCAGTACTGGAGTGGAAGGAGGAGATGGAATGGGGATTTAGGGAACCAAGCAAGGATAGTGATGGTGTTAGGCTTGCCTTCCTGGGCAGGTAAAGGTAAAGGGACCCCTGACCATTAGGTCCAGTCGTGGCCGACACTGGGGTTGCGGCGCTCATCTCGCTTTATTGGCCGAGGGAGCCAGCGTACAGCTTCCAGGTCATGTGGCCAGCATGACTAAGCCGCTTCTGGCAAACCAGAGCAGCGCACGGAAACGCCGTTTACCTTCCCGCCGGAGCAGTACCTATTTATCTACTTGCACTTTGACGTGCTTTCGAACTTCTAGGTTGGCAGGAGCAGGGATCGAGCAATGGGAGCTCACCCCATCACAGGGATTCGAACCGCCAACCTTCTGATTGTGAAGTCCTAGGCTCTGTGGTTTAACCCACAGCACCACTTCCTGGGCAGAGCATTCCACAATTACCACTCCCCACATTAAAGGGGGGCACCCTTTGCGTGGTCGTGCGCAGCCCCCTGGACCTTATGTGGCAGCATCAGCAAAGGCTTGGCTTCGCCTCCCCCCAGGTGGGATACCTGAAGGTACCTCAGTCAGTTGCCCAATCCCGCCTGGGGAGGCGTTGCCAAGGTGATCGAGCCAGGTAGGGGGAGGGACTACCTGCCCACACAATAGGGGGAGGACCTTACCTGGGAATCGTCAGTTGGCTCCAGAGCTTCTCCCACCCTACCCACCCTCAGTTAAGACTTCTTTTGCAGGTTAACCTTTTCTCCACTGGTACGTGGGTGCTGCTACGTCAAGGTCGCTGTTGAAGGGCCAGAAAGGAATTCTCCTGCATCGGCAGGTTTGCCTTTCCCGTAGCAAAACGTCACAACTTTGGCGGTATCAGGCCTTGGGTGGAACCCTTTAGTCTATCTTCCCTGATATATTTAGCTGTGTCTTATTGTATCGGTTCAGTTTTAAGTATTGTTCCACACTCTGAGACTGCCTGCAGCAGTGCAGCAATGGGACCGCCTGTCCTGGTATGCCCCACAGAGGAGCTTAAGTTCCATGAATAATCATAGTTTAGAGGTCCCAGGCCCTAAGGAAGTCAGACTATCCTCCACCAGGGCCAGGGCCTTCTCAGTGATGGCTCCGACCTGGTGGAATGCTCTGTCCCATGAGACGAGGGCCCTGCAGGATTTAACTTCCTTCTGCAGGGCCTGTAAGACAGAGCTATTCTGCCTGGTTTTCAATTTGAACTTAGCCTGATCTTTTATTCCCCTTCCTTCCTTCCCCCTCCCCTTTTTATGAACATTACCCGCTCTGGGATCCCACAGCTAATTCTCCCCTGGTCTCCTCGCTGGCCCAGATAGGACTAATTTAGCCAGCTAGCCCTGGTGATCATCTAATGTTTATTGCATGGATTTCCCCCCTAAATTGATTTTTGAATTCTGAATTTTATTGTTGTTCACGTTTTATACTGTATTTTATGCTGTTTTTTGTTGCATCAATTAAGCATTTTAAATTTGTTGTTAGCTGCTCTGCGCCTGGTTTTCTGAACCGGAAAGGGCATGGTATAAATAAAAAAATATTATTATTTATTAATGAAGACCCGGTGACAAATGTTTTAGACGGATGAACAAATTGCACAATGCCATGCAGGTAATCTTATCATTTCATAGAATCGTAAGAGTTGGCAGGGACCCTAAGGATCATCTGGTCCACTCCCCTGACATTCAGAAATATTTTGCCCAACATGGAGCTCAAACCCACAACCCTGAGATGAAGAATCTCATGCTCTACCAGCTCAGCTATCACAATTAACTCAATCAGTTATGGAGTTTCCATTCCATTTCCTGCCTTTTGAGAATGGGAGCCTAGTTTCAGAAACGAGCAGTATATCACATGAAGAATCTAGTAGAGGGAGTGACTTGACGTTATCTTTTTGAATAGCCTATACAGCGGAACCTCAGAAGTCGAATGCCTTTAAACTCGAACGTTTTGGCTCCTGAACGATCGATTGTTCCGATTTTTGAATGTTTTTCGGAAGCCGAATGTCCAGTGTTGCTTCCATGGCTCCTGCAGCCAATCAGAAGCCGTGCCTTGGTTCTGGAACCATTTTGAGAGTCGAATGGCAGCAGTTAGAGGCTGGCTTGTGATCCCAGTAGCACGGAGCCATCCCCATCGGTTTTTCAGAAGCCGAATGTCCAGTGTGGCTTCCATGGCTCCTGCAGCCAATCGGAAGCCGTGCCTTGGTTCTGGAACCATTCTGGACTCCCGGAATGGATTAAATTCGAGAACCAAGGTACAACTGTATTGAAGCAGTCCATTCCGGGATTTGTTACATGCCATTGATACTCATCGCATAAAGGATCTTTGCTCCGCTTAGGGCTGGGCAAATAGACTCATTATTTAATTGTGCAATCATCAGCTGGGGTCATTGTCACTCTGCTGATGAAACGTTTCTGTTTGCCGCTATGCAGGGGAAGAAGCTTCTCATTCTCTTCTGGCTACAGGTGTGCTGTTGGGGCACCAGTTCTGGTGGGAAAGTTCTTGTCTGGCCCACAGATGGCAGCCACTGGATTAATATAAAGATGATGCTCAATGAGCTGGCCTTGAGGGGCCACTCAGTGACGGTGTTGATACCCTCAGCCTCTTACTTGATCGATCCGAAAGAGGCATCGTCTTCCTCTTACCACACTGAGGTCCTGCCCGTGACCTTCACCAAAGAGGAGGTGTCGGCTGTTCTGCAGAAATTCCTGGATGTAGCGACGTATGAGTTGCCCACGCTCCCTTTTTGGAAAACTATGCAGAAGATGAGAGAATTAGTTGCTTCCTTCGAAGAAGTGTTCAAACAGGTCTGTGATAGCGTTTTCCACAATGAGACGCGGGTAGCGAGGCTGAGGAAGGAGGACTTTAACGTCCTCATCTCAGACCCACTGACACCTTGCGGTGACCTGCTGGCTGAGTTGCTCGGAATCCCCTTTCTGTACACTTTGCGGTTCTCAGATGGCAACAGCATGGAGAGACTCTGTGGACAACTGCCAGCTCCTCCTTCCTACGTCGGTGCCAGCACTGGAGGGATGAGTGACAGGATGAGCTTTGTAGAGAGGATGAAAAATGTCCTCTTCTATGCTTTCAACGATGGATTTTTCCTGTATTCCTTGGCATATGAGTGGGATCGATATTACAGCGAGATTTTAGGTAAGTGTAGGCAAACTTTACGGAACGTGGGTGGCGTTGTGGGTTAAACCACAGAGCCTAGGACTTGCCGATCAGAAGGTTGGCGGTTCGAATCCCCGCGATGGGGTGAGCTCCCGTTGCTTGGTCCCTGCTCCTGCCCACCTAGCAGTTTGAAAGCACTTCAAAGTGCAAGTAGATAAATAGGTACCGCTCCGGCAGGAAGGTAAACGGCGTTTCCATGCGCTGCTCTGGTTCGCCAGAAGCGGCTTAGTCATGCTGGCCACATGACCTGGAAGCTGTACTCCAGCTCCCTTGGCCAATAAAGCGAGATGAGCGCCGCAACCCCAGAGTTGGTCACAACTGGACCTAATGGTCAGGGGTCCCTTTACCTTTACCTTAGGCAAACTGTAGGGTTTTTGTTCTTCAGAGGTGTCAGGGTTTTATTTATCCAAAGTTACAGTCAGATGCTCTGGGGCAGGCTGTGGCTCAGTGGCAGAACATCAGGTTTGCATGCAGAAAGTTCTCAGCATCTCCAGGTAGCTGTGTGAGAGAGAGACCCCTGGACAGCCCTTGCCAGCCAGTGCGGACAGAATTGACCTAGATGGACCAAGGCAGTATAAGGCAGCTTCCTATCTTCTGATGCTTCCACCCCAAAAAGTTGAAAATGGTATCATCTTTGGCCAACAGGGTCTGCTGCTGTTTGCTGTTGATTTGTGGGGCTTTGAAGTACGCGGGAAAAGATTGCAAAACTTTTTTTTTATAAATAAATTTATTAATTTTCATCCAGTTATACATTTTAAACTGAATACCACATATTATACCTGTTTTGAACTTCCTTCAGCGTCTCTGACAATCATTCATATTTATACCTTTAGTACACATTCCCTTTTTTCATATTGCCATTATTCCTCCTTATTCCCGTTGTTTTTTTTAATAAACAATACTTATTTGTATTTTTACAGTGCCTCTTGAAATCCCACTAACGTTGTATTTATACCACAAATATTTTTCAGATAATCCACCAATTTTCCCCAGTCCTCAATGAACTTTTGGTCTTTGGTAAATCTGATTTTCCCAGAAAAAGATTGCGAAACCTGTTTGACCATAGATGATAAGGGGACAGAGAAATATGCATGGCATGAGCAACAGTGGCTCATCTCATTTTACTTTAAACAAGCAGTTTGAGGCTGGCTTGTGATCCCAGTAGCACTGAGCCATCCCCTTCCGGGTTTGTTTACTTGCTGGCAGCAGCAGGGGAGGAGCCAAGTGGCAGCAAGTGGGCTGTGCACCCAGCATAGTTCTGGTTTCCTGTTAATGTGATAAAGTGGATGCTGAGGCTGGTGTCACGGACTGGCTGGATGAAGAGTAGTGGGAGGCACCAGCTGGGGAACCCCCAAATGAACAAGGCTCATAGCCCAGGGGGTGGAATGGGAAGACAATGAGTGGTCAGAGGGAGAAGACGGAGCAGACCGGGAGGAGGAGGTGTTGGAAGCTGAAGAGGCAACAGGGTTTAGTGAGCAGGAAGAGGCTGTGGAAGAGAGCAGTTCAGACTCAGAGGCAGAAGTGGAGGCTGGAGAAGAGGAGGACCATGAAGAAGATGAGGCAGGCTGCTGAAGAAACCAGGGGGTCTCCCCCTCCTGCTGTGACCAGCTCCCCTCCTGCCTGGTCACCCAGAACCAGAAGAAGTATGAAGAGGATGGGGCAAAGATAGGCATGCTGGTGGATGCTCAGATTGCTTGGAAAGTACCCAGGGGAGGAGGAGACTTAGGGAGCTGTTGGGAAGGTGAGGACACACAGAAGGGAACAAGATCTACCGGGAAGAGTTGCTGTGCTCAGTAGTCCTGGTGTCTTGAGCCAACCATGTTTCCTTGAATAAAGGGTTAACTTTACTGACGCCATGTGATTTATTGCCGACTGGCTCCTGACACCTGCCAACCGAGATACTGGACTCTGGAGGGGTGCATTTTAAAAAGTGTAACCAAAGAGATGTGAAGGCTAACTCAGCCCTCCTCAACGAACAACCAGATGTTTGAAGGTGGTACAGTATATATCCCTGAGCACCAGGTGCTGGGAAAGGAGAGAGGGAAGCAGAGAGACATTGCCTTCATGCCCAGCTTGGAAACTTGCTAGAAGCAGATCTGGCCTGCCACTGCTGCAAACACCAGGCTGGGCTAAATGGACTTCAGTCTGATCCTGCACTGCTCCTCTTTTGCTTTCATCGTAAGCACAGGAGGGCACTGGGAATGTTTTTGGCAGTGGAAGAATGGGAGAAATATGACAGAATTGGGGCAGAGGAAGACAACAACTGTGTGAGATATATAGGAATGACCTGTGAGCAGGAAGTGATCCTTCCTGAAAAATAAATGTTGTGTTTCCTTTTCAATACAGTGGTACCTCGGGTACTTAATTCGTTCTGGAGGTCCGTACTTAACCTGAAGCACCACTTTAGCTAATGGGGCCTCCTGCTACCGCCGCACCGCCAGAGCACGATTCTGTTCTCATCCTGAAGCAAAGTTCTTAACCCGAGGTTAGCCGATGTTAGCGGAGACTGTAACCTGAAGCGTATGTAACCCGAGGTACCACTGTATTAGGTGTTTCTTATTCCTCCCTTTTCTTTAAAAAAATATTCAAGATGGTTCATTCCAAACTCTTTCCTAGTGGGTCACTGAGAATTTGCACATAAGTTCTCAAAAACCCTGAGAAATGAAGCTTCAGCCAGCCTCCCTCAGCCTGGTTCCCTCCAGAGGTTTTGGACTACAATTCCCATCAGCCCCAGTCAGTGTAGACATGTTGGCCGAGGCTGATGGACTCTGTAGTCCAAAACCTCAGGAAGGAGCCAAGTTGGGGAAAGCTGATCTAAGCAGATTGGAAGCAACAGTGATGTGCCTTCAGCTATCAACCCTGACTTTGAAGCAGTGGGTTCTTTCAACTATTACACAACAGTGAGCTTGGGTGTGCCGCTGAAAGAGTATCCACCAAGGAGCCAAAGCCAATCCCAACAAGCAAGCATGTGCAGTACATGCATTTCTGCAAGCTCAGCCCCCTGTTGTGGTTCACATTTATTTTCTTCTTTTTTCAGGTGCACCTTACACTGCTGAAATGTAATGTCTGAACCACAGTATTTCTGGAAGCAAGTTTGCCAAAGCGGTTGAATCTGGGAAGAAGAGTCGAGCTGAATTTAACCCCCTTCCTTTTTCTCACTCAACAGGGAGACCCACAACATTATGTGAAGTGATGGGGAAAGCAGAGATCTGGTTGATTCGCACCTACTGGGACTTTGAATTCCCGCGGCCTTTCCTACCCAATTTTGAGTTTGTGGGGGGTCTGCACTGCCAGCCAGCCAAGCCTTTGCCAGAGGTAAATCCCTCCTTTGTCCGTCAACTGGTCACGGTAATCGTGCCTGGTTCTCCTACAAAACACCACCAGGAAAGGGGAGGACGTGTGGTGGCGAGGACAAGTTGTTGTTGTTGTTGTTGTTGTTGTTGTTTAGTCGTTTAGTCGTGTCCAACTCTTTGTGACCCCATGGAACAGAGCATGCCAGGCACTTCTGTCTTCCACTGCCTCCCTCAGTTTGGTCAAACTCATGCTGGTAGCTTTGAAAACACTGTCCAACCATCTCGTCCTCTGTTGTCCCCTTCTCCTTGTGCCCTCCATCTTTCCCAACATCAGAGTCTTTTCCAGGGAGGCTTCTCTTCTCATGAGCTGGCCAAAGTATTGGAGCCTCAGCTTCAGGACCTGCCCTTCCAGTGAGCACTCAGGGCTGATTTCCTTCAGAATGGAGAGGTTTGATCTTCTTGCAGTCCATGGGACTCTCAAGAGTCTCCTCCAGCACCATAATTCAAAAGCATCAATTCTTCGGTGATCAGCCTTCTTTATGGTCCAGCTCTCACTTCCATACATCATTACTGGGAAAACCATAGCTTTAACTATATGGACCTTTGTTCGCAAGGTCATGTCTCTGCTTTTTAAGATGCTGTATAGGCTTGTCATTGCTTTTCTCTCAAGATGCAGGCGTCTTTTAATTTCGTGGCTGCTGTCACCATCTGCAGTGATCATGGAGCCCAAGAAAGTAAAATCTCTCACTGCCTCCATTTCTTCCCCTTAATTACGTATATGTGGAGGAGGATGGCTTTCTTTCATGGGCTTGCTCTGAATATCAGCTCCAAATCTGAGGTAGTTGGTGGTTTCACAGCATCCATATCTGAAGGTTTATTTAGGGGCAAATTCAGGGGTGACATTCAGAGTGGAAGCCTGGAAGATGCACAGATCTGACACAGAGGACACATTCTTTCTCAGGCTTCCTCAGCCTCGGTCCTCCAGATGTTTTTGGTCTACAACTCCCATGATCCCTAGCTAGCAGGACCAGTGGTCAGGGATGCTGGGAATTGTAGTCTCAAAACATCTGGAGGGCCAAGGTTGAGGAAGCCAAGGCTATTTTGTGTTCATCCCAGTGGAGCTTGTGGAGAGACATGGATTGTGTCCCATGTTTATGTGGGGATGGATTCTGGTCTGGGTTTCAATCCATTTCAGATTTCTCTAGAAGAGGCAAAGAGATTGCAGTTGGGGCTGCAGATGATTAACCTGCCAGCATCACGTTCGCTTCCAAAAGTGGAGTGGCCAAATATGTCGGTCCCACTCAAGCCCCAGACATATTTAAGCGCAAGGTGTAGTGCAGCAAAAAGCTGGGAATAGGGTTCAGGAGCCATCAGGGTGCTAGGAGGGTCCTCAAGTCAGCAGCTCAGCAGCTAAAGACAGCCAGTGTAGAGTAGTGGTTAAGAGTGGTAGACTTGTAATCTGGTGAACCGGGTTCGCTTCCCCGCTCCTCCACATGCAGCTGCTGGGTGACCTTGGGCTAGCCACACTTCTTTGAAGCCTCTCGGCCTCAATCACCTCACAGAGTGTTTGTTGTGGGGAGGAAGGGAAAGGAGAATGTTAGCCACTTTGAGACTCCTTCGGGTAGTGATAAAGCGGGATATCAAATCCAAACTCCTCCTCTTCTTCTTCTTCCTCTTATTCTTAAGGGCCACTCTTACCACACAGCCCCAAGAAAGAGGCTTCAGACCATGGGCCAGGAATGGCTCTGTGAAACAACAGTCCATTGTAGACAGCTCCAGGAAAGACCTTAGTCATCATTTCCCCTTTAGGACTTTAGAACTGATAAAGTTAGACTAGGCCAGGTGTTAATATCGATCTTGTTGTCATTATTATATTCAGGGTCCTTAGTAGCCAACCAGTTTACTGGGATTTAATTCCCTCCCCAATCTCTCTCTCTCTCTCTCTCTCTCTCTCTCTCTCTCTCTCTCTCTCTGTCTCACACACACACACACACACACACACACGATGTGGATTAGATTCAACTTGTCAAATAAGGCAAGTTGACAAAGGCAGAGTAAAATTATATATGAACTGCAATTCATAAAGCTATAAAATATGCTCCCAAGATTTAATACTTCGATTGACAACCATAACAGGAAGGAGAAGCAGTTTTTGCCCTTGTTATCATCATAAATACCATAGGCTTAGTAGTACAAAACGCTTCATTAACTGAAGCCTGATATTTATTATTATTAGTAGTAGTAGTAGTATATCTCTCAAGGTAATTCTCAAAAACTGGAAGATGAATTTCATGTATTGCTGGGGGACACTGCCACCTTATGATGAATGATGGAATTCCACTGACGTTAAACAAAAATGTATCTTTCTCACAATTGCAAATTAAATTCCTCACTACTGTTGTCTTCTGCATTTTAGTTATTTTGTCTCTCTTTCTCAGAAGTTAGGAACCTGTGGCCCTCCAGACATTGGTGTGCTCCAAATGTTAGACACTCTGCTTTACTAGAAGATCTCTCCCATTTCCCAGTCAGCACGGCCAATGTTAAGGATGTTATTACAGCACAACTTATAAAACAAGCCAAGAAAAAATGGATTACCACAGCTAGTCATGTATGCATTTCAAGCAGCAGAGGGAACGTTACTTTTAATTGCTTTTGCCTTTTAATAGGAAATGGAAAAATTTGTCCAGAGTTCAGGAGAACACGGCATTGTGGTCTTCTCCCTGGGCTCAATGATTAAAAACTTAACAGAGGAAAAGGGGAACATGATCGCATTGGCCCTCAGCCAGCTTCCACAGAAGGTATGTTCTTCTGGTTGCCTGCTTGGTGCTGTTTTATATATATATATATATATATATATATATATATATATATATATATAATTATTATATAAAGGTTGTATGCGGGACTTTGGAAAAGTGAACATGATGCTTCAGTTGGGAAGAAAGCAGGAGAGGCTAGGGTGTTCCTACTACTGATAAAATGCAGGGGTCAGCAAACCTTTTCAGCAAGGGGCCGGTCCACTGTCCCTCAGACCTTGTGGGGGGCCAGACTATATTTTGGAAGGGGAAAAAAATGGACGAATTCCTATGCCCCACAAATAACCCAGAGATGCATTTTAAATAAAAGGGCACATTCTACTCATGTAAAAACACACTGCTTCTCGGACCGTCCACAGGCCAGATTTAGAAGGCGATTGGGCCAGATCTGGCCCCCAGGCCTTAGGTTGCCTAAAGGTAAAGGTAAAGGGACCTCTGACCATTAGGTTCAGTCGTGACCGACTCTGGGGTTGCGGCGCTCATCTTGCTTTACTGGCGGAGGGAGCCAGTGTACAGCTTCTGGGTCATGTGACCAGCATGACTAAGCTGCTTCTGGTGAACCAGAGCAGTGCACGGAAACACCGTTTACCTTCACGCCGGAGTGGTACCTATTTATCTACTTGCACTTTGACGTGCTTTCGAACTGCGAGGTTGGCAGGAGTTGCCTACCCATGGATAAAAACATGCTTGCATATTGGGTGTGGGGGAAATGGCTGTCTCTGTAGAATCCATGGCCAGGTTGCTCAGCCAGTCAAGATGGCTTGAGCATATAACACCAATCCTGGTCCAACCCCATGGACTGCCAGTTAGCTTCCAGGCCCAACTAAAAGTGTTGGGTTTTGACCTATAAAGCCTTAAAGACCTCAAGACCACAATACTGAAAGAAGCGCCTCTCTCCATATGAACCAACTATATGGGGTTGGCAAAGTTTTTGTGGCTTGGGCTGGTTCATGGTCCCGCAGATTCCGCAGTGGGCTGGAGTGCGCGTGCACATGCAAACACTATTTCCGGCGCTCCTTCTGGCGTGGAGGAGGCACGCGCAACTTCCCATTGGCTGCAGGAGGCTCCTGCAGCCAATGGGAAGCCAGCCAGCATCATGGAAGGCGGACCGCCAGTTTAGCGCAGTGCACGGGAGCCAACCGAGTGGGCGGCGGGGGTCCATGGGCTGGTTAAACGACCCCCATTGTCCGCTTGTGGCCCATAAGCCTTAAGTTGCCGTCCCCTGAATGAGATCATCATCTGAGGCCATTCTCCATGCGTACCCTCCATGAGAACGTGGCAACATAAGAACAGGTCTCTTCTGTGGCGGGGGATGCCCTTTAACCAACTGTGGCCTTTTAGACATGGCTGGGATGATTCTAATGCTCTGGTTTTCTATGTGGGTTTTTGCTTCGTTTGTAGGTTACTTTGGGTTGCCTTAGGCAAGATAAAATGACTAACAAATTTAATAAGTAGTAGTTGTCATTAAGGTCCCCTTATGTGATTTCAGCTTATGGTGATGTTCGAGAGGATATCGTATGCAATTGCTATCAAAAGTGGAATTTTAACCTTATTTTTGCATTTGACTTTTGTTTGTGATATTTTCAGAATGCTATACTTCTCTGAAATATGAAGCCGTTTTATATATATTTATATATTTGAAGTTATTTGTACACACACGCACATACACTTCCCTTTAACATAGTGGGCGAGAGGCAAAAGTTACTTTGCAAATGATGTACTAATTCTTCTGGGAAGAGATACATGGGAGTAATGTCCATTGAATACCAATATGGGACATAAAATAACACTGGAGAAAGTTTAGCTAAATAATATATAACACATAATATAAATACGTATACTACTCACATTTTAATTAAACAACATTATGTCTAGGACGGGGTACAATCTCAACCAGGGCTCCACATATTTATAGATCAATTAATAGAATAGAACTTAACTCTTGTTGGCCATTTAAAATAGGCACATATTTGAGGTTTTCAAAAAGAAAACTGGTTCTGTTTTTTTGTGTAAAGACAAAAAACCTGCTGAAGCGCTGGTTTTTATAGAGAGCATTTAAACATATACAGTGTTACCTCGGGTTACATACGCTTCAGATTACAGACTCCGCTAACCCAGAAATAGTGCTTAAGGTTAAGAACTTTGTTTCAGGATAAGAACAGAAATCGGCTCCAGCGGTGCAGCAGCAGCAGGAGGCCCCATTAGCTAAAGTGGTGCTTCAGGTTAAGAACAGTTTCAGGTTAAGAACAGACCTCCGGAACTAATTAAGTACTTAACCCGAGGTACCACTGTACTTAAGCAATGTGCTAAAAATATGTTCGGCTTTAGCTGTATTCATGCTCAATGTTTTAACTTTTAATCTTTTCCCTTTCCTTTGTGTTGATAAAAGGTCAATATAACCTGCGGGCCAGCATCAAGGTTAATTATTGTTGCAATTATTCTTTCCTTTCTCCCTCCCAGGTTCTCTGGCGCTACAAAGGAAAAAGGCCAGACACATTAGGAGCCAACACCAGACTTTATGACTGGATCCCACAAAACGACCTTCTTGGTGAGAGATCTTATGCTGCAAACATTGGCTTCATTGCTCCATTCTGACAATTGCTAGGAAATACAACCCCTGCATTTCCATGTTGGAAACTACACACACAAAGCACTGTGGAACCCACAACATGTATTTGAAAACCAGAGTTTCCAAGTATTCATAATTTGGGTGACTGCAAAATATGTGCATTTTAGAAAGCGCTATTTTGTGCTTGAGCGCTGAAAGTTCTTGAAACACATTTTTGTGTGTGTGTGAATGGCAATATTAAGGGATTGCATGTCAACTGGACTAAACTTGAATGCTGTAACCAATAATCAGTTGCAATAATCTGCTTTTATCAGATGGGAGTCCAGATCTTAAAGCATTGTCATCTTTGGATAGCTCTGATGGTTAGAGCGTGGTGCTGGTTAACACCAAATTTGCAGCTTTTAGCCTTGTATGGGACAGCTGCAAGGGTCAAGACACTCATAAATGACAACATTAACTACAGTGGTACCTCGGGTTACATACACTTCAGGTTACATACGCTTCAGGTTACAGACTTCACAAACCCAGAAAAAGTACCTCGGGTTAAGAACTTTGCTTCAGGATGAGAACAGAAATTGTGCTCTGGCGCTGTGGCAGCAGCAGGAGGCCCCGTTAGCTAAAGTGGTGCTTTAGGTTAAGACCAGTTTCAGGTTAAGAACGGAGCTCCGGAACGAATTAAGTACTTAACCCAAGGTATACCACTGTACTGGTCTCTACTGCCACAATAGGCGCTGTGATTCTCCAGTGCTTTGACTTCACTCCCAGGGGTGCCCTCCATTGTTTCTTGAGACAGACAGATGCCAACAAGTCACTATAATTATTCTGGTCTCATGTTATCAGCAGCTGGAGTTGTGATAGTTTGGAGGTCTCAGCAGGTATCAACTGACTACTAAAAAGGTAAAGGCACCCCTGACCATTAGGTCCAGTCTTGGACGACTCTGGGGTTGCACGCTCATCTCGGTCTATAGGCCCAGGGAGCTGGCATTTGTCCGCAGACAGCTTCCAGGTCATGTGGCCAACATGACTAAGCTGCTTCTGGCGAACCAGAGCAGCGCATGGAAACACCATTTACCTTCCCGCCGGAGTGGTACCTATTTATTTACTTGCACTTGATGTGCTTTTGAACTGCTAGGTAGGCAGGAGCAGGGACCAAGCAACGAGAGCTCACCCGGTCGCGGGGATTCGAACCGTCGACCTTGATAGGCAAGCCCTAGGCTCTGTGCTTTAGACCACAGCGCCACCCACGTCCCCAACTACTAGTGGTTTATATCTTTTGATTACCATGATCGCCCATATTTTTCTTAACAACTGACTAAAAATATGGGCGATCATGGTAATCAAAAGATATAAACCAATATAGTTGTACCTTGGAAGTTGAACAGAATCCATTCCGGAAGACTTCCAAAATGTTCTCAAACCAAAGCAAGGCTTATAATTGGCTGCAGGAAGCTCCTGCAGCCAGTCGGAAGCAATTGAAGTGCCATCGGACGTTCGGCTGACAGAAATAGTTCGGAAACCGAAACAGTCACTACCAGGTTTGCAGCTTTCGGGAGCCAAAACATTTGAGAACTAAGCTGTTCGAAAACCAAGGTACAACTGTATAGGATGGGGAAATTTAATCAACAGATATTTCAATGAAATTAGGCATTTTGGGGGTCTTGGAACCAGTGAAAAAATAGCATGTCATACACACAGTATGCAGTGGTATCAAAAAAAAATTGGGGGGTACATAGATGGGAAAATTTATGAATGATTCCTTATCACATTTTACCCATCTTCCCATTCCAGGACACCCCAAGACGAAAGCCTTTATAACACACGGTGGAACCAATGGGATTTATGAAGCTATTTACCACGGTGTTCCCATGGTTGGGATCCCCATGTTTGCTGACCAACCCGATAACGTTGTGCACATGAAGGCAAAGGGGATGGCTGTACAGCTGGATATTCATACAATGAAGACGGAAGACTTAGTGGATGCTGTGAACACTGTCATTCACAATGCCACGTGAGTGAGACACAGATCACCTTCTCTATACCATGCCTAGATACTTCAGCAATAGGTTTTGGAAGAGAAAAATGTAGCCGAGAAATTGTTAGCACATATTATTAATATTCTATAGCCAAGCCCATTCCCACCTGACCCCATTTCCTCCTACCTTGTTGTGGTCTTCTTCTTGACACAATTCCAAGTGTTTGCTTCTACCACATTGGAGACATTTTCTCTTGCCAAAACCACATTTGAATCTAGCGCCTTCCGACTTTTGTCCTACTACGGAACTCAAAGGCTTTTGCCCCCAAACACCTCATGCCCTCAATCTGAGGGGCAGACAACCCCAAAAGTACCATATTTTTTGCTCTTTAAGACTCACTTTTTCCCTCCTAAAAAGTAAGGGGAAATGTGTGTGCGTCTTATGGAGCGAATGCAGGCTGCACAGCTATCCCAGAAGCCAGAACAGCAAGAGGGATTGCTGCTTTCACTGCGCAGCAATCCCTTTTGCTGTTCTGGCTAAGATTCAGATTTTTTTTCCTTGTTTTCCTCCTCCAAAAACTAGGTGCGTCTTATGGTCTGGTGCGTCTTATAAAGCAAAAAATACGGTATATCTCGTTTCCTTCTATTCAGTCCCCCATATGGTCATGGAGCCAAAAGTAATACTGCGAGGGTAGTCAATATCTTCAGTCTGTTTTTCAGGTGCCCGTCAGTCACTCATTCAGATTTTTGCAACAAATGACGCTACCAGTCTACAAAATGCACATAGCATGTTCCTGGAACATTCACAAAGCCACTTGCCTAAGAAAATCAGCAGAAGTTATAGGCCAATCAGAGCAATGTTTTCCCTTAACTTCCTTGTGTTACTTTCCATAATACATTAGTTAGTAAGCTGCCACAATAGTCTTGTTTTTAAATCCTGGGAGCAATTAAAGACTGCAGTCCTCTGAGTTCTGGCTCTATACTAATTAGTTCTTGTTTCTCTACCCAATCCTCCAGATATAAGGAAAATGCAATGAGACTGTCACAGATCCACCATGACCAACCGATAAAGCCGCTGGACCGGGCTGTCTTTTGGATTGAGTTTGTCATGCGCCACAAAGGTGCCAAGCACTTGAGAGCAGCTGCCCATCACTTGACCTGGTACCAGTATCACTCCCTGGACGTCATTGCCTTCTTGATCGGTTGCATGGCAGTTTTCATATTCATTGCTGTTAAATGCTGCTCATTTTTTTGTCGGAAATGTGGCAGGGTCCTTAGGAAATCAAAAACAGAGTAGCTTCTCCTGGGACTCTGTCATCGTTGTGTGGCCTGCATGATTCAGCATTCTCATGACTCTGCGTGCTAATACCCCCCCCCCCTTTATGAAAACTGCACCTAAAACTTTTAATTTTTTTGCCACACTTTTCAACTCAAACGGATGTACAAGCAAGCCAATCTTAACTCTGCTCCATTCAGCACCTGAGTATTGTATGTATCAATGGTGGTTCACACTTCAAGATCGCTCGTTTTTGTTTTGAACTGAGCTTATTCTGTAAACTCCGCAACTGGCAATATAGCACAGAATCTTTTTATTTGGAGGCAGTGACACTCTTTATGAATCTCTCAAAATATACATCTAAGTGTTGCTAAAGTGGGAAATTGCAGAAACAACGTGGCCCTTTTCAAGATCGAGAACCGTTTATTTCTGAAACACAGCAGTTAAGGTTTCCTGTGGACATCTGTCACCTGCTGCTGGAGTACAGCACACGCACAATCGATACGATCCAACAGACACTAGCCATGCCTGAATCTGCTTGGAATCAATGGACTAAAAATGCAAAATTTAATGTTGAAGTCCCACATGATGGATAGTCCGCATCGAAGCCATTCCAATAATGACACAGTGATCCAGGAAAAAATGTGTCTAATTGCACATCTGCTGAAATTATTAATATTGTAATTCTTAAGAATAATTATGGTTTTCTTCCATTGTGATAGAGCCACACGCATACTTCAATTCAGGACTGGAATAAATGATATTGGTGTAGAATTCAGTTTCCTCAGGATCATGGGGAATATATGTATATTAAAGCAACTTTTGCCTTTATGTCAGCAACAGTATACTTGGAAATGTCTAGTAAAACCTCAGAAGATTTGCAATGCTTGCAGTTCAGGTTTTGGTGCCCGATTAGCTGCTTGACACTTACCATGACTAGAAAAATAGGAGTGAGGCCAAAGGTGGATGTACATATAATTCAGCTTTTCATGGCACAGAATTCCATCACAACACCTTTGTCATTGCCACTAGATCATCCTAGCCTTTGCTTTGCATAAATAGGACAGCTCTCTGTCCCAGCCATCATCTCCCCGTGATGCTGCCCCTCTGCCCAGAACTCTAAACCCAAACCCTGCTCAGACCACAGTGGACTTCTTGTTCCCCAGGAGGTGGTTTTCCTACCTCTGAAACCTTGCCCCTGTCCAGCTTTTGTATTATGAACACATTTCTTAGTGACGCGTAACACCTCACACTCACACACCCCCCCATCTCTTCTTCCACAATGAATTTTATCCATTTTCCTAAGTTAATGTGTCTCAAGCTTTCTACTTTCCAGGAACTCTTTTGTCCATCACAGAAACATATTATATTGAAGATGCTCAGAGAGTGCAAATTCAGTCCATGTGAGGCACATTGTCAGGTCAGGGGAGGGGAGGGGGAGATGGGGCTCACCACTGCCCCATCTGGAGTTAGGATGCAAAAAAACCGCTTTTTGCCGCACCAGTAATAGGTAAGGGATCTACTGAGCCAGAAGTGACCTTTTCGGATTGAGGCTTTTTTTGCTCCACCCCCCCCCCTTTCAAAAACAAAACAAAACAACTCATCAGAAACATGCACATCCATGAAAGTTGACTGTTACCAATTTATTATAAAAAAAAAATGGTAGCAATGTAGAATACAGCAAGATTTTGTGCTCACACACACACACAGTGGACATTCCAAACAATATGGACATTTTTTTCAGGGGGGTGTGTGTAATATGGAAGTGGGAGGGGCGAACAAACAATAGCATTAACCAAAATGCCAGCAGAACACAGGAAAGCTGTTTAAAAGGTTAAAAATTAGATATCAATATTGTCATCTTAATATTGCTTTCATTATTGAACAAGCTTGACTCTTACAGAGGTTTTTTTTTTTCCATAAAAAAGGAACAACCAGAAAAACCAAGACGTGGCTGTTTCAACACGGACATACAGCCAAACCATCACACCCAGTATTTGCATACCTGATAGCAGCATTTCCCCCCACAGAATCATGTAAAAAACTACATGGAAGGAAACAAAAGCAAAAATATTATGGCAGTTGTCAACTGGTATTCAAACAAACAGATGATTAAATTACAGTTAAGATAAACACATAGGGATCATTAATCTACCTTCTTTAAACTTTTTCAAAACTGCTCAAATGAAAGTCACCAACTCAAGGGTCAAGTTTGCACGTTTTTTGTTTTTTTGTTTAGCCGATGGGGATTTTCCAGTTCACAGCTTACTGCATGCTTAGAACAAAGAGGGTCAATTATAAATCCTTCTACACAATAAAGTAGGTAGACAGAGGAAAATAGAAGTTTACTACCTGTAAACACACAAATATACAAGCCTTTGCTTTAAGTGACTGCAGTTCCGCAATGCATTATCTTCTATATCTTCCTCTTTCTCCTCTGTCTCTGTCCCGATCGCATATCCTCTCCCTCTCCCTCTCCCTCCCCCGATCCCGATCTCTGTCCCTTCTGGTATCCCGAGGCCGATCCCTCTCACGATCCCGCTCTCGTTCTCGGGGTCTGCTTCTTCGGCCGCTGACAACTGCTTGTGTCCGACGTAGAAAGTCATCTACTCTCATGTCATAATCATGCTGTAGGAGACAGAAATGCTTTTATAGATCACCATTTTAAAAAGCTACAAAGCACAAGTAAGGCTGCTGGTCACTATAGCTTTATGCTGCCTCCAGGAATGCCAGTCACTAGGTAATGCTGCAGGACAGGCTATTGCCCTCAAATGCTGCTTAAGGGCCTCTCTTGGGTATCTGGAATAAGGAGGATGCTGGCCTAGACAGACCTCTGGACTGACCCACCAGTGTTCTGATACTATTATGGACCCGAAGGCCTCAACCCTCCAACATTCCTTATAAAGGTAAAGGGACCCCTGACCATTAGGTCCAGTCATGGCCAACTCTGGGGTTGTGGCGCTCATCTCGCTTTATTGGCTGAGGGAGCCGGCGTACAGCTTCCAGGTCATGTGGCCAGCATGACTAAGCTGCTTTTGGCGAACCAGAGCAGTGCACGGAAACGCCGTTTACCTTCCCGCCGGAGTGGTACCTATTTATCTACTTGCACTTTGATGTGCTTTAGAACTGCTAGATTGGCAGGAGCAGGGACTGAGCAACGGGAGCTCACCCTGTCACAGGGATTCGAACCGCCGATCTTCTGATCGTTAAATCCTAGGCTCTGTGGTTTAACCCACAGCGCCCCCCGCGTCCCTTTTTAACATTCCTTATGCTAATCTTTAAAAGAAGGATCAAAACAAATCGCAAATGAAAACGGGCTTTGCGTTCAAATACTTCGGTTCTCGAATGTAATCTGTTACAGAAGACGGTTTGAGTTCCGAAACGTTTGTCAACGGAGACGTTCGAGAACCGAGGTACCACTGTATCGGGATTCAACATGCACCTGGAGCGAAGGGTAAACTCAAACCACATACAAATACTTCTTGCAAATCTTCCAAGTCTTCAACAACTGAGACTCTCAAGGCTCAAGCTAACTTGGGAGCATATGCAAAAATATGCAAAGGGATCGGTGATGGGCATGTGCAAAAGCAACAACTTTGCAAAACAACAACCTAGGTTTTGCTCTCCAGTCTCGTGTGCCTGCATTCTACTATTTATTTTGGCACAAGTGGCAGCTTTAAAATGTGCTTTAAAATGTGACAGAACACGCACTGAACGTTTCAATGAACGTAGAGGCCTGACACTTAAGACTGTATAAGATCTGCCCATGATCCTTAACTGGCATGGTACCAGCCATTCTGGGCATACTTACCACCCGCTTATCCCTGTATCGTGCATCGTGTGGAATGGGATGGTGCCCTGAGTAAGGAGGGTGAGCTTGTGGTGGAGGAGCATGGTGCTGGTAGTAAGGATGGTGGGGAGGCTGTTCCATACCCGGGTAAGGAGGCTAAAAAGAAAATGGTGTTATTCGCTTAAATTTCTCCTCCTTAGAACACAATCGGCATCAAGGAACACTGAAATGCAACTGTAATAAAGAAAGTGCTTCAAAGATTCAATGGCACTTTGAGTGTGGCACGCTAAAAGACCGTATTTTTCGCTCTATAAGACGCACCAGACCATAAGACGCACCTAGTTTTTGGAGGAAGAAAACAAGAAAAAAAATATTCTGAATCTCAGAAGCCAGAACAGCAAGAGGGATCGCTGTGCAGCGAAAGCAGCCATCCCTCTTGCTGTTCTGGCTTCTGGGATAGCTGCGCAGCCTTCATTTGCTCCATAAGACGCACACACATTTCCCCTTACTTTTTAGGAAGGAAAAAGTGAGTCTTATAGAGCAAAAATACGGTACCTTATAGTGGTTAATAACTAGCCCAAACTGTACACTTAACCCCACATTTCCACAACCAGACACAGGAGGAGGCTGCAGCGACTGAACAGTGTAATTTGTATAGGTACAAACATACTATGCACATGATTCTCCGTGTGGAAGGGGCACCCGTACCTTGTGCAAAATTAAACTGGCAGTGGGGATAACCACCATGCCACTGTGGGCCATGTTCTGCAAGGTAAAATAAAAGGCTTCCAGAATACTAGGGAGGATGAATGGGGTGAGGATTATTGCAATGCCAAAAACATGCTCTTAATGTTACAGTCAAAATCAATATGCATGCATTTGTTTAGAACTGATTGCAAAAGCAGGTGAGAGACTGGAGCTGAACAGATACTGCAGTTTGACACAAGTGTCTTGATACCAAACCCACCCAGAACATTGAAATTCAATGTTATTACATAGATCAGAAGCTTACAAACTCTCCTGTCTTGGACCACTTGAAAATTGCTGAGGGTTTTGATTTTTCTGCGTGTTGTAGCCACTGTTACATAGTCAACTTTCCCCTTTTTTAAGGGAAATCCTATTCGGAATAAGGGAATTTCCCTTTTTAAAAAAGGGAAATATTGACAGCTATGCGCTGTAACCCTGTGCTAGATGTTGTATGGTTGTGCTGTCTTCCATCTCCAACCACAAATCCGGACACACTGCAACAGTTTGGGAACTTCTGAGATTGAATGGTTCATTTACCTGGATACTATCTAAGTGTACATTACAAGTGGGGCCTGCTGTGGTATATCCTCCTTCCTAAAGAAATCTTGCCTGCCCTGGGTTCGATGCACCCCAAACAGACCACTCCAGTCTGCATTCTAGGTGCAGCTTCCCCACCAGATTCAGTTTTCCTTTTGAAGAGGTCAGCTATTAGGTATGCCAAGTCCTCTTTTAGCCTCCTTTGGTTTGTGCCCCCCCCCCAATTGTAAGTAAAGGTAAAGGGACCCGTGACCATTAGGTCCAGTCGTGGCCGGCTCTGGGGTTGCGGCGCTCATCTCGCTTTATTGGCCGAGGGAGCCGGCGTACAGCTTCTGGGTCATGTGGCCAGCATGACTAAGCTGCTACTGGCGAACCAGAGCAGTGCACGGAAACGCTGTTTACCTTCCCGCCGGAGCGGTACCTATTTAGCTATTTGTACTTTGAAGTGCTTTTGAACTACTAGGTTGGCAGGAGCTGGGACTGAGCAATGGGAGCTCAACCCATCGCGGGGATTCAAACCGCCGACCCTCTGATCAGCAAGTCCTAGGCTCTGTGGTTTAACCCACAGCGCCACCCGTGTCCCTCCCAATTGTACTTCAACAGTATCAGGCTTGCAGATCTCCCTCTTTTTTATATGGCCTTGTTTCGCTACAACTTTGGTAGCCCACCGACATCATTCTTTCATACTGCCTGCTCTTTCCCACCAGCACATCTTTCTTGCATGGATTTAAGAGCACGACTCTACGCTTATATCCTGGCTTGCAGGGTTTCCTATTGGCATGCAGTTGGACAGAATGCTGGACTAGATGGGTTTGGTCTGATTCAGCAGGAATCGCTTGTCATTTTTAGATCCCTTAGGAAGTTCATAAAAAAAATAAATGGAACTACCCTTATCATCGTTACTCTAAGGAATGCGTTCAATCAAATGCATGGTCAAAAGTAAAGTGCGTTTAAAAATACAAACCATTCCTTGCCAGGGTGGCGGCGGACCCATGCTATGGAATTCTCTCACATAATCATTGTAGGACTGGAAAATAAACACATACAGGAATGTCATAAACACAGGCAGCATTAAAGCACTTGCAGCTACAGCACACGAAAAGGCAGACACTTACCCCATTTAAAAAGACGTCTCTGCGCACTCCTGAAAATCGTCTGTTGGGAATGAGATTTGTGAATTTAAACACAGTGCTAAGTTACCGCAACGTAAAATAAACAAAGACTAAAGTATCTCTTACCTGTCTGCATCTTGGTATCTGGGATCCTTTATATAGCCTGTTTGAAATCAAGCAGCATTACATATCATATTTACCGCTATAGCAATATAGAAACAGAAATTAGCATCTTTCCCACAAGCATGCACCTGCCTTGGCAAAGAGAACAAGGAAAGGTAATTCTGCTGTTCCCAATGATGGCTTCAACGATTTGTGTAAGAAGCTTTAAAATGTACCAAGTTTTTCTTTATAGCAGAATAGAGCAGACTCCATTAATTATCTAGCTATTGGATAAAGAATGTTGAATCTGGTCATTTTAGCTTGATGCCAAGATTTAATCTAAACATCAACAAAAGTACAATGTAGCTTGTTTTGAGGAGATTAAGACATACCTACATATTCACTCATATAATAGAAGGACATTTATAACATTTTTGTCTCTGCTCTAAGCTAGGTCCCCCTACCATGTTCCAAGAAGGGCACGATCCCACACATTCCGTTAAGTCTTCCTATTCAAAATGAGCTTTAACTAGAGCCCTGATGCACCCTCAAAGCTTTATTTCAAACTTCACATTCTACACAAATTCAAGATTGTTAATACACAAATCTGTACGTTTGTGCAAATGTATTTGCATAACGAGATATTAACCTTGTCTTTGGTGAAACTCAGGGGGATAATCAATCCTTGGTTTCTTTCTGCTGTTATGAATATCATAATCCTCTGGTCGACGCCTACATAAATTAGACAATAATTAAACAATTGTTTGGAGCAACCTTAAAGTAAATACCTTCAGAAGGAACAGGAGGTAACCCAGGACGACTTTCTGGGAGGTTTCTGAAGTCCCAGGCAGCTGTGTGAGCCTTACCAAATTCACCGCTCAATCTTTTCTTGTGTTGATGTAAATATGCTTAACTGGCATTTTATGGTTGCAAAGAACCTGAAATCCTTGACTCAGCCCTACCTCTTAATTCCAACCTATTCCTTTAGGGCTTACTCCCCGTTACACACAGAACTGTAGCCATAAACCTAATTTAACCCCACTTGTAACTTGTGCAATTGATGCTCGCCCTACAAGCACAGAGCCACACAATTTGGATGCATCTTACGGACGTGTTCCAAACCTCTAAATACTCTGCCTCACGTGGACTGATATCATTCGGACCCATCTCTCTCTCTTTCCCCCCACCCCCACTTTACATACAAAGATTACTAGCCAGGAAGGACCTTTTACAATATGGCCTATTCCTATGTTCTCGAGATTAGAGCTAAGAGAATTTTCAAAATTCATATTACTAGCTGAAATGGTTGTGCTTTCCGAAGAAGGTATCTTCCAGCTGCCAGCCTGGGTTTCTCCTTCGCTCACCACCAGCAGGTCACCGAATGCCCCCCCCAACCCTTCAAATACACCATCAAAATGTGAAACAATTATACATGCCATAGGCAATTACCCCTCCCTCCTCCCCAACTACCATTAAAGTATATTGCATTACCATTTTAAAAGCAAGTATCACAATTCTCAGCAAACAAAGCAACTGTATGCACAGCAGAAATAGATTTAGAAAATAAGAGCTGGTGTAAAGAATAGACATACCGCTTTCTTGTAGTTTGAGTGTGCACTTACGACCGGTATAATATATGATAGTAACAGTTCATATAGTAGTCCAACTACTGACTTTAAGCTGAAAGCCACATACATAAATGGAGGCCCTGGCAGGCTCGAGAAGGTGTGGTGGTGTTATAATGTATAGTTTGCAGTCCATTGCAAAACCTTCACTCGTAAATACTTTATTGCACTGGAAACCTCTTAGGCTTAACTTCAAAAGCCATCGCTGCTCAGTCCTCTTATGCCCAAAGAAAGGGGGATGCTGCCAGGATTCCTCCTACCTACAGGTTACGGTGTCCTTTTTTTTTTTTTTTTAAACAGCAAGGATATGGGGACTCGTTGGGTATCTGTTACCTACCACAGGACGTTTCCACAAACAGGAAACTGCAACCGAAAAAGGTTTCAGCCCAAACTACACAGTCTTTAGCGGAAAGGCTTTAGATTTATCAGAAAGCAAAGTGGCTACACGGGGGGTCAGGGAAACGTGATGGATATAGAAGGGCTTATATCAGTCCTTTGCAAAGACTTCTCCAATTCTGTAACAAGATATACCCCTCTTTTCTGGGGAATGTTGGCAAGTTCATAGAGCAGTGATCAATAATCGTGGCGATCCTCTAAAACCACTCTTAAGTCCACAGGTGCTGCCAGCATCTGGAAAGGTTGTATACACAGACACAGCAACAGCCATTCTTTTTGGTTTGTTGCCGGGTCTCCAAGGCCACTTCCTCCCCCTTTGGAGAGAACCTACGGCTTCCAGAAGCTCAGCAAGATGTGAGAGAATATTTGGTAATGGGCTTAACCACAGCACGGTGATACAATTTGAGACAGTCCCAAACACGCTCTTCTTGAACAGCAAAATAACACAAATATTTTTATCCTCAAAATGAGGCGGTCATCTTCTGCAAAATTATAAGTGATCCTGATAAAAGTCCCATATTTTGACAAGGCTTATCCAGAGATTTACCTGAAAGAAAAGGCTTTTACAAGATATTAACACATTTTTGAACACACAGACTTGCTCTTCCTCCACCTAGCCTGCTCATGGTAAATCCGCTTACCTACACGAACAGATTATCTGCATTATCTGACCAAAGATCTAGTCTAAGCTAGGTTTACAAGAACGTATTTTCTGCATGAGCCAAAGGTCCCCGTTTTCCTCTTGGAAGTGACAAACTGGGGGAGGGGGGGCAGTGTGAAATCCTCAATGAAGCCACAAACCCGTCCATGCAGCTTGATGTGAGGATTTTCTCTCTTCTTGATTGCAGGGAAAGCTTTTTGATGAATCACATTCCTCCATCACGTAATTCTGACACATGTGCCTATTATCAGTCCAAAGAACGTTTCTAACCTTCCCACATCTCGGAGTGGCTCTCGGCGGGATGGCCGTCCTCTTGACCGGGGCTGAGAATGCATTCTTCTCTTGTGCCGCATTTTATGAATGACTTGATACAAGTCAATACTTTCATCGGGAGGGAATAGGAGACAAAGCTGGCTTCCGCATTCAGGCTCAATTTCCTGGAACAGTTAAATGCTCGTTTTACAAGATGAACTCTGAATGAATCCAAATTTCCCAAAGACAGCTTCTGCAGCCAACCAGACGGACACAACGAAGTATAATGCTCAGTGACATGTTTTTGCTGATTTCTACGAGAAAGTTATACTAGAGACAGCTATAAATACCAACAGAGGGATTTCTAGAAAAATGTTACAGCGTAAGTAAGAAAGAGTTGTATCACATACCTTGTGCAACCAACAGGTGTAGCCCAGAATCATGGATCAAAAGCTCACCGGCACAAACAAATAGATTAGGTAAATTTGTTTTTATGGAATTTTAGGACATATGCTGCCCATGAAGCAACAAAGAGTGCATATCTTTATTTTGTTAGCTATCAAAAATTGTATTTGCAGCATGCCAAAGAGTGTTACAGCGATCTTTTTAAAAAGCACACTGAGATTGCAAATACCCATGCAAGGTGAAGGAAGCCATAAGTTTATGTGGGCTGCTTTTCCACAAGACCTTACCTCCCAGTTAGTATAGCAGGAGAACAAGCCCATATTTCTCTCCCTCAAAATGAACCCATTTTAGAGACTTGAGAATGGTGGGAGTCACAGTTCATGCAGATTCAAGGCTGCTTTTGGCAGAAAGTAGCCTAACAGTAGCTTTAATAAAGAATGGACTACACGTGAAGATACTTCAAAAGAAGATATTTTGTTGTGACTTTTTTTCTAGGTTACTATCATTGGTCTAGGATCTCTTTGTGCTTGGATTAATGGTGGCTTTCAAATGTGGACAACTATCAAATAAAATAAAACAAGAGCAAATGCATTCCAAAATTTTAACTACTGGCCTTAAGATACTGAAGAGGAATAATTAACACAAATGACAAACCTGTCCATCACGTCCAATCTTTACTGGCTTATGCTCATTCCAAGGATTGGTCAGGTGAGCAGATTTCGTGAACGGCAACTCACGCCTAAATGTATAAGTGACATGTGATACATTTTGTGTATTTGGCATTTAAATTAAATCTTATACAAAGATGCTTTTACGGACTATAACTTGAACATTAAAAAGAAAACAGAAAACCAGCAAAATGAGCATTCTGAACTGGCAGATATAAGTATTATCAAAGTGCAGCTTGGAAGACCAATTGAGTTAGGTTTGTAATGCTCACCTTAGTACAAAGCAAGCATGACAACCTTGCAAGTTCTCTATCGCCAGAAGGAAACTTAAGCCTTGCCTTTGCATCCAACCCACCACACTGTTTTGACATTCTGGCAGCGTTCTTAACACCTAGCATGCTGCTATTACTTTCTGGGAAGTAAACAAACTATGAAAAAATGTAGACTTCCAGCACTACTGGAAAAAATATGGACTTCTTAGTATAGTAGTAATACGGGGAAAATGTTCAAAAGGATTAAGTTATCTTCCCAGATTGAGAAACTCTCTCTCTCTCTCTTGATTTAAAATTAAGACTTGGGGAAACTCACCCATCACTATTCTGAACATTTCAGGTAAGTGATGACAAAAACCAAGCCTGACATTCATAATACAGAATACGTGTTTCATGAAAAATTTGATTATTTTCAAGGACAAGAGAAAACCAATGCAAAACATTGAAAAAGCTAGACTTCAACGATAGGGTTGGGATGTGAAGAATGCATCTTTTGCAGCTCAACCTCTGGTTTCCCAACTTCATAGACTACTAGTCTGAAAGTCAATATCTTGAGTGTCAATTTCTGACGACATCCTACTGCAGCAGATAGAGGCTCCCTATCTATCAAGAGCCTTACATAATCAGTTGGGGGAGCACAGAATGCTAATATTGGCAGGTCTGTGTATGTGTTCGTTCTTTCTTTCTTTCTTTCTTTCTTTCTTTCTTTCTCTCTCTCTCTCTCTCTCTCTCACACACACACACACACACACACTTGCAAGACCATGGGACTGAATTTAAGGCAATAATTTGCCACCTATGAAGATGATGGTTAATAACAAAAATCTCTGAAGCATGGCAAAAATAAAAGACAAAAGATATGTACCCTATTCACGGAAGGGAACGTGAGGATAATGTAGTCCAATGCTCTGCAATGCAGGAAACTTTTGCCCAACGTGAGGATCAAACCCACAACCCTGAGATTAAGAGTCTCATGCTCTACCAACTGAGCTATCTGCGAACTATCTCCAGACTATGCAAATGGGTGGTAACCTATTGTTCCAGCAAATGAATCATGTCTATTTTGAGGATACACTTTGTGAACCTACTCAGAATATCCAAAAGTAAACACTACGAACCAGAATTTTCACATTTTAACCCTTTTACCTGCATATCCAATCTATCTTAAATACGCCTCCCAGCATTTTTGCACTCATTCCTGCAGGTAGCACCCAGTGTATGGGAGATCCCCCGTGATGGGATTCAGAAGCCAGCCTTGCAAATCCTGCAAGAATCAGAACACTGCAATGAGACGACATAACCCGAACAACATTGGGTTAATGTTGAGTGCAGGCATTCCCTCTTCTTTACCTTGGAATTTCCCACTCTCTCTCACAGAAAATATCAAGATAACACTCCTTGCTTGTCTGAAGGCAGCATTGAGCTTCTTCTCATTGACTGGGAGGGTTGACCAGACACCCTGTAGAGATGAACAGACACGTAAATTATAAAACCAAAACTGTTCAATGGATGCACCAGGGACACCGTGCACTTAGCTCAGTGCTAGAACACATGCTTGACATGCACCAGGTCCCAAGTTCAGTCCTTGTAATCTCCAGTTAAAAGATGTGACAGCTGAGAAATATCTCTAACTGAGGTACTACCACTACAGGCAAGCCAGTATGACTGATACAGCTTCGTATTTCATAAATGCTCACATATCCAACAAAAGCTTGGGGAGGACCAGGAAAATCATAATCCATTAAGCTCAAAGCATTATGGAAAGCATTAAACAGTAAAAACAAAGCATTAAACCAGAATTTGCTGTTCCCCTTTCTTTCTGCAAGGCTCCCAGCAGATTCAAAGTAACAGAGATACAGCTGGTGAGATGCTAACTAATTCTATTTCTTTGTGACAGGGCTGAGGTAAGAGAACTAATTAAAGGCTTGATAATTAAAAGAACAATTGCCCCTATTCCGTATTCTGCAATCAGAGCTTTATCTTCATAATGAAAGTAGTCTGTAAGTGCAATGTAGCATACCTTAGCTTTGGCAAGTGAGACGTTTTCATGGTTGTTACTTTTGATAAGAAAAAATCTTGCATCTTGGAGAATGTATTTAAGTTTGCTAGTTTGGTCTGGGGGTGGAAACAAAGCAAAATGTAATTTTATTGGCATTTCCCTCTGCACCTCCTAAGTAAACACACAACACATATTTATAGCCCCTTTGTGGGACAAGCCCTTTTATATTGTGGTACAACTATTCTTCACTTCAGAGGGGCTTATGTTGGTCTCCTGCACAAATTCCATTTTAATATATTGAAGCTATGTGACCAAATATTGAGGAATTGTCCTGCAGGTCAGTAGCTGAATACCACATATTTCAGACTTGAAATCTGTGTCATAGCATGCAGTGCTAAGCGTAGAAAGCAAAATAAGCTATTTCAAGTAAAAAGCCAATGCAACATCAGTAATGTTCCGATATGTTTGCTTCCTGGTTATTGGAGTAAAATACATTCTTCAATGAAGAACCTACGAAAATTTATCTTTCAAATAGCACCATTTCATTACTTCTTTGCTTGCCAATTCAGCAACAAGATATATATATTTGCCTTTATGAAGATGCATGCAAGAAGTAATTTGAGAGGCAATACAATTTGCTCACTTGAGTTAGTTCCACTATACATCGGAACATTACCACATTTGATGTATGTTAACAAAGACTTGACACAACAGCTTGCGATGGGAGCATGCATTAAAAAATTCGAATTTAAATTATACCTTTTTGGACAGCACGAACGGAAGATGATAATTTCTCATGCTTCTTTTCTGAACCTGTGTTTAGCCAAAGTACATTTGTTCAGATTGAGCCTTAATAGAGATACGATATAAATTCTACAGCCTTTTCACATAACTATTTTCATTCATGACAAATTATTCCTCCTGACGCGCACCCACACACACACAAAGAATGCTGCTCAATGTGCACGAGGGTTTGTTTTGGATTTTTGGGTTGTTTCATTTTGTTTGTTTGTTTTGGTGGACCAGTTTTCTCTTCAGAAAACTAGTCAATGAATCATCATCTTCCAAGTTTTAAAAAGTGAAAATTCCACTTAAGCAACAAAATAGCATTAACATAACAAGAAAACCTACTTCCCCAAATTATTCACACAGAACATGCCAAAATACCAATTTTCACTATTTAGCTACATGTCCAATAGGTTTCTATGGCCCACTATTTATTTTGGAAAATGCAGTCCAAGGGTTTTGCTACAGATCATTTCAGTAAGATAAGCAATAACATAGTAATACCTGCATATGACTCTGATGCAGAGCTTCCACTTCTATCAAAAACAATCGGAGAGATGCCTCTAGCTCTTTTTCTCGCCTTCTTTTTCTCATCTAAGACCATCAAAACAAGCAACAGCAGTACTTTTAAGGCCGACACCAAAAACTTTATCAGGAATGATTGCAAGAAGGTCAATACAGTTTACATTAGCTAAATGCATATTTGGCTCTCAACATTCAGAACTATCATCTTATTAACCCTTCATTCTTTAGTCAGGATCCAAAGATCCATGGTGTTGTTTTGCAGAGCGCAAAGGAGCTTTAAACTTTTTTTGCCTTGAACAGTAATATTCCACATTACGTGGAAAGCTGCTTTTGAAACACACAGAAATTTCAAAAGCAGTTTCTGATACGGTATGGTGTGCACACGTGTGTACGAGTGTGAGGTCTTCACAAAGTCAAGAAATCGACTGATATAGATCAGGCCTCCTGCTGGAGTCCCAGCATGCCCCTGGACCACAACGTTTATGCACATTATTAGAAAAACAGCAAACACACCTCCCTAAAGCCTGATTTATACATTGCCAGGTATGTATGCTTGCCTCTTCTGCACACCATGGATGTGAACCTACTTCTGGATAACAGACTCACTTAAGGAGTCTGTGCCAGAATCCCAATGAGGTGCAATGCTGATTGGGGTGTTTGCCATGTTATTCAAATGATCTAGCCATGTGTCACGACAACCACATCACATTGACAACACTATTCCAAAACTTCTGAAATGGAACCGTCCCTGTCACGATACTTGGGACAATTAGGGACACCAAAAAATAAAACGAGGAAGGCGGAGTTGGGAGGGACATTGCTTAAATAAAATGTGAGCAATAATAAATTAACAGAACGTAAGTATTTGACTAGAAGTTTGAAATTCAGCTAAAACTCAGCTGCTTTGCTCTGAATTGTTTCTTTCCAGGTTTTTTTAAACCAGAATGTGCCAACTAGCTTTATATACTGCTGAAAACACTAATGTTTCTTCAGTTATAATCTACTCCTCTTTTTTAAAAAAATGATTTTAAAACATCAATTCTTTCACCACTGAAATACACCCAGACCAGCCATTCTCAACTTAGGGTTCCCAGATGTTGTTGGGCTGCCACTCCCATCATCCCTTGCTGGCTATGGATTATGAGAGTTGTAGTCCAACAACATCTAGGTACCCAAGACTGAGAAAGACTAACCTAGACTAGTATTACAAACACTGGTACATAGAAGTATTCACATTGAAACGTAAGTAGAACCTGTGTGACACACTGGTTTGAAGATCTTTTTTCATCCCCATGAAATTCCCCCTAAAGGAATGTAACGTAAAGTACACCGCCAGAAAACTCATCTTATGTTTCCACTTCCATTCCTCACAGCCTCTGGCCAAGAGACCAGCACTATGAAGGAAACTGCTTAGTGAGACACTAATGAGACCAGAGCATAGGAAGAGCTCTGCCGGATGAGACCAAGGACCCATCTAGTCCAGCACTGTTCTCAGTGGCCAATCGGATGCCCATAGGAAGCCCTTTGGACAAAAATGGGAACACTTTGCTGCTGTGCTATCCTTACCGGTGGTGCTCTCTCACACCAGAGCCAATCATCTGCAGAACGATTTAGAAATAAATAACTGAATATGACAAGACCCAGAGGAGAAAGAAATGATATCAGCTACCTGATATATCCGAGCCCGAACCAGATCGGACTGACCCATCAGTAAAGGATGCAGATTCAGATTCAGAATCACTAGCTTCGCTTCGTGTGTCGTAATCATTTCCCTCCTTCTGATCCCTTTCATCTTGATCATAATCCTCTTCTTCATCATCTCCCTCTTCTTCCACTTCTTCCTCCTCCTCCTCCCCGTCATCGTCTTCCTCCTCTTCTTCTTCCTCCATCCCCTCCTCCTCCTCCTCCTCCTCATTCTCTGTGTTTCCTTGGTCAGAGGATCCGCTACTGCCTGTTTCATGATCCGACCCGTACTCCTCGGAGTTCACCTCTTCTTTTGAGGAGTGGCTGGACCTGCTTGGCTGTCTGTCCACCTCATGCCTTAGCCTCTGTTTAAATGAGAATAAAACAAACGCCTTACATGTCAGGATGCACAGAGAGTTCGGAGCAAGCACCTTAAAGAACTGGTGCATTTAATGACTGCAAAAGCCGCTGCTTACCCCAGAGGTATCTGGAGTGGAAGACTTTGCCCTTCTGTCAGCATCTCTTTTCCTCATGCATGCCTTCTCAGGTTGCCCTTTGTAGGTGTCTCTTGAGCTGCTGCTTGTCATACGCATCTTTCTGTCACCTTCTGGTCGCTTGCTCCTATCAGACCTTTGATACTCCTCATTCTTATATTCCATTACTGGCTTTCCTTTTGTGCTCACTATTCGCTTGTTGTTGCTAACGGATGAGCTTGGAGGTTTGGGTAGCAACTGCCTTGAGGAATGCACAGAAGGCTTCTGCTTTTTGCTCTCAGCTGTCTCCATCCTCTCACTTTTCCTTTTGGATCCTGAAATTTTTTTTTTAGAAAAGCACCAACAAATTTTGAAACCAGCATTTCATAGTTACTTGATAGCTTTAGCAGCGTTTTGTTAATGCTATCTTCAGAAAACACGATGAGCAAACTTTTTTCACATTTAGCATGAGACAAAGCACACAAAGCTATTAGGTTTAAAACCGGGATGTTGTGTTAACTAAACTGCCTCCTTGCAAATCCTAGCATCTCTCACTATTTAAAGATGAGAAAACTGATGACCAATGGCTGGAATGACTTAAAAGACCAAAACACAACTTAGGACAGCCCTTCCAAACCCTAGTGTAGTATCATTCCAAACGTTATTGGACTCACAACTCCAACTGGGCCCAGCCAGTATGGCCAATGATCAGGGATTATGGGAGTTGCATTCCAATAGCATGTGAAGGGCACCAGGCTGTGGAAAGTTGACTTGGGAAATAAGCTGAAATAGAACCTTGCTCTTGGCTTCCTCAGGAGAAAGACAACTCCCTATGTATTTCTATAGCCAAAGAGCCAAGATTACATGCTTGAGGAAGGAAAACTATTTCAATGTTTTATAAGCAAGGACAGTACTTGCTTTTTAGCAAACTGTACTGTTTTGTTTGGCATGCCATATTCCACAAAGGAACTTAAAAGCCTTTAAAAACATTCAGATATGAAGGCTACAACCAAGGTATCGGCACAGAAGGTTCTTTGCATATATGTGACATATTTTACTTTAATAGCTCACATTGCCTTTGGAAAAAAATCAAATGTGGCAGGGAGATAAGGATACTTCAAAAAGAATTTGTAATGCAGAGCAAAGAACTCTTAGGAAAAAGAGGGGATGCCCAGCGGGCATGCACAGGTCTCTGTGCACCCTGGCAGCAGCCCTCAAGCTGGTTGGCTGATCTTGCAGTCCACCTTTTCAAAAGGGCACCCAACTAGTAAAGTAGCATACCCTTTTTCTCACTTTTATCTTGCTCACTGTCAGGGTTATACAGTTCATCATCATGATCAGGTGCATCAGTCAATATGTCATCCAGAACATTCAGTTCGCCATCTGTAAACAAAACACAAGGTTAAGAAATGGCATTCAGAAGAGCTGCACCGTTTGCTTTAATGGTATTAGAATAGTGGAATTAGAACCACAAAATTCTAGAGTTGGAAGGGACCACAAGGATCATCTAGTCCAGCCCGCTGCAATGCTCTTACCAAATGAGAATTTAAAATGGTTTAAAGTGATACTAAAATCCAATACCCACACATTTTCTTTCAGCACTTACATCTGCCCACCCATTTGAAGCTTTTCTAAAATTAAGAGTGAAAACTGAATAGCAAGGCAGTTTTTCACAAGACTAATTTGGATAACTGCCAAGCAAAACTGTTTAAATTGGGGAGGAGCAAGATATGGACTCCCTACTACAGGTTTAACCAAATTCACTGACAAACCTCTCATCTATCTTTCAGTTGCTTTAATCCCTAAACTACATAAGGGACAATTGACCTGGTAAATCTTATAGGCTTGCTTTAGACCAGGGGTTGGCAACCTAAGGTCCATGGGCCACAAGCGGCCCACTGGGCTCGTTTAACCGACCCAGGAGGCACCCTCGAACTGAACTGCCTGCTTGGTGAGTCTCCGCGCGCTGCGCTAAACCAGCGCAGCACGGCATGGGGACTCACTTCTGCGACACTGGAAATTGCTTCTCTGCAGATGCCAGAAATCACAGGCATGCAATCTGGCCCCCGGTAGGATCTCCGCTGGAGTGAACCGGCCCAGGCGAGGTAAACCTTGCCGACCCCTGCTTTAGACCCTAATCAGGACATTAAACTGTTTAATGCAATTATGGCAATTATATTAATATGTTAACTGCAACCTTTATTCACACCAGTCAGTTGAGATTTAATCCTGACCACAGACTGGACCATAATTAGACAAACATGGACTATCAAAGAAGGCATAGAGGCTAGGATGAGTCTGCAATGATTTTACTCTCATGAAATTTCATAGGTAAGGAACAGTCTGTGATCCTTCACAGGTTTGCGGAGCCATTCATCCTAGAACTGTGTATATCAAAGAGCTAGATTTTATACCCATCATTCACTACTAGAAAAAGTAGTAATATTTTGGGGGAATCTGACAGGGATGCCCCATACTTCTTGTAGTATTTGCTATATTAGTCACAGAGCAGTGATTCCAATAAAGGAAGACTACATCGTACCTAGACCACCTTTCCTGAAAATATAGCCAGGTGGAATGGTTCCTGAAGAACAAGTTCTGTAAAGGGAGGAGTCAAACAGTTGAGGGCACATTCCCCTTCTGGCTAACCTCTTCTTCTCAGGGAGCCCAGTGTAATTAAAGCTTGTAAAAATATGGACTAGGATCCCAACAACTGGTGCACATAGATTTTTATTTTTTCCATTTTTAGAATTATAATCATGATTATTTTATTTATACCCCACCCACCTGGCTGGGTTTCCCCAGCCACTCTGGGTGCCTTACAGCATATCTAAAAACAATAAAAACATAATCAGACCCCTACTGTCGTATCATGAACACCTATTCAAACTTCCTTCAATGTTGAAAGTGGTTTGGCATGCAACAGGAGGGACTGCAATTCCTGAAATTTCCATTTCAGGCAATCATTTTACTTTTAAGATGAACCACAGCAAGAATTTGTTTCAAAATTATATCTCCTTGAGCAGTTTTGATTTGTTTTAACAAATCATGTGTAGACTAGTACAAAGCCATTACTAACTACAGACAAACATTATTAAATTTAATTATCTACAATCAAATTCAAAGAGCTTTCCAAAGATTCAACTACAGTTAATATGGTGTACAAAGCTCCATTAAAAATGGAGCTGCCTTGAAAAATCAGTTGCATTTCTCTTTTTTATTTCATCTGGCTTCTCTGGACTCTTTGGTTTTCAAGAGCTTCTCAATTATTTCTCAATGATACAGGTATACAGACTAAAACCTAATCCAGACAATATTCAACTAATGGCAACTGTTGGGGTGGGGTATGGCTGGGACCTCAATCCAATGGTCTCTTGAAACTCAGATCTATGATAGGGGGAGAGAGAAAGTATTTTCAAATTGAAAATAATTCATTGGCTTAAGGCATTTCTGTTTCCTCACTATGCCTAAGTGCCAACAATCTTAAATATGGACCTAACTTAACACCACTCCTATCTTAATGTACTTCACAGGAATTTGTTTTTGATGATGACTTTGGAAGGTTAAGCTAGTCCCAGAGACCTGTAGCCTTCTGGATATGAGACATCAGGAGCAAATTGCATCTGTCTTCCATTATCTGCACTTGCCCTATCCTGACATCTGCACAAAACACCCCTTAAGTGTTGGGGTCCTGAATGACCAGAGCTCCATTTATCTCCCACCACCACTGTGTTTCACTAACAATGCATACCATCTACACATTAGACATAGGACTGCAAGGAAGCACAGTCTCTTATAGGAAGACTGCCCAAGTCCAAGAATCTCTTGGAGGTGACTTTGTTAATTAAACCACCAAATATCTTGTAGTATACAGCTCTAGTTTTTGTGTTTGTAAACATTCTTCTTCTTCTTAAAACACACTAATGCTTTTAGGATGATAGGGCATCCCAAACAATTTTTCTGAGCACCGGTTCTGTTCTTGAACAGTGTACAGTGGTACCTCGAGTTACATACGCTTCAGGTTACATACGCTTCAGGTTACAGACTCCGCTAACCCAGAAATAGTACCACGGGTTAAGAACTTTGCTTCAGGATGAGAACAGAAATTGTGCTCTGGCGGTGCAGCGGCAGCAGGAGGCCCCATTAGCTAAAGTGGTCTTCAGGTTAAAAACGGACCTCCGGAACGAATTAAGTACTTAACCCGAGGTACCACTGTATTTTACTGGTGTGCCATTTAGATAATAAAATCTGTAGCAGTTTATCTTAAACAAGCAACTGTTCTGTACTAGAGTAATTGCCAATAAAATTAATTACTGCATACAATACCCTAACCTATATTTTGGAAAAGGCCCAAAGTAGAATGGTTTATGACCAGCTCAGGACCTTTCCTTGTCGTGCTTACAAGAGCCTCTTAGATACAACTGCAAAGACATAACAACAGAGCTATGGAAATGTGGTAGACCTCAAATACCTGAAGGCCAACATAATTTTTTGGTGGCTCGTCCATGATACTACATGATACTTACTACTACTCTAAATACATAGTGCCCCAGTATGCAGCTGGTAGATATACTATCGCTCCGTTTGCTTCATACTCATCAATATATTTCTATATAAACTAGGCCATGCAAGATAAAATTCCCTTCAGCACACACAATGCAGAACTGCTGCAGTCACTGCTCTGCAGTCATATTGCTCCTATTAGATGCAAAAAGCAAGCTTTTAATAAAAGCTGTCCCTCTTGTTTTACAGGATTTCTAAAGCTAATCTATTTAGGAAACAAGTATGTACATAAACAATACATAATTGTGCCGGTGGTCAAGCTGCATAGTTAAACATGGTCAAAAGAATGTAATAACCGGCTGGATCAGGCAAAAGCCCACCTAGCCCAGCACAGCTCAGTCAGTAGAGAAAGAGATTCTCAGGGTCGTGGCCTGAAGACACGCATTGAGCAAAAGAATCCTGCATTGCAGTGGGTTGGACTAAATGACCCTTGTGGTCCCTTCCAACTCTATGATTCTATGAAAAACCCATTATCACAGTGTTTAAAGAAATGGCCCTACAAAGCCCATAAGCAGAACTCACAACAGTACTCTCCTCACTTGTTATTCCCAGCAAGTGGTATTCAGAGGCACATAGCCTCCAAAAATGGATGCAGAACATAGCCTTATCCTCTATTAATTTGTCTAATCCTCTTTTAAAACCATCCAAGTATTAGTTCAGCCTTCTTCTAAGGTAAGCCTGCTTCACCATATTATTGTCCACCCTGTCTTCTATATTTGTAAGCCGCTCAGTGGTACCCAGATTTACTAAGAAGTCCTGTCAGACTTTACATCATTTAAATCAAATTTTGTATGTTTCAAATTGCAGCCTTCACCTCTAACCTGATACCTTCTTGCTCGCCCCATTTCCTCCACTGTTTTATCTTATTCTGTAATGCAGTTTGAAAAATGCTGAATAGCACAATAACATAAACCTAATCTCTAACACAGGCAAACAAAAAGCTTCAAGCGCTGCAGAGCTGTACTTCATCTCATGACATGGGAATAACACAGATCAGCTGTTTTATTGTTTTGCTTATACACCAACTAGAAGGGAAACACACAAATCTAGTCAGCATCAGCTGAATCAGTGGAGGGGGTCACTAGTATAATATCCCTGCCTAAGAGGTGTGTGTGTGTGTGTGTGTGTGTGTGTGTGTGTATGAATGAATGAAAAAACAGAAAGCTAGTTTAACATAGCAGCCAAGTGTGTGAACTTTATAATATAGCCAAGATACTTTTGGCTCAAATGTAAGGCCAACCAAGAATTTACTGGCTGGTCTTAGGTACACTACTATCCTCTCATCCTCAGAATCTCATCTGCATTAGGAAAATGGAAGTGGACCATCTCACAAGGCAGTTATAAGTCTTACTGAGATGATATCGGAACACAGCAGCATTTTAACTTTAATTTCCAGCATTACTAGCTAATATTCATGGAATGTGAGGGAGGATGAAAGCAATCAGCCAAAACTCACTAGGAGACTGTTTAAAAAAAAGGTTGCTTTTTTTAATTAAAAAAATCATTATTTTAAAGCACAAACTGCAGACATTTTTTTCCTGAAACCAAAGGCTAGACTGCACCATTGCTCAGGATGTTTTGCTGGAGGGGTTTGTTGCTGTTATTAACATCAATTCTAATTCTTAGATATCAGTATTATTTACGCAGAAACTGTTCAGTTTGGCTGCGTACTTTTTATACGTTTTATCTATTTTAACAAATTTTAAACGGAAAGCTTAAAATGTTTCCTACTTGAGACCAATGGCTTTTTGTTGCAGGTGTGCTGCTGTAATGATCCAACAGCTTGACCTCAACCCCAAACGTGCCCTCCTCCATTGTCTTCTGAGACAGATGCCAACAACCACTGATATAACTTTTTTCCTATTTTTTTTTTAAATATCTTGTTACAATTTATGTGGCAACTGTTCCAATTTGGTTGTGTACGCAAAATTTTTCATCCTGTAAGCTGCCTCCAGACTGGTTTTAACTATGGAAAGGCAGTGTAAGGGTTAGTGTGTGTGTGTTTGTGATATTGGGTTGCTTTTACTTTGATTATATACATTGCTGTTTTATATTTTGAATTTGTTCTGCAAAACCGGTATACAAATCCAGTAAACAAATAAAATACCCCCCCAAATGACGATGGTGGTGAGCAGCCCCCACCCTACGCCTCCCCCTTGCTTTCCCAAGCCTGGCAACCAACCATTCCATCCAGCCCCCAACCTATGCCCCCCCTTTCCCAACGTGACCCCCAAAGGTTGAGAACCAATATTTCAAGGCCTATTAAACGGCCATCCCTTACTTACTGCCCCCCCCCGCCGCACTTCCCCCCCCCCCGAAGGCTGATGGCGAGTAACATTTCATTTCAAGGCAATTAAACCGCCCCCCAGCCCCCCCCGGGGGGGGGGAGAGGCAGCAGTAAGGCCCCTCGCCCTCCTTCGTAAAGCCCCCCTCAGGCCTCTCTCTCCCCCCCTCCCCACATCCCCTGGGCCTTGGCCGCCCCCTCCCGCTACAGGCCCGCTCCCCCCCCCAGCCCCGGTTGCCATGGCAACGAGCGGCCTAGGGAGTGAGGGGAAGGGAAACACCCGGCGGTACCTTTTTCCTCCCGGCTCTCGGCCGCCATCGTCCCCCGTCCCCCCCGCGGCGGAGGAAAAAGAAGAACCGGCGGCGGCGACGGCGGCTTTCTCTGGAGGCGGAGGAGTATTGGGAGACGAGGAGGGAGCGGCGCAGCCGAAGGACGCGAGGGAGGCAACGGGGAGGGCGATGGAGCCCCTTCAGGAGCTGCTCCCTTCAGGACGCCGAGCAAAATGGAGGCTCTTCCCCCCCCCCCTCGCGGCCCCGCCTCCTCCTCCTCCCGAAAGCCCCGCCTCCTCCTTCCCGGCTTTATACTTCCTACGCGACAATTCCCACAAGGCCCTACGGAGCCCCTTCGGCGCGTGGCGTCACAGGCGCGTGGCGTCACGGCGTACGCTCTCTTCTCTCTCGCGCGCGCGCGGCGTCACAGGGCGTGGCGCCGTTACCTCACGGCGTACGCGCTCTTTCTCTCTCGCGAGGGTGGGGTAAATGAAAAGATCACCATAGAGATAAAACGAAAGAGACGCGCGTTGCAAGGCGAGGTTCGAAGTCGCGTTCCGCCCTCACCCCCCCCCCAGGGCGTCACGGGGCGCGGCGCCGTTACCTCATGGCGTACAAACAACAACAACCCGAACACACCGTAGAGCTACGAAAGGGTAGAGTGTGTCTACGGCTAGAGAAGTGACAAAGAGATCCGATAGGTAGATATGTGGATATCACCATAGAGCTAGAAAGTGTGGAGCGTGCGCGACCAGAAAGAGGTTTCAAGAGGGCGGGAGGAAATTTAAGGACTATTTGGATAAATATTGTAATATAAAAAATTAGAAGCTTAGGGCCCCGTTCTCTTGGTGCCCCCTGTGATAGGAATTTTGAGGTCTTAGATATATGGTAATGTTCATAAGTGTAAAAACCAAGCACGTAACATAGATCAGCACAGGAAGACTGACCTGGAACCATTTTTGATTCCCAAACTGTCCCAAATGTTTTCTCTGCAAGGTCAAGGAAAATGGAAAAGCCTCCCCATTGTTTTTTCCTTCACAAATCCTGTCTTAAGGGTATGTCTGTGTTTGAATAGGGTGTGAGCCTGTGACCTGGCCCAGGAACTAAGTATTTATCATTACAAAAGACTGGCCAGGCTCCCCAGGCAATCCAATCAAGTAACCTGCCAGACAGGAGATAAACAACGACAGGAGAAAAACAACATTCAAATTTCTGTTTTAGACCGCCTTTTCTGTGATGTAGATATGCTGTATCGGGGAGGGGGAGGGTCTTAGGTTACACCCGTTCTGTGATGTATGTATAATGTTTCTGGGGGTAGTCTTGATCTACAGGGTGGCAATTTCAAAAGTCCATATAAGGCCTTGCGTGCCATTGTTCTGGGTTCCTCCTCCTTTCCTGCGGGTGAGGGGAGCATCCTGTTGCAACAGATCAATAAAGATCAAGCTTACTAGCTGCTTTGCTTCTCAATATTCTCTGGTTGGGCTCTGTTATTTTCTCCTACCAATAGGGAACCTACGTAAGGACTCTATATGGGCTCTTGGATAAGGGAAAAGGGCAATTTTTGTTTACAACACCCCAAAAAATTAAAGGGGGAAAAACCTGGGTGTACATTTCCAAAATATAAGATAAAAAACAAATAAAATAAAACCTACATTGTAGCAACAGTGGCAAATGGCTTTAGATACCTATTAGGTCCATAAGTTACCATATATCATAACAAAAAACAGCAACAATTTGTTGTTGGCAAAGGACAGCTGGACATATAAAGGGCCCCATTAGTTTCAGGAGCTTAGGGCCTCATCAAACCGAAATCTGGCCCTGATTGAACTACAAGTGTTATTGCCTTCAGATGTCTTCTAAAGGGCACAGCAGGGCTTTGCTGAGGATGCTCAGGTGCTACTCACCTGAGAGGGGCCAGAGCTCCTAAAAAGGCGGGAGGGAGCCCAGATTACACCACATAAAATGGGCTTATGAGGAAAGGAGGATCAAGAAGCAGTTTGAACCTGGACTTCATAAGGGTCAACTCTCAGCACCTCTAGGAGTAAAAGCAAGTGCTATGTACTGAGTGGAATAGGATCCAAAATGCAGCAGTCTGATTGGTCCTAGAACAATAGGATCTAAAATGCAGCAGTCTGATTGGTCCTAGAACAATAGGATTCAGAATGCAGCACAGGAGCCACCCAATCCAGCTCCAGGTGGAAGGGAATCTGCAACCTGATTGGTCTACAGGAGAATCCCGGAATTAGCCAATCACGTGGGGCCCATTGTGTAAATAATGTATATAAAGCAGACATTCTGGAGGAACTTCCATTCCTCCTCCTCACCACTATGAGCTGAATAAAGAGCATGAAATCCACTCTCGACTCTGAGTATATTTCAGCAGCGATGCTGCCTTCAGCTTCCTCTCCCTGATCTTTCTCCAGGGCAGAAATGAGGTTTCTACCCTAAATCCAAGTTGTGCTCTGTTAGGGTACCGTGCAGTGTTGCCCTTTTATCATAGTGCTTCTGTCCTTATGAAATTTTAGCTACACCCAAGAGCTGTTGCTGCCTAGGAAATTTGCACAGTGCAGAATTCGGCGCTAGGTGGTGCTACAGCCACAGGCCCCGGTATAATGCGCTCCGGGAGGTTAACCTAAGAGTGAATGAGAAGCAACAGAAATGAGGAATGCAGGAAAAGGCGACTTTGGCTGCTCTGTCCCTACTTAACCCTTGCAATATCTTGCCTCTTGCAAAGTCTATCCATGCTTTGTCTACATCTGAAAGCAACTACATATACAGCACTACTATTGTCCAGATATCCTGCCCCTTTCACTACCTTTCAGTATTTTTTTTTTTTACTTTGCTCGGTTATAAGGCAGTTTGACACACTAAAAAAATACAGTACCACTGTGATCCCAGCTGCCCGCCATCTTGCTTTGCCCAGAGGAAGCTATCCACATAAATGAGAATATGCAAACTTTATGCAAGTTCCTGTCCCAGGACAGTGCCCTGAGTGCTTTAAGTAGCTAGCAAGCGTCCAGCAAGCGCTAGATTTAATATTCCCTGGTTGGATGAAAAGGATTGGGAGAGCTGGCTGTGGGCGGTTGTACGCTGTTTGCTCTCACACAAAATCTCCATGTGCTCTTTCCCATAACATAGCAAAAATGCAGTCTGCACAGGAGTGTCAGGCCTAAGGAGCACAGTCACCTCCTCATCAGGGTGTCCCCCCCAAAAAAATAACTGGAGACTGTCCCTGGATGCCTCTTTTGCTCCTCCCATTTCACGCCTCTTCTGATTCTGGGGGACAAACAGGGAGGAGAGACACCCATGACTCTTCAGCAGCCTGACTCATCTCTGCCCCTTGTCCTCTCTCCTCCTACCCTCCTGCTTCAACTTCTGCCTCTGATTCTGTACTTCGGACCACTGCCACCGCATGTGGAGGATCCTCCGTTCGCTGTACGTAATGCTGCCGCACATGCGCTGTACATAGCAGTTTGCCACCGGCGCTGCTCGAGCGCTGCACAAACGGTGATGGGATCCCTCCATCGCCGCTACAGCCAAAAACGGAGGATCCTCCATTTGCAGCTGCAGCTGTGAGCAGAGTATCCCGCCACTGTCCGTACAGCGCTGGAGCGGTGCTGCCAGCAAACCGCTATGTGCGGCACACGATGCCTTTGTCCGCCCCTGCTTCTGTGCCCGTAGACCTCTTTACTAAGAACTACAAGGGCAACGCTGAGACTATCTAAGAAGCACGATAGCCAGGCAGGCAGGGTCCGGCTATGGGCAGAGTGAGGTTGGAATAATATAATTGTCGAGCCACAAGGGGCCACGAGGGTCATCTAGTCCAACCCCCTACAATGCAAGAATATTTTTGCCCGATGTGCGGCTTCAACACACGACCCTGAGATTAAGAGTTTCATGCTCTACCAGCCTCCAGTGCTTAACAATGGACTATTTGAGAACAAATGGTAATTATATGGGTGGGTGGGTGTGTCTTGAATACAGAACACATTACTGCCTCCCTTAGAACAGCTGGAACATGACCCTCTGTCACCAAGGTAGCAATTACATCTGTTGTCCAGACAGTCCCAGTTTAGCAGATTTAATCAGCCGGGATGGGGGGGGTGGGTAAAGATTGAGCAGGCACCTGGTCTGTTGCACCTCTTCAAGAATCCTGCCCAAATTCTCAAGCGGAACAATAAACAAGAGCCATAGGCATCTGCAGCACACACTTTGAATTACTGGAACCCAAACTAGACTATACCAGTGACTGTATCCTGTCGCTTTCATGCATGGCTTGTGTTCTGATAGGCAAGCTGGCTGCAAGCTTGTCTGACTCATTCCTTTGGGGGTGCTTCGCTTGCAGCCAACGAGAGACAGACCCATGGAAAGGGGCAGGGGGCATTCAGGGACGTGTCAGAAACAAGGGATTCTCTCCTCCCCCGGTAGCGTCCAAGATCAAAGAAGAAACAAGGAAGTTCATTTTTTAAATGATTTTATTCAGCAATCGAGGAGCAGAACGACGAATCTAGACTTGGATGCCATTATGATGAGACATCACCTTGCCAACAAAGGTCCGTATAGTTAAAGCTATGGTTTTCCCAGTAGTGATGTATGGAAGGGAGAGCTGGATCATCAAGAAGGCTGATCGCCAAAGAATTGATGCTTTTGAATTATGGTGCTGGAGGAGACTCTGGAGAGTCCCATGGACTGCAAGAAGATCAAACCTCTCCATCCTGAAGGAAATCAGCCCTGAGGGCTCACTGGAAGGACAAATCCTGAAGCTGAGGCTCCAGTACTTTGGCCACCTCATGAGAAGAGAAGACTCCCTGGAAAAGACCCTGATGTTGGGAAAGATTGAGGGCACAAGGAGAAGGGGATGACAGAGGATGAGATGGTTGAACAGTGTTCTCGAAGCTACCAGCATGAGTTTGACCAAACTGTGGGAGGCAGTGGAATACAGGCATGCCTGGCGTGCTCTGGTCCATGGGGTCATGAAGAGTTGGACACGACTGAACGACTAAACAACATGACGTTACTCACTCTGAGCCCCTCCTTTTCCTTCCCCAACAGCCTATGTCCTTATGTAAAATCTCACATGTCTCTGCATTCTTTGCTCTTGACTCCTGATGGACCAGCGTGTTCTTGGAGAAGGGTGGGTGGGTGGGTTTCCCAGGCTCTATAAGGATGTGTCTGCTATCTGTTCTCCAACTCCCCCTCCTCCTCTCAATACCTCAAAACTTGGCAGTTCTCTGTCCTGTCGTAAATCAGTCCAGTCTCTGTTGCTTCTTGCAGCTACTGGAGAATGGGGGCGTGGGGGGGGACTTTCCCCATCCACTCCGAAAGTGGGCGAGGGCATTTCGCAGCCCCCCTCTTCAGACCAGTCCCTGACAGGACCAAAATATGGCTTCTCAGCCTCCTTACATATGTACACCAGGGAGTAGCTAGTTAAAATGTGTACGACAGGCAGGTGATAATTAGCCATAGTCTGCCTTGATAATTTGCAGAAGTTTTGTTCTTTCGTCTCTTGTGCAATTCCACTGTCATACATCCAAGAATTTACCTTGCTTGCCCCCATCAACACCATTCATCTTCAGGTACGAGTTACCAAGCTGGAAGTTTAAGAGGGGAAGAGAGCCTTTGGTCACAATTGTTGCAAGCTCCCTTGTATGAGCCACCAGAGTTGTGAAGGATCTGTAAAAGAGTGCAGTAGTCATATTATTCTATGCACGCCCATTCATTCTGATGAGATTTGTGAGGTAAATATTTTGGCTTGATTAGGACTTCTGTGAAGGAGTAGGGGAGAAATGCTTCTTTGTTTGCATTTTGGTGGGAAACTATTTCAATGTTCACTCCTTGAACCAATAGTTTTCCTTCAAAATGTGCACATTGTAAGATTTTGTCATGCAGCCCTCCAACCAAATCACTGTACAGTGGTACCTCGGGTTACATACACTTCAGGTTACATATGCTTCAGGTTACAGACTCCGCTAACCCAGAAATAGTACCTCGGGTTAAGAACTTTACCTCAGGAAGAGAACAGAAATCGCACGGCGGCAGCAGGAGGCCCCATTAGTTGAAGTGGCACCTCAGGTTAAGAACAGTTTCAGGTTAAGAACGGACCTCTGGAATGAATTTAGTACCTAACCTGAGGTACCACTGTACAACAATGCATACATTAGAGGAGAGGGTGCAGAAAGTAGGTATATTGGTGAAAACAGCATACTGAAATGCATTCACTTACAAACTCTGTTAAGCAAAACTGCACACAAAACATGTTTATTAGGAGAAATCAGTACTACAATGCTGACAAGGATTTTTTTTTTAATGCAAATTGCTTCAGAAATGTGGAGAACTGTATTGTAGGCTACTTAATTCCTAATCTCCTTTGTGGTGCAGAAATGTAGTTTCTCAATGTGGATTCGTTCAGGCTCTTCCTCTCCATGCTGCTTTCAATCTAGGGACTCAGCTACACAGCTGCAAATAAAATGTTTTAAATGTGTTGTAAAGTGCAAAATACAAGTGTGACACTAGATGGTGAAAGTGAGCTATGCAAAATTCAATGTGTTTTTCAAAACCTTTTTTAGAAAAGCATTTTCACAGTGTTTTTTTAATATGTGTGTAGATTCCAAGGAGATTGATTCTAGATGTGGTTACTTGACACATGTTTGAAAATCCTTCCCTTGATCAGGTTATCTCTGCCTTTTCCTCCCTGCATGTGCCCCAGGTGAATGAAGACATGGTGACTGAGATCTTGGTAGAGTGGTACCTCGGGTTAAGTACTTAATTCGTTCCGGAGGTCCATTCTTAACCTGAAATTGTTCTTAACCTGAAGCACCACTTTAGCTAATGGGGCCTCCTGCTGCCGCTGCGTCACTGCTGCAAGATTCTGTTCTCATCCTGAAGCAAAGTTCTTAACCTGAGGTACTATTTCTGGGTTAGCGGAGTGTGTAACTTGAAACCTATGTAACCCAAGGTCCCACTGTATACATCCACCAACTGGGGGAGTAATAAGGTATCTGCAATAAGTGCAATAAGTGCAATAAGTGCAATTCGGTATCTGAACCAGTGGGAGGTGACAGACAGAAAGACAACCAGTTCTCCCTTCTCACCATTATCTTTTAGTAACATTTTGTTGGTGAAGGTGATTACTTCCTTTCACCCTTTACTTCCTTCCTGCTTCTTCTCCAGTTTCAGCCAACATCAGTATGAGCTGGCATCTGTTAGCGTTCACATCCTGGATCCATCTTTGCTGCATCTAAAATCTATCCTTAGAATGGCTTTGTTTGCCATGAGAAATAAACCTTGGGTTTTCTCCATCCTTTCAAGCAGCAGCATCACCAAATTATGTCTCTCTGCACATAGCTGTGGTATATTTACTAAACTCCAACAGCGTTGTGGACTGCAGCGACAGGCGTGGCGGCACTTTTTCCTCTCACGCTGTTGGGCCCGCTCTCACTTAGACAGTTTGCCCCCACCCCACTGAACAACCCTTTAACTGAAGGTCTCTCTACCTTTCCCCTTAAAAGTTTAGCCCAGAATGCCCTGCAGGGGACCTTTGTGAGGGAATAACTAGTAAGTTGGAGTCTCTGACAGGTTTTCTTTAAATTAACAATAAAGATTTATTTAAGGCAAGATAGTAAATAATATGAATAGATTCAACTTAGGTTACTTCAGGAATACAGTGTGATTTCACTTTAATTCGTCCTCAGTTGTTGTTTTTTGCGTTATAGGTTTGGTTCCTTTATACGGTGATTCTTTCAGTTATCCACCCCCTTTAACAATTCTGCTCATGAGGTACAGTGGTACCTCAGGTTAAGTACTTAATTCGGTCTGGAGGTCTGTTCTTAACCTGAAACTGTTCTTAACCTGAAGCACCACTTTAGCTAATGGGGCCTCCTGCTGCTGCCACGCTGCCGCTGCACCAGTGGCATAGCGTGGGTTGTCAGCATCCGGGGCAAGGCAAGTAATTTGCGCCCCCTAACCCGTGGATTTTAGCACTCGAGTGCGAGCGCCCCCCCCCCCAGATGTTGTGCCCGGTGCGGCCGGCCCCCCTGCACCCCCATGCTACGCCACTGCGCTGCACGATTTATGTTCTCATCCTGAAGCAAACTCCAGCGGCAAGAGTGCACTGGAGCTGGGGTAAATAGTATTGAGTGCAAAGTCCTTATGTGGGCTAACAAGAGGGAAGGAACAAGGGTGCCCCTATACCTGGAGGACTGGATCCACTTGAGACCTTCCCACGTTGAGAGATTCTAAGCATGCTTGAATGAACCTGTCTAGAATCCTCCCTGTGATCAGGAATCCGGCTTGATCAGAGGGCTGAATTTACTCCAGAATGCAGGTCACATATTAAATTTAGGTTGATGAATCTGTCGCTATGTCAAAACTGAAAAATTCAAAGTACACCTAACTTCTAGATCTCTCTTTTTGGAAGGCAGGGACAAACAACAAGCTGGTGGAGGTGAAAGAGCAAGATCAACAACAATCGTTAACCTCAGGGATGAGCACATTCAGTAATGACCGCTCCCCACATCAAATAGGGGGCGTACTTTGCGTGGTCGCGCCCAGCACCCCTGATCCTACACGGCTCCTAGCAGTATTGCCTGGCATCGCCCCTCCCCCGACTGGATACCTGGAGGTTCCCGCCCAACCTTGGGCAGTCAACCAATCCCGGTGGGGGAGGTATTGCCAGGGGAGTTGGCCAGGTAGGGGGTGGGACTTCCCTACTCACACAATAGAGGGTGGAACTTACCTGGGAGATCACAGTCGGCTCCAGAGCTTCTCCCACCCCCCCTCCCTCAGTTAAGCTTTCTTTTGCAGGTTAACTACTTCTTCACAGGTATGCTGGCGCTGCTACGTATTGGTCGCTGTTGAAGGGCCGGAAAGGAATTTGCTTGCATTCGCAGGTTTTGCCTTCCCCGTAGCAAAACATCACAACTTTGGCGGTTCCAGGCCTTGGGCGGAATCTTTTAGTCTTTCTTCCCTAAAATGGGGGGGGGAGGCGTGAAGCGGTGATCCATGCCCCCCCCTTGCGGTGGCGATCCCAGGGTTCCCCGTTAAAGGGGTTGTTCTGAGGGGAGGCATTGGCCATACGCCGAGAGGTTGTCTTTGGTCTCCCTTGTGTTGCGGCAAATTGGGGGGCGGATTCTCTGCTTGAACAGATGTTCTCCAGAGTCGGCCCAATCCCCACTCAATCTGGATAACCCTGATGTTCCCCATATCCCCAGCCGGTGACTGGGAGGAATGAACGCCCAAAGCCTATGCCAAGAAGAAGAGTTTGGCTTTGATATCCTGCTTTATCGCTACCCGAAGGAGTCTCAAAGCAGCTAACAATCTCTTTTCCCTTCCTTCCCCACAACAAACACTCTGTGACGTGAGTGAGGCTGAGAGACTAGCCCAAGGTCACCCAGCAGCTGCATGTGGAGAAGCGGAGAATCGAACCCGGTTCACCTGATTACGAGTCTACCGCTCTTAACCACTACACCACAAGGTCTCCCTACATCTGAATCTTAAATAAAGTTGTGGCCAATTTTAATCCCATAACACAGTGTCGTGTGCCTTTATTCCACGCGGGAGCCAACCTTCTCCGCCCGTCCGCGCAAAACAAAAAGCCAGTGAACATAAGAGATTTGCCAATGCAAACAGACAAGACCTACGATAGTCAAGGTAGGTCCTTACTGGCAACACAAGCCTAAGCACACAGGAACAAGAACTTAGTAATAACCTAGGAAAATGTATATCAATGGTTGGCTTCCATTATGTAGGCATGTCATTATCTAAAGCAGTAAGTAGAGAGCCAGGACTTTTTTTTCATTTCCCATTTTGTTTCGCAGATGTGTTCTGCAACATGTCGTTGGGAGCCTCTAAGTGACCCATTTGTCAAGCAATTGTCCTGATTTATTTTCAGGGAGATGCGCAGTTTAGGAGGAACTTGCACTAAAATGATGACTGTTTTCATGAGTTAAATCAACAACAACAACGAAAAACAAGTTGATGCAGAAATATGGAGAGCTGAAGAGTGGAAAAACAAGAAACTAAGAGGAGCCCAAAATGACTGATTTGTCTGTCCCTTAAAAACAAACAAACAATAGACTTTTCCAACAGGAAGCCTGTTGGAACCTATATTGCGAAGGAGACAAATTTCTTACTCTCTGTCTTTTAAAATGTCTCTATGTAAAGGCAGCTACTCCCTCTTATTTCATCCTGTCACCTGAAAACAATGAAACCAGTTGATTTTCTTTTGTCCATTTCTGCTTCTGGCAGATGACTAACAAACCACAAAGGACAACACCTAAATTTCAGCAAGACAAGCTAACGAAACACAAAATGACAAAAAGAGTTACACGGAGGGTGTTCCCAGGACTTTTTCACCACAGTAATGCAATCTATATTCTATAGGTCTATTAGTTCTTTTCAGAAAGAGGGGGGGGGGACCCAGTGATGCCAAGGTAATTTATTATGATGGAGGTGGTTTCTGATGGCCTGTTTTGTGCTTTCGTTCTATTACAATAGGAAGGAATCGTTGACTCGTTTCAGCTGGATGTCCTGCCTTCCTCTGATTCTGGCTTGGTACCCAAATAAAGGATTTGAACCCAAGTCTCGCCATTGAAAGCCAAGCACTTATGTGACTGCACCACACTAGGGATGGCATAAAAATGCAACTGAGGAAGGGTGGGAGGAGAAATAGATCAAGCTTCTTCTGGCCTCATTAAGTCTATATCTGGTTTTATTCTTTTCCCCCCTGCTTCTATTTTTTTTTAAGGGGCAAAGCTTTATGACAGCATTTACTATACATAATAAAACAAAAACAAACACATTTAAAAAGCCATAGAATGCCAATCAACTATTCTACGGGAGAGATTATTCTCTGTGTTTGCACCCAAGTACTATTACTATTGCTATTACCCAAGTAAAGTAGAGACATCACCTTGCCAACAAAGGTACATATAGTAAAAGCTATGGTTTTCCCAGTAGTGATGTATGGAAGTGAGAGCTGGACCATAAAGAAGGCTGATCGCCGAAGAACTGATGCTTTTGAATTATGGTGCTGGAGGAGACTCTTGAGAGTCCCATGGACTGCAAGAAGATCAAACCTATCCATTCTGAAGGAAATCAGCCCCGAGTGCTCACGGGAAGGACAGATCCTGAAGCTGAGGCTCCAATACTTTGGCCACCTCATGAGAAGAGAAGACTCCCTGGAAAAGACCCTGATGTTGGGAAAGATGGAGGGCCCAAGGAGAAGGGGACGACAGAGGATGAGATGGTTGGACAGTGTTCTCTAAGCTACCGACATGAGTTTGACCAAACTGCGGGAGGCAGAGGAGGACAGGAGTGCCTGGCGTGCTCTGGTCCATGGGGTCACGAAGAGTCAGACACAACTAAATGACTAAACAACAACAACAGCAACTATTACTCTGCCCAGATAGATTCATTCAGGACTGAGTGCAGCTTTCATACTCTATACTGCTTAAGTCTTCCCCAACCTGGTGCCCTCTAGATGTCATGAGATTACAAATCTCATCATCTCTATTGGTCATGCACAAGATTGGGGAAGTATGCATCCAATTGGCTGATTCACATGGTGCAGCTTTCCTGTTTGAATGCTCTCCCGTACAGAAATGCCATTCATGAAGAGAATTACCACGTCAGGGAGAGATCTCAGAACTAGTTTTCTGCCCGCCGTTTTTCACAGGCATGCAACTTCCTCTGTCTAGATGACTAAAGTGGTGTAGTCCAGGAAAAGCTTTAAGCTACATTCTGCTGATTGCATAACGTGGTTCTAAACCTCTGAGGTTTTAAAATTACCGATGTGTGGATGTGTGAATCAGACTAAATGTACAAAGGCAGGAATCAATTATGAGTGTCAATGAGGACACTAACCCAGTGATTGATGTTATGCTTTCTGCATCTTCACATTTTGTTTTCCCCTCTTTTACCCAGCATTCAGTACCATTTGCCCAAATTTCTGTTCTGATTGTACCAACAGCCTAGCTATTTTCTGTTTCAGCAAATTCATCATGGCCAGGCTATTACGAAACAGGCTTTCATTCAGAAGCTGGGAGATGTTTGTGGTACAAAGCACTGTGATTCAACTGCAGTCAATTGAGTACACTAATCCAGCGGTTTTAAACGTCTGAGGGTGTCAGAATAAACCTGAGTGAGTCATTAGGTCTTTCAGAGTTCACTGCAACAGCTGTGGTTATGATGACACCACAGAATGGTAATGATAGGCATTGTTAAATGCATTCCTCCCTCTGCTGGTTCGCAAGTCGGGACAGCCCCACACCTTCCACATTTCTCGCTAAATGTTGACAGAGGAGCATCGCTCGAGTCCAATTTGTACAGTTAACGGCTAGCATTTACACAGGACGGAACTTGCTAAGAACATCCTTCCCCCCACTATGAAAATAGGAGGCTATTTAAGTACACGTTGCTCACTGATTTCTCTTTCTTTTGCAGAACAGAAAACAACAGACTTTTTTTTTTTTTGTATTTTCTAAGGACAGCAGCATTTCTTCTCTTGTACTTCCTGGTCTAGGGTGCAGAGTTGTACCTGTTTAACCAAGCAAGGGTTGCCTTGATTGATTTCCACATGCAGAATCTTGCAGTTAATGTTGCAGCCAGAGAGCAAACTCTTAGTCAGATTAGGCAGAGAATTATTATGGTGCAATAGCTTCCAAGTTCAAGCTTGTTTAATTGTGGTGCACGTTAAACTATCAGTTCACCTGTATCAGGTACCCATACACCCTGGGGGCTGATGGGAACTGGCGTCCACAGCAAGTGCCCCACAACAGACATGAAGAACAACAAACAGACATGAAGAACAACAAAAGTCAATTGTTCGGTCTAATCTTGCTCTTCCTCCTAGACCCTCATGGCATCATATATAGTATCCTCACAACAACTTTATGAAGGCTGTCAGATTGAAAAATGGTAACTGGGCTGAGGTCATAAAGTAAGTTCATGGCGGAGGGGAATTTGAACCCAAGCATTCCAAGCCTTTGGGGGGGGGGACGCAGGTGGCGCTGTGGGTTAAACCACAGAGCCTAGGGCTTGCCTAACAGAAGGTCGGTGGTTCGAATCCCTGTGACGGGGTGAGCTCCCGTTGCTCGGTCCCTGCTCCTGCCCACCTAGCAGTTCGAAAGCACGTCAAAGTGCAAGTAGATAAATAGGTACTGCTCTGGCGGGAAGGTAAACGGCGTTTCTGTGCGCTGCTCTGGTTCGCCAAAAGCAGCTTAGTCATGCTGGCCACATGACCCGGAAGCTGTATGCCAGCTCCCTCAGCCAATAAAGGAAGATGAGCACCGCAACCCCAGAGTTGGTCACGACTGGACTTAATGGTCAGGGGTCCCTTTACCCTTTACCTATTCCAAGCCTTTATCCACTCCTCCACTCAACTGCTGAATGAAAGAGACTAGATACCAGCAAATAATGGCACTTGAAGGATTACTGTTGCTCAAAGAATTCTCCACACCGCATGAAGCAGAATAAAATTGTGATTTAAAAAATCAGAGAAGACCCCCCCCCCCTTCAAGCAGCAGAAATGACCAAAAACTCAAAAATGAGCTGGAGGAGTTGACATGAGACTGATCACAAATGATGTTCAGATGAAGAGCAAGGTTTACATTGCTGTGCAGTACACAAAAATCAAGGCTGAGGAATCTGTGGCCTTCTAAATGTTGCAGAACTACCAGCCCCATCATCTCTGGCCAAACTGGCTGGGGCTGATGGGAGTTGGGTTCCAACAACATCTGAAGGGCTCTGGGTTCCTCCCAGGTGGGTGGAGCCTGGGAATCCAAAGGGTATATAATTATAATTTGTGCTGTTTTTATTTGGTTCTGCTATTTTTATGGAAATTGGGAAAGTCGTGGAAGGGAAATTTTGGTCGACTTTAGGAAAATATTTAAGAATGAATAATGAGGTATAAGTATTGATGTTGAAGTTTGGATAAGTCAAAACTGGTTTTTAAAATGGTCTAAATTAAATGAAAATAAGGTTTGCAAAATAAATTGAGGAAATGGAAGAAAGAAGAAAAGTAAAATAACATGTTAGAATAAATTATTAAGTCAAAGTGGAGAAATAAGTTAAGGACTTGCTGAGCTGATAATTTAAATTGGAATACAAGAAGGGGAGGTGTGAGGAGGTCTGAGAAACAAGTTAAAAGAAAATAAGTAATTGAAATTTTATGTGTTTTTAATTGTTTTTAAGTTTTGGATTTTTGGATTTTTGTTATTTTTTGTCTATTTTTGTTTTTGTGTGGTTCTTGAAAATGCTAATAAATATTCATTAAAAAAAAATGAAGGGCTATGGGTTCCTCGCAGCAGACATAAAAAGATTAGCTGTTTGAACTCATGTTCAGTCTGTTGTTTTTAGAAATGCATACTAACATGGCAAGTGCAGCTGAATTGAAGGCATATACAGTGGTACCTTGGGTTACAGACACTTCAGGTTACAGACTCCGCTAACCCAGAAGTAGTACCTTGGGTTAAGAACTTTGCTTCAGGATGAGAACAGAAATTGCGTGGTGGCAGCGTGGCGGCAGCGGGAGGCCCCGTTAGCTAAAGTGGTGCTTCAGGTTAAGAACAGTTCCAGGTTAAGAACGGAGCTCCGGAACGAATTAAGTTCTTAACCAGAGGTACCACTGTATAGGTATTACTGGGAAAAGATGCGTGGCTACCACAAAAAGAAGAAACTGCACATCTCTTCCTTTCCCTGATATAAAATGCATGCGCTAAAGCTGATCCAATATGCTTTGCTGCCAAGGAAGCAGCTCAGTTCATGTGTGCTTTCCATATGAACTTTTTTTATATACAGAAAAGACAGTGCTGTATAGTGGTCAGAGTGTGGCACATGTTTTTGTCCTTGCTCAGTTATGAAATCCAGTCTGTGGCTTTGGACAAATCACACTTCCTCAGCCTAACTTACCCCACAAGGATTAAAAAATGATAGAACCTGATGCCCCAACAGATTTGTTTTGATTTGATTTTCAAGTGAAATCTTACCATAAAAGGAAAATAATAAGCTCATATTGTTACTTGAACCATAGAATCATAAAATTGTAGTTGGAAAGGACTCCAAAGGTCACCTAGTTCAACTCCCTGCAGTGCAGGAATCATGTTCCATTAGAGTTTCGAATTCTTAACAACGAAAAACCACTGCAGTTCATCCGCTGTCAAAAACCCCCCATGCTGTTTGTTTTGATGACCAGTGTGGCAAAATCGCACACCTCATGTGATTTACACAATCAATTATGGAAATCACACACTCCATAAGTTATTCCACCCCATTCATTTCAATACAAATGAATGTAAATAGGGGTGTCAAATGTAATCAGTCACGTGGTTTGCAGACTGAAAACAACAACAACAGCAAATACTGATCATATTTGCTGGAACGATTTCCATTCTGGACCTGGGATGAGTCAGAACATGGGCAATTTCCATTTCCTGTGCCTCCTTCAGCCACCCACCTCCATCCCTTTTCTGCTGTGGAATAAATGAAACCCTCTTTACTATCATAGCATACGGAGTGAGCTCCTGTTGCTCTGTCCCAGCTCCTGGCAGTTCGAAAGCACGCCAGTGCAAGTAGATAAATAGGTACCTCTGCGGTGGGAAGGTACACGGCATTTCCATGCGCTCTGGCTTCCATCATGGAGTCCTGCTGTGCCAGAAGCGGTTTAGTCATACTGGCCACATGACCCAGATAGCTGTCTGTGAACAAACGCTCAGGGGCAGACGAATGGGGGTGCGGTGGGGGCAGTTCGTACTGGGTGTCCCCACCGAGGGGGGTGACAAAATGCCAGGCGGCACTCACCATGGGGCCTGCAGTGCATCCGAGCCATGTGTCTTTCCTGGGAGTGACTCAATGGCTTCGATGCCCGCAGGCTCCATGCTACCCCAAACGGTCCGCCCACCGCCTTCCCCTCAGCTGTAGGGCGGCTGAGTGGGAGGAGTCAGGCAGACTTCTCGGAGGCCCCGCGTGTGGTTGCTCCCCCCCCCCCCGGGTGCAGGGCACGCACGCTGCCCCAGGCACCCAATTGGCTTGCTCTGCCACTGCAAACGCTGGCTCCCTTGGCCTGAAAGCGAGATGAGCGCCACAACACCATAGTCACCTTTGACTGGACTTAACCGTCCTGGGGTCCTTTACATTTACCTTTACCTTAGGAGGAGAAGGGAGGGAGGGAGGGCAGGCAAGTGAAGGAGCTGCATTATCTTCCCTAGCTTGGGACTTCCAAAGGTATGCCCAGCCACACATTTCTTTTTTACGATACGATATCTTTATTGTCGGGACGCAGGTGGCGCTGTGCGTTTCCGTGCGCTGCTCTGGTTCGTCAGAAGCGGCTTAGTCATGCTGGCCACATGACCCGGAAGCTGTACGCCGGCTCCCTCAGCCAATAAAGCAAGATGAGCGTCGCAACCCCAGAGTTGTCCGCGACTGGAGCTAATGGTCAGGGGTCCCTTTACCTTTACCTTTTATCTTTATTGTCATTGTCCCATACAGAACACTGAAATTGAAAAATCTACATAAGACATTTAAAAACCCCTAAAACCTCTGAAACCCCATTTTAAAATTCAATATACTATAGAGACTCCTTATACTGTGTTTGGAACCAGAATTGCATTTGGTTAGAAACTGTTTCTCAGGTGGCTAGTCCTGGTCTTTATAAATCTATACCTTCTCCCGGAAGGCAGAAGCTGAAAGAGATCATTTCCGGGGTACGCACTATCCTGCGCTATCTCTGCAGCTTTCTTATGGCACCTGACAGCATAGATTTGTTCTAAGGTGGGGAGAGTGCACCCAATTATTCTCTCTGCAGAATAATTATTTTTCAGTATTTAAGATTGTCCTCTGGCCATCTGTATAGCAAAAGGGGACTTCAAATGGACTTCATTGTCTACCCAATCCTCTTCATATTACACCTTATTTGGGGAGTGGGGTGAAATGAGGGAGTGGCTCCTGAACACTGTAAAGGTAAAGGTAAAGGGACCCCTTACCATTAGGTCCAGTCATGGCCGACTCTGGGGTTGCGGCGCTCATCTCACTTTATTGGCCGAGGGAGCCGGAGTACAGCTTCCGGGTCATGTGGCCAGCATGACTAAGCCGCTTCTGGCGAACCAGAGAAGCGCACGGAAATGCCGTTTACCTTCCCGCCAGAGTGGTACCTATTTATCTATTTGCACTTTGATGTGCTTTCGAACTGCTAGGTTGGCAGGAGCAGGGACCAAGCAATGGGAGCTCACCCTGTCGTGGGGATTTGAACCGCCGACCTTCTGATCGGCAAGCCCTAGGCTCTGTGGCTTAACCCACAGCGCCACCCGCATCCCTGGACACTGAGTTTGGAGCTAAAGCACTGAAGAGGAAGCAGGAAAAGCCCCAGTAAAAACACCCTTACAGGAGTTAGCCCAAACCCATTTTTTATTTTTGCACAGGTCTCACTCATTTAATCAGGGCTTGCTCAAGAGAACTCCCAGCGGATCATGTCTCCATTATGCATCCCTTCCTTAATTTATCAACAATGCATTTTCCAAAATATCCGCAGCGGCTTTCAGTCTGCTGAAAATGGTTTCCTCTTCCCTCCAACTGACATCCCATCGGTTATTCTGTGCTGACGCGCCGTTCTGTGAATCAGATCCCACAATGCAAAGACGTGTTGCCCAAGTATTTTAACTGGAAATCTAGGTGCAGTCCTAATTAAGACTCTGGCTGTAATCACTGCTTGAGTCAAAGGCTCCCCAGTGCCTTTAATAGCTACATGACAAGGGAGAGATTCAAGAGGTGCAGCAGAAGCCGCTCCACCCACTCAGCTGCTACCTGCATTGTAAAGCACTAAGAGATGAGGTAGCAATGAAACCTCTGGCAGTGGTTAGCTTAGTTGCTCTAAAGAGGTACGATGGTCAGAACGGGTCCCTGGCTGCCATTGGTTGCCGCTTGTCCCGAACTTCCACTTGCTACTCATCAAAGAGGCAGGACAGGAACAGGAAATTAGGAATTAAAAGGAAAGCTTTTAATGGCTTTTATAGGTCTATTAAATTATAAATAATACTGTTCCTTTTCAGAGGTTAGTTTTGTGTGGATGTGCAGCTCATAATTAGCAAGAATTACATATGGGTTGCTGACAAAGGTCAGTATAAGTAAAGCTATGGTTTTCCCAGTAGTGATGTATGGAAGTGAGAGCTGGACCATAAAGAAGGCTGATCGCCGAAGAATGGATGCTTTTGAATTATGGTGCTGGAGGAGACTCTTGAGAGTCCCATGGACTGCAAGAAGATCCATTCTGAAGGAAATCAGCCCTGAGTGCTCACTGGAAGGACAGATCCTGAAGCTGAGGGCTCCAAGACTTTGGCCACCTCATGAGAAGAGAAGACTCCCTGGAAAAGACCCTGATGTTGGGAAAGATGGAGGGCACAAGGAGAAGGGGACAACAGAGGACGAGATGGTTGGACAGTGTTCTCGAAGCTACCAGCATGAGTTTGACCAAACTGTGGGAGGCAGTGGAAGACAGGCGTGCCTGGCGTGCTCTGGTCCATGGGGGTCATGAAGAGTCGGACACGACTAAACAGCTAAACAACAACAATCCTCATGCTGAGGATGTGCAGGTGACAAATGTTAAACATTGTTATGTCGGACACGACTAAACGACTAAACAACAATATATGGGCTTCGTTTGCACATAATGCTACAGCTAAACCATGCAGTGGGGGAAGAAAGGGGGTGCGGTGGGTGTGGTCCACCCCAGGTGTCCCCACTGAGGGTGGTGACAAAAATACAAGCTTAAAAAAAATTGGGCTCATGAACTTCTTAGTTCAGTCAAGAAACGTAAAGAAATGCGGCTGGCACTGGGCACCACACCGCAGAGGCTGGCACTTACCGCGGGGCCTGCAGTGCGCACGAGCCAAGTGTCTCTCCTGGGAGTGACATGGTGGCTTCGGCACCTGCAGGTTCAGCGCTGCCTGAAACGGCAGTGTGGGACTTGCGTCTGCCCACCACCTCTCCCTCAGCCGCTCTATAGCCGAGGAGGAGGTGGCAGAGAGGCTCCACGCAGCGCGCCCTGCTCCCATAGGTGGCTCGCCTCACCCCGGCTGCAGGACGCAAACGCCGCACCAGGCATCCGAGCGGCTAGCTACGCCACTGAAGCCATGGTTTGTTTTAACCATGGTTTGCTTAACCAAGTAACAAACACAAGTTGTTTCAGGGATGAAGGCTTGTTTCTCTTGCCTTGTGCCTCTGCAGATTGGTGGTTTGGTGGGAGTGGCCAGACAAACCATGGTTAAGCAAGCCCACTGAAACACACCTTGGTTGGCATCCATCTGTCTTGGAAGACAATGGAGGAGTGCACCTTTGGGATTGAAGTCAATCTAGTCACACTGAATCACACCAAACCACTGTCAAAACAAGCCATTGTTTGTAAGCCAACAACAAACATTTGCTTTGCATTGTTGTTTTTTGCCAGAGAATAAACCAGGTCGATCTGCTAAGGTGGGTTTGGATGTTTATACAAACTATGTTTTAGTATTATGTACGAGCCCAGCCATTGTATATCTCTATTTTAATAATAATAATAATAATAATAATAATAATAATAATAATAATAATAATAATATTTATACCCCGCTCTCCCCGGTCAAGACCGGGCTCAGGGCAGCTAACACTGAATAAAAATACAGTAAAACATTAAAAACAAAACAAAACAAAAAAACAAAAAACAGTTGATTAAAATATAAGTTAGAATACAGTTTAAAATCCAGCCTCGTTTTAGTGGTAGCCTATAGATCAAAGCCATAAGGGGAGAAAACGTAAAATATTCACCGGAGCCAACTATCCATGCTGATTCTACATGTGCCAGCAAAAAGAGCCGAGGGAAAATTTATATACAAATCCCATATAAGGGGTTCCATAAAAAGGGTGTGTGTGTTAGACTGCGTCTAGCCTAAAGGCCAGTCAGAACAGCTCCGTCTTGCAGGCCCTGTGGAAGGGTATCAAATCCTGCAGGGCCCTGATCTCCTGCGGTAGGGCATTCCACCAGGCTGGGGCCAGAGCTGAAAAGGCCCTGGCCCTGGTTGAGGCTAATCTAATCTCCTTGGGGCTCGGGACTTCCAAAGTGTTGTTATTTATGGACGTTAAGGTTCTCCGCGGGGCATACCAGGAGAATTTTGCCCATACAGTATGAATATAGAAAGAACTAGAGTGGATTTTCTTCTGACTTAGTGTTGTTTAAACTGGACTAGACCCTGACAAACTTTCATGTAGGCTTAGAGACTGCAATGAAAATGGAGAATACTTACAAGCCAAAGATCTATTTCAAGTTTCAGCCACACATAAAAATGCAATTAATGGGTCAATTCTTCGTGAGTCAGCAGAGAAGACTCATTCCCCACAATGCACCTGTAGGCATAATGTCTTATCAGTGTTGCTGGGAATATTTGGCAAGTAACTTTGTGTATAGTGGGACGCGGGTGGCGCTGTGGGTAAAAGCCTCAGCGCCTAGGGCTTGCCGATCGAAAGGTCGGCGGTTCGAATCCCCGCGGCGGGGTGCGCTCCCGTTGCTCGGTCCCAGCGCCTGCCAACCTAGCAGTTCGAAAGCACCCTCGGGTGCAAGTAGATAAATAGGGACCGCTTTCTAGCGGGAAGGTAAACGGCGTTTCCGTGTGCAGCTCTGGCTCGCCAGAGCAGCGATGTCACACTGGCCACGTGACCCGGAAGTGTCCTCGGACAGCGCTGGCCCCTGGCCTCTTGAGTGAGATGGGCGCACAACCCCAGAGTCTGGCAAGACTGGCCCGTATGGGCAGGGGTACCTTTACCTTTTAACTTTGTGTATATAAGGGCTCAGGTTGCAGCATACTGTGTGGGTTGTGGTAGGAGATTGCAGGAGGCTAACTGTTGGAACTGCGGATTTGATTGAAGGCTTTTTGTTTTTTTTATAATAATATTTATTAAAGATTTTCAAATATAACAAAAAAAAAGAAAAACATCCAAATTTAAAACCTTATTTTCATTGGCATCTTTCCAGGACTTCCCCTCCCCTCCCCCTCTTGTATTCCAATTCTTTCAAATAAATTCAGCAAATTCTTACCCCAAATTTTAAAATTATTATCATTGTCCCAATTTAAAAATATTTTCCCATCCCCTAAAATCGACCTGTTCCCTTCCACGAGTTCCCCTCTTTAATATGCAAAACAGATTAGAATAAAAAATAGAAAAAAGAATAAGATGTAATTTAACACCCTTTGGATTCCAAATTTCCCTCCCCCCTTTCCCGGTTGCGTTCCCAATGTCCATCAATATCTACTGTCCTCCTGGAGCTCCCACATCTAAGCCATAGCCTTTCACCAGTCCGCTTTGCCATCTTTTTAATAGTCTTTGCCGTCTTTTAGTCATCTTTAGTTTCGAATGTCCAATCTTGGAAGGAGTCTGTCTCAAAAAGGTCCACTCTTTCCATCCAGATCTTTGTATTTTAAGAGTAAAAACTCCAATTTTATTTCTTTAGACCTTTCAGATCTGGATGTCCCAAATGTTCCCACTTCCAACTTTGTTCAGTTCTTGTTATTCTTGTTGTTCTTGTTGATCTCTCTCCTCCTCCCCCCCCCCCTGTTCTCCTGCACAAATATTCTAATTCCAAAAGCTTCTAATTCCTCTGCAGAGGCTTTGTTATTCAGGAACGAAACATTACGTCAAGTCCCTTCCATTCTTCAATAGATAAATCTATTGTCTCCTTTAGTGTATAGACCTCTGTAGACAAAATAGTGTTCCATTTCTGCAGTTTCCCAGGAGATAAAAAGTCCTATTCAAATTCCATGCCAACAATACTTGTAGTGTCCCACAGCTCCTCTAGAGGGATTATAGTAACTCAGTTTCCTTCCCGATCACACCTAACAGTCAAAGTAACTTATTGTTCCTTGTTTTAAACAATTTATATCCAATTTGTAACAAATGTAACCAGCAAAGTCCTCGTAACAAAGTTCTCTTTTTGTTCTTCCGCTTTGACAGCTCCTTTGACAGCTGTCAAAACCTCTATTTCTCCTCTCCCGGCACTCTCACGGATCGCTCCCGGGGTTTCCGGGGGGGGGGGGGTTGCATTTTAATTCACATTCCACTTTTCTCCTCCAGCCCAGTCTTGTAATTTTCCATCGCGAAATTAATAACTTTATCAAGATAAGGTTGCACTCGATCTTAGTTGTCAAATCCTTTGCTTTAACTCCTCTACAACAGGGGGGAGGTTGACTTCCTTTTTGCACCTCCCCCGCTCGCTCCGAATTTAAAGAATTCCCCCCCCCTTTTTAATCCAAATTCCAATTACTCACGGGTTATTCTTTTAAGTCCAAATTTTCAATGGAAGAAGCCAGCGCTCTCCGTCGAATGGCATGCGGCTTCGCTCGGCAGGGAAAGCGGAGGACTCATAGCACCACCCCCCCTGTCACCCGCTCCGTAGCCTTTAAAAAGGCTCCTTCACGGGTCGGGGGGCGCAAACGGTGCCCGCCGAGTCACCATGCCCATGGGTTTCAGCGCCCATGGTTTTTGAGGGTCCCCGCGTCGCCAGCGCGGTAGGACACAGCCCCTGCCGAGCAGGCTCCCTCCGGAGCTCGGAGGGAGTCCGCCATTCAGCGATGGCGCCAACCCGGAAGTCTTGATTGAAGGCTTTTTGAAGAGATGGTCTGGGGAAGAAGGTGGAAAATTGCCAGGCTTCAGATCTTAGAGACCTCTCTCAGTTGCAGGACTTTGCAAGCAACTGAATTTAGGACTTGGCTGTGGGCTTTAGCACAGCAAGGACTTTGAAGCAAAGAGCTCTCTCTGGGTTCTGAGAAAGAAGACTACTTGTAAATAGTGTGTGTGTGTGGTGGTGTATGCTGGTGTTGGTCGAGTAAAGACAACTTTGCTAAGTGACTGTTTTCTATGGTGAGCGTAACTTTTGACTGAGCTACTACAACATGTAAAACACCCAACAGCAGGTTCCAAAATAGACAAGGAATTAAGAACAGGTCTTCTCAGCCCATAGCAATGGTGACAGGACTGGCTCCTAAATTCCTCCTGAGACTTGTACTAAAATGACCCCCTTCTCCTTGTAGTGTCTTGTCTCATCTCAAGAAGCATCTTCAAACTCCTCCCTGGGAGCCTGCAAGTTTGTTCATTCACACTAAGCTGTGGCTCAACTTAGTGCTATATGCAAACAGGGCCACTGCCCATGCTTTCCTCTGTCTTCACAACACACACAGGGCTGTGTGTACTCCACGCTAAATTAAAACAACAACAACAACAACTCTGTCAAGGTAATCCAAATTCTGAAATTTACTGTAAATTACAGACTGAGGAAATGTGCCCTATTTCTCTTGTATTGCATAATTTATTCTGCAAATTTTACAACTTTGCATAATTTATTATGGATTTATTAATTGGGGGGCATGAAGCTATAATAATAATAATAACAACAATTTTTTATTTATACCCCGCCCTCCCCAGCCAAGGCTGGGCTCAGAGCGGCTTACAAGCAATAATAAAAACAAGATGAATGGTTACAACTTAAAAACAAAAATAAAATATATTAAAATAATGGAATATTAAAATATTAAAATGTAGCCTCATCGCAGGAGGAGAAGGAAAAGGGGGACATTGATGCCCGCAACTATACAGACATTGATGCCCGCAACTATTCAGCCTCTTCTCTGACTTCTGAGATTTTTGCTGGCGTTGCCTGCACACTTTCAAACATATTTTTTTGCAGCCATATTTTACAGAAACCCCTTGTTTTCATGAATGACTGTGGCAATTTAAATCTCCACCTGATACCAAATTCCTGTTGCGATTCTCAGGTGAAATACCCATGCAATGGAAGCTACCCCCAGTTCCAGTCTAAGGTCCAAAATAGTTTACTGCTGCAGAAGATTAGGCTTCAGTAACACAGTTCCAGACATTGATATGCAGTATATGTACAGTCTGTGGGCTTTACAGATACAGATATATACATGCACAAAATATCTCTGTCGCTCAAACTTCAAGATATAACACCAACTCCAACTCAGTCACTTATATAGATGGGACTGGTCCATTGCCATAGCAACTTGCTTGACTCATTTTTGCACCTGTCGCCTTATCTCATACATGGGGTGATTTGTGCCCATGAAGGAAATTAACCCTTTCCTAACCCCCCTCTTCCTCCAACCATTTCTGCACATTTTCTGAGTTTCTACAGACAATGCACATCCCAGAACACAGCTGTCCTTCACCATCAGTTCAGGAGTCATTTGACTTTGAGCCTGGGGTGGTGGAGGTGATGATTTGGGGGGGGGGCACCCGTTAAGGGTGGCAGAATGAGAGACAGATTTGGCTCTGGGAGACCCGATCCATTCTGTGCTCCCTTCTATGAAACACCTGTGTCCCATGTTAATTACGGAGGGCTTGCCCTTGGGGATTCCACTTTGGGCTGGGGCTGTACATATCCCATAGTTTCAAAAGAGGTGCCGAGGGAGAGGCTTTTAGCTTTGGTACGTGATCTCCTGGTGCACAGCTGTTGTGTTCCTGGGAGGGGCGCAATGCTGTGCCTTCCATGCTTTGCAGGTTGCTCAGAGCTCCAACTCCCAGGTCCTTTTGTTTCCACCATGGGCTGGATTTTGCCACCAGGAGCCCTGCCCAGCTTTTAGGCAGGCCTCCAACGGCAGCACTGCCCCACCTTGAGGGAGCTCAGCGAAGGAATTCTGCTGCAGGGCGTTCCTCCTTAGGCTGCCTGACACAAAAGGGAACACCCACCTGCTGGGTGCTGACAGACTCCTGCCAGGACAGCAGCCGAGGCTGCAGCTTACAAATTGGGAGAAGCAAGCTTCGCGTTCTCTGCATACAAAGCCAGCGCCAGTTCAGTCCAATGGAAGGAGTGACTCAGAGCAATGGAAGCTTCAGCCACAGACTCAGCAACATCTTATAATCCTGCCTCAACCTGGATCCTTGGGCAGGTCTGGTGGCGCCAGCGTGCACTGATTCTTTTATTTATTGTGTTCTGCATATTGTTTTTCAGCTCCTGCCTTTCAGCATCAAAGTCGGTCATAAGGAGCTGTTTTACAGCTGGGCTGTGTACTCACCATACGTGCAAAGCATATGGCTTTAATAAAGGTAAAGGGAGCCCTGACCAGTAGGTCCAGTTGTGACCAACTCTGTGGTTGTGACACTCATCTCGCTTTATTGGCCGAGGGAGCCGGCGTACAGCTTCCGGGTCATGTGGCCGGCATAACTAAGCCGCTTCTGGCGAACCAGAGCAGCGCACAGAAATGCCATTTACCTTCCCGCTGGAGTGGTACCTATTTATCTACTTGCATTTTGACGTGCTTTCGAACTGCTAGGTTGGCAGGAGCAGGGACTGAGCAATGGGAGCTCAACCCGTCACAGGGATTTGAACCGCCGACCTTCTGATCGTCAAGTCCTAGGCTCTGTGGTTTAACCCACAGCGCCACCCCCGTCCCTTATGGCTTTGATAGTCCCCCCCAAATAACTGCAGTTTACCCCTCACAGAGCTACGGTTCCCAGCACACTTAACAAAACTACACTCTAGAGCAGGCATTGGCAAACTCTGGTCCTCCAGATGTTTGGGACTACAATTCCCATCACCCCTAGCTAACAGGACCGGTGGTCAGGGATGATGGGAATTGTAGTCCCAAACATCTGGAGGGCCTATGCCTGCTCTAGATCCCTGCTCAGTAAGACTGATAACGTCTAGTGGGAGGGGATTGACTGTGTGGGCCCAGGGGGTGTTCAGTGCCTCACCGTGAGAGGAAGTTATGCCATCAGGAGCAAGTCAGCAGTAAACCACAGGAACAGGATCAGCTCAGGAGTGTCAGGCCCAAGGAACACAGCAACTCTTCTTGGGTAGGGCTTGTCAGTATGAAGCAGTTGCAGACCCTGAAGGTCCCCACCTTCTCACAGCTGCCTAAGTCTCTTCCTCTCCAGAGCTTTCCCCAAGCAATCTGAGACTGAGACTGAGTGTCTGCCTTTGCTCCTCCCGCTTCATGCTAATTCTGGAAGACAAGTGGGGAGGGGAGCTTGTTGCAGCAGCAAGAGGAGACACCTGTTCCTCTTCACAAACTGGACTCCTCTTGGCCTCCCTCCTCTCCTGCTTCTGCTTCAGCTTCTAATTCTGTACTTCATTCCGCCACAGAGTCTCCCAGCTCACTAAGCCCTGTTACCTCTTTGGCTTCCAACACATCCTCCCCCCGGTTTTCTCCCTCTGACCACTCATCACCGTCCCACCACCAATTCCCTGGCCCTGAGCCTTCTTCCCTTGGTTGTTCTCCAGCCAGTGCCTCCCACCATTCCTGTGTGTCTAGCCAGTGCCTGACATATACCCACTGCTTTGAAAGACGTGGTGAAGGCCTGGGACTAGGGCTTGGACTCAGAACCAGAGGAGTCTCAGTCTGCACCAAATCCTTTGCCTCAGGCATCATCTGAACCAAGTCTGGGGCCTGATCCTGAAGAGTTCCAAGCTGCACAGGTTCCCCTGCAACAAGCACCAGCTGGGCCAAGTCAGGGGGCTGAGCCTGCCCTGTCTCCAGATGCGGGGATGACCTCGTTGCCTTCAACTTGGCCATTGCCTACAGCTGCTCCACTACCAGTTGGGTCAGGGGAGGCTGAGGCGGCCTCTGGGTCTAGTAACCCACCGACATCTCCTGAGCTGCAGAGACTAAGGTCCGAGAGAAGGAGAGACCTGAGTACTCGCAGGAGGAGTGCTCACCTTTGGGCAAAACAGGGAGGTGAGTTGCCAGGGGTTAGGACCGGCCATTACCCTGACAAAGATAAAAGGCTGTTGGACCCCACCACAGGTTGCTGGAGCAACACTGCTATATGCCAGATCCTGCCTGAGATCCTGTACCTGCCCTTGTCTGGTTTCCTACCTCGTGTCCTGCCTTGGCCCTGTCGGACTGACTCCTTGCGGAACCTTCGGATTCTGGACCGGTCCTGGACCGCGTTTCACGAGTTACCCCCGGGCCCAGCACAGATGTGGTGATGTGGGCGTTCCTCCCTGGATCCAGAGATTTTGCAAAACTACTGTCCAGATTCCAATATTCCTTTATTGGGCAAGGTGATTGAGAAGGTAGTGGCCAGTCAGCTGCAGGTATCCTTGGGGGAAGCAGATGATTTGATTTCAGCCTTACTCGTTACCGTATTTTTCACTCTATAAGACGTACCAGACCACAAGATGTACCTAATTTTTGGAGGAGGAAAACAAGAAAAAAAATATTCTGAATCTCAGAAACCAGAACAGCAAGAGGGATCGCTGCGCAGTGAAAGCAGCAATCCCTCTTGCTGTTCTGGCTTCTAGGATAGCTGCGTAGCCTGCATTTGCTCCATAAGACGCACACATATTTCCCCTTACTTTTTAGTAGGAAAAAAGTGAGTCTTACAGAGCAAAAAAAAAAAATTAACTGAATTGGGAGAGAGTTCTCCTTGCTGTTTCAGGTTTTGATACTATGACGTTCTTCCGGAGCGACTAGGGGAAGTGGGAGTTGGTTCTGCTGCTACCTGCAGGGTCACTACCAGAAAGTAGCACTAAGAGTTTGTTGCTTGGCTCCATGGCTTTTGGGCTGCGGGGGTCCCAAAAGGATCCATTCTGTCTCCTGTGCAATAGGAGATATGAAACCATTGTGGGATACCACCTGAGGATTTGGACCATGGTGTCATCATTATGAGATGCATCTCTATCTCTCCGTTCCATCAGAATCAGGAGAGGTTGTGAAGGTGTTGACCTGTCTGGAGGCACTGATAAGACTGGACGCAGGGGGCAATAAACTGAGGCTGAATCCTGATAAGTTGGAAGTGTTGTGGGCAGGTGGTTCCTACGTCCAAGACCGAGGTGTATGACGTCTTTCTGGGAGAGGTTGCCCCCCCCCTTGAAATATCAGGATTGTACTACTCCTAGATTTGGACCTGTTGCTAGAATCTCAAGCAGCTTCTAACAAACTTAAGCCTTGCTTTGGTTGTTCCTGAACTGGGTTGGCTTGACCTCAGTTGGCCATGCTCTAGTGATCTTCTGCTTGCATTACTGTAATGTGCTGCCCTTGAAGATAGTCCAGAGGCTGCATTTAGTGAAGAATGTTGCTGTTGGGTTGATAAGTGGGGCAGCCCAATGGGACCATGTGGCTCTGGTTCTGAAAGTGCTCCACTAGGTGCCAGTGAGCTATGAGATGAAATTCAGCATGATGGTTGGTTGGTTGACATCCATCTGTCTTGGGAGACAATGGAGGAGTGTGCCTTTGGGCATGAAGTTAAACTGTTGGAAGATCATGGTGCCTGCTGTGGCTTAGTGGAATTCTATAAGGCCTTAATGGCTTGGGACCCAATACCTTAAACAAGTTTTCCCCAGCACCAACCATCTTGGACTGTATGACTGGCAGGCGAGGCTGCCCAGTTGACCGGGCCTTTTCAGTGGCAGTTCTTCGGTTGTGGGATGTGCCTCCTGCCCCAGTGATGCACGCTTGTCTCCATCATTGCAAACTTTCAGGAGGAATGTTTACCCAGGAATTTGGTGGCTGAAGAATACTGTTCCTGGCAACTCCAAGATCATTGGATAGAGGAATGTTGTTGTTGTTTAAGTGTAACTGCTTTTAGATGTTTGCTTTTAGAATATTTTAACTGTTTTAACTGTTTTTGCTTTGTTTTTGTTTTTAAATTGTGTATCTGTTTGCCCCTCTGGGTTCCTTGGGGAGGAAGGGCGGGATATAAATTCAATAAACAAACAGGAAAGTGTGACATGCCATATAAGTTATGTGTACTGGCCTTTGTCAGTCAATGAAAATGCTACTTCCTTCCTCCTCCAAGTTATCACAAGCTTGCGCTTTGGAAAGCTGTGTACATTGTGATAGTGCAAGTCACACAAATAAACTTGTGGATCAGTTCCAATGACATCACTAGGGATGAGCCAAACTCCCCAAATATCACAACTTCCTATTATGTGAACTGTCTGCCTTTAAAAAAAATAATCAACTCCTTACTGGATTTCTTGAGAGACTGATGGTGAAACTACATGCACCATTAGCTAGGTAGCTGTGCCTTGAAGCAAAAGTTTGTTGTGTTAACACAATTTCCAGTGCAGAACTCCTGATCCAGGCATTAGTATCAGGGAGTAGAGGTTTAACCTTTTTTTCCTTTGGTGTTCATCAGCAGCAGCATCATAAACTTTATTGCACTAGCCAAAGGCCACGGCATCATTCACAATGGGAACAAAAAGAAAAGCAACAATAAGCATAAAAACCATAAAAACATCAGGCACTGCAGATACAATAAACCACGATCACTTCTCCTAAAAATTATTTGTCGCATACGATAGAATAGCAAGGGGTTCTCAGGTAGAATGTGCCAGCTTAAATGTCCGAATCACCTTTGCATTTGACCACTATTTTATCTAGTTCTTTTCTCCTGATCTTCTTCGCTGCCAACACATATAGTGCTACTTTTACGAAGTCATCAGTATCACTCAGCAGCCATTTCACCCTTTCTGCCCTGTTTGAGTGTGTTCCATTCATAAGCAGGGGTTTTATAAATCGGCCTCTTGGGCATTGCAATAAATAGTGGTACAGGTCCTCTACACAAAGTTGCCCACACAGACAAAGTCTCTCCTTGTACTGTACTTTGCCACAACGACCATCCACCACCGCCGAGGGCATCAATTGTAATTGTAATTCTGTAAAAGCGATTCTTAGTATGGCAAGTGGGTTAGCCTACGGCACCTGGTATTCATAAGCGGTCTCCCATCCAAGTTCTAACCAGGTCTGACCCTGCTTAGCTTCTGAGATCAGACAAGATCGGGTGTGTTCAGCGTAGTATGGCCGTAGACGCCTTTTGTGGTCCTAATTCAGACTGAGGCCCATGTGTTTACCATTTGAATTGGGTGGGGAAAGCTCCCTTCTTCTCATTAAACACGCAGAGGCTCAGCCCATCCCACAGCTTGACTGTTTTCATCTGAATGGGGGAAAGCTGGCTGTGGGAGCTGTTGATTGGCTAGCACCTATGACGTTAATGCTTGCAGGGACAGATCATTAGTTGAACGGTATCTGAAGTCGGAAAAAAAGTCAAGCTGGCTGGCTGGCTGGCTGGCTGGCTGGCTGCCTGAAGTATATACAGAAGGTAAAGTCTGATGCGCAAACAAACTTTAATCGTTGCTCACACAAATGCAGACCTTCCAAATGTCCCTATTTTCCAAGGATAGTCCTGCATTTACAGAAGCCATCCTGGTTTCTGATTTGATTCCAGAATGTCCTGCATTTCCTTGTTGTTGTTGTTTAGTCGTGTCCGACCCTTCGTGACCCCCTGGACCAGAGCACGCCAGGCACTCCTGTCTTCCACTGCCTCCCGCAGTTTGGTCAAACTCATACTGGTAGCTTTGAGAACACTATCCAACCATCTCGTCCTCTGTTGTCCCCTTCTCCTTGTGCCCTCAATCTTTCCCAACATCAGGGTCTTTTCCAGGGAGTCTTCTTTTCTCATGAGGTGGCCAAAGTATTGGAGCCTCAGCTTCACTATCTGTCCTTCCAGTGAGCACTCAGGGCTGATTTCCTTCAGAATGGATAGGTTTGATCTTCTTGCAGTCCATGGGACTCTCCAGAGTCTCCTCCAGCACCATAATTCAAAAGCATCAATTCTTCGGCGACCAGCCTTCTTTATGGTCCAGCTCTCACTTCCATACATGTCCCTATTTTTATCAGAGAAATGTTGGAGGGTTTGGAGTTATGCGACCCCCGAGCCAAGGAGATAAGTAACTATACAACCTTTGGAAGACATCTGAAGGCAGCCCTCTATAGGGAAGTTGTTGAATGTTGAATGTTTTATTATGTTTTTATATGTGTTGAAAGCTGCCCAGAGTGGCTGGGGCAACCCAGGCAGATGGGTGGGTATAGATAATAAAATGATGGTGGTGGTGATGGAATAGGACGTCCCTATTTTCATCATAGAAATGTTGGAGGGTATGCAAATGTGTAAGGCACTTTGTGCTAAAACTGTATTTGTGCTGTTGGCAGAGAAAGTGCTGTGATTTATGACCCAAACTAGAAATTATGGGGAAGTGTGACTTCTGCTGACCTGTATCTTTCCAGCAACATCTAGTAAAAGGAAATGTGTGATGTAACATAATTGGAAGGCTGGATGAATCTCTCAGTTTCGGTGTGCCTTAGTTTCTCATTTTTGCAATCTTAAATTCAGTCAGCATTTCCCCAATAAAAAAAGCATAAGCACTTTCACAAACATTTCTCCTAATATAGTCCCTCAGTGAAAATAACGTGCAAAAATGCGTTAATATCATACAGATTTTTGTGTGCAACTTTCTGCAATGTATACATTTTTGTACATATTTTTTTCTAAGAAGGAGGCAGCTATGTGTTTCCTATACTGTCTAATTTGGACTATCTTATGTCTGCCTTCACCCAAGGATGGACTTTGCTGCCAAAGACAGGTATAATTTCTCATTTGCCAGATTTTCATCCAATCTCATTTTTGAAATGTGTTGCAAAATGTGACACTTTTCTAACTGTTACAAATGCAGGATACTGCCGATTCCTAGATGCTTGCAGTGTAGAAAAGACTAATTGCTTTATTAAGACTGCTACTGCCCCATTCCCCTACAAATGCAATCCCACAGATAGATATAGACTTTATTTGCGTAGCCGACAGGCCATAGCATCAAAGGACAAACACCAACAAAAATACATTACGAATATAGTTACCATAAAAGATACATGTTGGATTATAATGGCGCAATTATAGCAATTGCACCAGGGACAATGTCTGCAAGATTCTGAGCTTTTTCTCTATTCTTTTCAAAGTACAGTCATACCTCGGGTTGAATATGCTTCATGTTGTGCATGTTCGAGTTGCGCTCCGTGGCAACCCGGAAGTAACGGAGCGTGTTACTTCCGGGTTTTGCTGCTCGCGCATGCACAGACGATCAAAATGACATCACGTGCATGCGCAGAAGCTGCAAAAAGCAACGCGTGCGTGCGCAGACGTGCCGTCACTAGTTATGTTTGCTTCTGGATGCGAACAGGGCTATGGAACGGATCCCGTTCATATCCAGAGGTACCACAGTACTTTTCTAGCCCTCCTGAAAATGAAGTTATAAAGCAAAATGTGCAGGCAACAAAGCAACTTCCATAAGTTGAGACAGCCTGACTGCTCCTGCCTTTCAATATTTTTAGCCATTGAGTGAAGTCACAGTTGTGATCAATGAATGATTTGTTTGGATACCAGGCTATAGAAATCGCTGAAGTCCCATTCTGCACCCCCTCCCCCACTTTAGTGCATTTTTCTTTCCTACTTCTTATTTTCTAGTCTTTGGATTGCTGTAGTGTGATCACCCCCTTCCCTCTCTAGTAATCAGGTTCCATCTTTCTTATGATGGCTTCATGAGAGATCAGGTCCTAGATGTTATTTTCTGCAAATACTACTACACAATGAGCATATGTTGTTGTTTAAATTTGTTTACCACCCTTCACCTGAAGATCACAGGGTGATTCACAACATAAAAATACAAAACGAGAACACAAAAGACATAATAAAACAAAAACAAACCAGTAAACCGCCCCCCACCAAACACATTAAAAAGACCACAGGCTGTTAATCCGCCAAAGGCCTGGTTATTGAGAAATGTTTTCACCTGGCACCTAAAGTTAAGTAATGAAGTCGCCAGGTGAGCATCTCATGGGAGAACATTCCACAAGCGGGGGGCCACCACAGAAAAGGCCCTGCAGACCTCTCATGAATGGGGCACACAAAGAAGAGACTCAGATGATGACCACGGGTTCCAGGTCTGTTCATATGGGGAGAGGTGGTCCTTGAGGTCTTGCAGTCCTGAGCCATTTAAAGCTTGTAGGGTCAAAACCAGCACTCTGAATTGGGCCCAGAAACTAATTGGCAGCTAGTGAAATCAGGCCAGGATCCGTGTAATATGCTCAAACTAGTGTTTTTATAGTTGTTCTGATTTTAAGTGGAGTGCCCTATCTGGGTGGATGGAGCAGCCAAGTAATTTCGTTGTCCCTGAGAGGGGGCAATGACAATAAAGATATTATTATTATTATTATTATTATTATTATTATTATTATTATTATTATAAACCACCTTGCCCTGGTGAGCAACCTGGCCTCTGGATTCTTCACCAGCTGAAGTTTCCAAACCGTATTCAGACACACGTATAACGTGCTGCAGTTGCGTGTTGAGACCTTTAACCTGCTCCCTGAAATAAATTCAGACAAGACTCAAATTTTGGTTTGGTTTTTGGCAGAATTTAGGCCACAACTTTATTGATTACAGCAAGTGACTGGTTGCATAGGCTCTGGTTCAACTAGCTCCCTGCACCTGTTGCAGGTAGCACTGACCCAGGGCACCAGCATAGGTCAGCCAAGGGTGAACACCTGGATAAGCGGAAAGCTGGGAGCAGGCTATCTCCACCACCCAAATGCCCCCCTGGACTCAGGCACGGGCACAACCCCCTCACAGGGTTGACCAAACCATCAAGTCCCTGGATTCCTTTAACAGAATACCCTTCACATAGGGATGGTGAGAATATTCTCCCATTCCTATCACCTGAACCAGAGCCTATCCGCAAGCTTACAAGTTGTGACGATTTGCTATGCGGCAGGTGAAACCCAAATGCCAACAGCCAATCAGCCAAGTGGGGAAAATTCCTGCCGTGCCCCTGTCCCAATGACAGATGACACACGACGGCATAGCAAGGTCAAGCGCAAAGCCCTAAAAATAGGGAGAGGTGGGTGGGTGTTCCAAATGCACACGCCGAAAGTGGAAGCTCTGGGTCACGTGCGTGGGCTTAAATAGGTCCCTCAAACTGTTTGGACTACGTCCCATTGGCCAGATTGCACCCCACATCAAAGGACCTACCAATCGGGTGTTGTGGCTATTCAAACGTACCCACCCACAACACAGAGTCAGGTTGCCAGGTCCCACCGCAACACGTGCCCTCTTTAAGGGAGGACCCGATTAATCTAATCTAGATGTTATCAGAGCGTAGGCCCCAGAAGTTAGACTATACCTGTCTGGATAAGGGCACAGCTGTGCCACCAGCCAAAGCTTGTGGAAGGCACTCTGCACTGCCGAGGCCACTTGGCCCTCAAGTGGCAGCAATGGATCCAAAAGCTGCATATCGGCTCCTTCAGAGGAAGTGTAACCCTATCAAGAGCAGGCCACCCCCATCCCTCCAGTCTAGGGAACCACCCACTCACAGTGTCTCAGTCTCACCTGGATTGAGCTCCAGTTTGTTGGCTCTCATCCAGTCTATTACCGAGGCAAGCACACTGGCATCCAATTAAAGAGCACCGCCACCCAATCGCAAAGGCAAAATGTGAAAACTTGCAAAGAGAATTAGGCATGCATACTGCTGCAAAAAGCACTAGTCTAGTTGTGCAGTGGTATATATGTCTTTCTGGAAAGTACCGTATTTTTCCATGTTCAAGACTAGGCTTCCCCCCCTAATAAATAATGTCAAAAATTAGGGAGCCTCTTATACATGGATAGTGTATTTCCCCATTTCCTTAAATCTGAGCCTTCTTATAGACAGAAAAATATGGTAAGTTTCTTTGTGTACACTGAGGTTTCCTCCCAGGCAAGTAGGCACAGGTTTGCAGAATCAAAGGATAATGTTAACAACATTTATTAGTAATATATATATATATATATATATTTAAAAAGGATTTAAAGAATTCTGGTTTTAGCCAGCAGAAGGAAGTGTCCCACCTAGCTGCAAAACTTTCTACTCCTCCTCGGATTTTTTATTTACCAGAGGGTTTACCCAGTGCTATTTTTATAGAAAAAGAGGAGCCGGAACTCACAATGAACGCCTCCTTTGTTCTCTTATAACGCTCACCTAAGAGGTGCTGGAACTGAGTTCTGGCTGGGAAAAACAAAACCCTGGTTTTATCTTTGGGGCAGAGCTTTGGAAAGTGGGAGCAGGTTTTATTCTTTTACTGGGCAATTAGGAAAAATAGTGGCCTTATGCTTTTCCTTACTATTTTACTTGCGAAAGCAAAGTAGGGGGGGGTTGTTTTAAAAATGAAAGCACGTCACTCTGATTTCCAGTTTGGCAAAACTTTTTTTGTTTGTGTTTCGCTGCAAGTTCTGAAACCTGGTGGGCTCGTCATATTTTTGTAGTTCCTGAAACTTTATATCGTTCTAAACCTCATAGCATTTAAGTTACCACAAGACATATTTTATGGTACCTTGTTTAATGCATTCCTGGGGGTGAGGGCTGGGCCCCCATTTTGGGAAATACAGCAGGACCCCAGCCAGCTTAACCTGGTTTTGACATGGAGGTAAAGTCGAATTCCATGGGAATCAATGGTCCAGATTCCCAGCGGTTATAAATCTGTCTGGTTCCTTTGATTTACAGGTGACCACACTGATTTACCTAAATAGACATCCATCATTTTCTAATGCCAGCTTCCTGGGAACACTTTGTAAATTCTTTGTTTCATTCTGTTCTGCCAAATGTCTTCTTTATTTGATCTTGCTTGGCCAGCAGAAGGGAGTTTTTCCCCCCTCTCCGCTCCCTGTAAAGCTTTCCACGGCTCCCCGAATCTCTGTTTACCAACCTCTCTGCGGTTGTGTTGCAAGGCGCAATGAGTTATTGCTTGTCAAAGTCACCAAGATTCTTGAAAGAAAGGCATTATTATTAAGCATAAGGCACTGTTATGGTTATGAGTCCTGCCTTGAAATCTTACGACGAGGTGAATCGCTTGTCACCGTGACTTGTCCAACTTGTTTTATCTATCGTGTTGGTGGCTTCGTTTTTTTAATCCTAATCCAGCCCATAAAGCATCAAATGTGCAGAGTGATCATGCCACACAACCTGCTGTGAATGTCGCCCGGTGGAGGCGAGGGCTCCTCAGCTACAACCAGTACCTGCAGGTAAGAACTCTTTTACTTTTTAAAAACTGTGGATGGTTTTCGACAAGGAGGCAGAGGCCGGCATTGCAACAGTTTGGATTCCCTGCCAGAGTTTGGGAGGCTGTTTCCACATCACCCCCCCCCCCCCTCAAACTGGCTGTGCCTCTCTGGATGTATAATTTGTATGAAAAGTAGACTTTGCTAGTAGGTTCTTTCTTTCTTTCTTTCTTTCTTTCTTTCTTTCTTTCTTTCTTTCTTTCTTTCTTTCTTGTTACTGGAAGAAAGTATTAAGGCAGCAAAAACGGCTGAGGAAAAGGCAAGAAGAGACCTTGCCCCTGGCTGGCACTCATTCAGTGGACTGACCACCCTCTGACTGCTGTATACATTTACAAGGGATATGGAAGTGTGACAGACATGTGAGAATTCATTGCCTCATATCTCTCTCTCTCTCTCTCTCTCTCTCTCTCTCTCTCTCTCTCTCTCTCTCTCTCTCTCTGCTGTGGAGGCTGCTGTCTGTATGGGATTTCAGGGGAGAGGAGCCGTTAGGAAAACGAGAAAACGAGGCTGCAGTTTGGGGCACAGACACTGGGGTTCAAACCCAAATTCATTGGGACTTCTTGTGTGAACACTCAATGCTCTCACTGTACTGCTTTATCTTTCTGTAAAATTCCCCCCTCTGTTTAGGACTTTGCTATCTTTCCCCTGATAAATGAACACTTGCTTGTGACAACTCAGTTCTGCAAAGTCTCTGTGTCCAGCCTGTCTTGAGCATCAGGTGTTTGGGAGGGGGGAAAGCACAGGATTTATTTGTTTGTTTTATATTCTTGGCATTTATTTTATTTGTTTCTTTCTTTCACAATATTGGCATACGATCCTTCAGCAAAGCGGCTGTCAAAAGAACAAGGAGACTTTGCTTGTGAGCTTTGAAAGGCATCTGGGCTGCTGGATAGCCTTAAATGTGCTTTCTCGATTGCTGCTGCTGACATGATGTTCTATTGAAACTATTATTGCAGTGTTTCTCTCTGTGTGTTTTGAATTATTATATTGCAACATTTCCCCGTGAGGTCTGAAAGTGTGTGGAAAAGAGGGCATTAAACATTTTAAATAGTCTGAAGGACTGTCGCTGGAGTGGAAATGTTGAAGTAGACGGACGCCCGGATCGAGTCAGGCAGCTCTTGTGTTCTTAGGGTTTGGGATGTAGGATCCAGAGATTTTTCCTCGAGGAAGGACTGTCTGTTGCACGGATAAAACTGGTTCCCAGAATTCCAAGAACAATAGTTTGCCCCTAGGAAAAATGCTGTTCTACTTGTTCATCCAGAGGCATTTCTTATGGCACTTACGTTATGGTTGTGCACCTGTTGGATTGTAATTTATTAAATGAATGCATTTAATAAACCTCATGTGACTCTCATGCTTAGACTGTCTGGTAGCTTACGTTGCTTTATGTTGATTGGCTAGTCTTCTATTGTTTGGTCATCGTTCTGCCCTCCATTGTTCTGCCTGGACACTGAGGTCCAGCTCCGAGGGCCTTCTGGCGGTTACCTCGTTGCGAGAAGCCAAGTTACGGGTAACCAAGCAGAGGGCCTTCTCGGTAGTGGCACCCGCCCTGTGGAACGCCCTCCCACCAGATGTCAAGGAGAAAAACAACTACCAAACTTTTAGAAGACATCTGAAGGCAGCCCTGTTTAGGGAAGCTTTTAATGTTTAATAGGTTATTGTATTTTAGTGTTTTGTTGGAAGCTGCCCAGAGTGGCTTGGGAAGCCCAGCCAGATGGGTGGGCTATAAATAAATTATTATTATTATTATCGTTCCCTTTTCTAGTTATGTAGTGCATGCATAAATCCAGGTGTGCTGGAAAGCCAAAATGGGAGTGGGGAAGCTTAGGTAGGAGACACCCCCCCCCCAAAAAAAACTTTGCATTAAGGTTTGTTCTGCTACCCTGCCCTGCCCCACGGCCACCCGATGACTGGCCACGGGCTGCTTCTATGCTACAGCTTTGGTGCATTGGCAACAGAAAGCAGTGCAAGGCCACAGCTGGCCAGGACTGGGAGTTAAACAGAAGGGAAGCAACCAGCTCCCCATGCTTGAATTAAGTCGTAAGGGAGGGCTGCACCTTTGCAGTTTGGAAAGCCACTGCCTTGCAGGAATCACATTTCCCCACTTGGTTTGTGAATGTTGGAAGATTCAAGGCAGGTAAGAAAGCACTTCTTCACACAATGCATAATTAAACAATGGAGGCAGTGATGGCCACCAAGTTGGGTAGCTTCAAAAGAAGATTAGACAGATTCCCCAAGGAAGAGAGGGCTGTCATTAGCTACTAGCCAGGATGGCTATTTTCTGTATCCACAGTTGGAGTCAGCTATGCTTCTAAATGCCAGTTGCTGGAAACCACAAGAGGGGAGAGGGGTCTTGGGTTCGAATCCTGATGCTGGTTTTGCCCAAGCAACTGTTCAGCCACCATGAGAGAAGAACGCTGGATCTAGCAGGCTGTCCTTACCTTATTGTTTTTAGGACTGTCAAGTAAAAATGGCGCACATCCTTAACACACATCAATTGAATCATTCGGCTTTACCAGAGAGCTTACTTCGGAGAGAGTTTCAGCAATTCAGTGCAATCCTCGCAGTGCTGTGCTTCCTTTTTCCTCGTTAAAAAAAAATTCTTACAGCCCTTTCCATTCATCTTCCTTCTGTCTCGTGGCTTTCTTCCTCTCCTTTCTTCCTCAGTATCTTTGAAGTCTAGTCCTGAGGGGAAGGCTTAACAAACTCTACAAACTTCAAAACCTAAACAAGAAAATGAGCCGAAGCCATAGGGTACAAAAGTTGCTCTTCCATCTTAACCACAAGCTTAAGTCCTCAGGATCCAATCTAGCATGCACACCGTTCGGCTTAGACCTATAATTGCAATTTTATTTTTTTAATTGTATGGAGAAGCGGAAAGCTCTAATTGCTTTGCCATGTTGCCTGTTCATCACCATCTTTTGTTTTATTGCTGCCTGCAGCTCTGTTGCCCAGCAGGACAGAGATAGGTCAGGCAGCAGAGCACATAAAGTATGAGAGGATATGATGGAAAGTCAGTCTGGCTGCTCCAAAGTCACTACTCTTTTAGCCTGTCTATTTCCACCACTGTAAGCAATAAAAGGTAAAGGGACCCCTGACCATTAGGTCCAGTCGTGGCCGACTCTGGGGTTGCGGCGCTCATCTCGCTTTATTGGCCGAGGGAGCCGGCGTACAGCTCCCAGCATGTGGCCAGCATGACTAAGCCGCTTCTGGCAAACGGAAGCTTTGGGATTGATGAAATATATGCAACAAGAAATGAATTTGAGTTACACGGCTCAGATTGGGTCTACTAGACCCAACACTTTTAAGCAACATGGACAAAACTTGTTTCTGGGGCCGCTCTGGGATTGGGGCTCGGAAGCTTAATCTTCATTAGTTTCCTAGTAGAGCTGTCCCTGCTTCCCTATCCCACCAAAGAAGTGAGGAGAAGCTGCTATCACGTCTTCCATGGTAGCAGGGACCCACCACCGAAATCTCAAAGTTGCCACTGTGCGAACCCTGGACTTTGGCAGGGACAAGGCAACAGCTTACTGCTCTCACCTCAGGTGTCAAAATCAGACAGGCGGACCTTGGTCAACATTATTCTAATACGAAGGCAAATGAAATCCACCATTAGTACAGTGGTACCTCGGGTTATAGACGCTTCAGGTTACAGAATCCGCTAAACCAGAAATAGTACCTCGGGTTAAGAACTTTGCTTCAGGATGAAAACAGAAATTGCACGCCGGCAGTGCAACGGCAGCAGGAGGCCTCATTAGCTAAAGTGGTGCTTCAGGTTAAGAACAATTTCAGGTTAAGAAGGGACCTCCGGAACGAATTAAGTACTTAATCTGAGGTACCACTGTATATTCATATTGCAGTGAGCAGGCATTCTGCTTCAGATAGTGTGGGCTATGCCAGCCCTACATAGCAGACTAGTAAAGGTAAAGGTAAAGGACCCCTGACAGTTAAGTCCAGTTGCAGAGGACTCTGGGGTTGCGGTGCTCATCTTACTTTATAGGCCGCGGGAGCCAGTGTTTGTCCGCAGACAGTTTTTCTGGGTCATGTGACCAGCATGACTAAGCTGCTTCTGGCGAAACCAGAGCAGCGCACGGAAACGCCGTTTACCTTCCCGCCGGAGTGGTACCTATTTATCTACTTGCACTTTGACGTGCTTTCGAACTGCTAGGTTGGCAGGAGCAGGGACCAAGCAAAGGGAGCTCACCCCGTCACGGGGATTTGAACTGCCGACTTTCTGATCAGCAAGCCCAAGAGGCTCAGTGGTTTAGACAACAGCATCACCTGCGTCCTTACATAGCAGTCTAGTGTTGCTATACTGATGTTGTAGGAGTGAGGGCTATGGGGTAGCTCAGGGTTCCACCATGGGGCCTTTGGCAAGCACAGTTAGCCCTGAGGCAAGGCCGTTGTGGCACACAACTGTGAGGGTGGGGTGAAAAGGTGAGCCTTGCTCTCCTCCCTCACACAGAGACTGCGACATGTTTCAGGATGGCTGAGTGGGGCTTTTGCCGTACGCATGTACAGGAAGGAAAGAGGGCAGGTCACACTCTGGTTTCTCTTCAGATCGTATAAATCTTTCGCCTTTTACACACGTTCCTGATAATTCTGTCAGACTTGAGTGTGAAGTCAAATCTTATCTGCTACATCTTCCTGGAGCCAGTCACCTTGAGCAGCCTCAGGTGAACCCGGGAAACTCTGGATGTGATGTTTCTTGAGACAGAGCCAGCTCTCGTTCCACCTCTCTCTGCTGGGTCAGCCCTGAGATAGGTACTCCTCATGGTGCATACATGAATCAGAACCTCAGCCCTGCGTTACGCAATGGCAATGAAAATGCAGCCACCTCGGCACCCGGTTTGCCTGCCATGCCCTGCCTTTTTGCTGCGCTGGTGGTTACAGTAAAAACAATGGGAACTTAATGGTTTAGTCATAGCTAGCATACTGGTTTTCCCTGTAGTGATGTATGGAAGTGAGAGCTGGACCATAAAGAAAGCTGATCGCCAAAAAACTGATGCTTTTGAATTATGGTGCTGGAGGAGACTCTTGAGAGTCCCATGGACTGCAAGAAGATCAAACCTATCCATTCTGAAGGAAATCAGCCCTGGGGGCTCACTGGAAGGACAGATCCTGAAGCTGAGGCTCCAGTACTTTGGCCACCTCATGAGAAGAGAAGACTCCCTGGAAAAGACCCTGATGTTGGGAAATCCAGGTCTCAACTGGCCATTTTATGGAAGGACTAAAAGCAGAGCTTTCAGGTCAGCCTTCCTGAGGCAAAATTTACTACTCCTGGTAGTAGTAGTATTAATAGTTGCTCACCCTTTCCTCTAATGCCCCCAGGGAGGCTGAAACCATTTTTTAAAAAATATTAAAAAATGGTTCAGAACAAATTACAATTACAAGAACAGGGTGGGTTCGACAAATATACAGCTTAAGTGTCAGAGGTAATGAGGTACACTGTCAGCATTGGAGGAAAACTATACAGTGGTACCTCAGTTTATGAACTTAATCCGTTCTGGAAGTCCGTTCTTAAACTGAAACTGTTCTTAAACCGAGGCGCACTTTCCCTAATGAGGCCTCTCACCACTGGTGCCCTTCCACTGTTCGGATTCTGTTCGTAGACTAAGGTAAAGTTCGCAAACCAGAACACTTATTCCGGTTTGCGGAGTTCGTCAATCGAATCATTCATAAACCGAGGTACCACTGTATAGTGAAGGTGCCAGATATGCTTAAGGTAAAGGTAAAGGGACCCCTGACCATTAGGTCCAGTCGTGGCCGACTCTGGGGTTGCGGCGCTCATCTCGCTTTATTGGCCGAGGGAGCCGGCATACAGCTTCTGGGTCATATGGCCAGCATGACTAAGCCGCTTCTGGCGAACCAGAGCAGTGCATGGAAATGCCGTTTACCTTCCCGCCGGAGCGGTACCTATTTATCTACTTGAACTTTGATGTGCTTTCAAACTCCTAGGTTGGCAGGAGCAGGGACCGAGCAACGGGAGCTCACCCCGTTGCAGGGATTCAAACTGCCGACCTTCTGATCGGCAAGTCTTAGGCTCTGTGGTTTAACCCACAGCGCCACCCGCGTCCCTTAAGTAAGCCAGATATGCTTACTTGATACCATTTAAAAACTCTCCCCTTCATTAGGCTAGCAATGTCGTTTCTATCCTGCACAAGCTCCAGGTGAATGAAGAAGGAAGTGGCAACCCAAAATGTCATTTCAAAGGGGCATGCTGCTGAGCAAGGCAAAATCAACCCGCAACGAGCTTTCCTTTTCAGAATGAGGCCGGTTTCCTCAAGAAGCACTTTTAAGGGATGCAAAATATGCCATAGATCTAGAGCAGGCTTCCTCAACCTCGGCCCTCCAGATATTTTTGGCCTACAACTCCCATGATCCCTAGCTTGCAGGACAAGTGGTCAGGGATGATGGGAACTGTAGTCTCAAATCATCTGGAGGTTAAGGAAGCCTGACCTAGAGTGTGTGTGGGCTACCTAGGTAGTACTTAGTCTCCATTGAGTCTAGAATAAAATGTTGTTTGTACACTGCCAGAGCAGTACATCGGATGCTCGGGTTGCGAACGTGATCCGTGCAGGAGGCACGTTCACAACCCGCAGCACTGCGTCTGCGCACGCATGGGTTGCAATTTGGTCTTCTGCGCATGCGCAAAGCATGAGTTAGTGCTTCTGCGCATGTGAAAGCACCGAAACCCAGAAGTAAGCTATTCCGGTGCTTCTGGGTTTGGCACAGTGCACAACCCAATAACGCACAACCTGAAGCGTCTGTAACCTGAGGTATGACTGTACATTCAAACCACTTGTTGCATAACTCCTATTCTTATTTATTTATATCCTTCCTTTTTCCTAATACGGAGCCTAAGGCAGCTCACAGCATAAATTAAAAGAGATGCAACTAAAAAACACACAATGAAGATAAATATTTTTTAAAGCAAGTTAAATAAATAACCCTACTAAAATCTGCACTAAAACACTAAAACCATTTAAAAGCAGCAATCCCTCTCTTTTTCTGCATGTAACGCCTGTCCTCAGAAGTCCCTGCCACAACAGCCCAAGACCTGTTGGAACAAAACAAAACCAAAAAAGATCTGCCTGCCAGCAAAATGAAAGTAGAGAGGAGGTCAATCCAGCTTTCCATGCAAGGGAGTTCCACAACCTGGGAACAGCCACCGAGAAGGCCATCTCTCATGTCCTCACATGCCCCTGAAGGTGGCAGGATCAAGAAAAAGGCCTCCCAGAAGATCTCAAAGCCCAGGCAAGTTCATATGGAGATGTGTACCTCCATACAACCTGCAACTCCACCTGTTCTACCTGTAATTTGTCTTTGAACAAGCTACCCCACCTCGCCTGGCAACTATGGAAATATTTCCTCGAGACCAGAAATGAAGGCCCAAACCATATTGCCTGACCCTGTAGTATCCACATAAGGCATGAGCCCAGACGTAAAATATTGTATCCAAGGCTTTTGCTCATATGGACTGCTGTGTAATTATCCTCTTAAAAAGGGGGCTTTTTCTCTGTCTTGAGACAAACATGACCAGTGGTTAATTGAACCTCTTGGTTCTTCCATCTTCATGGTCAATGTATCTTAAAGGTGTTGGCTTTGGTGAAGAGCAGTTGCTCTCTAGGAATCCAAGTGTCAAGGAATCTATTTTACTATGGGTTAAACTAAGGTAAAGGGTAAAGGGACCCCTGACCATTAGGTCCAGTCGTGGACAACTCTGGGGTTGCGACGCTCATCTCGCTTTATTGGCCGAGGGAGCCAGCGTACAGCTTCCGGGTCATGTGGCCAGCATGACTAAGCCGCTTTCTGACGAACCAGAGCAGCGCACAGAAACGCCGTTTACCTTCCCGCCGGAGTGGTACCTATTTATCTACTTGCACTTTGACATGCTTTCGAACTGCTAGGTTGACAGGAGCTGGGACTGAGCAATGGGAGCTCACCCTGTTGCGGGGAATTGAACTGCCGACCTTCTGATCAGCAAGCCCAATAGGCTCAGTGGTTTAGACCACAGCGCCCAATAAACTTCAGTGGAGGGCAAATTTATTCAGGAAATTAGAATGTACGGCACATTAAAAAGCATTTTACCTTTTCGTCTGCCTGAGCAGTAATAATTCATCAAGAGGTGTTGTGCTCCTGTTTATTTCAAGGTGACCCATGTAGGAGACCTTCTCAAGGGATTGTTCCATATTCTCAGAATCTACCTTGGATTCAGCTGCAGCTCAGAATATCTCTGTTAAAGGGTCAGTGAAGTAGCACCTGATCTGCTCTTGTCTGTCTGCATAGGGAAGTCTGGCCTCCCTGTAACCCCTTCCAGAGTTGGCAGGGCCCATGGGTGCTGGGGTGCAGGGCCGTCTTACCCATAGATGTTGGGGTGCAGGGCACCCGGGCGCCGGGCTTTGTGCCGCGAGTTCAGGGGCGACTGAGCCAGCAAGACACTGATGTGGCTGGCCAGCTCTGCCTTCCTGCGCGCCTGGGACTGGGCAACGGGGGGGGGGGGGCACCAGGTGGATATTTGCACCCCAGTGCCGCATATACTTAAGACAGCCCTGAGAGTTGACTAAATTTATTTATTTTATTATTAAGCCACCATTTCCCCCACGGAGCTGTAGGTGGTGTCCATGGTTGGTTTAGGTTGAGAGATGGTGTCTGGCCCAAGGTCACCCAGTGAACTTAGTGGCCAAGTAGGGATTTGAAGACTGGTCTCCCAGTTCCTGGTCCACAACTCTAACCATGACACCACATCCTTCCTCTCTCATACTATATGTTCAAGACCCCCTTTGGATCCTGATACACGCTGAAGGAAAGTGTGGTAGGCTAGGTTTAGACTTTGAGAGAGACGAAAGATATTTTAAGAACTGTGCCCCAAATCTCTCGGGACTCAGGAATGGAGTGTGGTGCAGTGGCGGATGGGGGCCAATTGCGGCGCAATGTCGCAATCCTCCCAGTGGGGGGGTCCGATCACGGCAAGGCGGCATGATCCTCCTGGCAGGGGGCCGATTGCGGCAAAAAAATGCAATCTGCCCCGGGGGGGGGTTGTCACCCCCCTCTGGGATGACACCTGGGGCGAACCGCCCCCATCGCATCCCCCTTTCTGTACCCCTGGTTTGGTGAGGTCACCACTTTGCTGCCTCTCTCCTTACTTACCCCGTGCTATTATTACACCGCTTTGAGGAAGAAAAACAGAATCCTGTTGCAGAGAGGATTAATCTGCCACTAAAGGCCACGTCAATGTGCATCAGGTGATCCTGGTCTCTCTCTCTCTCTCTCTCTCTCTCTCTCTCTCTCTCTCTCTCTCGGCAGTAGTTCAACAGTTGTGAAAGAATGACACCAGTGCTGTCAAGACAGGATGCTAAGAACCTCACTTCCTGCAGTGTTCTGGAGGGAAAAAAATCGAAACGCGTTTGCCAAAGAGGAAAGAAAAGGGGGCAACCTTTGAATTTTATTTATTTTAGAAACCAAGATGGCACGGTTTCAGCACGCAAATGTTCCCTTCCTCATAGATTGCTGAACCTCTCACGAAGGGGTAGCGAAGTTCCTTAGCGTTATAACAGAGACAAATCACATGCATTTTATTTTTTAAAAAAGAAACCTCTCCCAGTTTTTATTTTGATTGGTTTTCTCGCAGATCATTCTTCCTACTCTTGGTGCCAAACTACGCAAGGTACACAGTGGCATTTAAACTCTCCCTAGATATATTTTTAAAAGCAACAGCAACAACTTGCTTCCAGACGGAGCTTGCAGTTTTGCTTGCTTGCTACATCCAGACCTGCAGCCCAGTATTCTGCACACGAGAAGTATCACACGTACATTCTATAATGTTCCGTCCACTCAGTGGGCATGACCTGGGGCTCGCTCACACTTCACCTTTGGTCCTGTGCTTGCTGAGCTTCCTAGTTCGTATCTGTGCGCCATTTTTTGCCCTGTTGCTTTCCCCAGGAAAACCCAGTTGTTACAGCTGAATCAGAAAAAACAGCAATTTGGGGTTTTCAAGGTAAACGTAGATGAGCCCTTAGTCAGTGGGAACCTGACCGCTTTTCCTTTCTCCCACCTCTCAGGGTGGCTTTTATTATTGCTTCCCTGGTGGATGCTGTTGCTCAATTTTCCTGCCCTTTCTCTGGAGTAGAGTAATAATCAATATCTATCAATCAATCAATCAATCAATCAATCAATCAAGGCATCAACACCTGGTTCCCTTCCTTCTCAGCACATAGTACTTTAATTGGGTGCTTGTTTTTCTTCTGCCCTTCCTTGCTGTTTACTTTTATTAAGGTAAAGGTAAAGGGACCTCTGACCATTATGTCCAGTCGTGGACGACTCTGGGGTTGGGGTGCTCATCTCACTTTATTGGCTGAGGGAGCTGGCGTACAGCTTCCGGGTCATGTGGCCAGCAGGACTAAGCTGCTTCTGGCGAACCAGAGCAGTGCATGGAAACGCCGTTTACCTTCCTGCCGGAGCGGTACCTATTTATCTACTTGCACTGTGATGTGCTTTCAAACTGCTAGGTTGGCAGGAGCAGGGACCGAGCAACGGGAGCTCACCCTGTCATGGGGATTCGAACCACCAACCTTCTGATCAGCAAGTCCTAGGCTCTGTGGTTTAACCCACAGCGCCACCCGTGTCCCTTTTTCTTATTTTATTGTTTTATTGTTTTATTTTCTTATTTTCTTGTTTTATTTATACTTTTCTTATTTTATTGTTAATTCACAAAGATTTCCCCTTTAGTAAAGCAGCACTGATGATGATCAGAGTCATCATTTTGGATTAAAGGACTTGTCGTTTTAATAGAATTGCTGGAAGAGCATTTATTGTACTCCGTTTTTTCCTTTTCTAGTTTTTTTTTGGTGGTTTTTGTATTCCATGGAGTTGTAGGTTGCTTTGAGACATCTGTTTGTATTGGGTGAAAAGATGCTGCTGCTATTATTATTTAGTGCCTTGTCTGATTTCCTCTTGTTTGCACCCCCCGAATTGTACCTCCCCATTCTAAGTTCGAAAGCACCTCACAGTTCAAGTAGATAAATAGGGGCCGCTCTCCGGCGAGAAGGTAAACGGCGTTTCGGTGTGCTGCGCCGGTGCTGGCTTGCCAGAGCAGCTTCATCACACTGGCCACGTGACCCGGAGGTGTCTCCAGACAGCGCTGGCTCCCAGCCTCTTAAGTGAGATGGGCGCACCACCCTAGAGTCAGACACAACTGGCCCGTAACGGGCAGGGGTACCTTTACCTTTACCTTTATTCACATTTCTAATACAGTGTCTTGGGGTTTTTAAAAGCACATTTTAAATCTGTTTTAATACCTCTTTCCCCAGAATCATGACTGCTTTTGAGTCCATTTTTTTAAACCAACCCCTTTTCTGGGGTCTTTACATTTCATTTCAGCAAGTTCTAACCACCTTGCCTTTACCTTCAGATGTTGCTCTCCTACTAAGATGGGACGGTCATCTCAAGGTGCAAGGGAGGAGGGATATGTCAGCTTTGGCTTCTCATTTTTCTAGTCTTGAGTTCACTATTTCTGCATCAGCTCTCATTTAAAAAAAAAATCCTCATGAAAATTCATCACTATTTTAGTGCAAATTTCTTTACACGTTTTTGCAAAGCAATCTCCCCTAACATAATGCATTCTAATCTTGTATGCTTTGGCATATGCCTTACTATGCATTCCTTGGTCAGAAGATTGTATGACAAGTTTGGGAGAAGTGCGAACTTCAAAAGGTGGATATGGTTCAGTTCACTTCCAAAAGTGTGAATTGACTTAGTAGGTTGATAATAATAATAAGAAAATTTTATTTATATCCTGCCCTCCCCAGCCAAAGCTGGGCTCTGAGCGGCTAACAACAGTAAATTAATACAGCATTCTAAAATCAATTCATTAAAAAATCAGTTCCCCTTTAGATGATGATGATGATTATACCCTGCCCATCTGGCCAGGCCTCTCCAGCCACTCTGGGCGGTTCCCAACAGGATATTAAAAACACCATAAAACATCAAACATTAAAAACGTCCCTAAACAGGGCTGCCTTCAGATGTCTTCTAAAAGTCGGGAAGTTGTTTATTTCCTTGACATCTGACGGAAGGGCGTTCCACAGGGCAGGCGCCACTACCAAGAAGGCCCTCTGCCTGGTTCCCTGAACCTCCCTTCTCACAGGGAGGGAACATCCAGAAGGCCTTCAGCACTTGATCTCAGTGTCCGGGCTGAATGATGAGGATGGAGATGCTCCTTCAGGTATACAGGACCGAGGCTGTTTAGGGCTTTAAAGGTCAGCACCAACACTTTGAATTGTGCTTGGAAACGTACTGGGAGCCAATGCAGAGCTCTCAGGGCCAGTGTTATGTGGTCCTGGTGGCCACCCAATCACCAGTCTAGCTGCCTCATTCTGGATTAGTTGTAGTTTCCGGGTCACCTTCAAAGGTAGCCCCATGTAGAGAGCATTGCAGTAGTCCAAGCGGGAGATAACCAGAGCATGCACCACTCTGGCGAGACAGTCCGCAGGCAGATAGGGTCTCAGCCTGCGTACCAGATTGAGCTGATAAACAGCTGCCCTGGACACAGACTTGACCTGCGCCTCCATGGACAGCTGTGAGTCCAGAATGACTCCCAGGCTGTACACCTGGTCCTACATAAGAATTGTACAAGTCTATTCCCCATCTCTATGTGCTGTCTTTCTTTGCTGCCCCTGCTACCGAGCCTTAAGGAAACAATGGCCTGGCTGACACACAGAAACGTAGCAATTGAAGCCTTTTCTCACCATGGGCTTCACTTTCATGTCAAGAAGCATTCAACTGCTTCATGTTAAAGGCAGAGAGACAATAAAACTAAAAAAAAGGGGGCAACCCTACTAATCTCTCCACACTCAACTTTTGCTCCACTCTTTCCAGATACAGTTCCGTTCTTTAAAAGCTCAGCATTTTTTTTATTTTATTTGCCCTGATCTATCTCTGTGAAAGCCCACTCTTTATCACTCAATCATAGCAAATGCTAGCTTGGGTTTTCCACAGATTTCTGTTTGCTCTGGTCATACTTTAGAGAGAGTGTTTTTCTAGGGAAATCTCCGGAGCAAAAGAAAAGGGGAGGCGCCCTTGACATGGAGTTTTAAAGCTTGCACTCGAGCCTGGAAAGAGCAGGGGAAAGCTAAGTGCAGATAAGCCAGTGTGGTGTAGTGGTTAAGAGCTGTAGTCTCGTAATATGGTGAACTGGGTTCGAATCCCCGCTCCTCCACATGCAGCTGCTGGGTGACCTTGGGCTTGTCACACTTCTCTGAAGTCTCTCAGCCCCACTCACCTCACAGAGTGTTTGTTGTTGGGGAGGAAGGGAAAGGAGAATGTTAGCCACTTTGAGACTCCTTCGGGTAGTGATAAAGTGGGATATCAAATCCAAACTCTTCCTCCTCCTCCTCCTCCTCCTCTTCTCTCTAGCAAACATGCCCAGATTACAACCTGTCCTGCTCCTTTAACTGCTCCAAAAGCAGTTGGAGGGTGTGTGCCCCGTGCGTCTGAACATTTTGAAGGCATGGGTAGGGATGGGGCAGTGGCGTAGGAAGGGGGGTGCGATGGGTGCAGGTCACCCTGGGTGTCATAACTGAGGGGATGACAAAATGGCAAAAATATGTGTTTTTATAATAAATAAATAAAAATTGGTCCCCACAACACTTTATTTTAAATAACTCCTGCACCCATTGCACCCCCTTCCTACACCACTGGTAGCTAGTGAGGCGGGGGTACTGCAGCGTGCCTGAGCCACGCGTCTCTCCTGAGGGGGAGGTGGCAGGCAGATTGCCTGCAAGCTCCGCTGTGCTTTTTCGAGCAGCGTGGGGCTTGCGTCTGCCCACTGCCTCAGCCACCCTACAGCTGAGAGGGAAGCTGAGGAGAGGCTCCACGCAGCGCGCCCTGCCTTGGCTCGCCCAGCCCCTGGCTGCAGGGCACGCACGCTGCCCCGGGCACCCAAGCGAGTAGCTATGCCACTGGGATGGGGTGAGTCTTTAGTGCAAGAGTGCTCAACTACTGCAGAACCCCTGCTCAAATCCCTCCATATAGAAATCTGGGGGGGCATCTCAAGCAGACCTCCTCCTGCCATGTTTCTGCTTATACCAAGAAAAAAGCACACCAAGAACTCAGGCCAATGTAAATTTCAATAGTGGGCGTGGTCCCTACTCGCAAATCAGTAGTCAACAGTAACAAAAACTAATCCATTCAAAAGTACAGTGGTACCTCGGGTTACATACGCTTCAGGTTACATACGCTACAGGTAACACACTCTGCTAACCCAGAAATAGTGCTTCAGGTTAAGAACTTTGCTTCAGGATAAGAACAGAAATCGTGCTCCGGTGGCGCAGTGGCAGCAGGAGGCCCCATTAGCTAAAGTGGTGCTTCAGGTTAAGAACCGTTTCAGTTAACTGGTTGCCACTTTACAGCCAAATATGGTGAGAAATATGAGCTGCATGCAGGTACAGAGTCCACCCCAAGTGTCGTGGTGCATGTCTGTGACACGGATGCAGCAGAAGAGGGAGACCCAAGCCCAAAATTGTTCAAACTCGACGTCCTGATGTGCCATCTTCTGTGTCTAACTGATTTTCTCCAACAAGAGCACTTCTTTTTTATTCCACTTCTGTAGTCTTCCCATGCATTTTAATTTCTATTGGCTCTGTTTGTCTGGTAAAAATATATTGTGTGTTTCTGGATATCTACCTTATTGGAATACACTCTTTGCTGCAATGAAATCCTACCAAAGAGTAAAAAAAGAAGAAGAAAGAACAGTTTCAGGTTAAGAACGGACCTCTGGAATGAATTAAGTACTTAACCCGAGGTACCACTGTATGTATTCTGACAAGGATTATGTAATGGCATAAGGGGTTGCTTGTGCGTAAGCGCTAAAACGCTCCCAGTTTTGTGGTTAGTTTTAAACTCTCTCTAGCCGGACAGCCATGAGTGCGTGGCTGCCTTAATCACTGGCAGAATCCGTCAGTGGGCGTTTCCTGAATTTCTTCCAACATAAAAGTTCTTTGACAGAAAGTCTCCTCCTTGATTCTCTGCGCGACAGCTTTCTGCGCAGAGTGGGTGTCCCAAGGGGAGGCCCCGAGCTCTCACCACTGGTCTCGCTTGAAGCATCTCTGTGCCTCACCTCCAACACTGTCTCCTCCTCCCCTCCTTCTTCAGCGGAAACTCTCCCTCTCCCCCTGCTGGTTCCCTCCTCAGCATCCGAGGGTCTCCCAGCATCCGAGAGCCTCTCCACCACCCTGCGCTCCGATGGCAGTTCCCTGACAGATTACAAACTCAAATAGAGATTACAAACTCTAACAGAGATTACAAATTGAAACTCATAAAGATATGTATAACACAATAATTCGTTACATTGTGTTATACATATCTTTTATGAGTTTGAATGGATTAGTTTTTGTTACTATTGACTATTGATTTGCGAGTAGGGACCACTCCCACCATTGAAACTTACATTGGTCTGTGTTCTTGGTGTGCTTTTTTCTTGGTATATTTAATAACAAGAACTCCAACTTATTTAATGTTTCTGCTTATGCCCCAGCTGCCCCTTCTGAGGTCTCCAAGGGATGGGGGTAGCAGATCATGGAGGTCTCCCGTGATAGTAGGAGAGACCAAGGCAGGCATCTGCTTCAACAAGATGCTTCAACATCATTTCGTGGTACAGGAGAGGTCCAGCCAACTCTCTCCTATCACTGCTGGAGACCTCGGACATCTGCTCTGTCTACCTTCTCCAAGCGAAGCCTTTTTATCCTGGGGTGGGGGAAGAGGCAAAGTAGCAGGTGGAGAAGGTTTCAAGCCTGAGCAATGCAGCTGATTTGGGGGTGGGTATGTGGGTGAGCACAAAGCTGCCTGTGCATCCCTTTGGCGGAGGCAGGATCTCCGGGTTGTAGCAAGGCAATTCCAAACATTCTGCTTCTTCCATTCTGAAATGCCCATGTTTGCATTACAGAGAGTACCTGGAAAACAGCGCAAAAGTCAAAGAGCATCGGGGACAGCTGAGACAAGCAGGTTTAGGGTAGTAAAGTAGGAGTTTACTTCCTGCAGTGTATGGGTAAAAGAACAATGGGAATTAAGTTGCATCACTCTTTTTTTTTAAATTAATTTTTATTCAAATTTCTAATAACCATTCCATTTATAATTTAACATCCAATTTAACTTATACATCTTTTAGACTTCCATCAGCCTACCTGACAATTTTCATATTTATCACAACTTCTCACATTTCCTAAATTTATGTTGCACTTTAACAATCCTTATTTTATCTTCTCTTTTAAGCGACATTCCTATCTATTCTTTTCACAGAGCTTCCTGAAATCCAACAAGCGTTATTTCCTGATCACACACAGTTTTGATATACTCTGTAAATTTATTCCAGTCCTCGGTGAATCTCTGATCGCGTTGGTTTCAAATTTTCCCCGTTAATTTGTCCATTTCTGCATATTCCATCAGTTTCATTCTCCATTCTTCCCTCGTTGGCATTTCTTCCTGTTTCCATTTTTGGGCCAACAAAATTCTGGATGCTGTAACTGCATATCTAAATAACTTCACATCTTTCTTTTCAACATCGTTCCCTAATATACCTAGTAACAATGCTTCTGGTTTCTTAACAAAGGTATATCTCAACATTTTTTTCATCTCATTATAAATCATTTCCCCAAAGCATTTCACTTTCTTACATTCCCACCACATGTGATAAAATGTTCCTTCTTTCTCCTGACATTTCCAACATTTATTACTAACTTTAAACATCTTTCCAAGTTTCACTGGAGTTATATACCATCTATATATCATTTTCATGACATTTTCTTTTATCGTAATACATGCTGTCAGGGCTGCCTCTAGGTCCCAGCTCACAGAGGACCAACGCCAGGTTGATGTAATGTACAAAAGTCTTTATTGAAGTTTGGTTTCCATTCCAACGCCAGAGCGTGCACCCCTACGTCTTAACCTTAGATCGGCGAAGTCCCGTCTGACTCATCACCCCTTCCGCACCAGTTTAAGATCCTAGCCCTACTCCACCTCTTCCGTTGTTCTTTCCTCCTCTGGGTCCTCCTGCCCCCTGGGGTTTCCTCCTTTCTGGACTCTTCTGACGCTGACCCCCCTGAGTCTTGCCCCTCCTTCCGGCGGGCTTTAGGACCTGGCTCCCTATCCAGGCTACCTGCTGTGCCGCTCGCCTGTACATTTGAACTTGGCGCGCACGCCCAGCCGGTAACCTTCCTCCTGACCGTTTCCCCGCTCTCCGATGGAGGTGTGGTCAATCCTGACTCATCTCCTCTCGCTGGTAGTGAGAACACTGGTCCCGATTCCTGGGACTCCTCCCCCCCACTGCGCTCTGGTGGGGAAGCTGGTCCTGATTTCCAAACTGCTGCTCTGGGAGTCCCCGCTGGCCCCTTCCTTCTGGGGTTTCCCCCTTGGCACCCCCCTTGCCCTGGCCATCGGCGCTCCCTTCTGTGAATCTTCCGATTCGCTGGAGAGGCTCGTGGAATCCCTCTGACCGCTGTCACTGCCTCCACCCCCCTCGGATTCCTCCTCCTCGCTCTCCATCTCCGCCCACTCCTGTGCCTCTGCTCCTGAACCCCTGACACATGCGATGAATTTCATTCCCTCTTTCCATAATTTTATCCACTCCTCTAATTGTATGTTATAACCAAAAGTTGCATCACTCTTAAGGCCGAGTGTGCGATTGGTCAAAAAGGATCTAATCATCTATATTGTTTTTAACACTTGATTGGGAGCCGCCCAGAGTGGCTGGGGAAACTCAGGCAGGTGGGCAGGGTATAAATAAATTATTATTATTATTATTATTATTATTATTATTATTATTATTATCTGACCCCTCAAATTTTGGTCAAGTATTGTTAATGCTTTAACACCATGAGAACAACACATAAGATTCAGATTTGATATGCGTGCTAATTCCAAGCACACAAAAAACACAAACTAGCTGATGTTATGAAATAATTAAATTGGGTTTAAAAAGCAGCAATGAATTATTTATTTTGCAATCTTTCCATTCTTCCCGTCCCCTGTGAAGCATACAGAGTTTCCTGCCTCCATGTTCCTGACTTAAACTGGGTGACTGACCCAGTGTGGACTTCATGGCTGTGTAAGGTTTTGAACCTGGGTCTAATAATAATAATAATAATAATAATAATAATAATAATTTATTTATACCCCACCCATCTGGCTGGGCTTCCCCAGCCACTCTGGGCGGCTTCCAAAAAAAATTTAAAATACTGTAATACATCAAACATTAAAAACTTCCCTAAACTTCAGATGTCTTCTAAAAGTCTGGTAGTTGTTGTTCTCTTTGACATCTGGTGGGACGGCATTCCACAGGGCAGGCACCACTACCGAGAAGGAACTCTGCCTGGTTCCCTGTAACTTGGCTTCTCGCAGTGAGGGAACCGCCAGAAGGCCCTCGGCGCTGGACCTCAGCGTCCGGGCAGAACGATGGGGGTGGAGACACTCCTTCAGGTATACTGGACTGAGTCCATTTAGGGCTTTAAATGTCAGCACCAACACTTTGAATTGTGCTCGAAAACGTACTGCGAGCCAATATAGGTTATATGTCCTGCTCTCCCTACCTGCTAGGCAGATAGGCCTTTGCCACTGGAACCTGCATGTTGTTGTTCTGGTTACAGCAGAAAAAGCTCTGCTGTGCTACAAGGTTTGCTCCCTGAGAGCTGCAGGATGAGAATGCAAGCGGCCCTTGCTTCTCCTCTTGCTCTTAATTAAATAAATCTGCTGCCCGTCAGCTTCATGGAGCAGTATTTGACTGGTCAACTAGGGCAAGGATTCAAACAGAGCAGGTCTTCTGAGACCCTACTTCCAGCACCCAGCCTTTCTGTTCTTCGGCGTAATGCATTTCAGTATTTTGCCTCCCGTCTCATGCCCAGGAAAGGCATCCCTGCGACCTACATAAATTGTGCCAACCAATCAAGTCTGCTTAATTTATTCTTCACCTTTCTCTATTTTGCATAACTTAGTATTTGCTTCTGAGGGGGGTGTTAAGTTGTGGGTGAACATATCAGATGACACAGCGATTCTTCAGACAGTTCTTGTTTATTCACAGGCCAGGACAGAACTGAACTGAAGGGTTCAGCCAACTACAAAGCAACAGTAGCAACTTTCTGTAACTATCCAATCACTGAACGTCACTTTCAATTCCTTATTTGCATATGTGGACCTGAGTGAAAACTAGGGTTCAGCTCAACTACATATGTGGACCTGAGTGAAAACTAGGGTTCAGCTCAACTACAAAGCAACAGTAACAACTTTCTGTAACTATCCAATCACTGAACGTCACTTTCAATTCCTTATTTGCATATGCGGACCTGAGTGAAGACTATCTATAGTATCCCCCTGCTGGCCCAGGGTGAGAACTTTAGTACATAACGGGGGGAGGGGGAGGAAGTTATGCAGTACACCCAAACTCCACCCCTGAACCCCAGGAGATCTTTTTCAGCAACGCTCTCTGGCTTTGCGATATGAAATGCACAGATGCATTTAAAGGATGTCCCCCCAACCCCTTTAACCGCAGTAGCCATGAGCTGGATTGGGACCATGGCATGCAGAGAAGGGGCTTAACTCTTTCCTTTCCTGCTGAGAATTGCTCCCCACCCTCCAGAGGTCTATTTGCACCAATGGAAGCTCTCAAGAGAAGAACACTCAGGTCTTCCTATAGGATAGATGTGTTCTGAGGCCAGGATATTTGTGCTAAGCGCAGCCTCATGGTGCAAAGGGCCTTTCCCTCATAGTCTTCCTTGCCAAAGTTCCTCTATTGCCGCGGTATTTGCGGCATGAGCCCAGAGAGATACATCCTCATGCCATAACATATTTTTGATGCTGTCTTGATATAACCCGCCCTAAGGACCTTGTGGTGAAGGATAGGCAGTAAAGCTAATCATTGTTATCATACGTACTGGTCCAGAGTTTATATGCTGGAATTAGTGTGCTATGACTAAGGATGCCTCATCCTGTCAACTAAATAATAACCAAGTAGGCAACAGGAGGGACGCAGGTGGCACTGTGGGTTAAACCACAGAGCCTAGGACTTGCCAATCAGAAGGTTGGCAGTTCGAATCCCCGCAACGGGGTGAGCTCCCGTTGCTCGGTCCCTGCTCCTGCCCACCTAGCAGTTTGAAAGCACATCAAAGTGCAAATAGATAAATAGGTACCGCTCCGGCGGGAAGGTAAACGGCATTTCCGTGCGCTTCTCTGGTTCGCCAGAAGCGGCTTAGTCATGCTGGCGACATGACCCGGAAGCTGTACGCCAGCTCCCTCAGCCAATAAAGTGAGATGAGCGCCGCAACCCCAGAGTCGGTCATGACTGGACCTAATGGTCAGGGGTCCCTTTACCTTTACCTTTAATGACATGGCTCAAACAGTGATTTCGTTGTGACAAGGCTCAGGAAACTAGAACTCTCTTGGCCAAACAGAGTATGAGAATAGTACTTCAGAAGCAGTACCAAAGTGGGGTATGTTTATGTGCAAGTTTGCAGGGGAACAAAGAGGAAGTTCAATTCCATGTATACCCTTAGAAACTCGCAATAATGACATCTTTGCAGGATTCTTTGCTTTTTATAAGCAATGACGTGAGCCCAACCTGAAGAAGGAAGAGTTATGGACTTTTAAAGCTTCTATTGACACACATCATATAAACTTTAAATAGAACACAATCTCAACATTTGATAACTTCCCTGCTGAGTGATTTAAGACCTTTACTTGTGTCATTCACGAGCATATTAAATGTATGCTTAATGTACTCTGAATTGCATGATGCATGGAATGATGCCATAATCTTCATTTATAAAAATGGGGAGCATCCAAGGTTGTTGACAGACAGGTTAAACAAGTCCATTATTAGTTCATTTGGAATCTGCTAGTGGCTGCGAAAAAAAGAAAACTGATTACAAAGAAATGGCATGGACCTGCTTTTCCTATGTTAGAATAAGGGGTGGTTAAGATTTGGAAATGTTGATATTAACAATGTTGATTTAAGCCAGGGGTGGTGAACCTGTCACTCCACCCCCCAAGATGTTGCTAGACTCTACCTTCCATCATCCCTGACAATTGGCCTTGTTGGCTGGAGGTAATAGGCCTTGTAGATCAGAAGACCTTGAAGATACCAGCTTCATGAAAGTTGCAAAAGGGAACTGAAGCCACGTCTTTTTTAGAGTTCCTGGCTATGTGTGTAGGGCTTTGAAAACCTCCGGTCCATTGTCGCAATGTTTCAGCAAATGGTTGATGGACAAATGGTTGATGATGCTAAGAGGATCATTTTTACCATGAAGGTAAAGGGACCCCTGACCATTAGGTCCAGTTGTGGCCGACTCTGGGGTTGCGGCGCTCATCTTGCTTTATTGGCCGAGGAAACCGGCGTATAGCTTCCGGGTCATGGGGCCAGCATGACTGAGCGCTTCTGGCAAAACCAGAGCAGTGCACGGAAACGGCGTTTACCTTCCCGCCGGACCAGTACCTATTTATCTACTTGCACTTTGACGTGCTTTCAAACTGCTAGGTTGGCAGGAGCAGGGACCGAGCAATGGGAGCTCACCCCGTCACGGGGATTCGAACCACCGACCTTCTGATCGGCAAGTCCTAGGCTCTGTGGTTTAACCCACAGCGCCACCCGCGTCCCTTTTACCACGAAGCGTACTGCAAATAATATCTGCTATCTGTTTTTCTGGGATGGCTGTCTTCTGTTTTTGTGTGACTATAACCTGTCTTCTGAATTATGGGCAAAGATTATTTTTGGTAAGGCTTTTAAGGATGGCATTTGCGTGGCCAGGTGGAGACGCCCGACCCCAGGTGACCCCCAGGAGGAATGATGACTCATGACAACGTAGGGAGACCTTGGCTTAGGCATTGGGCGTTTATCCCTCCTAGTCCCCGTCCGGGGATCTGGGGAACATCAGGGTTATCCAAACTGTGGGGGGATTGGGCTGGCTCTGGAAAACGTATGTTTAAGCCGAGAGCCCACTCCCCATTTCGCCGCAACGCAGGGAGACCACTGACAACCTCTCAGCGTATGGCCAATGACTCCCCTCAAAACAACCCCTTTAACGGGGAACCCTGGGACTGCTGCTGCAGGGGGGGGGGTTACCGCTTCACTCCCCCCCATTTAGGGAAGATAGACTAAAGGATTCCGCCCAAGGCCTGAAACCGCCAAAGTTGTGATGTTTTGCTACGGGGAAGGCAAAACCTGCCACTGCAGGGAAATTGCTTCCCAGTCCTTCAACAGCAACCATCAGTCACCGTAGCAGTGCCCGCGTACCTGTAAAGAAGTGGTTAACCTGCAAAAGACTGAGGGAGGGCAGGGTGGGAGAAGCTCTGGAGCCGGCTGAGGACTCCCAGGTAAGTTCCACCCTCTATTGTGTTGTGCAGGGCGGTCCTAACCCTACCTGGTTGACTCCCCTGGCAACACCTCCCCAGCTGGGATTGGTTGACTGTCTGAGGTTAGGCTGGAACCTCCAGGTATTCAGCTTGGGGAGGCAAAGCCAGTCTGACTTGCTAGAGATTGTGTAGGGCCAGGGGGCTGCGTGTGACCACGCAAAAAGCACCCCACCCATTTGAAGTGGGGAGCAGTCATTAATAGATAGACTGGGCAATATCTGTACGTTTTGGGCTTGCCTGACATGGGAATAATAATAGAATTAAGAATCTGACCATGAAATAGTCCAATAAGGGGCTAAGACAACGTCCTGGGAAAAGCTTTTCAAAATGTGGTTGGAAAACTCTCAGGCTGAATTGCTTCCCCAGATTTAAGATGAATGGTATCTTTCGCTATGGATATTATTAGCCTATTTAAACATTTTCTGTATTGGTCCGGCGTTCCTTCCTTCCTTTCTAAACAAACCACTTTGGAGCTAAGACAGATATGCCATAATTTCCCTAGAGCCTTTTAAATGTATTGTTTGAAGTTCTTTATATCAGTGCAACTACATATAAATTTGGGATCTCAAATAGGGAGATAATTTTCTGCTTTGACTTAGGTCACATAAGTTGAATTAATACTTTGGTCCAAATTGCGATAAACCATTTATTATGTGAAAGGCAATCTGTTCACATAATAAGAAGCAAAGAAGTTTGCAAGTTAAGGTTGGGCTTCCCTATTTTTTGCCATCTTAAAAAAATAATAATAATTAAAATGTTCCCCTCCCAGGCCATGTCTCAGTAAAGCCCTTTAGCCTGTCTGGGACAACTGCAACATTACCTCAGAGAAAGAGTGGCCTAGTTGCCAAAATTGAATTAACAAAATGGTAAAAAAAATTAGTAAAATCAGGAGTGCCAGAGCTGGACTCAGCATACAGTAATCCAAAGGAGGGAGAATCAAGGGAAGTTATTCAGGCACAGAAGGAAGGCAAAGAAGAAATTGCGGAATTTAGGGTTGCCATATTTCAAAAACCAAGACACCCCGAAAGTTGTTTTTGGAAATTTCCACCAGACGTGAATTCCGCAAATGTATGGCATCCCTAGCCCAGAATTGTGTGGTTAGGCACTGAAGGGGGGGGGAAGGAAACTGAGGGAACAGGATGCTCGACAAAATGGGCCTTCTTAGGTCAATCTAGAACGGCATAATCATGTGAAAGTGGTACAGGGCACTCGTACCACCATTTAAATTTCTTTATGTCACTGCTGTTTGCGTGGCGAGTTCCCGCCTCCCACCAGTAGGAATAACGACACGTGACACAATTATTTTAGGTTAATGGGCTAAAAATGGCCACAACTTTATTGGTTACAGGTAAAGAGCGGTATTGGCTTAGGCATTGGTCCTATCCGACTATCCGGCTTCAACCTGTTTGCTTGAAGACCGGGAAGGGTTAACACCAGCAGGGGGAGCCCTGCTGATGCACATCAAGTAGGGACTCCCCCGGGGTCACCGCTCGGGGGCGTGCCTTAGGCCCTGACCTCCATAGGCTTCGGACGAGGCAACGCCCCCCAGAATCCTTTACCGGACTACCCTTCAATATTTGGGGGAGGTGATGTGCTCCTCCCCCCCCCAACACATCTACATAACAATACCCCTACCCAATGCCTAACCACCAAAACCAAAGAAGTTGTGACGATTTGCTACGAGGTAGGCGAAAAAACGGTGCCAATTTGCCAAGTGGAAAAAAATCCTACCAAGCCCCTTAACAGCGACCAACCGAGGTCCATATCAAGGTCAGAAAGGGAACCTTGAAGGGCGGGTGGGTGGGAAACCTAAGAAGCTGAGCGGCCAAAGAGGGAGATCTCAGGCCACACTTGCCTTAAGTGAGGCAAGCCACACCCCCTGAGCCAGCCGATGACGCGGCCCGAGGATTCCCCTGATCGCGCGGGTCTGGAAGCGTGAAGCCCGCAACACCACCTCCTCCCGAGGTCGGAAGTGGCTTTAAGGCAGAGAGGCAAGGCCAAAGAAATGGCTGCGCCACAAAACAGGTCAGCTCCAGGGGAGCAGCTGTAGAGAGATTTCGTTCTTCTTCTCCGTAAGAAAGATAATATTGATTTTTCCGAATTATTTCTGAGATCCATTGATGAGCTTCCCCACAGAATCCAGTCATTTTTTGTGCTAGGCTCCCAGGTTCCAAAGTCTTCCAAGTTCATACATGTGGTCTGACCGCAACAGGAACCTCATCTATAATCCTAATGCATAGCTATTACTCTGATTTCTATTGTCAAGTGTAATCCCTTCCCAAAGGGCTTGGTAGCATTAATCATAATTCCCCTGCGGGCATTTGTCAAGTCTCCCAGTTCTTTTCCTTCTCTGAATCTTGCTTCATCATTGCCTTAAAATATCATGTTGTAATGAGTTCCACAGACTAATTACACTCTAGGTTCCTTTTGAGAACTCATTCTGTATTGAGGCGCCAGTGCCGAACACAGCTGTCGCTCTCTTCTGTGAATATCGTTTTGCACAATTAAGTAAGAAGGGTTCAGTTTTAGAAATGGTTTAGAAAGCAATGTCAGGAGAATCCTTAGAAACACATAGGATTGCGGACACTTTCTCTGCATTCTAACGTGCAGAAATTACCGTATTTTTCGCTCTATAGGATGCACTTTTTCCCTTCTAAAAAGTAAGGGGAAATGTGTGTGCGTCTTATGGAGCGAATGCAGGCAGCCAGAAGCCAGAACAGGGAGAGGGAGCGCTGTGCAGAGCTCCATCTCATTGTTCTAGCTTCGGGCTTAGCTGCGCAAAGCCTCTGCAGGGCAGCGGGATGAAGGCTCCCTGTGCCCTGCGGAGGCTTCGCGCAAAGCTAGACCAGCTATCCCAGCGGCTATCCCAGAAGCCAGAACACAAGAGGCTATCCCAGAAGCCAGATGCCTCTTGCTGTTCTGGCTTCTTGGATTCAGACCCCCCCCTTATTTCCTCCCCCCCAAGCTAAGTGCGTCCTATCATCTGATGCGTCCTATAGAGCGAAAAATACAGTAAGTAAAGGGAAGGTTTTTTACATCACTTTATCTCCACGATAGGAAAAACATCCGCTGCTAAATTTCTGTATAGAAGGCAACTGGAAGGGACAAATAGATTCTTCTTGTAATCTGGGAATGAATGTTCCACCTACATCTTGTTACAACACGCCACAGCCTGTCATTTTCCTGCCCTATCATGCTGTAATGTCTGCATTTACTGCACCAGTGTCAACAGGCAAATCACTTCAAAGTATTTCTGCATTTGTGGCTGCATCATGCATTATTCGATTGCTTTAGCAGAGGACTTTTGGCTTTTGGAATATTATCACTCATGGACTGCTTAGAAATAAGATGCAAATGGGTCATTTATAAATAAAATTCATCCCATTGGCTGATACTTCAGAAGATATGTAACCCACCCGGGCCACTAAACTGGACCACATATTGCGTGTTACCTGCAGTTTTCCATTTCGGAAGCTTTGAACATTTGCATTGCAGTTCTAGGCTTTTGTGGTCAATGCTGCCCATCAGCTGGTTACTATTCAGGATTACAGTGGTACCTTGGTTTGCATACATCTTGGTTTGCATAGGTTTTGGATTACAAACACGTCAAACCCAGAAGTGCGTTTGCAACCTTATTTTCGATTAAAAGCACCTTAAAGACCAACATTCCCTGCTACTGGAAGGATTTTTTTTTTTTTTTACTATGGCAGACCAACACGGCTACCTATCTGTAACTTCGATTAAAAGGTAAAGGTAAAGGACCCCTGACAGTTAAGTCCAGTCGTGAATGACTCTAGGGTTGCAGTGCTCATCTCACTTTACTGGCCAAGGGAGCCGGCGTACAGCTTCCGGGTCATGTGGCCAGCATGACTAAGCCTCTTCTGGCGAACCAGAGCAGCGCACAGAAACACCGTTTACCTATAGCTGTCAACTTACAGATTTGAAAATAAGGGACCAGCAGCCTCGAAAATAAGGGATCAGCAGCCAAAATAAGGGATCAACAATTACTTTGATAAAATACATATTTTGTTGCATGCAAATGGCTTTAGATACCTATTAGGTCCATAAATTACCATATAGCATTTATTCAACACAAAAAACCAGCAACAATTTGTTGTTGACAAAGGACAGCTGGACATAGAAAGGGCCCCATTACCTTCAGTAGCTTATTTAAGGGACATCATCAATAAGGGACAGCAGCGGGACATGGCACTGGGATAAGGGACTGTCCCACCAAATAAGGGACGCTTGACAGCTATGCGTTTACCTTTCCGCTGGAGCAGTACCTATTTATCTACTTACACATTGGTGTGCTTTCGAACTGCTAGGTTGGCAGGAGCAGGGACCGAGCAATGGGAGCTCACCCCGTCGTGGGGATTCGAACCGCCGACATTCCGATCGGCAAGCCCTAGGCTCAGTGGTTTAGACCACAGCACCACCCGCATCCCATTTTCTTGGATTACAACCCATTTTTTTTTTATTACGGACAAAAAAATTTTGGGAGGCCCCATTGGCGAAAGCGAGCCTTGGGCTACAACCTGTTTTGGTTTAGAAGCGGACTTCCGGAACGGGTTATGGTTGAAAACCAAGGTACCACTGTATTGTTGTTTACAAATGGGGGGTTGGGGTTTGTGTTGTTGGAATAGTTGCCATGTTTTGATGCTTGATCCCTCAAATGCTTCTTCCCCATCATGTCCCTCCAGATCTGGCACCTCCCTGAACCGGTCTGGTCACCGCAGAGATCTTGAGCTGCAGGCTGTCTTGTCTTGGATGAAGGGAGGAGCAAGACACAGAGTGATAACTCAGCATATTGGGTCACGTCCTTTGCATCAGATATCACCAGCAACCTGGAGGTGATGTCAGGTCTAGAGGCAACTTCTTACTGAGGGTTTGCATGCTGCAGTGGTCAGTGCGATCTGGTAGGTGGTTTTTACCCAGGGTTTTTTTTTAATATATATATATATTTTTTACAAGCTGGAAAGTGTGCAGAGGAGGGCAACCAAGATGAACAAGGGTCTGGAAACTAAGACTTATGAGGAGCGCTTGAAGGATCTGGGTATGTTTAGCCCAGAAGAGAGGAAAATGAAATACGATATGATAGCCATCTTTAAATATCTTAAGGGCTGTCACATGGAGGAGGGACCATGCTTGTTTTCTCTTGCTCTGGAGGGTGGGACTCAAACCAATGGCTTCAAGTTGAAAGAAAGGAGATTCTCACTAAATATTCAGAAAAACTTTCAGACGGTTAGAGCTGTTTGGCAGTGGAACAGACGCCCACGAGAGATGGTGGACACGCTTTCCTTGGAGGTTTACAAGCAGAGGTGGGGTGGCCATCTGCCATGCATGCTTTAGCTGAGATTATTGCCTTGCAGGGGGTTGAACTAGACCAGTGTTTCCCAACCTTGTGCCTCCAGATGTTTTTGGCCTACAACTCCCATCATCCCTAGCTAGCAAGACCAGTGGTCAGGGATGATGGGAGTTGTAGGCCAAAAACATCTGGAGGCACAAGGTTGGGAAACACTGAACTAGACGACCCTCTCAAGTTCCCTTCAACTGTTCCCCTTTTTTAAGGGAAATTCCCTTATTCCGAATAGGATTCCTCGCAAGAAAAGGGAAAAGTTGACAGCTCTGGATCCCTTCCAACTCTAAGATGCTATAATTCTAAATGTGAAGTGGTTATATGGGGAAACTGGACCATGGGACCTGGAGTTTGCATAGCCCTTCTGGAACCGTACAGGTTCCCTTAGTTCCCAGAGTCCCACTGTATGAGTCCTCTGGGAGACAGCAAGCGGCCTTTTCTTCTAACAGTTGAGTACAAGAGGAGGAAGAAAGGCAGCACCTACTAAAACCCACTAGTGGTACCTCTGGTTACATACTTAATTCGTTCCGGAGGTCCGTCCTTAACCTGAAACTGTTCTTAACCTGAAGACCACTTTAGCTAATGGGGCCTCCCGATGCAACCACACGATTTCTGTTCTCATCCTGAGGTAAAGTTCTTAACCCGAGGTACTACTTCCGGGTTAGCGGAGTCTGTAACCTGAAGTGTTTGTCACCTGAAGCGTTTGTAACCCACACCACTGACAGAGGAAAAAGAGCCCTGCTGTTCTCTTTCATATTGTGCAACTCTGCCAAATTGGACAATGTCCTGTGGTCATATCATAGCTGGGCATCAACTGATTACATTCGGAGGAGATCTACCCCAGACTATGGCATTGACTTCTGCCACCAGCAACGAATAACTGAGTGGGGTTTGTGACTGCGAGGAAAGAGCAATAAGTTGGGGGTGGGTGGGGTGGAACTGCAAATTACTGACATAAATTCCACTTGCATAACATGTGGTTGTATTTTGAGTCCCGCGATCGCTGGTCTTCCTCATCAGAATATCTCCTTCTTTTCCTAAAACTCAGTGTTTTCAGAAATGGGGACACAAATGTTCTCATGGGCAAATGTGAAATGTTGCTAAGAATAGACAGAGGCTGCCACTAAGTTCTCCTTTGAAACAAGTAGATGCTGTTGTGCAGCTCCCATTCATCTCAAAGGAGCTGACTCAGGACAACTTCCCAGTGGATTACCACCAGTTAAAGTTGAACTGCAGAGGCAATACAACTGCCTTACTTATTCAGACTAAAGGTCAATCTAGTCCATTATTCTATCACCAATAACGTTAAGACAGACAGATGCTGCTGATAATATGCCAGGCACGAGGCTGATGGCCTTTCTCTGTTGGCTTGTCCTCAACAACTGGTGCCATTTTCTGCACCCCTTCATTTGCCATGCTTTCACACTGGGTTTTTTTTGTACCTACTCATCAGACCACCATAAAACAAACAAACCTTCAACAGACAAAGGGAACTATGGTACATATTTGTATCAAGTTAATGAAAGTGTGTGTGTGTGTGTGTGTGTGTGTGTGTGTGTGTGTGTGTGTGAATGAATGAAACTTTATTTGCGTCAGCCATAGCAACAAGTACAGTGGTACCTCGGGTTACATACGCTTCAGGTTACGGACTCCGCTAACCCACAAATAGTGCTTCAGGTTAAGAACTTTCCTTCAGGATGAGAACAGAAATCGTGCCCTGGTGGCACGGCAGCAGCAGGAGGCCCCATTAGCTAAAGTGGTGCTTCAGGTTAAGAACGGACCTCCAGAATGAATTACCGGTAAGTACTTAACCCGAGGTACCACTGTATGTGTGATGTGTGTGTGTATGTTGAGATTGTATGCAAACCTAAACTGAATTCCCTAAAAGCATAAACTTAAAATTCTGAATCTCCCTAGCAAGTCACAGCATTATCCCTTAATTATCTCCTTGAGGATGATGTTCCTGCAGGTAGAACATGTGCCATCCAATCTTTGCAGTGAACATATCTTGTCAGTCTTGTAGATGAACTTTCCTGTGTTGCTTGCTAAGATCTGTCCCAGGTAATGTTGCTCAGCATATAATACAGTCATACCTCGGGTTGAATATGCTTAATATTGAGCGTGTTCAAGTTGCGCTCCGCGGCAACCCGGAAGTAACGGAGCACACTAATTTCGGGTTTCGCGGCTCGCGCATGCGCAGACTCTCAAAATGATGCCACGCGCATGCGCAGAAATGGCGAAAAGCGACGCACGTGTGCGCAGATGTGCTGTCGCTAGTTACATTTGCTTCTGGATGTGAACGTGGCTCCAGAATGGATCCTGTTCGCTTCCCGTGGTACCACTATACAAAGGGCAATATACATAGAATCATAGAATAGAATCATAGAGTTGGAAGAGACAACAAGGGCCATCGAGTCCAACCCCCTGCCAAGCAGGAAACACCATCAGAGCACTCCTGACATATGGTTGTCAAGCCTCTGCTTAAAGACCTCCAAAGAAGGAGACTCCACCATACTCCTTGGCAGCAAATTCCACTGTCGAACAGCTCTTACTGTCAGGAAGTTCTTCCTAATGTTTAGGTGGAATCTTCTTTCTTGTAGTTTGGATCCATTGCTCCGTGTCCACTTCTCTGGAGCAGCAGAAAACAACCTTTCTCCCTCCTCTATGTGACATCCTTTTATATATTTGAACATGGCTATCATATCACCCCTTAACCTCCTCTTCTCCAGGCTAAACATGCCCAGCTCCCTTAGCCGTTCCTCATAAGGCATCGTTTCCAGGCCTTTGACCATTTTGGTTGCCCTCCTCTGGACATGTTCCAGTTTGTCAGTGTCCTTCTTGAACTGTGGTACCCAGAACTGGACACAGTACTCCAGGTGAGGTCTGACCAGAGCAGAATACAGTGGCACTATTACTTCCCTTGATCTAGATGCTATACTCCTATTGATGCAGCCCAGAATTGCATTGGCTTTTTTAGCTGCCGCGTCACACTGTTGGCTCATGTCAAGTTTGTGGTCAACCAAGACTCCTAGATCCTTTTCACATGTACTGCTCTCAAGCCAGGTGTCACCCATCTTGTATTTGTGCCTCTCATTTTTTTTGCCCAAGTGCAATACTTTACATTTCTCCCTGTTAAAATTCATCTTGTTTGTTTTGGCCCAGTTCTCTAATCTGTCAAGGTCGTTTTGAAGTGTGATCCTGTCCTCTGGGGTGTTAGCCACCCCTCCCAGTTTGGTGTCATCTGCAAATTTGATCAGGATGCCCTTGAGTCCATCATCCAAGTCGTTGATAAAGATGTTGAATAAGACCGGGCCCAAGAGAGAACCCTGTGGCACCCCACTAGTCACTCTTCTCCAGGATGAAGAGGAACCATTGATGAGCACCCTTTGGGTTCAGTCAGTCAGCCAGTTACAAATCCACTGAGTGGTAGCACAGTCAAGACCGCATTTTACCAGCTTCTTTACAAGAATATCATGGGGTACCTTGTCAAATGCCTTGCTGAAATCAAGGTAGGCTACATCCACTGCGTTCCCTTCATCTACCAGGCTTGTAATTCTGTCAAAAAACGAGATCAGGTTAGTCTGACATGACTTATTTTTCAGAAATCCATGCTGACTATTGGTGATCACAGCATTCCTTTCTAGGTGCTCAAAGACTGTTTGCTTAATGATCTGCTCCAGAATCATCCCTGGTATTGATGTCAGACTGACTGGGCGGTAATTATTTGGGTCCTCTTTTCCCCTTTTTGAAAATAGGGACAACATTTGCCCTCCTCCAGTTTGCCGGGACTATACAATCGCGTGTGCAAGATCTATAACCTGTTTTTAAATCACAAGGGGAGCTGTGCTCAGAATGTGGCTCATGACTTTGTAAAAGAGAGGCTTAGTGGGTTAGGAACAGTTTATTGATGATACCACTGGATATTTTGATTGTTCCTGTGTATAGCAGATCATTGGAGAGCAAAAATGGAGGAGAATAACTGAATCAGCTGGTATTCAAAGCGCCATTCATTGTCAAGGCAACGTGTTGGAGATAAAATGTGACTGTAGAGAAGAACAGTCATATTTGAGAAGTGGCATATTTGAGAAATGACTATTCCATAGTCCTTAGCCAATAATGGCTGATAGAAAAATGATGGAGATACAGTGTTGTAGTGAAATAATATCTGAAATGCTGGCATGAGTTGCGATAGTTTTGTTTTCAGTCTGTCCCCATCTTGTCTCCCTAACCCCCACCTTCCTTGTACCCATTTCTCAATCCTAGAAATGGCATTATTGGTTGCAGCTCCTGGTGGCACCATGGCGTTCAGGAATGTGTGATGATGGCAGGATGACATTATGGGCTGTGACATTACACAGATGTAACAGTTATCATGCCTTGTTGTGTGTGTTCCCATACAACTACAGTGGTACCTCGGGTTACATACGCTTCAGGTTACAGTCTCTACTAACCCAGAAATAGTGCTTCAGGTTAAGAACTTTGCTTCAGGATGAGAACAGAAATTGCATGGCGGCAGTGGGAGGTCCCATTAGCTAAAGTGTTGCTTCAGGTTAAGAACAGTTTCAGGTTAAGAACGGACCTCCAGAACGAATTAAGTACTTAACCCGAGGTACCACTGTATAATAAATTAAAGAGGAACTGGTGCTAATTTGCTGCAGATGTTGAGCACAGGTCCTTGACAATAACATTCCAGTTTGCTAGGTGCTATCCTTTAAAAAAAAAACCTCTCAGATCTACCCTGAAAGCAAATCTCAAGTTTTTGAATTTCCATATGAAATTGAATTGTTTGTTTACTTGGAAAAACACTTCATATCTCTAAAGAACTCTGGCTCCAACACTTGATGGAAAATCAAAGGAGATGAGTTCATTTACTATTTTGGCCCACGCTAATCTGGGTAAACAACTCTGTCAATTTAAGCTGTTTCGGCATAATGAGGAATTTGCATCACAAATTCACGAGTTGCCCATTACAAAGTCATGACTAATTTATAAGCAGCAAAATGCTTGGTGAATTCGAATGCAAAGTTCACAGTTGCAAAAATGACACGGTTCTCTGTTCTGTTCTTCCTTGTTCACAAAATAGCATGTTAGTTTCTTTCAGTTCAGCTGGACAGCATGTAGGCCCCCGTTGTGCTTTGTCACAACCTGGGTGTGATGTGGGGTTTTCGTTGTTGTCCTTATTGAACCCAGTAAATTGTGAGAGAATGTGGGCAATCCCATAACAAGGATTTGCTTGAAATTACTCAACACAAATACTGTAGATGTGTCTCCAGGTAGCTTTGTAATTTGAAGAAAACATTGGGTGAATCAGAGTGGGAAGTTCTCTGCTCTCATTAAAGTTCAATCAAAACCAGGAACCGAAGACCTTCTGTTTCATGGGTAGTGTTATGTACTAACTCTGGATCCTAGAACAATAGGCAAGTAGGATCCTAGAATGCAACAACTGATTGGCTTGCAGGAAAAGGCCAATCAGGCTCCAGGAGGGTAGCAGAATCAGCCAATCAGACGGGACTCATTGTGTAAATAATGTATATAAAAGCCTGAGGTTTGGGGGCAATTCAATCACTGTTTTACAAGCTGCAATGAAGAGCATGAAATCACTACAGGACTCTGAGAATATTTCACAGTTCATCTCCCAAATATTGGGAGAGATTTTTTTTTTAAAAAAAATATTGCTTTCCCCCTTTGATGTTTTTAGCTGTTCTTATTTTATCTGTAAGCTTCCATGAGTCCGTTGTCCATTGTAATAGTAATTTCAGGGGGTCTACTTGTGAGTATGACATAACATTGGCTACAATCCAATACTTTAGGTAAAGATGGCAGTTTGTTCACCTTCAGGCAGGTACAAAATTTTGCCTGGCTGGTTGCTCTCCCCAGACCAGCAAGGAAGTGAATTAAGATGGTTCTGTAATTGGAAGAAAGACTGTTAGGAGGAACCAAGGTTTCATGGGTGGGGGAACATAAAGCCATGGAAAATAATATCTGATGGGGGGTCTCTGGGGAGAGGCTACCTGGCTGTTTTCCTAGTCGAAGCTGAGAGCCCAGATTCCTTGATGTTCTTCACCTAACTACAGATTCATATCCCAAATACAATGAAATGACCTCACCATTGAAATTGTTGACAGCATATTCTTGGAGTTAGCGCCACTGCCTTGCTTGGGTTCTCTTCTGCCCATCCAGTATTAGTAGGGCAGCTAAAAATTAGGTGATGCATCACAAAGAGGAGGTGAAAGGAGGACACGGATTTGCATTAATTGTATATGTGCTAATTAAATTAGATGTAAATTAAAACAACACTTACAGTCATTTAAATAGAAGTAAAAGGCATCCCATAATAGTGGAGAAGACTGTGACCAGATGACCTGCTTTGTTTGTTGTCCAGGTGCCAACTCATGATGCACAATTTCAAGGCCCCTTCTGCTCTCCCGTCTTCAAGCTCTTTATCTTTAAACCAGACTTAGACTGGAAAGTGCTTCAAACAGAGGACTACTTCACATAGAGAACTGTCCCCTGATAGCCCTTCAAGAGTAGAAGGTAAAGTAATATGTCCATAGCCCTAGTTTTACTCAGTTTTCTGGTTGATGCCTGCATTCTGGACCAAGAGACATTTCCAAGCACTTTTCTTAGACACTCCCACTCTCAAGGTACCTTATAGCCATCCAATCTGGGTGTTGCTACAGTATGGATGATCGTGGCCAAACTAGGACATCAGCTGAACTGCACACCACACCAGTAGAAATATCCCCCAGAGTCATCTGAAAACCATTTGGATCCATCAGTCTAAGGGTTGACTACTGAAATTGGTCCCTTATCCCCAGCAGAATTTTGAGGATGCTATGAGGCCATACATCACCAAATGATGATCTGCCCATGCCAATGAAGCATATCTATGTTCCTGAGTCAAAATCTCAGATCACCTCCCTCTTGTCCAGTAAGTTAAAGGTAAAGGGACCCCTTGACCATTCGGTCCAGTTGTGACCGACTCTGGGGTTGAGGCGCTCATCTCGCTTTATTGGCCGTGGGAGCCGGCATACAGCTTCCAGGTCATGTGGCTAGCATGAGTAAGCTGCTTCTGGCGAACCAGAGCAGCGCACGGAAATGCCGTTTACCTTCTCGCCAGAGTGGTACCTATTTATCTACTTGCACATTGACATGCTTTCAAACTGCTAGGTTGGCAGGAGCAGGGACCGAGCAACGGGAGCTCTCCCCATCACGGGGAATCGAACTGCCGACCTTCTGATCGGCAAGTCCTAGGCTCTGTGGTTTAACTCCATCTCCTGTCTAGTACAAAGCACCAAATCAAGGATGTGACCTGTCAAATGTGTAAGATCAGATGATCTGATCTGAGACAGACCCATGGTTGCAACGGAGGCCATGAAATACTGATAGAGGGAGCCTCTTCATAGATGTTGAAGTTCCCTCAAATCAACCAGTTCCTCCAACAGCACCCACAAACCATCTCCATCAGCTCAGACACAGAAACTGTTTGCAGTGGAACAGATGGCATCCTAAGAGAATGTCTATCCTGTCTCAAGAGCTCAGCACCGGCTACAGAGAGGTTTCGGGGCAGAAATCTGGTGGTGGAGATGGGATTGTGGTAGACTGTGACAACTCTTCTCTCAGCCCATAGAGCCTTGGCTACCACAATACTTGATGGGAACAACTGAGCGAGACAAATCTTTCACTCACTATGTTCATCCAGAATTCTTGGCGTCACATGGTTTACCAGCATTGACTGATTTGATGTTAATTCACTAGTTAGTACTACTAAGATGGATAACTAATAGGACAAGCAGGGAGCCCCAAGCTCAGTGAAGGACCAGAGGTGTTCACAGCCTACAGCTGCCTGATCTCCTTTCTCCTTCCTTGGTCCATTCATGAATAATCTCCAACCACCAACACACTACCAAGCACAGGACTAGCCTTCTCACTCACTTGAATTCCAAGTCAACCCCACCCCACATACCGTATTTTTCACTCTTTAAGACACACCCGACCATAAGACGCACCTAGTTTTAGGAGGAGGAGAACAAGAAAAAAAATATTCTCTCCCTCTCTGCGCAGCACCTCTCCAGCGAAGCGAAGTCAGAACAGCAAGAGGGATCGCTGCGCAGCAAAAGCAGCGATCCCTCTCGCTCTCCTGGCTTCAGGGATAGCTTTGCAGCCTGCATTCGCTCCATAAGATGCACACACATTTCCCCTTACTTTTTAGGAGGGAAAAAGTGAGTCTTATAGAGTGAAAAATACGGTGATTCGCATTTGCATTTCTATACTGATCCTTGGTTTCCTAGTAGAGATTTGAATCTTTTAAAATTTAATTTAATTTTTAAATCTTTTAATGTAAGAATGCTTAACAACTGAACTCACAGTAGACGTCATACTAATTATACTATCTGGTAGGAGAGAGATGATGGAGCGGGTGGAATACATGGAAGTAACCTCTCAGAATGGGTGCATGTTACATTTATTTTTTTTAAGGCACCCCAAAAAATTCACACAAAGGCAAAAGGGCGAGAAAACAAACGGGGCATTCCTGGTAACTAGAGAGAGCTGAGTCCTGTTTGCTCAGACAATTCACAGTCACGTATGGGAGAGACCCTGGCTGCCTCTGCTGGTCCTATACCACGGCTTAGTTGCTGGCCTTCCACCTCCTGACAGGTGGGGGAGGACATGTCTATAGAGGGGAGCCTACTCTGCAAACATAAGGACCGTACCCTGAACACAGAGGTTCTGAATAGGAAATGCAGAGCAGCCCTCCTTTCATGTACATGCTCCCATCCCACAATTCATGGACAGCGAGGGGATGAGATGTGGTGTGGTGAGACCCTGCTTTCCCCCTCATGCGATCATGACTTGCATAAGGGATAATACCCAAACAGGGCTTTGAAGCTCATAGGATCTAAGTGAAAGTGATATCCATTTCACTTAAGTTTACGTGGACAGATAATTCATTGCATTTTTAATGTACTTACTGAATTCTAAGATAATGGTTTACAAGAAAACAGAGCACACTTTCATAGTGGGCATTTAAAATGTGATTGAAAACTGATGCTATTAATCTCTGGTTATTTTATCGTGGCGGGTGCCAATCTCCCCACTCTGTGTTTTCAAGTATAATTCTTTCATTTTCACCCTTCTCTCAGAATGGCTAGGACTGAAACAAGAACGAGATACCTGGAGCCTTGGATGATTGCGCTGATTGTCCTAGCAGCGTTTGCAGTCGTAGCCCTTGTCGTCGGCCTGCTGGTTTATTTTTTGGTATACGGTGAGTGCATCAGTTGTTACCAATCCATCTGGCCTGAACTGCTTTCTGTTTTCAAGCTTTTCAAACGTTAAAATGGTCTCAACCAGGCTTTGTGATCAAGACAACCTCTAGCCCAGGGCATGCACCCTGGAACATGTGTTTTGAGGTTCTGCAGGGTGCTGTCGTCTCCCCAGTGCTGTTTTACATCTATATGAAGCCATTGGGAGTGGTCATGAGGAGTTTTGGAGCACAGTGTCTCTATATGCCAGTGGTGGCGAACCTTTTAGAGACCGAGTGCCTAAACTCTGCAAACCAAAACCCACTTATTTATCGCAAAGTGCCCAGAGTTGTTGAGATTTTTGTTGAGGTTTTTTTGGGGGGGCTCCCCAAAATTTTGGAGCTTTTTTGGGGGTGTTGCAAAAGTTGTTTTGCTTTTTTTTGGAGGGGGTGCCCCAAAGCTGCTGAGCTTTTTTGGGGGGAGAGAGAACAATGACTCGCTGGAACTAACGTGCAGCTGGAACTAATGCCCCACAAATAAAATAACCCAGAGATGCATTTTAAATAAAAGCACACATTCTACTCATGTAAAAACACACTGATTTCTGGACTGTCCACGGGCCGGATTTTATAATGAATGATTTTAGAGTATTGTGTTGTATTGTTTTGTTGTTGTTAGCTGCCCTGCGCCCAGCTTCGGCTGGGGAGGGCGGAATATAAATAAAATTTATTATTATTATTATTATTATTATTTAGAAGGTGATTGGGTCGGATCCGGCCCCTGGGCCTTAGTTTGCCTCCCCATGCTTTAGTGTCATCAGCTCAGTATTATGAAATATTCTGCCAGTGGAGACTCAAGTAGACCCCTTCTGTGCCAACTTTAAATGCCTGATGAAAACTTTTTTTCCCCACCAGGTCTATGTAGGCAATGAACTTCCCCCAACAGTTAGCTGATTTCTGATTTTAACTTTTTGTCTATGTTTTTACTGTGTGGTTGTATGGGTTATTACTGTAAACTGCGGTGATACCTTTTATGAATAGCAGTAAACAAATATTTCTATGGACAAATAAATATGCTTTAAATTTATGGTGTATGTATGCAGCCTGGGGCACCATACATATTCCTGGGCAAATGAAAGGCAGGGAGCAGCCTGCTACTCTCCCTTCTCTGCAGAGAGAGATATGAAAGCGCTCTGTTTCAGAGTTAAAAACACAGAGCGCCTCTGTCAGGGATTGCTCACCTCTGCGCCACGATCTTGTAGATAGCATGAGCCACATTGGGGCGAAGTAAAGAGAAGATGAACATTCTTTAACGTCTTCCTTTCCTCCTCTTCCTTTGTTGCAGATCAGAAGTTGTTCTTTTACAATGCTTCCTTTAGAATCACTAATGAGCCATACCAACCAAGTTTGGAAAAACAGACCTCAAAAGAATTTAGAGACCTGAGCTCTACCATTGAGACTATTGTAAGTGAAAATGGCTTTCTTTCTTTCTCCCTCCCTCATTCTAAACACCACTTTTTGTGCAAAAAGAAAAATAACTGACGAAAGCTGGGGTGACATGAGGAATAAACCAGGTTGCCTGTGCTGATTGCCGAAGAATTGATGCTTTTGAATTATGGTGCTGGAGGAGACTCTTGAGAGTCCCATGGACTGCAAGAAGATCAAACCTTTCCATTCTTAAGGAAATCAGCCCTGAGTGTTCACTGGAAGGACAGATCCTGAAGCTGAGGCTCCAGTACTTTGGCCACCTCATGAGAAGAGAAGACTCCCTGGAAAAGACCCTGATGTTGGGAAAGATGGAGGGCACAAGGAGAAGGGACGGCAGAGGACGAGATGGTTGGACAGTGTTCTCGACGCTACCAGCATGAGTTTGACCAAACTGCGGGAGGCAGTGGAAGACAGGAGTGCCTGGCGTGCTCTGGTCCAGGGGGTCACGAAGAGGCGGACACAACTAAACTACTAAACAACAACAACAACAAAGCCTGGGCACAGCAATCTAGAATCTGATGCAAAGTTATCAAGGGCTATTCTTGTAAGCCTGGCCATAATTTTAGCGGGAACGTGAAGTATTCTTTTTCTGTCAGCTGTTTTATTTTATCTACCAGCCATGTGTTTACTATTCTTAAAAAAACAAATGCAAACCCTAAATGTTCTTCATAAATTGCAAAGTACAGCATGACAAACACCACATGGTGATGATAAACAATAGCTAAGTCTACAGAGGTTGCAAGTTATTTTGATTAATTTTGTGGCGCAGAGATTTTCAAATGTGTGTGAAATTTCTCTGAGGCATTCTGGGATGAACTTGCCTAATATCATTTTCCTTCCTTTCTTCCTTTCAACAGATTAATGAGGCATTTGAAGGTACTCCGTTGAAGAAAAGGAAGATCAAATCGCAAGTCGTAAATCTACGGTATGTAAAGCAAATGTTTTATGGCCAAAAGTGACGCTTGGAATACAGTGGTACCTTGGGTTACATACACTTCAGGTTACAGACTCCACTAACCCAGAAATAGTACCTCAGGTTAAGAACTTTGCTTCAGGATAAGAACAGAAATCGTGCAGCGGCGGCGCAGTGGCAGCAGGAGGCCCCATTAGCTAAAGTGGTGCTTCAGGTTAAGAACAGTTTCAGGTTAAGAACGGACCTCCAGAACGAATTAAGTACTTAACCCGAGGTACCACTGTAAATTTAACTGTAAATCAGCTTGCCCAAGACACTGAATTGGCCTTAACTTCTAGTTGCAATGGGGAACCTTTTTTCCTTTTGGCCCAAGGTCTGAATTCACTCTTGGGGGCTGCACTTGCACGCCAGGAGTGGACATGGCCATTCCAATGCCTGCTCAGAATGATCTGATGACCAGGGGGGTGGCGTGGCGAGCTGCTCACGGAGTCTGCCTGGCAGACGCAAGCCCCACAGTGCCGTTTCTGGCAGCGCAGGGCCCCGACCCACTGTGTCACTCCCAGGGGAGACACGTGGCTCGGGCGCGCTGTAGGCCAGGCCCCGTGGTAAGTGCCACCCCTCGTGGTGTGCCATTTTGTCACCCCCTCAGGGATGACACCCAGGGCGGACTGCACCCCCACCCCTCCCTTCCTATGTGTCACGGTCCGGTTCACAGGCGGTCGAAGTCCTGGCTGGTGACGGCGGGACCGGGGGCAAGATGGCAGGGTGGGAGCAGGAACAGGAGTCCAGAAGCCAGGAGTCAGGAAGCCAAGACTCCAAGGGTCAGAGAGCCTGGAGTCAAGAAGGCAAGGGTCCAAGGGTTAGGAAGCAAGGAGTCATCAAGTCAAAGGTCTGAGGATCAAAAAATGAGAGTCACGAAGTCAAGGGTCCGAGGATCAAGGAGCAAGGAGTCAAACACAGCAAGGCAGGGAGCATGTTGCTGTGGCAAAGAGCCGAAGGGAAAATGCTGACCTTATATCCCTTCCCGGCTCAGTTACCAATCGGCCTCACCTGTGTGGCCGTGCCTTGCCTCTCCAGAACAAACTTAGGAAGGCCCTAGTCCTGCGAAGCCCTACTGGTCACAGGGCCTGGCTCCTCCACGCACTCCTGACACTACGCCCCTGGGGAGGAGGCAATTTCCACTTCCATCAGGGAACTGTGTATAGGTTCTCCTCAGCATATCGACGCATCCCTTTTGTTTATTACTCATTCCATTTTGATTATGTACACATCATGACTCAGTTTCTGAGTCTGCTGTTCAAATGATGATGAGATATGATACTGCATTCCACTTTTACGCTGTTATTTACCCCCAAAATTCAGAGAAGCTTACGGGTAGTTCCTACGCAGTACCCCATGGTAGCAACTTACAGGACCAGACCTGCTTACTTTTGCCAGCATTAATTTTATTCCTTTCATCCCACACTGCTTCCAAAGAGCTCATTATGGTCTGTGCAGTGGGGCAAATGGGACTTGTGCTTTTCTCTCACACACCTCAGACTGGTTGTTGGTTACGGGCTCATTAACTTGATTGCTCTCCAGTGAAATTGGATGCCTGATTTTTTTTTTTTAATGGCTTTGCCAACAGCGTATTTAAATACAAATATCACCCTCTTCTTAGTTATAAATCCAGCTGCCGGATCTTAAAAGTAGGTGGGATGATTTAAAAACCATTAATCGTTCCGTAGCTCAATAACTTTTTAGATGTTTATAAAGATAACCGTGCCTGAGTTGCTGTGCTGGGAACAGATGACTTGCAAGAAATGGGAATAAATTCCCATCTTCTTGCTTGCGTGTGTGTGCAGTGCACCTGAGGGAATGAAAATGGCAATATCCAAGGTGAGAAATGGTGGCGTCTAGAGGCAGACGCCACAAACAGTTCCGCCAGGGCTCCACAGAGCCAGGCTTTTACATCTGCATCATGTAATCTATGACTAATAGGATGGATGAGGTGGCTGTCTCTCAGGTTCAAGGTGTCACTAAGGACAGCAAACAGAAGAGAGACAGATATGATCTGAGGAATACATCATGCACAAGCCATATTAAAATGAATGGAAGCTTGCAAGGACACAGTTTTGGGGTGGTAGACTGATTGAAAATCCCACCTCCCTCAGAACAGATTGCTGCCCTCGTCACAAGGGAGGCCCATTCTAGTCCTTTTTCAGGGAGCTAAAATTGTTTGATGGGGCTTACACCCAATGGTTGAATTGCCCTCCTTTCTCCCCACCCCTTTTCAACTTTTTCAAAGCTCCTCTCAGAATGCAGCTCATTTTGGCAACCAGGGAAAGAGGCTTTGCTCCCAGCGGAGCTAAAAACAGATGTTGCACCTTCCAAAAGTGAGACCCCAGGAACTTTTCAGAGAGTCCCACCCTCAAGTTTTGGAGGGCAACCCGAAATGTCTTGTTTGAGCAGTGGTGTAGTGGGAGGGGGCATGGGGTGGTTGCCCTGGGCACAAATTGTTAAAGGTAAAGGTAAAGTGACCCCTGACCATTAGGTCCAGTCGTGGCCGACTCTGGGGTTGCGGCGCTCATCTCGCTTTATTGGCTGAGGGAGCCGGCGTACAGCTTCCGGGTCATGTGGCCAGCAGGACTAAGCCGCTTCTGGCAAACCAGAGCAGCGCACGGAAACGCTGTTTACCTTCCCACCAGAGCGGTACCTATTTATCTACTTGCACTTTGACGCACTTTCAAACTGCTAGGTTGGCAGGAGCAGGGACCGAGAAATGGGAGCTCACCCCGTTGCATAGATTCGAACCGCTGACCTTCTGATTGGCGAGTCCTAGGCTCTGTGGTTTAACCCACAGCAGGGGGTGCAGAATTTCAAAACCCAGTTCTCCCTGCGTGCCTCTGTTGCTGGTCTCTGTTGAAAACGGCTTCTCCCTGAGAACCAGGAAGTGACCTATCCAGATAATGGAACACCTCTTCTTTTCTTATCTCTGTGGCTGTGATCTGCTGGGTGACGTGGATGCCATTAGGCAGTCAAATGTGTTAGGCAGTTGAATCCGTTTCCCTCTCACCACCCTCTACATATCCCCGGACTCTGGCAACCCATGCTACACCGCTGTGCTTGAGAGCTATTGCTCAGCAATATTTCTTACACAGCCCCCGTTCATTCCAAAGAGGAGCTGAGTTATGCAAGAGGGGAGGACATCTGGGCAGTGGAGGCTGGTCCATTAGGGCCAAGTGGGCACTCCCCCACCCAGCTTAGCTTGCCTTAGCAAGCCTCTACCTCCTTACTTACAACCAGGCTAATGGAGGTGGTAGGCACTGCTGATACAGCCTCCTCCTCCTCACTCCCTACATGTTGCCTTTGTAGAACCCAGGAAGGAGAATCATAGAATCATAGAGTTGGAAGAGACCACAAGGGCCATCGAGTCCAACCCCCTGCCAAGCAGGAAACACCATCAGAGCACTCCTGACATACGGTTGTCAAGCCTCTGCTTAAAGACCTCCAAAGAAGGAGACTCCACCACACTCCTTGGCAGCAAATTCCACTGTCGAACAGCTCTCACTGTCAGGAAGTTCTTCCTCATGTTTAGGTGGAATCTTCTTTCTTATAGTTTGGATCCATTGCTCCGTGTCCGCTTCTCTGGAGCAGCAGAAAACAACCTTTCTCCCTCCTCTATGTGACATCCTTTTATATATTTGAACATGGCTATCATATCACCCCTTAACCTCCTCTTCTCCAGGCTAAACATGCCCAGCTCCCTTAGCCGTTCCTCATAAGGCATCGTTTCCAGGCCTTTGACCATTTTGGTTGCCCTCCTCTGGACACGTTCCAGTTTGTCAGTGTCCTTCTTGAACTGTGGTGCCCAGAACTGGACACAGTACTCCAGGTGAGGTCTGACCAGAGCAGAATACAGTGGCGCTATTACTTCCCTTGATCTAGATGCTATACTCCTATTGATGAGACCAAAACTCGAATTACTGGCTCTGGGCTTCACCTGCCTTCTGCCTTATCAGTCTGAATGGGTGACAGCCTCCATTGCATCCCGGCGAACTGTGTACCATATCAATTAGTAGGAGGTGGAGGTGCTCTTTCATTTTCTTCCACCTCAGTTGCCCAGAAGTCTCAGGCCAGCCTCCCCTGTGCAGAAAGTTCTAGTAGAAGATACCCCGGCTTGTGGGATCAGCTGTCTGAGGCTTTGTTTTTCTTTGCAGTGAAGACTACAATGGCGTGCTTGCAGACGTGGTGCTGGTGTTTAGGTTCATTGCCTCGGATAGGAAAGAGGCCCTCTGGATGAGTGTGAATGATCTTTTGCTGAGGAGGCTGAGGTTGCCAACATGGCCCTTGAGAATTGACCTTTCGTCTTACAAGCTCAGAGGCAAGTGTCAGACCTTATTACCTTTTAAAATCTTGACCCGATTCCTCCCCCCATGTTTTCCTTTCTTTGCTTTGTGCCCTGAAGCATATGATGTTGCCTCATGAATTTATTACCTGCTCCCCTTCCTTGCATCTCGTGGACAAACTTCCCCCATTGATTTTTGCTATGGAGCCACCTGCTAAGTTCTGCCCCACAATTTCCAGCCTGCCAAGTTTACCCCTGTCTTCCAGCTCATGCCTTGTATTTCATCAGCTCTCCCAGCTGGCTGTGCTTAGGAATTACGCAATCAGGGATGTGGGTGGCGCTTTGGGTTAAACCACAGAGCCTAGGACTTGCTGATCAGAAGGTTGGCAGTTTAAATCCCCGTGACAGGGTGAACTTCCATTGCTCTGTCCCTGCTCCTGCCAACCTAGCAGTTTGAAAGCATGAAGTGCAAGTAGATAAATAGGTACCGCTCCAGCGGGAAGGTAAATGGCATTTCCGTGCGCTGCTCCGGTTCGCCAGAAGTGGCTTAGTCATGCTGGCCACATGACCCGGAAGCTGTACGCTGGCTCCCTCGGCCAATAAAGCAAGATGAGCGCCGCAACCCCAGAGTTGGCCACGACTGGACCAAATGGTCAAGGGTCCCTTTACCCTTTACATTTACAGGACTAGGGGGTTACATACCAAGGCATTTTGGGCATACTGTATTATATCTATTTTTGATTGAGAGACAGAGCTGATAGATTAGGGTAAAGGTAAAGGTAAAGGTAAAGGTAAAGGTAAAGGGACCCCTGACCATTAGGTCCAGTCATGGCCGACTCTGGGGTTGCGGCGCTCATCTCGCTTTATTGGCTGAGGGAGCCGGCGTACAGCTTCCGGGTCATGTGGCCAGCAGGACTAAGCCGCTTCTGGTGAACCAGAGCAGCGCATAGAAATGCCGTTTTCCTTCCTGCCGGAGCGGTACCTATTTATCTACTTGCACTTTGACGTGCTTTCGAACTGCTAGGTTGGCAGGAGCAGGGACCGAACAACGGGAGCTCACCCCGTTGTGGGGATTTGAACCACCGACCTTCTGATTGGCAAGTCTTGGGCTCTGTGGTTTAACCCAAAGCGCCACCCACGTCCTTATAGATTAGATTATGTAGGTACCTCTGTGACCCTTGTATAATGCCGCCAATCAAAAAGTGGGTTGTTTGGCTAATTCATGCCCCAAATGAGTAGTATGGAGCTGAAAAGGTGCTTCTGGCACAACCTCATCAGGTCTGTGATAGAGGGCAACGCCATTATTGACGTTGAGATGGTCTCAGAGCCAGCTTTAGTGACAGAAGTATGGATGAGGTTGCACTGTGCCTTCAATGACCTGCTTAGAAAAGCATTCCTGGAGAAATGCGGGGAGCAGTTAATACTTCTAACCAAATGAGCTTATGGACCTTCTAGGCATTTTGGCAATAAAGTTTAATGGGACATATAATCATCTGTTTCTTCCTGACACAGTGTGGGAGACAGATAGATCTAACCAACAGGGCATGTGGTTCCACCACAAAATTCTCTGGAGCTGTTCAAGAACATGGCCATACTCTTCCACAATAGTAGTAATAGTAACAACAACAACAACAACAACAACAACAACAACAACATGTTATTTATATGCCACCCATCTGATTGGGTTGCCCCAGCCACTCTGGGTGGCTTCCAACAAATAAAATGCATTAAACACAGTGAAACATCAAATATTAAAAGCTCCCCTATACAGGGCTGCCTTCAGATGTCTTCTAAAAGTCAGATAGTTGTTAATTTCCTTGACATCTGACGGGAGGGCGTTCCACAGGGCGGGTGCGGCTACCCTAGAAGGCCCTCTGCTTCCACCCATTTCCATGGGGCTTGTGCAAGAGGGTCAGATCTGCCTGTCTCTCAAATAGTCCAACAGGGCTCAACACTTATGTAGTTCCTCCCAACTATGGAAAAGCAGTGGTGTGGTGATTAGTGAGGTGGTCCTCATGCGTGTGCTTATTGGGCTACATCTTAATCCTATTTTGAAAGGAAGAGTCAGGGTTTATCCACACTAAACCTTTGCCCCACGCTTATGAGGCACAGGCCCACCTGTCTGAGTACCCTTTTTCCTGCCCCAGAGTTTCCCCACACAAAAAAACTGCTCTTTAAAGCTGTAGCACAGCAAATGGCAATTCGGGTTTTTTGTGGGGAATGCTCTGGAGCAAAAAAAATAAAAAGTGTTTGGAGCTTTAATGCGCAGACTGTGCCTGGGAAGAGCAGAGGAAAGGTAAGAGTTGCACGGCAACCAGTCATCCTGTAACAAATAATTAGCTAATTCATTTGGTAATTAACTCTGGTTGACTTATTAATATCCATAACATAGTCTTTTCATAAGAGTCTTTGATTAATAAATGATTTGGATTTAAATATGTGCAATGACAAACATCGCCCATTTTTTAAAAAATGCACGAGTTGCACTATGCAAATTGCTGCACTGGGAATGAATAATACGATAATAGATTATAGCTTTATCCCTACAAATGAAAAGGCTGTCATGATTGGCAGGTGACAGTTCCACACCACGACTGGCGCAAGCTACTTGTGGATGTTGCATTATATACCTGAGGATGAGGGATGTGTGAAACTATTACTGCTCTGGCCCCCGAAGATGAGACCAAGTCTTCTGAAATCTCTTTTGGCTCCTGCTGAAATAACCTCAGGAACTTCCCCAACGTTTGCAATGAGTTTCACATTGCAACAGGTCTGAGATCTGCAAGGCTCTATGCCTCTGATAAGCCACCTGGGCAACCAGCGGGAAAAGTGGATAGGAAGAATATTTTTCTCCCTCTATCCTTATACCAGAGCCCAGGGTCATCCCAGAAAGCGGAACGGTGGGACTCAGGGCAGATAAAATGAGAGGCTTCTTCACAATGCTGCATCAATAAACTATGGCATTTGTTTCCACAAGATGGTCACTAACTTGGACAAATTTACAAGGTGCATTAGATCAATTTATGGAGGCTATCAGTTGCTACTAGTCTTGATGGCTATTTTACTTCCACTGTCACAGTCAGAATGTCTATGAATGCCTGTTCTTGGGGAGCAAGAAGGGGAAGAGGGTTATTTTTGTCATGTCCTGGTTGTGGTTTTCGCAGAGGTATTTGGTTGAGATCCTGGACTAGATGAAAAAGATCTTTAAATCAACATTTGCAAAGAAGACATAAACATTTCTACTTGGAATTTTAGGCAGTGATATCCCGAAAAATCTAAGAGAAATATTTTTATATGCAACAACCGCTGCCCGGTTATTAATTGCATCAAACTGAAAAGGGGGGAAAGTACCAACAGTAAGGGAATGGAAGAATAAGTTATTAAACTATGCAGAATTGGCTCAACTGACAGACAGATTAAGGGGAAATACAAAACAATCATTTACGCAAAAATGGGATATGTTCAAGAAATACCTACAAAAATATAACGACATAACATCTATGGCAGTGTTTGAATGACCCTTGTGTAAATTAAATACTGCAAAGCAAGGAACAATGGTACGATATGTTATAAGAAAGTACTAGAAACTATAGTAAGAGTAAGGTAAGAAGTATAAGTATCATATTTTTCACTCTATAATACACACCAGACCATAAGACTCACCTAGTTTTTGGAGGAGGAAAGCAAGAAAAAAAATATTCTGAATCCCAGAAGCCAGAACAGCAAGAAGGATCGCTGCACAGCGAAAGCAGCGATCCCTCTTGCTGTTCTGGCTTCTGGGATAGCTGCGCAGCCTGCATTCACTCCATAAGACGCACACACATTTCCCCTTACTTTTTAGGAGGGAAAAAGTGAGTCTTATAGAGCAAAAAATAAGGTACATTTGATGTCGTAAATGTAACTTACATCGGGAAATGACAGGAAGTCTGTTTTCATATTATTTAGTTTATTGGATTTTTTGCTTTGGTTTACTTTGGTTTAATTAGAAATTATAAGAAAACAGCATGTGCAAATACAAGTTTAAATCAAGAGAGAGAGAGAGAGAGAGAGAGATGCTGGACTAGATAAGACATTGCTATGATCCAGTTCTTAACTAAAAGCTCAGTTTTGCAAGCAGAGTCTTTCCCATCCATGGAAATAGTTGCAAGTAACAGTGCTAACATGACTGCCTCTTTGCCTTATTTTCCAGAGATTAATAAAGCCAATGGTGAACATCTTATCAGCAATTGTAAGTACTAAAAACTGGGTGGTGTTCCAAAAGGGGGTTGCAAGAAATGGCATTGCTTTGGCACTGTGCTTGAATCTTGTTGCATTCTGGATGGCTCTTTGTTGACCGCCATGTATTTGCAGTCTGAACGGCAGATGGGAGACCATTTTAAAGACTCTCTCTTTAACGATTCCTTCTGCAGCTCTGAAGCTGTACTGGGTGTGTGGGCTGGAGAATGGAGGTTACTGAGGGCCATGCACCACTAAGATGCTTGTCGGTCAAGATACTACAAAGTATGCTGAGTTTTAAATGGGTATCCACGGCATTTTGGTTCTGCAAAAAGTCTTTAGTATTCCCTGGTCAATGTAAAACGTGAATATAGTGCACCCCACAGCAGCTGTCAAAAAGTAAAAAATTAGATAAGCAAGTCAACTTGAAAAGAAGTGTTTTAATTTAGACTGCTAGCACGAGCTAGGACCCCTCTTCAAAAAAAAAGAGGTCCCAAGGGCCAGCAGAAAAGACAGTGCCAGTGGTCCACTGTCAGGAATGGTTGGTGGGTGCTAGTAGAGATAAGAGTCCGGCAATCCAGCCATATTTACAAAGATTTATTAGTTTCTTCATGCTATTTAGGTAAAGGTACCCCTGTCCGTACAGGCCAGTCTTGACAGACTCTAGGGTTGTGCGCTCATCTCACTCTAGAGGCCGGGAGCCAGCACTGTCCGCAGACACTTCTGGGTCACGTGGCCAGCGTGACGAAGCTGCTCTGGCGAACTGGCACCAGAGCAGCACACGGAAACGCCGTTTACCTTCCCACTATAAAGCGGTACCTATTTATCTACTTGCACCCGGGGGTGCTTTTGAACTGCTAGGTGGGCAGGAGCTGGGACCGAACGACGGGAGCTCACCCCGCCGCAGGGATTCGAACCGCCGACCATGCGATCGGCAAGTCCTAGGCGCTGAGGTTTTACCCACAGCGCCACCCGTGTCCTGTTCAAGCTATTTACAAGAGCTCAAAAAGTCTGTCTCCATCATGGTGAGTCAGTTGCCTCGACTGAAGAGGCTTTCCGTTTTCCCCAGCATACCCATTTCCTGAGCCCAACCCCCTTCCTTCCTCTGTTACGAGAGTGGCTGGGCCCTGGAAGTGGCCCCCTCCTCTCAGATTCATTGCCTCCTGACAGCCCTTTGCCACCTTCCTCGTCAGAGGAAGAGCAGCTGCTAATTAACGGAGCCTGATCTCTGTAAGTCCCCATTCTCTCCCCCTTCTCTGCCTCCAATTCCCTGACATCCACACATAGAATTGGTTTAGGAAGTACAGCCAGCCATTATAACAGATGTGATTTAAAACTGCCCAAGCAGGTATTCAGGGACAACCATGATGAACCTCAGCCTTTCTCCTGAACCCCGTGGAACCAGGCAAGGTGGCACTCTGAGCACTTGGACAGTGTAGCTCTGGGTGGCTCACAAACACACGGTACATAAATGCATCGGAAATATAATATCATATAAAGCAGCAATACCATAAAGCACCATTCCAACTTGCACACCCCTTTTATCCAAAATACGTTTAATTTTTTTAAAAAATAATATTTATTAAGAGTTTAAAGATTACAAAAAGAAAGAAAGAAAATTAAACAAAACAATATAATACAATACCAAAAACAAAAACAAAAACACAACATAGAACACTGAATTAACAAAACAAAACAAGAACAATAAAAAAATCCAATATTCTCAAACTTATCTTTCAATCACTTGTTTCTTCGACTTCCTCACGCCTCCCTTTTTGTATTCCATATCAATTAACTGTTTCAGCAATTCCTTTCCATCTTCTGTCCTGTAATTTATCTTAACATATTCTAACCTTGTTTTTTTCCCTTTAATACATTAACAATCTATCTGTACCTAGTTCCTTATAACATTTCTGCCAAAGCCATATAACTTCATTCCACCATTTTTCTAAAGCTCATTAATTTTACAATATTTCTGTAAATAATCTTTAAATTCTTTCCAATCTTCTTCCACCGACTCTTCTCCCTGGTCTCGGATTCTGCCAGTCATTTCCGCCAGTTCCATATAGTCCATCAACCTTATCTGCCATTCTTCCCGGGTGGGTGAATCTTGTGTCTTCCAATACTTCGCGATGAGTATCCTTGCTGCTGTATCCAAAATACGTTTAAAGCTGTTCACGTGAGCCAAGCTTGCAACAGCCGCTAGCAACAACTCTGACCACATTTCTAGGTTTTGGATTGCTACTCAGTTGCTATCTTTACAGTGGTGCCTCTAGATGTGAACGGGATCCGTTCCGGAGCCCCGTTTGCATCTAGAAGCAAACATAACCAGCGATGGCACATCTGCACACGTGCACATCGCTTTTTGCTGCTTCTGCGCATGCACGTGACGTCATTTTGAGCGTCTGCGCATGTGCAAGCGGCGAAAGCTAGAAGTAACACACTCCATTACTTCCGGGTTGCTGCAGAGCACAACTCGAACGTGCTCATCCCGAAGCACATTCAACCCGAGGTATGACTGTACTGACCTGGTTTTCCAGTTTTCTTGGTCTAACCTAGGATGTATAGATACTATTTTACAACTTTGCTTAACATATATGGGATAAACAAAACCAGAAGAGATTCCCATGGACCTGCCATAGCAGCATTAGCAAACAGAATATTCTCCCAAATTTTACCTTTACAGTTTCTGGCACTAAAACTGTAGCACAGAGGCCAGAATAATAGTGAGTCTTCCCTCTCATTAGGAAGAACTTCTTGACAGTAAGAGCTGTTCAACAGTGGAATTTGCTGCCAAGGAGTGTGGTGGAGTCTCCTTCTTTGGATGTCTTTAAGCAGAGGCTTGACAACCATATGTCAGGAGTGCTCTGATGGTGTTTCCTGCTTGGCAGGGGGTTGGACTCAATGGCCCTTGTGGTCTCTTCCAACTCTATGATTCTATGATTCTCTCGGCCAAGACCCAAATGTAAGCTGATTTCAGGGCATGCCATTTTTAGTTGCTGCTAGCTCCTGTTCTGCTAGTCAACACTTTCGTTAATTGTTAAAGTGTTTTCTATTTAAGACATTTCTGCCCCACCTTTATGACTCCAAGCTCTCTTAAGGTATATTCCATAAAAACAACAATATCTACCACTCAGAAAATTAATAAACCAGAGACAGACATCCATCCCAGAACCAAAGTATAAACATAACCAAGACCTACAGCAACAAATGAGCACAACAAATAAAGCCCTTTCAAGGGAAAGCCAGCAAAAACAGTTGGACTGCCTGATTTCCAACAGGATATGCAGAGCCGTCTTTCCCATTGGGCTTACTGGCGCGTTGCGCCAGGGCGCCAGCCTCTCGGGGCGCCCCAGTGAGTGGGGGAGCTGTGTGGCTTTGCCGGTGGCCTCCCCTTTTCCTGCACACCCGCCAGCTGTGCCCTGTCAACCATATGGCTGGCAGGTGTGCAGCTTCCTTCCCAAGCCTTCGTGGGAGGAGAGCGATCTCCGCAGAGGCTTGGGAAAAGGTCAACAACTCTGGGAAATGGGTGGTGGTGCTCCAGAAGGATCTTTGCACCATGGCGCCGGATATGCTTAAGACGGCCCTGAGGATATGGTAGGCCACATTGTGAAGCACCTGAATTTTCTGAGCCATCTTTAAGTGCAGCCTCATGCAGAGTGCATTGCACTAACCCATTGTGGACTTAACTAGAACATGTACAACTGCGACTAGATCTGATTTCTCTAGACAGTGCCATTGTTGGCATACCAGCCTAAAGGGATATAATGTGATCCTGCCATCACTGCCACCACCTAGGCTGACGAGGCAGATTCCCAAACTACGTATTTAATCCATTGGGAGAGTGTAATCCCATTGGAAACAACCTTCCAGAGCAAGTGATCTTCTTTCTCAAAGGACCTCTGTCTTGCCTAGATTCAGCCTCAGATTGTTCACCCTATTGCACCCCAGAAACACCTCCAGACACTAGTTTAGGAATTAGGATAAGAATGGCAACAGGGCATATTCTTATCATTAGCCATAATTGCAGGGAAAGAAGATTATGATCTTTTTGGCAGCGGGTGTAACCAGTTTGATATATTCCTGGCGACTCGCGTACAATATGGATTTGCATGCTTCTACGTACAAGAGAGTTGTCATTCAACCATTGGTGATATATGCTAGGAAATATGAGCTGCATCCAGAGTTCTCCCAAATAACTTGGAGACTTGCTTATGCTCCGTTGGCTAATATGGAACAGACATGTAAGTTTGAATGCCAGCATTATTGGTCCTGAAAACCCAGCTACTAGCAATCAGTAATCCTGTTAGCTTCTGAGATCACAGCTCGTTGACCATATATTTTCAAGCATATATTTACATTCATTAGAGCGAGATACTTGCTTCTTTTATGAGATTTATAGACAAGGAAGTTGTGTATCCTTCATATGCATCTGTGCTCTGTTTGCTGCTTCCACAGAATGCCCACAAACCTGATAAAGGGTTGCCCACCAGTTTTGTGCATGACTATAAACTGTTCGTATGGAATTTTGCAAATGCCTGCCTGCCTGCTAGAATCTAAATGCCTGTAATACACACACAAAGGACTGCTGCCAACTCTTTTCTGTGATTTATGTTAGCTCCCACACTCTTTTGTTTGAAGTGTCCTGTTTAGAGAAAGAAAGCAAAAAAGCCCCTTCAAGCTGTGGGTGAGGACTGACTCACCATGCAGGTTTTCGGGGAGTCCATTATTCCTTTCTTGTGTGTTGTAAGAGGCAGATTACAGAAAGGGGGGAAAAAAGTATCACAATGCTAAGCCTTGTCGCTTGCAAATGCTGTGTGCCTGGGGCTTAGCCGCCAGAAAGTATTTGGGAACTCCCACATCATCTTCTGAACAACTTTGTCACCTTGACATTTCATAGTACAAATGGGGACAAATTTCCTCCCCAAGGGTGTCCCTCATCACCACGGAGCATCGTGGTCTCCAGGAAAATGTCTCCTTGAAGCTGTAGGAAGGATTTTTGGGTTAAAGAACGGTGTTGTTGTTTAGTTGTTTAGTCGTGTCCGACTCTTCGTGACCCCCTGGACCAGAGCACGCCAGGCACTCCTGTCTTCCACTGCCTCCCGCAGTTTGGTCAAACTCATGCTGGTAGCTTCGAGAACACTGTCCAGCCATCTCGTCCTCTGTCGTCCCCTTCTCCTTGTGCCCTCCATCTTTCCCAACATCAGGTCTTTTCCAGGGAGTCTTCTCTTCTCATGAGGTGGCCAAAGTATTGGAGTCTCAGCTTCAGGATCTGTCCTTCCAGTGAGCACTCAGGGCTGATTTCCTTCAGAATGGAGAGGTTTGATCTTCTTGCAGTCCATGGGGCTCTCCAGAGTCTCCTCCAGCACCAGAATTCAAAAGGATGATACAAAGAGGGAGCTGCAGCCTGAGACAGAAAAACAGGTGGCAAGGGAACACCTAGCTATTTTAAATGAATTCAGATATTAAATGAGCTTGGGGTGTAATCTCAGAGCCTCTGTCTATAATCATTTAGAATTTGCAGAGAACAGGTAAGGTCTCTGCAGACTGGAGGTGAGCAAATATTGTCCTCATCTTCAAAAAGAAAGAAAAAGACGATTTGGGAACTACTGACAGGGAGCTTGGCAATGATACCAGGAAAGATCCTAGAACAGGTTATTAAACCGTTGGTCTGTGAACACTTAGAAAAGGATACCGTGATTACTAAGACCCAGCATGGATTTCTCAAAAGCAAGACATGCCAGATGAATCTCAGTTCCTTTTTTGGTGGAACAGGGGAATCCTGTGGACGCAATGTGTCTTGATTTTAGCAAGGGTTTTGACAAAGTCCTCCATGATATTCCTGTGGAGAAGCTGGTAATATGTGGGCTGGACAAGGTAACTTAGATGGATTTGTAGCTAGTTGACTGACCAAACCCAAGGCATGCTCACTAATGGTTCCTCATCATCCTGGAAAAAGGAGGTGTTGCAGGGATTTTTTGAAGGGCCTGTTGTTCAATATCCTCATAAATGACTTGGATGGAGGTCTTGAGGGGGTGCTCATCAAATTTGCAGATGGCCCCTGTTATGTACTGAAGTTCTCACCCTGGGCCAGCAGGGGGATACTGTAGATAGTTTTCACTCAGGTCCACATATGCAAATAAGGGGTTGAAAGTGACGTTCAGTGATTGGATAGTTACAGAAAATGGTTACTGTTGCGTTCTAGTGGAGCTCTATATAAGCAGGCTGGCTGAATCCTTCAGTTCAGTTCAGTTCTGGCCTGTGAATAAACAAGAGCTGTTTGAAGAATCGCTGTGTCGTCTGATATGTTCACCCACAACCTAACAGCACCAAACTTGGAGGGATAGCTAATGCCGCAGAAGACAGAATCAGGCTGCATCAACAGAAGAAGTCATGTGTCCAGGTCAAGGGAAGTCATAGTCCTGCTCTATTCTGCCTTGGTCAGACCACACCTGGAATATTGTGTCCAGTTCTGGGTGCCCCAATTGAAGAAAGATATTGACAAGCTGGAACATGTGCAGAGAAGGGAAACCAAGATGATCAAGGGTCTGGAAACCAAGGCTTATGAGGAATGGTTAAGAGAGTTGGGTAGATTTAGCCTGGAAAAGAGGCAAGTTAATAGCTGTCTTAAAATATCTGAAGGGTTGTCACATGGTAGATGGAACAAGCTTGTTTTCTCCTGCTCTGGTGAGTAGGACTCAAACCAATGGGTTCAAGTTACAAGCAGAGCCGTCTTTCCCATTGGTGTTCGTGGTTCGTTGCGCCAAGGCGCCAGCCTCTCAGGGGCACCCTAGCGAGTGGGGGAGCTTTGCCAGCAGCCTTCCCTTTCCCTGCATGCCTGCCAGCTGCACCCCACCAACTATATGGCTGGTGGGCATGCAGCTTCCTTCCTAAGCCCCTGCAGAGGCTCTGTATCTGTTAAAGACGGCCCTGCTCCTGGTCGTTGTCCTCCTCCTGCTTCCTGGTGAAAGGTGGTGCACAGCCTTCCCAGGCTGCCTTCTCGGGCACCCTGACACCAGAGAGCTTGTCCGCCAGCACATTTTCCTGCTTGATCACGGCCACCACGCCGGGAATCGGGACAGTGGGAGAGGCAGAGGACATTTTCCACCATCCCCTCCCTTGTTTTGGAGTTGCCGGGGGGCGCCGGAGGGATCTTTGCACCACGGCGCCCGATGTGCTTAAGACGGCACTGGTTACAAGAAAGGCGAACCTAACTAAACACCAGGAAAAAATGTTATGATGATAAGAGCTGCTCAACAATGGAACGGACACCCTTGGAAGAAAGTGGCCTCTCCTTTGTTCAAGGTTTTTAAGCAGAGGTTAGGTGACCATCAGGGATGCGGGTGGCGCTGTGGGTTAAACCACAGAGCCTAGGGCTTGCCGATCAGAAGGTCGGCAGTTTGAATCCCCATGACAGGGTGAGTTCCCGTTGCTCAGTCCCTGCTCCTGCCAACCTAGCAGTTTGAAAGCACATCAAAGTGCAAGTAGAGAAATAGGTACCGCTACGGCGGGAAGGTAAATGGCGTTTCCGTGCGCTGCTCTGGTTTGCCAGAAGCGGCTTAGTCATGCTGGCCACATGACCCGGAAGCTGTACGCCGGCTCCCTCAGCCAATAAAGCGAGATGAGCGCCGCAACCCCAGAGTCGGTCACGACTGAACCTAACGGTCAGGGGTCCCTTTACCTTTACCTTTAGGCGACCATCTGTCATGGGTGCTTTAGATGAGATTCCTGCATTGCGGGGGGTTGGACTAGATGATCCTTGGGGTCCCTTCCAACGCCGCAATTCTATGATTCTGTGATTTTGATGCAAGTGTTGCCTGCTTTCCTTGCTTGTGGGTATGGGGTGCTCTGGTTGTCTGAGTGCAGTAGGAGATGCTGTTGGGCATTTTGTGTCTGAAATCCTAACATGTGGCACTTGTTAGGGTCCTAGGCAGAGAAGCATTATAAAAGTACCGTATTTTTAGCTCTATAGGGCGCACTGGACTATAGGGCACACCTAGTTTTCAGGAGGGGAAATAAAGGGGGGAAATTATTTTTCCCCCAGCCCCAAAGAGCAAAGAAGCCAAGACAGCCAAGATCCATCCCGCTGGCTGTCTTGGCTTCCTCTTTAGCCATGCGCAACCTCTCCAGCGGGGAGAGGTTGCGAGCGGCTTCGTTTTTAGCCGCGGGGCAGTTCGCCCTGCGCTCCCTGGGCTTCAGGCTGCAGGCTGCCATCCGCAAGCCTTTGGAGTGCTCCGAAGGCTTGCGGATGGCTGCCTGAAGCCTGGAGAGCAAGAGGGGTTGGTGCGCACCGACCCCTCTTGCTCTCCAGGCTTCAGCGAAAGCCTGCATTCGCTCCATAGGACGCACACAAATTTCCCCTTCATTTTTGGAGGGGGAAAAGTGCATCCTATAGAGCGAAAAATACGGTATTTAAGTTTCCTGGATGCTTGTGAAATTAGGCTGTTTTGCCACTGCCGGAGCTCCCCCTCTAAGCATGCATGATGTGACTACGCAGAAGTAGGGGTGGAAGGATGTATTAATTTTGGCTCTCTCTGTTTTCATTTTCCCCAATCTTACATCCAATTCTCTGCATTTCGGCAGCAGTATGTGATTTACAAAAAAAAAAAAATCCTCATGAAAATTATTCAGCAAATTCTTCTCCTAATAAGCACATAATATGCAGTGGCGTAGCGTGGGGGGTGCAAGGGGTGCCAGCCGCACCGGGCGCAACATTTTTGGGGGCGCACTCGGAGCTCTCTGCCCCTACCTGGTCCTGGCTCACTCTCTCTCTCACAGTGCTGGCTGTGCGAATCTGATCCGAGCTGCCGGGTCGCCGCCCACTGTGGAGGGGGAGGGTGCCAGGCGTGCGTTGCGGAGCGGAGAGAGAGCGAGGGAGGGACTATCTGGGGGAGGGAAAATGCAGCGGCCGCCCAGCGCAGAGCTGAGCGCGGGAGAGAACTACATCCGACCAGCCCAGTTTTGGAGGGAAGGTGTTAGTTGCGGCGGAGCCCTGGCGCCCCGGGAGGCTGGCCGGGCCGGTAATGGGGCTGGCCGGTGGCGCTGCTGCCATCCTGCGGACAAAAGGGCTGCCGCCCCCGGCCGAGCCCCCCCCCCCCGCGAAACCAGGAGCAGCTCTCTGGTGCTCGAGGGCTTCGCAGGCCCTTCATCTCCCCTCCATTGGCGCCTCAGCCCCCAGCCCTGCCTGTGCGGCTCCTGCGTCTGGGGGCGCGCTCGCGCGGATGGGGTGCCGCTCCCCGCTTGCAAATGGTGCCCGTAAGGCCACATCAGAGACGCCCCCGGGACCCAGTTGCTGCCTTCTTCCCCGCCATGTGATTAAGCCTCGCACTACTTTGTGGCAGTGGTGTAGCGTGGGGGGTGCAGGGGGGGCCGGCCGCACCGGCCACAACATCTGGGGGTTAGGGTTAGGGGGCGCAAATCCACGGGTTAGGGGGCGCAAATTACTTGCCTTGCCCCGGGTGCTGACAACCCACGCTACGCCACTGATAATATGTATTTTTGTGGGTTACTTTCACTAATATATTCATTTTATGCACACTTTGGCCTAATTTTGCCTTTTTGTAAACAATGTTTGGTTGGAGAAATGCATGCCAAATTTGGATAACTGAGAGTTTATCCAAAAATGGCTGTATTAAGGTTCTCATATTGCTTTTGAAAGTGCAAATTGAATCAAATCCTACCCTCCACCCTTACTTGGAGCTAAGCCCATTGAATTTTGTGAGACTTACTGCCATGGAAGTGTGCATAGGATTGTAGCCTAACTTGTTCACGTGCATCTTACACTTTCCTCTTCTCTTTCTTTCCAATAGCTACAGTAAACTTTCCAACTCAAGGTAGGCAGCTAATTCATCACTCTTCAATATTAACTAATGCAAGCTGCAGCCACTCTGCTGTGCCTCCATTAAAACCACATGGGAATCGGGGTCAGAATGTCTCCAGCCTAAACTAACACTCTTCCCATTCCGCCATTTTGAAGAGGAGCAACATGTTTTGCTACGACTTAGCAGAACAAACACTTTAAAAAAACCACAACGTTAGAGATGTGTGCAAATGGCTTCTGGAATTTTTCTATGCTTCTTTGTGGGCAGAAAAATGGAAGGAGCCATTTCATCAAATTTCTCCAGGGGGAGGAGAAATTTGCCAACATTTTTTTGGGGGGCTGTAAGACTTTCCATTAGTGGTGAGTAGCCAACGCTCTTTCCTACAGTGTTGTTTGTTTGGTTTTTGGCTGCTTCTGGAAGAAGAAGCAACAGCAGCAACTATGTTGTGACAGCCCGGCTGCCATTTTGCATTTCCCACAATGCTCTGAGCTTCATCTGAGCATTGTGTGGGGAGGTGGTGGGGAAATGGCAGCCACCATTTGGTGGAGAATATTCAGAGAAAGTTCTGTGACGCGGTCTTATTTTTCTCAGAAGAGTGTCTTCTGACATGCTTTTCCTCAGCTCTGAAAATATTCTGTGGGGTTCCCATCCTGTGTTGCTTTTGGTTACATTCTAAAAATTAGAATCTAACATGACCAAGTAAGATTTCAGAACAGGTGAGTACCATGAAGAGCATATTTCCTTGTATTATCTTCTGTGCACAATTAACCAGGCCTGTGAATCCTAGAGAATAGGAGGTACTGGAAATAAAATCAACCACCACAATCTCTTTCTCATATACATGTACCCTCTGGTGGATACATGGCAAAATGCACACAAGCTATTCAAATGTACAGCTGGAGTGAATGCATTTGCAAATACATTCATTTCAAAACTGTCTATCTCTTTATTTCATTCCCTCGATGAATACTTGAATCTGTTGCTTTTTGCAATTGTTCTGTTATATCTGATTTGTGCCTAGTTAATGGAAATAAATAGTTTCCTTTGCCTGCTGGTAAAAATAGTTTTTGTTCAGACGGAGTTTAAACCTGTTCACAGACAGTTGAGAACATATTCATGCTAAAATATACTTTTTAAAAAACGAGAGTGATTGTTTTCAAATTTTGCCCTTCTATGCCAACTTGCTTGAAATGGCATATTATCCGAGGCAGGTAGATCTAGCTGCAGATTGGCGATGTTTGGAAGAAGAGGGACCCTGCAGAAGTGGATCTGAGATCAGAACCAAAATGA